>NC_058521.1:241313615-241929537 GCF_904849725.1 Hordeum vulgare subsp. vulgare | reverse complement strand
CTTTATAAAGATGCGGGTCATCCCAGAAATAGTGTCTCAAATCATAAAAGAACTTTTTTTCCTGGTAAGTAAAACTAGGAGGTATAAACTTAGAAACAATATAATTAGCATAGTCTGCATACCAAGGAGTATTATGAGAAACATTAATAGAAGCTAATTGCTCATGAGGAAAACTATCATTAATAGGTTGTGGGTCATCAAGCACGTTTTCCAATCTAGACAAGTTATGAGACACGGGATTCTAAGCCTCTTTCCTATCATCAATATGAAGATCAAACTCTTGCAACAAAAGAACCCACCTAATAAGCCTAGGCTTAGCATCTTTGTTTTCCATTAGATACTTAAGAGCAGCATGACCAGTGTGAATAGTAACTTTGGAATCAACAATATAAGATCTAAACTTATCACAAGCAAACACAACTGCTAGAAACTGTTTTCCTTGGTAGCATAATTCCTCTGGGCAGTGTTAAAAGTCTTACTAGAATAATGAATAACATTCAGCTTCTTATCAACTTACTGTCCAAGAAAAACCCCAACAACAAAATCACTACCATCACACATAAATTCAAAATGTTAATCCCAATCAGGTGGTTGAACAATAGGTGCAGAAATTAAAGCTGACTTAAGAATTTCAAAGTCTTCTACACGATCATCATCTAAAACAAAAGGAATATTTTTTGCAAAAGATTGGTAAGAGGCCTAGAAATTTTAGAGAAGTCTTTAATAAATCTCCTATTGAAACTAGCATGACCAAGGAAGCTTGTTATACCTTTATTATCCATCGGGCATGGCAATGCCATCATCTCAATAGCATCCACTTTTGCTTTATCAACCTCAATACCTCTTTCAGAAATTTTATGGCCGAAGACAATACCTTCATTAACATAAAGTGGCACTTCTCTCAATTCCAGACAAGATTTTTTTTGTTCACATCTCTGCAAAACTCGGTCAAGGTTTCTTAAGCAATAATCAAAAGAAGTTCATATATGGAGAAATCATCCATGAAAACCTGAACACTATTTTCACAAAAATCAGAGAAGATAGGAGTCATACATCTTTGAAAAGTAGCAGGTGTATTGCATAAACCAAAAGGCATACGTCTATAAGCAAAAGTTCCTAAAGGGCAGGTAAAGTTGGTTTTCTCTTGCACACATTGTGCAAGAGGTATTTTGAGAAAATCGAGAATAACCATCCAAGAAACAAAAGTGTGTGTGCTTAGACAACCTTTCTAACATTTGATCAGTAAAAGTAAGAGGGTAGTGATCTATCCTAGTAGCTTTATTCAACTTTATAAAATCTATCACCATCCTATAACCAGTTACTATCTTGTGAGTTATAAGTTCATTCTTATGATTAGGAACAACAGTAATACCACCCTTTTTAGGAACACAATGAACTGGACTCACCGATCTATTGTTAACTATGGGGTAGATAATACCTGGTTTGAGAAGATTTAACATTTCGGTTCTTACCACATCCTTCATCTTCGGATTTAAACGTTGTTGGTGGTCAACAACGGGTTTAGCATTTGTTTCCATATTAATCTTGTGCTAACATAGAGTGAGACTAATGCTCTTAAGATTATCAAGAGTATATCCAATAGTGGCACGGTGCTTCCTTAGAACTTTTGATAATCTCTTTTCCTCGTGCTCTGAAAGGTTAGCACAGATAATAACAGGATATATTGTATTTTCATCAAGATATGCATATTTCAGAGTATCAGGAAATTGCTTCAATTCAAACATGGGATCACTCTTAGGTGGAGGGGGGCCTCCCAGAGTTTCAACAGGCAAATTATCATTAAGTATAGGTGGCTTCTTAATGAAAACCTCATCTATTTCATTCCTTTCATTCATATGCAAATCATTCTCATGTCAAACAAATACTGTTCCAAATGAACAGTAGGAGACACAACAATAGCAGCAAGACTAACAATTTCATATTTACTAGGCAACTCTATATCATGTGGTTGTCTATGAAACTTAGAGAAATTAAATTCATGAGAGACACCACCAAAGTTGACACTAACAATCTCCTTAGCACAATCAATTTGAGCATTAACAATGTTCAAGAAATGTATACCAAATATGATTGTACAAAAGCTATCTTGTGGAGAACCAAGAACAAGAACATCAGTAGGGTATTTGATCTTACCACATAAGACTTCAACATCCGTGACAATACCAAGTGGTGAAATTGCATCTATGTCGGCAAGCTTAATAGTAACATCAATATCCTCAATCTCAGTTGGTGCAATATCATTCATGACTTCTTGATATAAATTAAAAGGAATAGCACTTATGCTAGAACCCACATCACATAAACTATGATAGCAATGCTCTCCAATTTTAACAGAAAGAACAGGCATGCGAACTACGGGTCTATTTTTATTCTTAAGATCAACACTAGCAATTCAAAAAGCATTATCGCAGAAGGAAATAACATGTTCATCCTTTAACTGAAGCAATGCTACATTCAACCTTAATTTTCTCAGAAGGTGTAGGTGTTCTAACATAAATTGTCCTAACTACATAAGAAACCTTAGAGTGCTCTATAATTCTAACAAGAAAAGGTGGTTTCTCAAAATAAGTAGTAGGAACAACTTGATCAACATTGTAAACAATAGTTTTCTCTTCTTTAATTTCAGGAGGTTTTTCCTTAATTGCTATAGGAGGATGGTATTTAAACCACTTCCCCTTAGTAAGATCAACATGAGTAGAAAAACATTCACAGAGAAATGCTATTATTTTAGAGGCAAGTCCACACTTGCTGCTGAATTTCTGAAAGGCATCTATTTCCATAAAATATTTAATACAATCAAACTCAAGATTTATACCTGACTCATTACCTTTGTCGATATCCCAATCCTCATGGTTGCGCTTAATATTTTCAAGAATATTCCATTTAAATTCAATAGTCTTCTTCATAAAAGAACCAGTTGAAGAAGAATCAAGCATATTTCGATCATTATGAGAAAGTCGAGCATAAATTTTTTGAAGAATTATTTCTCTTGAGAGGTCATGATTGGGGGCATGTATGAAGCATATATTCGAGCCTCCCCCAAGCTTGAGTGATACTTTCTCCTTCATGAGGCTAGAAGTAATAAATATAATTCCAATCACGATGAACCAAATGTACATGATAAAATTTCTCATGGAACTCCAGTTTCAAATGATTCCAATCCCATGTGTTATTATCTTCACATAGCCTATACCATGTCAATGCATTTCCCTCCAAAGATAAAGGGAACCCTTTCTTTTATCCCACTCTCTAGATAAACCTGCAAGCTTAAACAATCGACAAATTTAATCCACATAAACATATCAGGATGTTTAGTTCCATCGCCTGCATAAGGATTAGCTAAAAGTTTCTCAATAAGACAAACAGGAATTTCATAACAAATATCTTAAGTAGCTTCAGTAGGTGGTGGAGAGGCAACTCTAGTGGTTTCCGTGCAAGGTAAGGATACCACGAACAAGCCTCCCAAAGGATTACTTTCCATAGTGACATGTAGCAGTAAATTTCAGCACGTAACAAAAATATTTCCTTACCAATTTTCAGTCACCGAAGGCGCTTCACTCCCCGTCAGTGGCACCAGAGAAGTGTCTTGATTACCCACAAATTTAGGGGATCAATCATAGTCCTTTACATAAGTAAGAGTGTTGAACCCAACGAGGAGCACAAGGAAATGACAAGTGGTTTTCAGCAAGGTAGTTTTTGCAAGCAATAAACAAGCGGTAACATATAGTTCGGTAGCAAGATAATTCGTAGCAAGTAACTAGGGACAAATGTAAGTAAAGTGCAGCAAGGAATCCCAATCCTTTTGCGTGCAATGGAAAGGCCTGGACAAGTACTTAGAGTGATGCAAACGTTCTTGAGGACACATGGGAATTTGAGCTAGTCAATGTGACCATGTTCATTTGATTCCCGTTCGTTACTTTGATGATTTGATATGTGGGTGGACCGGTGCTTGGGTGTTGTTATTACTTGAACAACCCTCCCACTTATGATTTCGCCCTCTGGAAAGCATCCGTAACTACGAAAAGAGAATTAAGACAAAGTCTAACCATAGAAATAAATGTTTGGATCCAAATCAGCCCTTACGGAATAGCGCATAAAATGGGGTTTAAGCTTCTGTTACTCTAGCAACACATCATCTAACTACTACTCCACAATGAGTTCCCTCAGGACCACAAATGGCGAAGTGTCATATAGTCGACGTTCACATGACACCACTAAGAGAATCACAACATACATAACATCAGAATATCGAACAAATACTAAATTCACATGATTACTTATGACAAGACTTCTCCCATGTCCTCAAGAACAAAAGTTTGGACAAAGTCTTATAGGAGGTAAAACGCTCCCAAGGATATATGGGAATTTCTGTCAAGCTAGTTTTCATCATGTTCATATGATTCGCGTTCGTTACTTTGATAGTTTGATATGTGGGTGGACCGGCGCTTGGGTACTGCCCTTACTTGGACAAGCATCCCACTTATGAATAACCCCTCTCGCAAGCATCCGCAACTATGAAAGAAGAGTTAAGACAAAGTCTAACCATAGCATTAAGCTACTGGATCCAAATCAGCCCCTTACGAAGCAACACATAAACTAGGGTTTAAGCTTCTGTCCCTCTAGCAACCCATCATCTACTTACTACTTTGCAATGCCTTCCTCCATGCCCAAATAATGGTGAAGTGTTATGTAGTCGACATTCACATAACACCACTAGAGGAAAAACAACATACAACACATCAAAATATCGAACGAATACCAAATTCACATGACTACTTATAGCATGACTTATCCCATGTCCTCAGGAACAAAAGTAACTATTCACAAAGCATTATCATATTCATGACCAGAGAGTTAAAGAGTAGCATCGAAGATCTGAACATAAACTCTTCCACCAAGTAATCCAACTATCATCAATTACAAAGTGTAATTAACACTACTAGCAACCTTACAAGTACCAATCGGAGTCGCGAGACGTAGATTGGTTACAAGAGATGAACTAGGGTTCGGATATGAGATGGTGCTGATCAAGATGTTGATAGTGATGAGTCCCCTCCGACGAGAGGAGTGTTGATGATGACGATGGCGACGATTTCCCCCTCCGGGAGGGAAGTTTCCCCGGCAGGATCGTCCTGTCGGAGCTCTAGATTGGTTCGGCTCAAGTTCCACCTCGTGGCTGCGACGAATCCTCCGAAAAGCCTCCTCTTGATTGTTTTTCAGGAACAAAACCCTTCTTGTAGCAAAAAGGGGAGCCAGAGGTCCAAGTGGGAGCCCACAAGCCCCCTAGGCGTGGCCAGGGGGAGGCCGCGCCTAGCAGGCTTGTGGCCTCCTGCTGGCGCTCCTCTGGTACTTCTTCGGCCCAGTATTTTTTATAAATCCCAAAAAAATCCACGTTGATTGTCACGGCTTTTGGAGTTGCGCATAATAGGTATCTCAAACTTGCTCCTTTTTCAGGCCAGAATTCCAACTACCGGCATTCTCCCTCTTCATGTAAAACCTTGCAAAATAAGAGAGAAAAGACATAAGTATTGTATAGTGAAGTGTAATAACATCCCATAAAGCGATAAATATCAACATGAAAGCATGATGCAAAATGCACGTATCAACTCCCCCAAGCTTAGACCTCGCTTGTCCTCAAGCGAAAACCGAGATCAATAAATATGCCCACATGTTTAGAGAGAGAGGTGTCGACAAAACAAGATACGGACCTGCAGGCATCATGATCATATTCAGAAAAATAATATCATCATATAATCTCTCATGCTAAAGTGATAATTCCTTCACAATGTAAACTATGGATCAGGAGCCTTACCGAGAATTAACAACCGATAGCCTTTAGTCATTGAAGCAATTGCAGTTTATCACAACATCGGAAAGAGTCAAATAAGAGCATACAAAGCAAATCCACATACTCAATCATCTTTTCGTTCTCTAAAATTTCTACAACTCACGTGGTACTCATGAGATCAAAGTTTTAGCTGGACATAGATAAAGATAGGGGCTTATAGTTTCGCCTCCCAACCATTTATCTCAAGGGTGATGTCAACAATAATAATTCATGAATACTTACTTCCAAGTTGACATATGAATATAGATCTTTCCCTAGCATATGACGTTAGCCAAGATAAAGGCGAAATAAGGAATTGGTCAAGATCACCATGACTCTTTCATGGGCAAAAAGTAAAGTTACAAGATAGGCCCTTCGCAGAGGGAAGCAGAGGTTGTCATGCGCTTTTGAGATTTGGATGTGCGTCCCCTTAGTGTGGAGGAACGTCACTTTATATTGCCTCCTGTGATAAAGAACTTTATTATGTCATGTGTCGCTTTTATGTCTTCCTCATCACAGGTTCGTACAAAGCTTATTTTCCACACACTAATAGATCATACATATTAGGGAGCAATTTTTATTGGTTGCACCGATGACAATTTACTTGAGGGATCTTATTCAATCCATAGGTAGGTATGGTGGACTCTCATGGCAAAACTGGGTTGAAGGTTTATGGATGCACAAGTAGTATCTCTACTTGGTGCGGGAGTTTTGGGTAATACGAGGTGGAAGCAATCGTCACATGCTAAGGGATCTCTAGTCATATAACATTGTTCGGAACAAATCAAACACAATTCATTATGTTGTCTTCCTTGTCCAACATCTACTTCTAAGGATGCAATAGTTTAGTGAGTGTTCACAATCATAGATGGTGTCAAAGATGATATATTTATATGTGAACCTCTCCTTCTTTATCACTTCCTATTAATTGCAACAATGACCAAGGTCTATGTTTGTCTACCCTCAACAAATTTCAATCATCATTCTTTTTATATGTGAAGCTATCACTTCCCATAAGATCATTGCATGATCTTTTCATGCTTTTGTTCTTTTCTCATTCTCTTGATCATGGCATGAGGCAAGGCCCTTAACTAAGACACTCTTTATTATATGGCTCACGAGCTCGAATACATCGGGGGTGACACAAAGCAAAACTCAAGCCTAAAACACTAAGACCTTTATTCTACTAGAGAAAGAGAAAACTGAAAAGGAACAAACTAAAACAAAGGTAAAGGCAAAAGATGTGATGGTGATACGATACCGGGGCCACTCCCCCAAGCTTGGCACAAGCCAAGGGGATTGCCCATACCCATGCTTAGTTGTATTCCTTTGGAGGTGATGGTGATGGAGTTGTTTTGTCCTTTGATTCCAAGAGGGCCATCAATCTTTGATTTATACCTTGGAGATCTGTGATATGTTTCTCCAGCAAAACAACTTCACGAGTGAGATAAGTATTGCGAGCACGAGTAGTTTCACAAAACCTCAAGAGTTCAATCAAGGATGGAGACAGTAGGTGGAGGTAGGGTTGGACGAAATCCACTTCTTCAACTTCTTCCTTGTTGAACACAGATTGTACTTTGTCCCACGCCTGATTCTTCTCCTTAGTTCTGCCCTTGGCTTCCGTGAGTTCCACTCTTTTCAGATCAGCATCTACTTCTTCATTGACTTGAGGGAAATTGTTCTCCCTAATAGATTCCTGAGAAGGCATCCTGGCTCTAAATCTGCGGTAGAAAACAGGCTCGAAACGAAAACAGAGGAAATTTGCGTGATACGAGGGTCAGACCTTCCGGGCAAATATATAATGATTTTTTCCAGACTAGAAGGAATACTCTGCGAGAAAACGGAGTCCAGGAGGCACACGAGGTGGCCACAAGCCCCCCAGGCGCGGCCAGGGGGGTGGCCCATGCCTGGCAGGCTTGCCGCCTCCTCGTGCACTTTCTGGACTACTTCAATTTTTTCTATTATTTCAAAAATTCCAAAACGGAGGAAAAATCCTACTAGAAAAGTTTTGGAGTCTGTTTACTTACTGAATCACATACCACTTCGTTTTCGGAGTTTGAAACAGGCTGATAAATATCCCTTAGGTACTCCTCCGGAGTTATGGTATTGATAATATTGCTTTCAACATTTATGGGAGTACCTGAGATATAATGCTTGATTCTCTGCCCATTTACAACTCTCGGACAATTACCTTCCGTGTTGTTGATCTTGATAGCACCGGAACGATATACTTCCTCAACAATATAGGGACTTTCCCATTTAGAGAGAAGCTTGCCTGCAAAAAATCTTAAACGAGAATTATATAGCAAGACATAATCACCTACATTGAACTCACGCTTTTGTATCCTTTTATCATGCCACCTCTTAACCTTTTGTTTGAACAACTTGGCATTCTCATATGCCTGAGTTCTCCATTCATCAAGCGAGCTAATATCAAGTAACCTCTTCTCACCAGCAAGTTTGAAATCAAAGTTGAGCTCTTTGATTGCCCAATAAGCTTTATGCTCTAGCTCAAGAGGTAAATGACATGCTTTACCGTACACTATTTTGTTCGGAGACATGCCCATGGGATTCTTATAGGCAGTTCTATAAGCCCATAGTGCATCATCGAGCTTCTTAGACCAATTCTTTCTAGACCTATTGACTGTCTTTTGCAGAATTAGCTTAATATCTCTATTGCTTAGCTCTACTTGACCACTGGACTGAGGGTGATAGGGAGATGCAATTCTATGGTTGACATCGTACTTACCAAGCATTTTACGGAAATCACCATGAATGAAATGTGAACCACCATCGGTCATTAGATATATAGGGACTCCAAATCTAGGGAAAATAACATCTTTAAGCATCTTGATAGAGGTTTTGTGATCAACACTAGTGGTAGGTATAGCTTGTACCCACTTAGTGACGTAATCAACAACAACTAGGATATGAGTATACCCGTTGGATTTTGGAAAAGGTCCCATATAGTCAAACCCCAGACATCAAATGGTTCAATCACAAGTGAATAGTTCATAAGCATTTCCTGACGTTTACCGATATTACCTATTCTTTGACATTCCTCACAAGACAAGACAAACTTACGGACATCCTTGAAGAGAGTGGGCCAATAGAAACCTAATTGCAATACCTTGTGTGCAGTTCTATCTCCCGCATGGTGTTCTCCGTAGGCCTCGGAGTGACACTTCTGTAGGATTTGTCCCTGTTCATGTTCAGGTACACAATGTCTAATAACACCATCTACTCCTTCCTTATAAAGGTGAGGATCATCCCAAAAGTAATGTCTCAAATCAAAGAAGAATTTCTTATTTTGCTGGTATGTGAAACTAGGTGGTATATATTTGGCAACGATATAGTTTGCATAATTAGCATACCACGGTACACTACATGAAGTATTGATGAAATTCAATTGCTCATCAGGAAAGCTATCATCAATAGGTTGTGGGTCATCAAAACATTCTCCAACCTAGACAAGTTATCTGCTACTTGGTTATCAGCACCCTTCCCGTTGACAATGTGCAAATCAAATTCTTGTAGCAAGAGAACCCATCTGATAAGTCTAGGTTTAGCGTATTTCTTCTCCATTAGGTACTTAATAGAAGCATGATCAGTGTGAATAGTGACATTGGAATCAACTATGTAAGACCTGAACTTTTCACATGCGAACACGACTGCTAAAAATTCCTTTTCCGTAGTAGCATAGTTTCTTTGGGCACTGTCTAAACTTTTACTAGCATAGTGAATAACATTCAACTTCTTATCAACTCTTTGCCCTAGGACAACACCAACAGCATAATCACTAGCATCACACATGATTTCAAAAGGTAAGTTTCAATCTGGTGGTTGAACAATAGGTGCAGTTATCAAAGCCTTCTTCAGTAAAGGTTTCCTCACAATCATCGTCCAAAACAAAAGGAATATCCTTTTGCAAGAGATTGGTAAGAGGCCTAGAAATCTTAGAGAAGTCTTTAATGAACCTTCTATAGAAACCAGCATGACCAAGGGAACTTCTTATACCTCTGATATATGTGGGGTATGGCATTTTCTCGATTGCATCAACCTTAGCCTTATCGACTTCAATACCTCTTTAAGAAATTTTATGTCCTTAGACGATGCCTTCATTAACCATAAAGTGGCACTTCTCCCAATTCAAGACAAGGTTGGTGTATTTACATCTCTGCAAGACCCGATCAAGGTTGCTGAGGCAATCATCAAAAGAAGACTCGTAGACGGAGAAGTCATCCATGAAAACCTCAACAATCTTTTCACAAATGTCAGAGAATATAGCCATCATACATCTTTGAAAGGTAGCAGGTGCATTACATAATCCAAAAGGCATACGTCTATAAGCAAAGGTACCGAAAGGTGGTTTTCTCCTGATCAAATTGTGCAACAGGTATTTGGGAGAAACCAGAATAACCATCTAGAAAGCAGAACTGTGTGTGATTAGACAGTCTTTCTAGCATTTGGTCGATAAAAGGCAAAGGGTAATGATCTTTCCTAGTGGCTTTATTCAACTTCCTAAAATCGATCACCATTCTATAGCTAGTAATAATCCTCTGTGGGATCAATTCATCCTTATCATTAGGGACAACGGTAATACCTCCCTTCTTAGGGACGCAATGCACCGGACTTACCCAATCACTATGAGCAACATGATAGATAATACCTGCTTCCAGGAGCTTTAGTATTTCTTTTCTTACTACCTATTTCATCTTAGGATTTAATATCCGTTGATGATCAGCAACTGGCTTGGAATCAGGATCAGTTTTAATCTTGTGCTGGCATAAAGTGGGACTCATGCCGTTAAGATCATGAAGAGTATATCCAATAGCAGCAACGTGCTTCCTCAGAGTTTTTAGTAACTTCTTTTCTTCATGCTCTGATAGGCTAGCACTAATTATAACAAGGTATATCTCTTTTCCATCTAGATAAGCATACTTAAGAGTATCAGGCAACTGTATAAGCTCGAACACAGGATCACCCTTTGGTGGAGGTGGTTCTGCAAGCAGTTCAACACGCAAGTTATTCTTAATGATAGGATATCGTTCTAAGACAACTCTATCTATCTCATCCCTTTCATCCATATGCATATCATTTTCATGCTCAAGCAAGTATTTCTCTAAGGGATCAGTAGGAGGCACGACAATAGAAGCTAGGGCAATAGTTTCATCCTTACTAGACAACTCTTTTTCATGAGGTTGTCTACCAAACTTGGAGAAATTGAACTCATGTGACACACCTTCAAAGCCAACAGTGACAGTTTTCTTCTCACAGTCAATATGAGCATTGACGGTATTAAGGAAGGGTCTGCCAAATATGATGGCACAAAACCTATCTTGGGTGGTAGCAAGAACAAGGAAATCAGCAGGATACTTCGTTTTACCACACAAGACTTTAACATCCCTAACAATTCCCACAGGGCAGATAGTATCTCTATTGACAAGCTGAATAGTGACATCAGTGGGTTCTATCTCGAGAGGTGCAATCTCGTGTTTGATTTCATCATATAAGGATTGAGGTATTGCACTAACTCTAGCACCCACCTCACATAAACCATGATAACAATGATCGCCTATCTTAACAGAAACAACAGGCGTGCCAACAACAAGCGTATGTTTGTCTCTAGCATGTGGTTTAGCAATTCTAGAAGCATCTTCACAGAAGTGAATATTAGGATCACAGTTGAAGCTTTAGAATGATCCTTTATCCTAACAGAGAAAGGTGGTTTCTCAATGTAAGCACTGGGAACAATAGGATCATTATAGGCAATGACTTTCTCTTCAACTGGATTGGGTTTAACTACATTGACTTCTAAGGGAGGATGATATTTAAACCACTTCTCTTTGGGGAGATCAATATGGGCACCAAATGATTCACACAATGAAGCTATTATCTCAGAGTCAAGTCCATACTTAGCGCTAAAATCACAGAAAGTATTCGTTTCAACAAAGGATTTAACGCAATCAAACTTGAAATTCATACCTGACTCCTTACCTTCATCAAGCTCCCAATCTTTAGAGTTGCGGTTAATTCTCTCCAATAAATTCCATTTGAAGTCAATATCTCTCTTCATAAAAGAACCAGTACAAGAAGTGTCAAGCATGGTGTGATCATCATGAGAAAGCCGAGCATAGAAGTTCTGAATGATAATTTCTCTCGAGAGCTCTTGGTTAGGGCATGAATATAACATTGATTTAAGCCTCTCCCAAGCTTGAGCGATGCTTTCTCTGTCACGAGGCCAAAAATTATAAATATAATTCCGATCACGATGTACTAGATGCATAGGATAAAACTTTTGATCAAATTCCAATTTCAACCAGTTGTAGTTCCATGATCCAGTATCATCACATAGCCTATACCATGTCAACGCCTTATCCCTCAAAGATAAGGGAAAGACCTTTTTCTTGACCTCATCCCCGGGAAACCTGCAAGCTTAAATAAACCACAAATTTCTACATAGATTAGATGCAAGTCTGGATGCGACGTTCCATCTCCTGTAAAAGGATTAGCCAGCTGTTTCTCAAGCATACCCGAAGGAAATTCATAGCAAATATTTTCAGTAGGTGCAGCAGGTTGAGGAGCAACTCTTTGTCCTTCCGTTCGAGGTGAAGATACCCCGAACAAGCCCCTCAAAGGATTAGTTTCCATAGTGAAAAGTGACAATATATTTCAACACACTATATAAATGTTTCCTTACCAAATTCCACTTACCAAAGGCGCTTCACTCCCCGGCAACGGCGCCAGAAAAGAGTCTTGATGACCCACAAGTATAGGGGATCTATCATAGTCCTTTCGATAAGTAAGAGTGTCGAACCCTACGAGGAGCAGAAGGATCTGACAAGTGCTTTTCAGCAAGGTAATATCTGCATGCACTGAAATTATCGGTAACAAGTAGTTGTGTGGTGAGATGATTCGTAGCAAGTAGCAAGTAACAAAAGTAACAACGGTCCAGAAAATTGGCCCAATCACTTTTGCAGCAAGGACAAGTCTGGACAAAGTCTTATAGGAGGTAAAACGCTCCCGAGGACACATCGGAATTCCTGTCAAGCTAGTTTTCATCATGTTCATATGATTCGCGTTCGCTACTTTGATAGCTTGATATGTGGGTGGACCGACGCTTGGGTACTGCCCTTACTTGGACAAGCATCCCACTTATTATTAACCCCTCTCGCAAGCATCCGCAACTACGAAATAAGAATTAAGACAAAGTCTAACCATAGCATTAAACTAGTGGATCCAAATCAGCCCCTTAGGAAGCAACACATAAACTAGGGTTTAAGCTTCTGTCACTCTAGCAACCCATCATCTACTGACTACTTCCCGATGCCTTCCTCTAGGCCCAAATAATGGTGAAGTGTTATGTAGTCGACGTTCACATAACACCACTAGAGGAAAAACAACATACAACACATCCAAATATCGAACGAATACAAAATTCACATGACTACTTATAGCATCACTTATCCCATGTCCTCAGGAAAAAAAGTAACTACTCAAAAGCATAATCATATTCATGACCAGAGAGGTAATGAGTAGCATCAAAGATCTGAACATAAACTCTTCCACCATGCAATCCAACTAGCATCAACTACAAAGAGTAATTAACACTACTAACAACCTTACAAGTACCAATCGGAGTCGCGAGATGGAGATCAGTTACAAGAGATGAACTAGGGTTTGGAGATGAGATGGTGTTCATGAACATGTTGATGGTGATGAGTCCCCTCCGATGAGAGGAGTGTTGGTGATGACGATGGCGATGATTTTCCCTCTGGGAGGGAATTTTTCCCGGAAGGATCGTCCTGCCGGAGCTCTGGATTGGTTCTGCTCAAGTTCCGCCTCGTGGCGTCAAGGAATCCTCTGAAAAGCCTCCTCTTGGTTTTTTCTAGAACGAAACCCTTCTAGTAGCAAAAGGGGGAGCCAGAGGGCCAAGTGGGAGCCCACAAGCCCCCTAGGCGTGGCTAGGGGTGAGGCCACGCCTAGCACGCTTGTGGCCTCCTGATGGCGCTCCTCTGGTACTTCTTCAGCCCACTATATTTTATAAATCCCATAAAAAATCCACCTTGATTTTCACGGATTTTGGAGTTGCGCGGAATAGGTATCTCAAACTTGCTCCTTTTTCAGGCCAGAATTCCAGCAGCCGGCATTCTCCCTCTTCATGTAAACCTTGAAAAATAAGAGAGAAAAGGCATAAGTATTGTACCGTGAAGTGTAATAACATCCCATAAAGTGATAAATATCAACATGAAAGCATGATGCAAAATGGACGTATCACTCATCATCATGTTGTTCAAGGTGAGAGGGGTATTGAATAACATAAAGGACCTGAACATTTAATATCTTAAGGGGAAAACCAACTAGCATCAAGTACGATAAGTAATCAACACTACAAGCCAATCATAGGTACCAATCTGAAGTTCAGACACAAAGATTGAATACAAGAGATGAACAAGGGTTTGAAATGAGATGGTGCTGTTGACGGTTATGATGAAGATTGGTGCTACCACGATGAGGGGGTTGTTGATCATGATGAACGCTTCGATTTCTCCCTCCAGGAGGGAAGTGTCCCCGGCGAAATCTGCCCGCTGGAGAGCAAAAGTGCTCCTGGTCTAGTTCGGCCTTACGGCAGTGGCTCCTCATCCCTAAAGTCTCCCCATAAAAGTTTTAGGGTAAAATGACTTATATACCAGAAGGAGGAGGCCAGACATAGGCTAGGGGTCTGGTGCTGTGTGGGCACCTGGCTTGCCTCGTCAATTGGATCTTTGGCCTAGTCTTTTTTATATATTCCAAAATAATATTCCATGCAATTTCAGCCCATTTGGAGATGTGCAAAATAGGTACCTCTGTTGTAGCTTTTTCACACCCTGAAATCCAGGTGCCGACATTCTCCCTTCTTGTGTAAATCCTGTATATTAAGAGAAAAGGCATTAGAAATAATCCATGGAGCGCTATATTGATCACAAGATTTATAAATAGGAGCAATAAAACAAGATGCAAAATGGACGTATCAGAAAGGAGGTCAATACCCCAAGAGGAAGTTTGTTTCCCAAAAGGAGAAATATGATCCTAGTCTCCCCAGGGGAACGAATGCTCAAGATGACCTTCCACCACAAGACCACAAGCTCAAGGGAAAGGACAAGCTTCAAGAAGACATTGACTCATTTGAAGAAGAATCCCAGACCATGGTCAAGTGCATTACCAAGGCCACCACTAGCTCTAATTCATCAAGTGCTTTCTCAATGTCAAGGATGCCCATAAAGTTTATGTGGGTCCCCAAGGAGAAGAAATATAGAAGTTATTGATGGGTGACTCGAGCAACAAAATTCACTCACATTCATTCTTGGTAAGAACTAGTTGCAATCAACTCCAACCTTATGCAATAGTTCAAGGAGGCACGTATTCCAGTTGGAAATATGGCCTAGAGGCAATAATAAATTAGTTATTATTATATTTCTTTGTTCATGACAATCGTTTATTATCCATGCTATAATTGTATTGATTAGAAAGACAAATACATGTCTGGATACATAGACAAAACACTGTCCCTGGTAAGCCTCTAGTTTACTAGCTCGTTGATGAAAGATGGTCAAGGTTTCCTAACAATAGACAAGTGTTGTCATTTGATAACGGGATCACATCATTAGGAGAATTATGTGATGGACAAGACCCAAACTATGAACGTAACATATTGATCCTGTCATTTTATTGCTATTGTTTTCTGCGTGTCAAGTATTTGTTCCTATGACCATGAGATCATATAACTCACTAGCACCGGAGGAATACCTTGTATGCATCAAACATCACAACGTAACTGGGTGACTATAAAGGTGTTGTACAGGTATCTCCGAAGGTGTCCGTTGAGTTAGTATGGATCTAGACTGGGATTTGTCACTCCGTGTGATGGAGAGGTATCTCAGGGCCCACTCGGTAATACAACATCACACCCAAGCCTTACAAGCAATGTGACTAAGTGTAAGTCACGGGATCTTGTATTACAGAACGAGTAAACAGACTTGCCGGTAACGAGATCGAAATAGGTATGCGGATACCGACGATCGAATCTCGGGAAAGTAACATACCGAAGGACAAAGGGAATGATATACGGGATTGCCAGAATCCTTGACACTGAGGTTCAACCGATAAGCTATTCGGAGAATATGTAGGATCCAATATGGGCATACAGGTCCCGCTATTGGATATTGACCGAGGAGTACCTCGGGGCATGTCTGCATAGTTCTCGAACCCGCAGGGTCTGCACACTTAAGGTTCGACGATGTTTTAGTATAGTTGAGTTATATGTGTGGTTACCGAATATTGTTCGGAGTCCCGGATGAGATCACAGACGTCACGAGGGTTTCCAGAATGGTCCGGAGATGAAGATTGATATATAGGATGACCTCATTTGGTTACCAGAAAGCTTTCGGGCATTACCGGGAATGTACCGGGAGTGACGAATGGGTTCCGGATGTTCACCGGGAGGGGCCAGCCCATCCGAGGAAGCCCATAGGCCTTATGGGTGCCGCACCAGCCCTTGGTAGGCTGGTGGGACAGCCCAAAAGGGCCCTATGCGAAGGAGATAGAAAATGAAAGAGAAAAAAAAGTTGGGAAGGAAGGAAGGACTCCACCTTCCAATCCTAGTTGGACTAGGATTGGAGGTGGACTCCTCCACCTCCTTGGCCGGCGGACCCTTGGGGTCTTGGACCCCAAGGCAAGCCTCCCCTCCCCTCCTCCTATTTATAGTGGAGTTGTAGGGCTGATTTGAGACAACTTTTGCCACGACAGCCCGACCACAAACACCACGGTTTTTCCTCTAGATCGTATTTCTGCGGAGCTCGGGCGGAGCCCTGCAGGAGTAGATCCTTCACCATCACCGGAGCTTCGTCACGCTACCGTAGAACTCATCTTCTTCTCCATCTTGCTTGCTGGATCAAGAAGGCCGAGATCATTGTCGAGCTGTACGTGTGCTGAACACGGAGGTGCCATCCGTTCGACACTAGATCGAGCGGATCGTGGGACGGATCGCGGGACGGTTCGTGGGACTGTTCGCGGGGCGGATCGAGGGATGTGAGGACGTTCCACTACATCAACCGCGTTTCTTAACGCTTCCTGCTGTGCGATCTACAAGGGTACATAGATCCAAATCTCCTCTCGTAGATGCACATCACCATGAAATTTTTTGTTTCCCATGCGACGTTCCCCAACAATTCCCTCATTAGTAAGATAGTGACTAGGTAATTAATGTATCAATGGACATCATCATGCATGTGTTTCATTCCATGTCCATAGATATCCTGTTATGTGTTCCTTGTGTGAGACTAACCCATGTAGGTGAGAAGAGTAAAAAACAACAAGGATTGGTCCCAAATCTTGATGATCTTCATCAACAATGAGTAGTCATGACTACAACACCTACATGAAGTCTTCGACGACAAAGCCAAGGTTATTTTATCCCTCTTATGGGGATGTGGCATCAAGAGGGAGCTTTACTCTAAGACTTGAGTCAAATCATCTCACAAGGTGTGAACACATTAAAGCTTTATGTAAAAGTGGAAACCCAACTTGTGCTTAAACCATGAGTAGGACCTATGATCAAGTATTATTACGTGGATCCTAAGTCAATATACTCATATAGATGACTACATCATCGCCAAAGTGCTTGGTCGATACTAGAGTGCTTGTTGCATGTTTTCCATGTTTTTATTTGACATCTTATTATCTCAGCATCAAAGTTTTTAAAATTGTGACTCAAGTCTTAGAATCGTACGACCTTATGATCCAAACTAGCCCTTTCGATTCTACGATTTTGCTCATAGAATCCAAGTTTCTACAATCCTCTTACTTATGATTCTAGGGTTCACAATCCTACCAACAGAGCAACAATCCGATTAAAATCTCGATTCTGACAACTTTGTTGAGCATGTTGGTATGCGTATTTTTCTTCATTCGAGTATCTCCAATTATTGTTATTTGGATTTCATTTTATTTGACCAATTGGATGTACGATGATGCCTAAGTACCCCCCCCTCTAGCTACTTATGCTTTCTCGTCTCAAGTTTTATTCATGCTACATCACAAAATTTAACCAAGCACTTTCGGACCCTATGTGTGAGGAGCACTCCTAGTTATGTTTGGAAAAGTTCTGAGTTTCAAAACCTCCCATGTGCCACTCAGTGTAACCAACTCTAAAACCTCGGTCCCACTGGAGCAACAGGGTTGATCTTGTTTTCAATCCCGGTACCACAGATTCCGAAATCTCGGTGTCACCAAGATGCTCCGTCCTTACGCAATTACGCATCTTGGTGGAACCAAAATTTTCCAATCGGTGTCATCGACGTCACGAGGGTATATATAACCTGCGGAGCCAAACTTTGAAATTAAATCTTTGAATGACGTCTCTACACCCCTCTGTTGCCGCCGCTCATGTCTACGCACGCTCTACTTGCCTCATGTACGTCCTCGCCGCCGGATTCCGCCGCCGTCAACGGGAATCTTCCCCTGTGTTGCCGCCATAACAAAATCTTCACCACGTTAGGGTAAGATTTCGATCCCATGTGTGCTCCGTCTAAAATTCTTGCGCATGTTGTTGAGTTCCACCTAATGCCACTATTTGCAATATATCTTTCCACAATAAGAATCCATTACATTAGGCGAACCAAAAAATTTAGGTTTAGGTTTCCACCTTATGCATCTCGGAGTTACCGAGAGTAAATGAATTGGTATCACATGTTCGGGTTTTAGGGTTACGAGAATATTCTCGGTGAGATCGAGTCACTATTTTCAGTGAAACCAAAAATGTTGACCAAGTCTATGTTAAGGAGAATGTACGTCTCGGAGTCTGCGAAAACTAAAACTCAATGGAACCGAATATGAAACTAAGGTTTTAAGTTCAAAATTTTGCAAAAATAGTTGTATTTTGTGGTTCTCATGTATTCCACTCTTCTACAACTATTCACAGGGACAAATTTACAATGCAACATGTCAGGATTAGAGGATAGTCAGAATGACTACAAAGAGCGGAGTTCTAAGCTTGATCGAGGCACTATCCCGATCTTCAAACCCTAGTACACGCATCTCACATAACTTTCCTATGGAAGCTACCAGGACCAGGAGGAAACTAAACTCAGATGAGGAAGATGCAAAATTTATTCCTGAGGAGATGACCTCCAAAACGAATATTGTAAGAAAAGAGTATGCCATCCCGGATGCTATGCGAGCTCCTGAATCTGCCAAGTGAGGATCATAATCTCTAGAAGCTCCCAGTTCCTCCAAGCAGACAAAATCTTTGGCTAAGAAGATTGGGAAGAAAAGGCAGAGAACAGGTTTGTAGAAGCAGTTGTGCGCGCGTCAACAACAGAGTACCCTCGTGATGAGGAGGAAGAGTAAGAGGAGATTCTTGCAGCTAACGCACCTCCTTCCGAGAAAAGAAAGCTAATGAAGGATGTCATGCCAAGAAAGCCAGCTTCAAAGGCTAAGCCAACTACTCCCAAGGCCAATACTAAGGCACCTAAGCATGTAAGCTCCAAGCCATAGAGGACTACTAGAGATATTCCAGTAGCTGAGAAGAACAAGGGTTTTCTTGCTGACGAAAAAGAAGAAGATGCAGTTTTAAGGAAGCTAAGACCTCACCTGCCTGAACACAACAATGATCATCTAGTTGTAGAGAATGTGAACAAGAAGAAGTATCAAGGGCTCGGGAAGTGGAGAGGTGTAGATCCATATGCCATGAGGAGAAGAACTAGTGTTGATTCTTGCTTCCACACTAAGGAGCATCAAGATTTCTATGAGACTCTCTTGTTAGATAAGAGTTCGGCAGTTAGTGAAATGACATTTGTTGACTGGAACTACATCAAGTAGAATGAAGATTACTTTCTTCATCTACAAGAGAACTTCAGGGTCACTGGCATTGAGAACCTTGTTGGAAGATAGATGATGGCTTGGAATGATGAGATGATCATGTAATTATACTCCACGGCTTATTTCTATCCAAATGTGAAGATAACTTGGATGAATGAAGTCACCACGTATCATTCTTCTGTTGATGAGTGGGTGACCATCTTAGGTGGGCAGTGGTGCATGATAGAGATCTTGATGTGTATGCTAAGGCCAAGAAGAACCACAATTCCATGGCCAATATGTATAATCCTATTCCCAAGGAATATTTGAAGTCACACAAGTTAGGCTCTTTCTACTTATTGCAAGTAGGACTACCCACCAACAACAACATTATTAGGTACACCTTGATGCCTAAGATGAGATGACAAGATGATCAGCGGGAATTCCATTAATATAATGCATCATGTAGACACCCACACAAGGATAAGGGTGAAGGGTTTAATTGTAGAGAAAAACAAGCGGATTGTTGCTAACTAGAAGAGGTCATGTAGATATGCTCCATATATTCAGATGCTAATCAACTCCAAGGGTCTAAAAAGAGCATGTATCTACTTGATTGTCAACACATGCCACTTCAGCCAATTTTCTAGGATAATTTAGTGTTGATGGAACCAAGTCACCCCACTTCAGCTACAACACAGGCTGAAGTTGAGGCCGAGGCCATGGCAGAGGCAGCCAGAGCCACTAGTGCTCCAATGCTCAGGACCAAGAGTGACCAAATGGCATTTATCATCAGAACCATCCAATGATGGAGAAGAACATGAGTGACATTCTGCTGAATTAGAAGAGCATTTAGAGGATTCCGAAAACTAAGTTTGATGACCTGTACGTTGCTACTGCGACAACAGACCTTCCCTGGCAACGGCGCGAGGAATCCTTCTGTCACGGGCTACCCCTATAGGGACTTCCATGGAAAATATGCAAAGGATATCCCCGCGGCCTTGGAGCCTTGCCTTGGTGTTCCATTGAACAGGAAAGGGTGATGTAGCACATCGGCGGTAAGTATTTCCCTCAGTTTGAGATCCAAGGTATCGATCCAGTGGGAGGATCACCTCGAATCACAAGTACCTGCACAAAAACCAAGAGCTTGCACCCAACGCTATGAAGGGGTTGTCAATCCCTTATAGATTGTTTGCAAAGTGAGAACTGAAAGAAAAAAGTAAACAAAGCAAAGTAAAAGTGAAAGTGGAGACGATAGTTGTGAATAGACCCGGGGGCGGTAGTGTTCACTAGTGGCTTCTCTCATGAAAGCAAATAGACGGTGGGTGAATGAATTACTGTCGAGCAATTGATAGAACCACGAAAACTCGTGACGTTATCTATTGCAATGATTAGATCTATACGCATCACATCCAAAACAAGTAGACCGATACTTTCTGTATCTACTACAATTACTCCACACGTCGACCGCTATCCAGCATGCATCTAGTGTATTAAGTTCATATGAACAGAGTAACACCTTAAGCAAGATGACATGATGTAGATGGACAATCTCATATCTATGATAAAAGCCCATCTTGTTACCCTTGATGGCAACAACATGATGCGTGCCTTGCTGCCCCTTCTCTCACTGGGAAAGGTCACCACATGGTATGAACCCAAAACCAAGCACTTCTCCCATTGCAAGAATCATAGATCTAGTTGGCCAAACAAAACCCAAGACTCGGAGAGACTTACAAGGATATCAAATCATGCATATAAGAAATCAGCAAAGACTCAAATATAAATCATAGATAATCTAATCACAAGTTCACAATTCATCGGATCTCGACAAACACACCGCCAAAGAGGATTACATCGGATATTTCTCCATGAAGATCATGGAGAATTTTGTATTGATGATCCAAGAGACAGAAGAAGCCATCTAGCTACTAACTACGGACCCGTAGGTCTGAAGTGGACTACTCACGAGTCATTGGAGAGGCGATGATGCTGATGTAGAAGCCCTCAAACTCCAAAGTCCCCTCCGGCATGGCACCGGGAAGGGTCTCCAGATGAGATCTCGCGGAAACGGAAGCTTGCGGTGGCGGAAAAGTGTTTTCGTGGATGCCCTGATTTTTTCTGGGATTTTAGGGAATATATAGGCGAAAGAGCTAGGGCAGGGGAGCTCCAGGGGGGGCACAAGCCTGGTAGCCGCCGCCCCCCTGGTGGCGGCTACACGGCTTGTGGGCCCCCTGTGGCGCTCCTGCCTTGGCCCTCAAGTCCCTCGATCTTCTTCTGTTCTGGAAAAATTTATTTCAGGGATTTTATTCCGTTTGGACTCCGTTCCAAAATTAGATCTGAAAAGAGTCAAAAACACAGAAAAAACAGGAACTGGCACTTGGCACTGAATTAATAAGTTAGTCCCAAAAAAGATATAAAAGGTACATAAAACATCCAAAGTTGACAAGATAACAACATGAAACCATAAAAAATTATAGATATGTTTGAGACGTATCAAGCATCCCCAAGCTTAACTCCTGCTCGTCCTCGAGTAGGGAAGTGATAAAGAATGAATTTTTGATGCTTTCATGCTACCTAGCATAGATGTCCTTTGTAACTCCTCTTATGTGATGTGAATGTTCAGATCCATTAGATTCAAAACAATAGTTTGCTATTGATGTGGAGAAAATAATACTTCAAGCAAACTAGCAAGGTAATCATGAACTTTCAAATAACGAGGCCAAAAGAAAGTTATCCCTACAAAATCATATAGTCTGGCTATTCTCTATCATCCTTGCACAACGAATTTAAATCATGTACAACCCCCGTATTGGCCAAGTAATTGTTTTCACACCTTTAGTTTCTCAAACTTTTTCAACTCTCACGCAATACATGAACGTGAGCCATGGATTTAGCACTATAAGTGGAATGGAGTGTGGTGGAGGTAGAAAGACAAACAAGGAGAAGATGGTCACATTAACTAGGCATATCAATGAGCTATGGAGATGCTCATCAATAGATATCAATGTGAATGAGTAGGGATTGCCATACAAATGATGCACTAGAGCTAAGAGTATGTGAAAGCTCTTAAAGAAAACTAGTGGGTGTGCATCCGACTTGCTTGCTCACGAAGACCTAAGGCAAATTTGAGGAAGCCTATCATTGGAATATACAAGCCAAGTTATATAATGAAAATTTTCCACTAGCTATATGGTGGTGACAAAACGAGAGACTCCCAATAATGAAGATCATGGTGCTTAATAAGCACAAGTGTGGAAGGATAGTAGCATTTTTCCTTCTCTCTTTTTCTCTCATTTTTTTGGTGGGCTCTTTGGCCTCTTTTTTTTATTTTTTATTTTTTATTTTGGTGGGCATCTTTGGCCTCTTTTATTTCCTCACATGGGAAAATGCTCCATCAATGATGATCATCACACTTATAACTCAAAACTTAGAGCAATGATGACTCTATATGGAATGCCTTCGGTAGTGTACCGTGGCAATGATCTAGCATGGCATAGACATTAATGGAAAAATCATGCAATGGCAATGTAGAAGTGGTGGCACATCTCATGGTGGTAGTTGCATGGCAATATATCTTGGAATAGCTTTGAAAAAGCCATAGTAGGTAGGTATGGTGGCTGTTTTGAGGGAGGCTATATGGTGGGTTTTGTGCACCGGCGAAAGTTGCACGACACTAAAGAAGATAGTGATGGTGGAAGGTGAAAGTGCATCTAAACCATGGACTCAACATTAGTCATGAAGAACTCATATACTTGTTGCAAAAGTTTTAGTAGTAGTCGAAACAAAGCATTCAACGCATACTCCTAGGGGAAGGGTTGGTAGGTATAAACCATCGCGCGATCCCGACCGCCACACAAACGATGACAATCAATAGACTAATCATGCTCAGACTTCATCACATAGCAGTTCACCATCCGTGCATGCTACGTGAATCACTAACTTCAACACAAGTATTTCTAGATCCACAACACCATACTAACATAACTTAAATATTACCACAACCACAACTCAAAACTAATTGAGAGGAATCAAACTTCCCCAACTACTCAATGCACATGAAGGTGGAAGTTTTCATATCCCTTTGGATAACTACCCCTTTTGAGACTACTATCATAGCATAGATCAACTACCAAGCCACGCGCTTCCATGCTCTAAAAGATATAAGTGAAGCACAAAGAGCAAAATCAACTAGCTCAAAAGATATAACTGAAGCACATGTGAGCTGAATTGTCTAACCAAAGGATATAAGTGAAGCTCGACAAAATCACGGTGAGTGCATGTCTCTCTCTCTAGGTGTGCAGCAAGGAAGATTGTGACACAACAAAAATAAAAGAATCCTACGATAAAACACGCTCCAAGCAAAACACATAACATGTGGTGAATAAAAATATAGCCCCAAGTAATGTTACCGATGGATTGAAGACGAAAGAGGGGATGCCTTCCCGGGGCATCCCCAAGCTTAGGCTTTTACGGCATCCTTGAATCAACTTGGGGTGCCTTGGGCATCCCCAAGCTTGAGCTCTTGCCACTCTTTATGTCTTTCTCCATAAGAACTTCACCCAAAACTTGAAAACTTCACAACACGAAACTTAAACAGAAACTCGTGATATCATTAGTATAAGAAAGCAAACCACCACTTCCTTAGGTACTGTAGCAAACTTAAATTCTACTTATGTTGATGTTGGGTTACTATATTTTCAATCTTCCATGGCTAATACCCCCGATACTATCCATAGTTTCATCAAAATAAGCAACCAACTCAACAAAAACAGAATCTGTTAACAGCAGACCAGTCTGTAGCAATCTGTATACTTTGTATACTTATGTACTTCAAAAATTCTGAAAAATTATGACAGTCTTAAGAATTTGTGTAGCAATCAGAATAAAAATATAATCAACTCAAAAGCTCTTACATAAAAAAAATGAAAATTCTTTTCGTGAGCAGAAAGTTTCTGTCTTTTCCAGCATGACCAAACGATCATGCCCAAGACTAATCATAACGGTTTTACATGGCACAAACGCAAAAGAAACACAAAACAGAAAGAAAACACAAAACAGAATTATGAAAGTGTGGAAAACACAATCATAACGGATAGATCTGCATGAAGATCATGGAGAACTTTGTATGGAAGATCCAAGAGAGAGAAGAAGCCATCTAGCTACTAACTACGGACCCGTAGGTCTGAAGTGGACGACTCACGAGTCATTGGAGAGGCGATGATGTTGATGTAGAAGCCCTCCAACTCCAAAGTCCCCTCCGGCAGGGCACCAGGAAGGGTCTCCAGATGAGATCTCGCGGAAACGGAAGCTTGCGGCGGTGGAAAAGTGTTTTCGTGGATGCCCTGATTTTTTCTGGGATTTTAGGGAATATATAGGCGAAAGAGCTAGGGTAGGGGAGGTCCAGGGGGCCATAAGCCTGGTACCCGCTGCCCCCCTAGTGGAAGCTACAGGTCTTGTGGGACCCGTATGGCGCTCCTACCTTGGCCCTCACGTCCCCCGATCTTCTTCTATTCTGGAAAAAATTATTTTGGGGATTTTATTCCATTTGGACTCCGTTCCAAAATCAGATCTGAAAGGAGTCAAAAACACAGAAAAAACAGTAACTCGCACTTGGCATTGAATTAATAAGTTAGTCCCAAAAATATATAAAAGGTACATAAAATATCCAAGGTTGACAAGATAACAACATGAAACCATCAAAAATTATAGATACGTTTGAGACGTATCATACGTCAAGGTGACTGAGCCAACCACCATGGTCAACCAGTTGAATCAAGTGGTAGATGCAGTGCCTGCTCCCGGCTCTAGTGATCATGATGACAGTCCACTCTAGACTCACACTCAGTTGAGGACACATGCCAGATCTTCTATTGTGCCAGTTTTATAGACAAGACCATCTTCATCAGCTCCTGCATCAGCTTCATCAGCACATCCACTATCTACACCACCACAAAGGACATCAGCTGAAGCATTCGTGGACGCTGTTCTTTCGACTCCTTCCATAGCCACTTGAGGGGACCATGCCCGGAGTGATACCTAACTCTATACCTTCGAGCTTTTTGGTAACTTGTTGCCAAATGGGAGTGTTTCAAGAGAGATAGAGTGTTGCGTTCTGTTTGCTGTCTTGGTTTTATCCTTGAGATATCTATGTGATGATCATTCATTCATTTTTAAGTGTTATGTGCATTGTAATTCTTTGATGTCATTTATGTGCACCACCAAGATGTATATGACATGGAAGAGTGAGCCATGATCCTAATCGATTGTGCATTTGCATTCAAACACAAATTTAGAAATAGTGCACAAATTTATGGGGAGTTCCTGCTTATCTCATACTTCTCAAAGCAATGATGTTATTCATTGTTTTATCCCTATCAAATCTTTGATATATATCTTGTCATAAATTACCAAAAAGTGGGAGATTGAAACCACAACTTCTCCCTAGCTGGTTTTAGTAATTAATTAATAACAACATATATTTCATTGGACTAACGATTCTACAAAGTATATTTCAGGAAAAGTTCATTGAATAGATTGGCAAAGGATTGTGAGGAGATTCCCGAGATGTAAGGAACATCTATTGGCAACAAGCTTCAAGACTCGACATTTCGCTTTTATGTGAGAAACCACAATTGAGTCCATTGGAAAGCCAATACTATTACAAGGGGTTGAGGTATCTATGATGATATGGTTACTCAAGTGCTTAGAGTTAGCCACCAAAAACTGTCGTGAAGTTCTTCCACAAATAGTTTTGTCCAAACCCTAAACACTCAAATTCGGTGCCTCCAATATTTCCAAATCGGCCCTACCGAGTTCTTTACTAGACATATTCCACAGCCAACCCAACAATCTCGGCACTGCCAAGTCTTGATTTCTGTACAACCTAAAAACAGTGATCAACTCTATGGTTACGATTTGTTCAAAATCAGAGATTACAATTTTTGCAAACTCGTGTAACCGAGCTTAGATAATTTCCTAGGTTGTCCAAATCATACCCACCGAGATTTATATATCGGTCTCACCGAAACACCAAAAGTTTCCACATTTTGCACTCATCGGTGCAACCAAGTTTTTTGCTTCGGCTTTAGCGAGTTGGGCAATAGTGTTGTAATGGTTGGATTTTCGGACATGCCTATATATACCTATCCAACTACCTCTCACTCGTAGAGGAAGCACTGAGAATAGATGAACACTTGCCCCATCCAATTCCTGAAAGGGAACCACCTACTCATTTGTTGATATCAAGATACTCCACTCCAACCATATGGATCTTGATTTCTAGTCTCCCCAAGTTGCTTTCCACCCAATCAATCTCTTCTACCCAAGACAAATCAGTGAGAGAGTAACTAAGTATTGAGGAGCCTGTCTTTTGAAGCACAAGAGCAAGGAATTCATCATACTTACCACATCTATTACCTTTTGGAGAGTGGTGTCTCCTAGATCGGTTAGGTGTCGCTTGGCAGCCTTCAACTTTGTGTGGAGTTGAACAAAGAAGTTTGTAAGGGCAAGGAGATCGCCTACTTCATGAAGATCTAACCTAAGTGATGCTAGTCCTTCATGGACGTAAGCCATATGAGAACAAGGTTGCTTCTCCGTCGACCCTTCATGGGTGGAGCCCTTTATGGACTCTCGTGGTTGTTACCCTCCATGGGTTGAAGTCTCCATAAACGTGGATATATGATAGCACCACCTATCGCAACAACGCTAAAAATCTCTGTGTGAACTTTGCGTTTGATCTTCCTATCCCTACCCTCTACTTACATGTGCATGTTTTTACTTTCCGCTGCTATACTCTTAGAGTTGCATATGTAGGGTGTGCTTGACTAGGTATAATTGCTAAAAACATGCCAACTATTAAAATTGGGAAAATGCTATGTCTTTATTTTCTCAAGTAGTCTAATGACCCCCACTCTAGACATACTTGAAATCCTACACCTAATCCGTCAGGGTTAGGTATTTCCCGTTATAGCTCTTGTCACTCATTTTGGCACCTATAGGATCTACTATTTACCCCATGTAATGACCATTTTAGCCACTATGGTAGCCACTTGATCTATAAAAGGAGTTCCATGTCTATCTTTACAAAGGTTGACACTTTTTCCATTTGCACATGTAGCCGCACTCCCTCGGTATTCTTGGAGGGTTGTTACGCTCATGTACTATGGACCCATATAATCCACAACACACATAACATAGGGTTTTACGCTCCCAAGTGACCGAACTTGTCTAAACCCTAGCCGTGCATGAAATGTTGATTCTCTTTGTGCCCATGAGGCCCCACACTTAAACCACAAAGGGGCCTCATAGGTCCCATAGATTGTCGTACCCCGATATCTTTGGATCGCCAGGTAGGTGGATCGTGTGTGCGAACCTTCACCAATTTGTCATTAACTTCACCAGCATCTTCATCGACGCCCATGGCTACCAAACAGGCCAGGGGCGCCCTCATAGCTATGTCGTCCTTGTCCAAGCTGCCCTCATAAGAAACTATGGGCGACGCTGACGGAGGCAGCGCTCACCGCACCCGTGAGCGCAGCCACAACACCGCACAGAGTTCCACAAGTCGCGACCCGGACCCTGTCATTATGGAAACACGAGAAGCACCAGCGGCAACCGGGAATAACGCCACGATAGTGACGGCTGAAGCAGCAGCAGTGGTGATGATGGGACCTCCGCCGTGCCCCTCGCAAGATAACTGCGAGGAGCGCCCGCGAGACATCGACCACGAGCGGTGCATGGACAAGACCCCAGCACGCCACTCTCAAGGCACGTAGGGCCAAGCTCATCGTCAACCTCTCGGTGAGGACATGCAGCATGCGATAGGATGGGAGAGCGCTCTTCCTGACACGGTCATGAGTAAGAGATCCACCCATGCCATGCACCACTCCATGCCCAAGACCATGGAGGAAGCCTTGGCGCAGGCCCAACTATTGTTGAAGTTTCGCCCGTGTTGGAGAATATGGAGGACTGGAGAGTGACCATATAGAGCCTTTTGAGCTTCATGAACCGCGACAAACCACATGTCGTGGGTCCCTTGTGAGTACGCAATGCAACTTCGATGCAGGCGGAGCACCCATGATTTAGTCGCCCTCGCAACAACAATAGACATCCTGTCATACCAGCGTGCATGACAAAATGTCTTATGCACCGACAGACCCACGACAAAAGCAAGATCAACACTAGGTCTTGAAGGACATGCGCAACGAGGACGCCCGCGCCACCATCGAGAGGCGGCAGGAGAAACGCCGCCAATTGAATGGCCGCACATACCTAGATATTGACAAGCCTGTGTCTGGGGTACACGGTAGCCTACCTTGTGAGAAAGGTTGCCACACGTTCACCCACGAGCTGCGGCAAGTCTGTTGGCCTTCCACCCGAGCCTTCAAGCTTGAGCTTCTAGACAAGTACGATGACAAGATCAACCCTTCGGAGTTCTTCGACATCTACATGATTGCAGTACAGGCTGTCGGGGAACGCAATGAGAAAGTGGTCGCCAAGTACTTCCCATTGATGCTCAAGCCCAATGTGAGCAGTTGGGTGATGAACTTGTCTGAATGGTCCATTTCTTCTTGGGTGAATCTGTGCAACCAATTCGTTGGCGCATACCATGGGGGTCACAAACTCCCAGGGCAACCCAGCGATCTGCATGTGCTTCCCTAGAGAGACGTCGAATCCCTAGGCAAGTATATCCAGAGGTTCAGCCGTGTACAACATAACATCCCTACCATCCATCCTGACGTGGTGATTGTCATGTTCCATATGAACATGCGCAACCAGAGAATGCGCAAGGAGATGAGCATCAACAACGTGTGGGGTGTCTTCGAGCTCTATGCCCTACCTGAGAAATGGGTACATGTGGAAGAAGGAAGAAGGCTTCCGAGAGAGGATGCTGGCATAGAAGCCAATTCTAACAACGACAAAGATGCGCCCGCCTTCAAGAAAGAGGGTCGAAAGCACGATCAAAAGTGCAAGGGCAAGACAATCATGGCTGTTGAAGCGTGTGGCAACTCCAGCATGGACAAGAAGGCTAAGTCTGAAGCAACCGGTAAGGAGATGCCGAGTGCTCCAGAGACGACGACGCTGCGATAGGAGAAAAGGTCGGTAGACCATACAGCAAGATCCACCTCACTAAGGGCCATGACATCACTAAATGCTGCCAAGTAGATCATCTTGCGGAGAAGCAGAAGCAGGAGTACGGAAGTCGTGACAAGGATAAAGGCCAAGACGATGTTGTTGGTTCCCGTAAGTAAATTGCGGTGTCCGTGGAGGTTGTCACGGCAGGGCTAGGCAGCAAAAACCGAAGCCTGCTAGAGGTCGAGCCAAGAAGTCTAATGACGAGGACGACGATGATGATGAATATGAAGAAGGATCCGATGTCCAAGAGTTCCAAAAAGCAGTAGATGTTATGTGTGTTAACGGAGGCGCATCTTTCCACTCCTCCCATGGACAGCTCAAGCAGTGGATCCGTGAGGTCAACGTGGCAGAACCAACGACAGAGGCAAGGAAACCCCTCAAGTGGTCCAACACTCCCACCATCTTCGATGTCAATGATCACCCTAATCATCAGTGTTGTCTGGTGTGTGCCGTAGTTGGTGTCCCCAACAATCCGCAACCTCAAGGTCATGAAGATGTTGTTCGATAGTGGGGTCGACTTGAATTTGATCTCACCCGATGTGATCAAATGGTTACACATACCCACACGGACCTCAATCCAACAGGGTCCTTCTAGGGGGTAAACCTAGGAAGATCAGCCCAAGGCGAACATTACTCTGCTAGTGACGTCCGGTAGCAAGCTCAACTTCGGAATAGAGAAGGCTGTCTTAGATTGTGGGGACCCCGACTTATGAGTCGAGATCGCCGAATGAACGTGCTCAGTGATCCCAGAGATCAATGCTCACTGAACACATAGATACTCAATATTAAGAGTCTTACATCCAAACATACCGTTTTATACAACAAAAGACTATCCTGGTCAAGTCTCACATAGGTCGGGCATATAAGGCCAATCACACCGATACATCTACTAGCGGAAATCCTGGTAATAAACGGGAGCCCATGCCATCATCCTTCACCAACAGGCATTCTGACTGGGAAGCGTCCTAGTTCGCGTGTCCATCCCCGATGACGAATTCTTCTCCAAACTCCGGTTCCTCCATGTCTGGTCAATAACATAACCAGTGGAAAGCCAGTGAGTACTTTGAATGTACTTGCAAACAGCCCATGATATGGATAATGCGGTTGGTATGAAAATAAAGTAATATGCAGACTTTGCGGAAAGCAAGTTCTACTTAAGGATATGCATACTTGTATGGATATGCATCATAAGCTAGATGGTAATCTTAAGAACAGGTCACAGATATCAACATATCTTTTGAGGGTTGAACACTTCGGGTTCACCTGATATGCCAAGTCACCAAACTTAATCATATCAACTCTTTCATATCAAACTATGAACACACACACACACACACACACACATAGACACACACACACACACACACTTGATTTATGCAGAAATGACTGGACGTAGTTTAAGCAGCACCACCCAACTGTCCTTGACCGTGAACACAACTATTCGAATAGTTTTACACTCTGCAGAGATTGTACACTATACCCACGAGATCCCGGAAACTGCCATGTCATCCAAGACTTGCGGTATATAACATACCCGAGGTAAGTACCCGATCATTGCCTTTCCCCCTACGACAACAAAGAGTCCACTCGATTGGTACCTAGCCCACATGATGTACGCCTTACGAGCAACGACTCTGGACCGTATCATCCATGCGGGGACCAACGGTGTCCCCGGAACATGTAAAAACGGCATAGTCGACCTACCTGGTACGACCCCGTCATGAGAGTGACCACATATCACTCCCGCCACTAGTAATGCGTGCTCTTTGCTAACACCGACCAAGGTAACCAACAAAGCCCAGTCCCATAAAGGGGTATCATGGTCGCACATGTAAGGTTGCGACGGTCGACCCATCATAAATCTAATCCTATTTCTGAAACCAATCACACAAAATATCCCCACCACTTCTTTCACAAGTGGTCACCTAGCTCAACATCATCACCCTTGGGCATTATTGGTACCCGGCGGGGTTTTCGTAAAACCTTTGATATCAACTTTGTGTTACCATCATCATGCACATGCTCTTTCTATGCGTAGCACTACTGTCTACTTGTCAACATATTATCAGCGTTACCCTCATAAATGATAGGGTCATATGCAATGCAAGTGATCGAGAGAAGCTATCGGAAACACCTTGCTGGGGTGCACCGAATAACATTAACTATATGCATCGGAATAAAGTATTCAACTTGGCATGCATGAAAATGTTTTCTCAGACATGGTCAAAGGGCTACTTGCCTTGATCAGCTAGGTATCTGGGTTCTTCGGGTCCAAGTCCTTCGTCGAACGCGGAATCTATCATCATAATAATAGTAATAAAAATAAGAAGCTCATTCAAAAACAGAGCACAAACTCACTTTAAAAATGTTATCCTATTCTGATAAATCTTTATTATAGTTTTAAAAATGTTTGTCTCTGATTTTGATGCAAAAAGGTATTTTTAATACCTAATTAAAAGGCTAATATTTACACTAGCCATTTTAATCAAAGCGATGTATAAAAGTTTTTACAAAAAAATTGTGCAACAACACTAATAAATTCTAGAAATTTTTAGAAAAAATGTGGTGGAAAAATATTTAAATTTGATCAAGTATTTAAATTTACAAAAATTATTTAGAATCAACATAAAACTAAAACAACCGGCCAGTTAGCCAGTGAGCAGCCCAGGTGCGCACGCGCCGTTAGATTTAAACCTGACGCGCGGGCCCGTGCAGTCAACGGCAGAGAGAGGAGATAGGGGGAGAGACTGGCCACCAACAGGTGGGGCATGCTTGTCGGGGTCGTCTTCCTCCTCTGGACAGAGGGGAGGGGAGGCACGTCGGAGGCGATTCCGATGCCCTCGACTCCAGGTGATGGCAGGAACGACACCGTGGCATCATCGCCTACCTACTCGTGGTCGAATGAACAACTGGGAGGCCATCGGTCACCGGCGAGGAGGTGGTCGTGGCGGAGGTGATACGTGTGGTGGTGGAGTTGGGTGGTATAGGAACGGAAATGCTCGGGGAAGAGGTGGGGAGGCTTGCAGAGCTCTCTATGGTCACAGAGGAGGTGAGAGGAGCGCGAGTGCTAGCTTGTAGCCCAAGAACCACGGAGCTGCGAAGCGGCGGGGCCTCGGTAGATCTCGAGAACTGGAGCATTTTCTGCTCAAATGGGGTGTCTAGGGCCTCGATTGACGATCTGGAGGAGTGGTGTGGGGTGCTGGTGTCACATCCCTGACACCTTAAGCAAGTTAGTCTTGTGCTCATGTCTTCTTTGCATTGCATCTAAGAAATTCTCCAACAAGAACAAGAAAGTGGCAAAGGAAAAACTCAAAACCCTAGCCACTACTTTAAATAAAGGAAATCTCAAACTAGTTAAAATCAATGAATCCAAAATGGCCTCAAGAAAAGTTCAAACTTTCTGATAAATCATGAAAGTAAATGAGCAATGAAGAAAATTCTTGACACTTCAAGCTTTTAAATTAATGCAAAAAGCTACTGGTTTAAAATTTTAAATTTGAAATCAGAAACTTTAAACCTTCAAAAATGTTGAAAACTTTAGGAATGGTTGGAAATATTCCAACAAATATTCTAGGGTGCCTCAAATAAATTTTACAAATTATTTGGGAGCTGAAATAAATAGAAAATTATTGAAGTAGCTAAAGCAGAAACAAAAACAGAAAAAAATGGAAAACTCTTACCTGTCGCCCGTGCAGGCCCAGCCCACCAGGGGCACGGCTCTCTTCTTCCTCCTGCTAGGAGGAGAAGCAGCTGCGTGCCGATGCGCCGGCGAGCGCGGCCACGTTCCCTGGCCACCTCCTGCTTTTCCGAGCCACGCAGACGGCGGGGATGAGTACCCCGTGCACGTCTCTCCCTTCTCCACCCATCTCTGGCTCCCCTCCATCTCTCTCTCGCCCTCTCCCACCATGGCCGAGCCTGCTTGTTGCCGCCGATCGTCGTAGCCGTGGCCACGAGCCCCCTCCAGCCCAGCTACTGTGCCCAAAGCCCTGTCGTGCTCCTCCTCGTCCCCTGGAAGAAGGAATCAAGCCCGGAGGCCCCCTGTCATCGCCTCGCCGCCATCTTCTCCACCTCCGGCCGCCGGACCTCTTCCGTCGATTCGCTCCCTCCGGCGCACCCCCGAGGCCTACAACAACACCATCGGAACCGCCGTGAGCTCGTCATCATTTCCCCTCTCACCCCACGCTCTTTCGCGCACCGTAGCCCCGTTCCCCACCAAGGCCGAGAGCTCCTCGCCGCCGGTCATGTCGTCGTCGTTGCTGTGGTGTCTCTTCCACGTGCTCGAGCTAGGGATCGAGATCCTGGAGCCGCCAGGAATGTGATGAGCCCATCAGCTGCCCTCCCCGTGCCCTGGAGCCATCACCCGCGGAAGGCCGAGCTTCGGCCGCCGCTTCGGCTCGTCGCCGGCGCCTCTCCCGGCGACCCTAGCTTCTCCTGATGCCCCTGCCAGATCGGCTGCTTCGCCAGCGTCCTGTAGCTACAAACCGCACTCGATTTGGTGCCGTGTAGCGCCGTTTAGGTCATCTCCGGCGAGCCCTCCGCCGCGGGCTTGGTCGCCGGCGACCACCTTCCGGTGGGCGTCGACGTGGCCGACCATTAGGGCGTAATTATCCTTCCCTCAGTCAGTGCCAGAGGGCCCCACGCCTGGTCAAACCCCAATTAGGGGCTGGTCAGCGCGGGGTTAGCCCCTGGGTCACTGACCAGTGGACCCCACTGGTCAGGTTTGACCTGGCCCAGGCGCAGTTGACCTGCTGACGTCAGTAGTGATGCAATATTAGTATTTCTGTTTATAAAATAAATCCAGGAAATTGCTAAAACTTGTAAAAATCATAGAAATTAAAATATAACTCGGATGAAAATAATTTATATATGAAAAAGTATCAGAAAAATCCAAGGAATCTGATTATGGCATTTTCATGCATGTTTGAAAAAGTTACAGAACCCAAACATGTAGATTAATGAATAAGTCAATTCTTATAATTACTTTATAAATGGAATTTAGAAAATATTCAAATTTCATTATGAATGACATGATCACACACTGTCCTAATTACAAATCAGTACCTTAACATGACATCTCGTGCATGTTAACATCAAGTTGGTCTGAGCATCAGGTCGAATCAATTAAATCGGTATCCGAGAATACCTCTTTTGAATTGATATTTGAGTGTGCTTCAAATCAACTCTAAACCTAATACATGTTGATTATATTAGTTTATCACCTTGCATTCTCATGCCATGCTCATGCGTCATCTTGCTTGCGTATGATTGTTATTGATTGTTGCCATTCATTTCTGTAGGCTCCGCACCCCCGGATTCCAGCGAATGCCCGTTTGACGGATATTGTCCCTCCTCTGAGCAACAAGGCAAGCAACCCTTTTGATCATCCCTATAATTCCCATGTTCTTGCTCTTGCACTTATTTATTGCATTAGGATCAAATGCTTCAACTGCTTTTGCCACGTTAGTTGAACCCACTTCCTTTGCATGACCTAACCTTGTCACAGTAAATAGCCGAACCTTGCAACCTAGCATACCTGGTAGTTGCTTGAGCTATGATATGCCTTATCCTGCTATGCATGCTATGCTTAGAGTTGTGTATGGTCTGTCATCTGGGAGATGAACAGAATTGTGAGAATGTGTTCGGTAAGCAAAGGTTGTGTGTTGAACCTTACTTGGTAAAGGTACCGGTGAAAGGCTGTGTAGGAGTACATGGCGGGTTGTTTCATTGGAACCGTCCATAGGAACTGAGTTCCGTGTATGTAATCCAAGACTAGATACTACCACATGCTGGGCCCTGAAATATGACCCCGCTCGGCCTATTAATCGTTTAGTACTGGGTCTAGGAGTTGCAAGTAGTTTCTGGTATTTATAGTAATGCTGGAGGCCGTGCATGGTGCTGACCTGAGAGGTGGACCGTGATGCGGTAGGAAGTGGCATGGTGTACCAAGTGGCACCCGGATGGTGGGCTTGGGAACCCTACGCACATCGTTTGAGGCTGTGGCGGAAACCTCGGCCGGACTTCCGTACGGGTTACTCTCAGATAGGTGATAAACCTGGACTAGGTACTAGTGTGGTTAACGGTCGTGGCCGACTCCCTCGCTGGGCTTCCGCTTGAAGGTTGCCGAGGTGCATGACGTGCACATGGTGATAAGTGGCGAGAGCGTGTGTGACGAAGTACACCCCTGCAGGGTTATGATCTATTCGAATAGCCGCATCCGCGGATATGGACTACTTGGAAACATATGTTGTTCATAGATAACTTAAATGGCTACTCATAAAATTGCCAAGATAAGCGTGAGTGTCGTGGACGGCATTTCTGTATGGAGACGGAATGATTCCACGATGGTGTATTGTTGTGGTGTTAGTGGACTCGTGTGCGAGAAATCAAGTTGTCAAAATTATTTAAAAATGCAAGTTGTCTAGCCACGAGTCAGATGCTGGCTTTTCGCATGAAACCCCACAATACCCTTTTGATACCTTGCATGAGTAGTTAGTTATCCTAAAGTCTTGTTGAGTACCTTCGTACTCATGTTTGCTTAATAAATGTTGCAGAGGTTGCTAATGAGCCTAATGGAGGGTTCTTCGTAGACATCGACGACGACGAGTAGCTGGTGTCCCAGCTACGATCTGGCCCTAGGTTGGGTCTGTAGTATAGTCAGGCCATGTGCCTTCTAGTTGCCCTGTCTGTACTCAGACAGTTTAAACTCTTCCGCTGGCTTGTAACTGAATGACTGCTATTATGGGTCGTGAGACCCCTAATGTGTAATATTATGTGTGTGGATCTTCCGAGCCTCTTAAATAAAGGTTGTATGTTTATGGTTATGTTGTGATGCCATCGATGTATCTATACATATTGGTATGCCATGCGTACGTGTGTCGTACTTGATATGTATGGGGTTCGATTACTTAGTCGTGAACTTTAGTAGCACTCCTTACAAGGAAATGCCCCTTTGTGATCCAATGAGCCTTGGTAGTTCGCTACTGCTCCGGACACATTGGTTGACCGGCATGTGTCCTTCTTAGCTGCCGTGTCTGTCCCCTTTGGGGAAATGTCACGCGATGTAATGGGGTCCTTGTAGCTTGCTACGACAAGTCTACATTCGCTGATGACCGACACCTGCTTTGTTGGGTCATGTATGCCTGTCCTTGTGCGGTACTGCCACTTTGGTTTATGACTAGACATGTCGATCCGGGTTCTTTGACATTGGAATGCTAGCGACACTATTGCATACGTGAGTCAAAAGACGCAAACGGTCCGGCTAAGGTAAGGCTGCAGCCGTGGAGTTAACCGTGCGTGAGACCTCAAAGGGATGCGATGTGTTACAGGCTGGATTCCTATGGCTTAGGATCGGGGTCCCGACAGCGTTGGTATCAGAGCCTGACTGACTGTAGGATTACTAAGCCAAACTGGTCGAAGTTGAGTCTAGAATTTCTTTAGTTATATATAAGGGAATTGTTTGTGGAAGGGAACGTAAGACTCTTGTTCTCTTCTCAAGTTATTCTATTCTGGTCATCCTCGTCTTTTCTGCGGGAATTAAGGACTAGGTTACTCATCTTCTTCTAGGCTCGTGTTTCTGATCGGTAGATTATAGGACTACGGTTCAAGAGATATTGGGTTTCTGTCATTCCTAGGAAAAAGGAAGTAAGTTTGATGATCAGAGAGTTGAACTTGATAGTTGAGTGGTTACGCTATTCCATTTTGGGTTGTCTCAAAATTTGTTTTTGAGCATTTATAGCCATTATGCTGCCCAATTTTGCATTCGGAGCTCTAATTCTTTTGCATTACTCTTATTTACAGATGCCTAGCCGTCCTTCTCATCAGGTGGTACGTCTGACCAGGTGCATTGATGTGCCGGGTCATACGGCCATGCTTGTCAGGGTGATGTCGGTGCGCGGTTACCGCTGGTACCCCGAGTACACAGTGGAGGAACAGTACCAAGACTTCAACCAGAGCCAGCACATCTGCACTGTTAGGGTATTTCCAGACTACCCTAGAGCTGAGAAGCCAATCCATTGGTCCTATGGGTTGGGGGTCTCCGTTGACATGGCAGTACACGATGCTTCCTATTCAATGCTGACCATTATGAGAGCGAGACATGCACTGCTGCAGAATTCAGAGTTCTGCTATGTTCCGGCCTCTCAGCCTGGTGAAGAGGGATACCTCAGTGGAGTCTATTTTGATTCTTCTATGGAGGATTCACTACTGCAGTCCACTGTTGAGATGCTAGAGAACAGAGACAGGGATGCTCGTGCTCTCCGCATGGAGCTTTATGCTACCCGTGCCCGTCTATGGACGGCTTTGATGCAGCTGGCACCGGTAGTCCGGACAGGGTATGGAGAGATGGAGATGCTGAACCCTTTTAGGACCCATCTTCCGGCCCACATTGACTGGCCAGCTATAGGAGGAGTCACACCTCTTCGGGGACCCCTCTTACCACCAGTCAGGGGACCAAGGCCACATCCGTGTCCTTATGGATCCCAGGGATCTCAGGCTAGAGTGTTTCCTGATCCGCAGGTTGAGCTTCCAGGTCATGGAGGTAATCTCTATGAGATGTTCTATGCGGATGCGTGAGCTATGAGCGGAAGGCTAGTATGGTAGTAGCCGTACGTTCACAGTCCTGCGTGACTTGTGAAGTATGCCTGTGATGTGAAATGAATTCCGGAGGCCTAGATAAATAATGTGTAGGAAGCTTGTAAGCCTCTGATGAGTAGTTTCATAATTTCAGTAGTTTGCTCTTCGGTTAAGGTTGTACTGAACTATGTAAGGGTGTGTATGAACCATGGTGTATATATAGCAGTTGCTTGCTACCATGTTGTTCGGATATTCATTTCCGCATTCCGTGCGTCCAGTACATTCTTAATCCATAGCTAGTATTGATATGATATTGGTCTAAGCTGTGAGTTTGTTTGTCAGGATGGTGTTCACCAGGTTTTACCGTGCCCCTGCTCATGAGCAAGGCGAGGGTAGTCAAGCGTCGCAGGAAGACCTGCCTCACCCGCCTTCTCTGGTGGAAGTGATGCTTGAGGCAGAAAGAAACAAAAGGGAGACCAACCGACTGCTAGAGCGTATTGAGCAGAATATGGCTCGTCAGCCTAGGAATGTTGTAGTGTCCCTCAACGACTTTGTGAAGCTGAATCCTCCAAAGTTCCATCATTCCGTTGATCCCCTCGACGCTGATGACTGGCTGTGCAGCATCTCACGCAAGATTCGCTCTGCGAATGTGTCTGAGGCCGACAAGGTGACCTTTGCGGCGTATTTCCTGGAAGGACCTGCCAATCTATGGTGGGAGAACTTTGAAGCTATGCGTCCCGCTGAACCAGTAGCCACATGGGCAGACTTCAGTGCAGCTTTTCGTCTGCACCATATTCCAGAGGGCCTGATGGACAGAAAGAGAGAGGAGTTATGTGCCTTCACTCAGGGCAAGTTGTCTGTGGATGCCTATAGCCGCGAGTTCGGTAATCTCGCCCGCTATGCAATAGAGGAGGTGTCTACTGACGCCAAGAAGCAAGCAAGATTCCGTAAGGGTCTAAGCCCTGAGCTACGTTGTGATCTGCGCCTCCATGAGTGTGCAAGCTTTCAAGCCCTGGTCAACAATGCGATCAGTGCCGAGACTGGTCATACTGACTTCGAAGCCACAAGGAAGCACTCCCGTGACTTTGGCTCGTCTTCTGGTTCCGTGTTTCCAAAACGCAGGCTGTGGATTCCGAACAGTTCTCTGCCGTCAAGATATACTACGAGGCCATCCTACGTGGTGCCTCAGACGAATCAGGCCAACCCTCCAGCAAAAGCTTATGGTGGTCCAGCTAGCAATGTTGTACCACGTGCCAATCAAGTGATATGCTACAAGTGTGGAGAACCAGGGCACTATTCCCGTGAGTGTCCTCGGAATGTGGGTGCCAAGCAACCCGGAAAGTCCGTCGGGCAAGCCAAGTCGGGCAAAGCTTACTATGTGAAGCCAACTCCTGCATGTGGCCGTGTGAACTATGTGTCAGCAGAAGAAGCTGTAGAGGATCCCGACGTCATGCTGGGTACGCTTCTTGTTAATCATCACCCAGCGTCCGTTCTCTTTGACACTGGGTCTTCTCATTCCTTCATTTCAGAAAGTTATGCACAGTTGCATAACATGTCTTTTTGTGATATGCCAATTCCATTGGTTGTCCAAACTCCTGGTAGCAAATGGCAAACCTCTAGGATAACCTATGACAATGAAATTCTAGTAGGCAGGCTAGTTTTTCTAGCCTCATTGATAGCCTTGAAATCTTCGGATATTAATATCATCTTGGGCATGGACTGGATGTCAGATCACTATGCCAAGATTGATACTCATTCTAGAAATGTCCAGCTTACCCATCCCTCGGGTGAGATAGTAAATGTCTCTACTCGAGTTGCCAAATGCCAACTCTATTCCTTGAATGCCAACCCTCTTCCGGAACTCGAAGACATTCCGGTAGTCCGTGACTTCCCAGATGTTTTTCCAGAGGAACCGCCAGGAATTCCACCTGACAGAGATGTAGAGTTCATGATAGATCTTGTTCCGGGAACTGTCCCAATAGCCAGAAGACCATATAAGATGGCACCCCTGGAGCTAGCTGAACTTAAGAAGAAATTAGATGAGGCCTTGAACAAAGGTTTCAGTCGTCCTAGCTCTTCTCCTTGGGCTTGTCCCGTCCTCTTCGTCAAGAAGAAAGACGGAACGGATCGGATGGTTGTAGATTACCGACCAGTTAATCTGGTCACCATAAAGAACAAGTATCCGCTCCCCAGGATCAACGACCTGTACGATCAGCTCGCTGGATCCTCAATCTTCTCCAAAATGGATTTGAGGTTGGGATACCATCAAATCAACATCAAGAACGGGGACATTCCAAAAACGGCTTTTGTTACTCGTTATGGCCAATACGAGTACACCGTCATGTCCTTCGGTTTGACCAATGCCCCAGCCACCTTCTCTCGACTGATGAATTCAATCTTCATGCAGTATTTGGATAAATTCGTTGTGGTATACCTCGATGATGTTCTCATCTACTCGAAGAATGAACAAGAACATGTCGAGCATCTAAGGCTGGTATTGATGAAACTTCGAGAGCATCGCCTTTATGCCAAGTTTTCAAAGTTTGAATTTTGGTTACCAGAAGTGACCTATCTGGGTCACGTAATCTCTGGTAAGGGTATTGCTGTCAATCCCGAGAGAGTTCAAGCTGTCCTTGATTGGACTCAACCTGATTCGGTTAAGCAAGTTAGGAGTTTTCTTGGTCTAGAGAGCTATTGTCGCCGCTTCGTCGAGAATTTCTCCAAGGTTGCAAAGCCTCTAACTGAACTCCTCAAGAAAGATAAAAGGTTCGAGTGGACACCACAGTGTGAGCATAGTTTTCAGGAACTAAAAAGACGCCTGACTTCCGCACCTGTGTTGCTACCACCAGATTTTTCTAAGGACTTTGTTATCTACTACGACGCCTCGCGACAAGGATTAGGTTGCATTCTCATGCAAGATCGTCATGTGATTGCATACGCATCTCGACAGTTGCGTCCACATGAGGATAATTATCCCACACATGACCTTGAGCTTGCAGCTGTGGTCCATGCACTAAAAACCTGGCGACATTACCTTCTGGGTAATCGTTGCAAAATATTCACTGATCACCAAAGTCTGAAATATATCTTCACCCAGCCGGATTTGAATCTCAGGCAAAGACGGTGGGTTGAGTTGATCTCGGATTATGACTTAGGGATAACTTACACCCCGGGGAAGGCCAATGTTATGGCCGATGCACTAAGTCGTAAATCTTATTGTAACAATTTGATGCTACAACAAGGTCAACCACATCTCCATGAGGACTTTCGGAAGTTGAATCTTCATATCGTTCCTCAAGGATTCCTTTCTACCCTGGTGGCGAAGCCTACTCTTAAGAATCAAATTATAGCTGGCCAAAAGCGTGACAAGGGTATATGACGGATCAAGGAGAATATTTTTAACGAAAACGCTAAAGAATTTTCCATGAACGATCAAGGTGTTGTGTTCTTCCAGAATCGTCTAGTGGTTCCTAAGAACCCACATCTAAGGCAGTTAATCCTTAAGGAGGCTCATGATTCTCCTCTCACCATTCATCCCGGTAGTACTAATATGTATCAGGACCTACGCCAGATGTTCTGGTGGACTAGGATGAAGAGAGAAATTGCTGAGTTCGTTGCTAACTGTGACGTTTGTCGTCGAGTTAAGGCAGAACATCAAAGGCCTGCTGGCACCCTTCAACCTCTAGCTATACCTGAATGGAAATGGGATAAAGTTAGCATGGATTTCATTACCGGATTTCCCAAGACCAAGAAAGGGAATAATGCTATCTTTGTGGTCATTGACCGTCTTTCCAAAGTGGCTCATTTTCTTCTTGTTCGTGAGAGTATAACAGCTAGCCAGCTAGGAAAGTTATATATCTTCCGAATAGTGTCTCTTCATGGTGTTCCCCTGGAGATTAACTCGGACCGTGGGAGTATCTTTACTTCTCGCTTCTGGGAAAGTTTTCAGAATGCCATGGGGACTCACCTATCTTTTAGCACTGCTTTCCATCCCCAATCAAGTGGTCAAGTAGAAAGGGTGAATCAAATCCTAGAAGATATGCTCCGAGCTTGTGTTATATCGTTCGGTATGAATTGGGAAAAGTGCCTTCCATTCGCCGAATTCGCTTATAACAATAGTTACCAATCAAGCTTGGGCAAAGCCCCTTTTGAAGTTCTCTATGGACGAAGATGTCGAACACCTCTTAATTGGTCAGAAACCGGAGAGAGGCAACTCTTTGGCCCGGATATGATCCAGGATGCAGAAGAGCAGGTTCGCATCATTCGTGAAAAGTTGAAAACAGCCCAGTCTCGTCAAAAGAGCCAATATGATCGTCATCATAAGGCTGTGACCTTTGAAGTTGACGAGAAGGCTTACCTTCGGATTACACCTTTGAAGGGTACCCATCGATTCGGTATCAAGGGCAAGTTGGCTCCTCGTTACATTGGTCCTTTTCGCATTCTTGCCAAACGAGGAGAAGTTGCCTACCAGTTGGAACTTCATCCGCATCTTTCCAAGGTTCATGATGTCTTCCACGTCTCGCAACTCAGGTGTTGCTTTTCGGATCCTATCCGTGAAGTGGACCACGAAACGCTTGATCTCCAAGATAACCTTTCATACCGAGAATACCCCGTGCGTATTCTTGATCAAGCTGAGCATACCACTCGACATCGAAACCTCAAGTTTCTTAAAGTTCAATGGTCAAATCATTCTGAAAAGGAGGCAACTTGGGAAAGAGAGGATCGTCTCCGACTTGAGTATCCTGTGTTATTTCCGACGACTTCTAAATCTCGGGATGAGATTCTTTTGAGTGGGGGTGAGTTGTCACATCCCTGACACCTTAAGCAAGTTAGTCTTGTGCTCATGTCTTCTTTGCATTGCATCTAAGAAATTCTCCAACAAGAACAAGAAAGTGGCAAAGGAAAAACTCAAAACCCTAGCCACTACTTTAAATAAAGGAAATCTCAAACTAGTTAAAATCAATGAATCCAAAATGGCCTCAAGAAAAGTTCAAACTTTCTGATAAATCATGAAAGTAAATGAGCAATGAAGAAAACAGTTTTCTTGACACTTCAAGCTTTTAAATTAATGCAAAAAGCTACTGGTTTTAAATTTTAAATTTGAAATCAGAAACTTTAAACCTTGAAAAATGTTGAGAACTTTAGGAATGGTTGGAAATATTCCAACAAATATTCTAGGGTGCCTCAAATAAATTTTACAAATTATTTGGGAGCTGAAATAAATAGCAAATTATTGAAGTAGCTAAAACAGAAACAAAAACAGAAAAAATGGAAAACTCTTACCTGTTGCCCGTGCAGGCCCAGCCCACCAGGGGCACGGCTGTCTTCTTCCTCCTGCCAGGAGGAGAAGCAGCTGCGTGCCGACACGCCGGCGAGCGCGGCCACGTTCCCTGGCCACCTCCTGCTTGTCCGAGCCACGCAGACGGCGGGGATGAGTACCCCGTGCACGTCTCTCCCTTCTCCACCCATCTCTGGCTCCCCTCCATCTCTCTCTCGCCCTCTCCCACGATTGCCGAGCCTGCTTGTCGCCGCCGATCGTCGTAGCCGTGGCCACGAGCCCCCTCCAGCCCAGCTGCTGTGCCCAAAGCCCCGCCGTGCTCCTCCTCGGCCCCTGGAAGAAGGAATCAAGCCCGGAGGCCCCCTCTCATCGCCTCGCCGCCATCTTCTCCACCTCCGGCCGCCGGACCTCTTCCGTCGATTCGCTCCCTCCGGCGCACCCCCGAGCCCTACAAGAACACCATCGGAACCGTCGTGAGCTCGTCATCATTTCCCCTCTCACCCCACGCTCTTTCGCGCACCGTAGCCCCGTTCCCCACCAAGGCCGAGAGCTCCTCGTCGCCGATCATGTCGTCGCCGTCGCTGTGGTGTCTCTTCCACGCGCTCAAGCTAGGGACCGAGCTCCTGGAGCCACCAGGAATGTGATGAGCCCATGAGCTTCCCTCCCCGTGCCCTGGAGCCATCACCCGCGGAAGGCCGAGCTTCGGCCGCCGCTTCGGCTCGTCGCCGGCGCCTCTCCCGGCGACCCTAGCTTCTCCTGATGCCCCTGCCAGATCGTCTGTTTCGCCAGCGTCCCGTAGCTACAAACCGCGCTCGATTTGGTGCCGTGTAGCGCCGTTTAGGTCATCTCCGGCGAACCCTCCGCCGCGGTCTTGGTCGCCGGCGACCACCCTCCGGTGGGCGTCGACGTGGCCGACCATTAGGGCGTAATTATCCTTCCCTCAGTCACTGCCAGAGGGCCCCACGCTTGGTCAAACCCCAATTAGGGGCTGGTCAGCGCAGGGTTAGCCCCTGGGTCACTGACCAGTGGACCCCACTGGTCAGGTTTGACCTGGCCGAGGCGCAGTTGACCTGCTGACGTCAGTAGTGATGCAATATTAGTATTTCTGTTTATAAAATAAATCCAGGAAATTGCTAAAACTTGTAAAAATCATAGAAATTAAAATATAACTCGGCTGAAAATAATTTATATATGAACAAGTATCAGAAAAATACAAGGAATCTGATTATGGCATTTTCATGCATGTTTGAAAAATTTACAGAACCCAAACATGTAGATTAATGAATAAGTCAATTCTTATAATTACTTTATAAATGGAATTTGGAAAATATTCAAATTTCATTATGAATGACATGATCACACACTGTCCTAATTACAAATCAGTACCTTAACATGACATCTCGTGCATGTTAACATCAAGTTGATCTGAGCATCAAGTCGAATCAATTAAATCGGTATCCGAGAATACCTCGTTTGAATTGATATTTGAGTGTGATTCAAATCAACTCTAAACCTAATACATGTTGATTATATTAGTTTATCACCTTGCATTCTCATGCCATGCTCATGCATCATCTTGCTTGCATATGATTGTTATTGATTGTTGCCATTCATTTCGGTAGGCTCCGCACCCCCGGATTCCACCGAATACCCGTGTGACGGATATTGTCCCTCCTTTGAGCAACAAGGCAAGCAACCCTTTTGATCATCCCTATAATTCCCATGTTCTTGCTCTTGCACTTATTTATTGCATTAGGATCAAATGCTTCAACTGCTTTTGCCACGTTAGTTGAACCCACTTCCTTTGCATGACCTGACCTTGTCACAGTAAATAGCCGAACCTTGCAACCTAGCATACCTGGTAGTTGCTTGAGCTATGATATGCCTTATCCTGCTATGCATGCTATGCTTAGAGTTGTGTATGGTCTGTCATCTGGGAGATGAACAGAATTGTGAGAATATGTTCGGTAAGCAAAGGTTGTGTGTTGAACCTTACTTGGTAAAGGTACCGGTGAAAGGCTGTGTAGGAGTACATGGCGGGTTGTTTCATTGGAACCGTCCATAGGAACTGAGTTCCGTGTATGTAATCTAAGACTAGATACTACCACATGCTGGGCCCTGAAATATGACCCCGCTCGGCCTATTAATCGTTTAGTACTCGGTCCAGGAGTTGCATGTAGTTTTCGGTGTTTATAGTAATGCTGGAGGCCGTGCATGGTGCTGACCTGAGAGGTGGACTGTGATGCGGTAGGCAGTGGCACGGTGTACCAAGTGGCACCCGGATGGTGGGCTTGGGAACCCTGCGCACATCGTTTGAGGCCGTGGCGGAAACCTCGGCCGGACTTCCGTACGGGTTACTCTCAGATAGGCGATAAACCTGGACTAGGTACTAGTGTGGTTAACGGTCGTGGCCGACTCCCTCGCTGGGCTTCCGCTTGAAGGTTGCCGAGGTGCATGACGTGCACATGGCGATAAGTGGCGAGAGCATGTGTGACGAAGTACACCGCTGCAGGGTTATGATCTATTCGAATAGCCGCGTCCGCGGATATGGACTACTTGGAAACATATGTTGTTCATAGATAACTTAAATGGCTACTCATAAAATTGCCAAGATAAGCGTGAGTGTCGTGGACGGCATTTCTGTATGGAGACGGAATGATTCCACGATGGTGTATTGTTGTGGTGTTAGTGGACTCGTGTGCGAGAAATCAAGTTGTCAAAATAATTTAAAAATGCAAGTTGTCTAGCCACGAGTCAGATGCTGGCTTTTCGCATGAAACCCCACAATACCCTTTTGATACCTTGCATGAGTAGTTAGTTATCCTAAAGTCTTGTTGAGTACCTTCGTACTCATGTTTGCTTAATAAATGTTGCAGAGGTTGCTAATGACCCTAATGGAGGGTTCTTCGTAGACATCGACGACGACGAGTAGCTGGTGTCCCAGCTACGATCTGGCCCTAGGTTGGGTCTGTAGTATAGTCAGGCCATGTGCCTTCTAGTTGCCCTGTCTGTACTCAGACAGTTTAAACTCTTCCGCTGGCTTGTAACTGAATGACTTCTATTATGGGTCGTGAGACCCCTAATGTGTAATATTATGTGTGTGGATCTTCCGAGCCTCTTAAATAAAGGTTGTATGTTTATGGTTATGTTGTGATGCCATCGATGTATCTATACATATCGGTATGCCATGCGTACGTGTGTCGTACTTGATATGTATGGGGTTCGATTACTTAGTCGTGAACTTTAGTAGCACTCCTTACAAGGAAATGCCCCTTTGTGATCCAATGAGCCTTGGTAGTTCGCTACTACTCCGGACACATTGGTTGACCGGCATGTGTCCTTCTTAGCTGATGTGTCTGTCCCCTTTGGGGAAATGTCACGCGATGTAATGGGGTCCTTGTAGCTTGCTACGACTCGTCTACATTCGCTGATGATCGACACCTGCTTTGTTGGGTCATGTATGTATGTCCTTGTGCGGTACTGCCACTTTGGTTTATGACTAGACATGTCGATCCAGGTTCTTTGACATTGGAATGCTAGCGACATTATTGCATACGTGAGTCAAAAGACGCAAACGGTCCCGGCTAAGGTAAGGCTGCAGCCGTGGAGTTAACTGTGCGTGAGACCTCAAAGGGATGCGATGTGTTACAGGCTGGATTCGTATGGCTTAGGATCGGGGTCCCGACAGCTGGATTGAAGGTGGGGCTATTTATAGGCCAGCAATGGTGCACCGAGCGTGGAAGCACCGATTGTTTCACTGTGGCTGCATGAGAGGGGGAGAGGGCTCGGGGTCGATACCACGGTTTCACGGACGTGGTTTGAGATCCCTAGATGCTCAACGAGAGAGAGAGTAGGCTGAGTGCGCTCGTGTTGCGGGACCGCGCTCTTCTAGCTGAATCTGGCGTATGCGGGCACGCGTCGCCCTAGACATTAGAGAGGGGGAGAAGGGGTCGTGAGGCTACCCTGAGTCACGAGGTCTGTCGGAGACGTGGGCGGACACCGAGGGGATGTGAGAATCTGCCGGGGCTAGCTTACTTTGCCTCGGGTGCGCCCTGTAGTGCGCCCAAAACACATATTTGGCATGCCACGGCATGCTAGCGCAATCTTGGGTGCTTTGGCCGTGCCTGGGGTGTCCGGGAGTTTGCTTAGATGTTGATGTCTATGCACGCTTCTATTCTTGTAGACTATGTCGAGCCTCCAAGCGCAGAGGTTTGTAGTACAGCAGTAATTTCCCTCAAGTGGATGACCTAAGGTTTATCAAACTCAGGGAAGTAGAGGTTGAAGATGGTCTCTCTCAAGCAACCCTTCCATTAAGATACAAGAAGTCTCTTATGTCCCTAACAGACCTAATACAATTGTCAGTTGTATAGGTGCACTAGTTCAGCGAAGAGATATTAAAAGACAAGTGATATGGATGGTAAAACAACGTATTTTAAATATGAAATAAAAATGGCAGCAAGGTAGGAAGTGAAAAAACTGAGCCTAAACGGTGTAACAATGGTGAGAAATAAGGCCTAGGATTCATACTTTCACTAGTGGGAACTCCAAACAACATTAACATAGTCTAATCACATGATATTTCCACTAAACACATGCAATGGTGACGTACTCGGAGGTCATTCCTTTTTGATCAAGAGAGGATGAGAATTATGTAGGGATACAAAAGCAGACCTCAGAGTTCGTAGTTCTCATCTATGGATTTCCCAATGTCACCGCCGCCATCCAAAGATAGTATCACAATCACCACAACGTATCTCAAGGATAGTCAAACACAAGCACCAAGAGACTCTCAATCTTCAATCATTTCACAAAAGAGGAAATCACTCATGAAAATATTCTTCTAATCCATGTCCAATAGACCGTTGTCACCATGGTGTCGGGGATTATACTAGATAAGATCAAGTGAGTACATCAATCCAATACATAGAAGAAGGGGAAACAGCATCAGATCACCCTAGATTAACATAGCCTGTGATCACAATCAAGATCACATCATGGGAGAGAGAATTAACCACATAGCTACTATAGAAGACCTCAGCCCCGAGGAGGAACTACTCCCGCTTCCTAGAGGGAGGAAGTAACGTCGATGGAGATGAATCTGGGGGTACTTCCCCGTGCCGGACGGGTGCCTGCACAGGAATTCTGGTCCCCCGAAATTTGTTGGCGATGGCGACGGAGATCGGAATTGGTTTTCAAGAAAAGGGTTCGGGAATCAGGGTTTCCCATCTGGGGTGTAAATATAGGCCAAAGAAGGGCGTCAGAGGAGGTGGGGCCCACCCAGGCAGCCTGTGGGCGTGGCCAGGGGCTAGGCCGCGTAGGGTGGCCACGTGGGCAGCCCGTGGCTCCCCTCTGGCCCATCTTCGGTGTTCTGGAAGCTTCCGGTATGCTGATATTTATATATTTTTCTTGGGATTTTTGGGGCTGTGAAAATTTGGGTAAAAGCCCCTGCAAAAAAAGACATCAGCAGAAAGAAACTGGCACTCGGTGCACTGAGTTAGTAGGTTTGTCCAAATATGTGTAAAAAGGTATGAAAGTGTAGCAAAACATATAACAATGTCACCCAAAAGATCATGGAACAAGCAAAAATTATAGATACGTTTGGGACGTACCAACATCCCCGAGCTTAATTCCTGCTCGTCCTCGAGTAGGTAAATGGTAACACAAATAATTTTTGTGGTGACATGCTAACACACATATAAGAACTTCAAAGTAAAGCAAGTAATATATGCAATTCAAGTCATGACAATAACAAGCAAGAGTCTATATTTAGTATTGAAAATAGCAAAGTAAGAACATAAAGGTGCAAGAGCTCTCGCTGTCCGTGACTCGAATGTCTCCAAATGGTATTTGCGTGCAAGAAGTGGGAGATGGGTTTAGAGCATAAAAATGATATATAGTTTATTTTAGAACTCAATCTACTAAAACTTCACACTTGGTCTCCTTCGGAATCTTATTTTGACTCATCCCCAGACCACTAGTCAGGCACAAGTCAAAATGATCCTCTCCCTTTCGACTTTGAGCACTCATGCAATAGATGAGCTCAAGCAAGATATGTTGGCACTTAGGATGGCAAAGAGAATAATGATGGGGAAGGAAGACAAAAAGGTGTGAAAGGCTCACATCATTGAGGACAACCATAGGCGAGAGAAAGCCAAATAATAGATATGATGTGAGGAGTAGGGATTACCATGCAACGGATGCACATATGAGCTAAGGTAAGCTCTCCAATGGAACTATTGGGGTGCAACCAACTTGCTTGCTCACGAAATCCTAGAGCTCATTTGATGACGCTCATCATTGGAATATACAAGCCAAATTCTACAGTTTAAGGGTCCCCACATAGTTATGCATGAATGATAATCTCTATGTAGTACAAATATTACAATGGAGTACGAGTGTGGATCTTTCAAAAGGAATAGTAGTATTCCCCCTTCTCTTTTTTTTCTTTTTTTTCTTTTTTTTATATTTTTGTGGCCTCTTTGGCTCTTTCTATTTATATCTCATTTGTCCTTTTTGGGATCTTTTAATTTGTCCTCTTTGGGATCTTTTTCTCACTTAAGGGCAACACTCTATGTTTTACAAGAATAAAAAGAATATCATCACACTTTATAAGAAGTACTCAACATAAACACAAATGAAAGCTATCATGATGTATGCAAATGTATGCCTCTACCAACATAGAAGGATATGCAATGAAACTAGCGCGTCATGTAGCAATAATAAGGGCAAGGCCCAACTAGCATGCGACTCCTCGATCAAGCAAAAGCATGTATGACATGAAGATCAAGTCATGAGATGGTGGATGTTGCATGGCAATGTATCTCGGAAAGGCTATGGAAATGCCTTAATAGGTAGGTATGGTGGTTGTTTTGAGGAAACATATAATGAGGCTTATGATGAGAGAGTGTATCATGCCAGGGGTTTGGATGCACCGGCGAAGTTTGCACCAACTCTCAAGATGAGAAAGGGTAATGCACGGTACCGAAGAGGTTAGCAAAATATGGATGGTGGAAGTGCCAACAATCGAATACTCGCATTAGTCCGAAGAACTCATGCACTTATTATCAACAACTCTATATCTAGTCAAGAGTTTTAGAAAGAGACAAGTACCCCAAGGAGGAGTGTTTGGGGGTTTGGTTATCCTTGCGCATCCTCGACCCATGATAACATGAGGGTACTCTATATATTCCAACCCCTCTAGAGGTTAGCGATCCATCTAGTAGCTAGAGTTCTCAACTTTTTTTTTTAGTTTTTGAAAATGCACACAGAATTCCCAAAATACAACAACTATCACTAATAGGCTCAACATCTTGACACCAATAGTCCAAACATTACTCAAATCAATACCTCAAAACTATTGCAAGTTACTACTATACATAAATAGCAACCTCAGTTACCTACTCATGCAAGACACACAACTCAGTGCAACAAGCCAACTCTCTACACAAGATAAGCATGATAACTCAAGAGAGTTCCAAAATCAACCTAAATAAAAGCTCTTAAAAAGATAAAGCATGAAAACTAAGAGCTAAGCATGACAGCAGCTATGAAAATATAAAGAATACACAAAAAGATAAGCATGAAAACCTATTTTGTGTTCTAGGGTGGAGTGGAGCGTGTTTCTCTCCCAAACAAAGAAGGCTAGGTTCCAACTTGTTATGAACAGCAAGCAAAACTAAAAAAAACTAAAAAAAGTAAAGAGCGGGACGCTCCAAGCATAGCACATAACATATGAAGTGATAGAAATATAGCATGGAGAAGGATGAACTGATGATTGTTGATAGAGAAGGGGATGCACGGGGGCATCCCCAAGCTTAGACACTTGAGTCTGCTTGGATATTTCTTGGGGGTGCATGGGGGCATCCCCAAGCTTGAGCGTTTGACACTCCTGGATCTTCTTTCATCATCTTCCATCGCATACTTGAAAACTCCCTCCGTATGAAACTCATCATAAGCAAATTAGAGTGGTTAATGCCCATGATAAAATAATTTATTACCTACTAGAAATAAGGATTTTCATGAAGAGCTATTGTTTCTCGAGATTTCCAAAAGGTTTTTGGAAAGGAAAAGCAAGCTTAAGATTTTCAAAATGATGAAAACGCAAAACGTGGAAGAATGTGTGAAAAACTAAATAGCAGGTAGTAAATAATTTTTTCGGGGTACTTCTGCAACTCAAATAAAAAAACTCAGAACAAACGCTAGAAATAAAAATAAATATATCATGCGGTAAAAAAATTCAGATCAAAAAGATGATATGGTGATTTTTTGCGAATTGTTCCGTCAGGCACACAGAATCTGTTTTTGGACAGCATGTCACAACTTTTGAACTTTCTTGCAATCGGAGGCTAAACCTTGGCACAAAGCTTGAAAATAAAGATACAATGAAGTTTATACAGTAGTAACAAGTATCAATACCACTAAAAATGACAGTAAAAACTCAAAGTAAAGACAACAAGGGTTGTCTCCCTAGAGCTCTTTCTTTATAGCCATAAAGATAGGCTTAAGATTTTAATGATGCTCTCGTAGGAATAAGAGTTGTAGAACAAGAGAGAGCATCAAGAAGCGAATACCAAACACATTTAAGTCTAACATGCTTCCTATGCATAGGAATATTACAATGTAATAATTCATTGAAGCACAAAGCAATAAGCATAGGAAGGCAAAACAAGTGCAGCTTCAAAACCTTCAACATAAAGAGAGGAAACTTGATATTATTGAAATATCTATAAGCATATGTTACATTCTCATAATAATTTTTAGTGAGATCATGAATAAACTCAACAATATTAGTATCACATAAAGCATGTTACCATGATCCACATGCAAAAATGTACTCTTACTCTCCACATAAGCATAATCTTTATCATTGGTAATAGTCGGAGTAAAGCAATCATTATCATCATGGTAATCATCATGTTTAGGAAGCATAGTATCATCAAAGCAAATTTTCTCCTCAAAAGCTGGGGGACTAAAAATATCATGTTCATCAAACCCGTCATCCCCAAGCTTAGAGCTTTCCATGTCATTAGCAATATTGATATTCGAACAAAGCATACTAATAACATTGCCACCATCATAATTGTTCCATAGGTTTTTTAATTTTTTCCTCAAACACTTCATGTCCTAGTTCAAGATCAAGCTTATAAAGCTCTCTCATATTTTTTTGTTTTCCATTAAGCCTAACTAGTGAAATAAAAACAAGAAACGAAAAGATTTAATTGCAAGATCTAAAGATATACCTTCAAGCACTCACCACCCCCGCAACGACGCGAGAAATAGCTTGATATCTACGCATGCTTCTATTATTGTAGACTATGTTGGGTCTCCAAGCGGAGTGGTTTGTAGGACAACATCAATTTCCCTCAACTAGATGACCTAAGGTTTATCGAACTCAGGGAAGTAGAGGTTGAAGATGGTCTCTCTCAAGCAACCCTGCAATTAAGATACAAGAAGTCTCTTGTGTCCCCAACACACCTAATACACTTGTCAGTTGTATAGGTGCACTAGGTCAGCGAAGAGATGTTAAAAGACAAGTGATATGAATGGTAAAACACGGTATTGTAAATCTAAAATAAAAATGACAGGAAGGTAGCAAGTGACATAATTGAGCATAAACGGTGTAACAATGGTGAGAAACAAGGCCTAGGCTTCATACTTTCACTAGTGGAAACTCCCAACAACATTAACATAGTTTAATCACATGATATTTCCACGAAAACATGCAATGGTGACATACTCGGAGGTCATTCCTTTGTGATCAAGAGATAATGAGAAATATGTAGGGATACAAAAGCAAACCTCAGAGTTCGTAGTTCTCATCTATGGATTTCCCAATGTCACCGCGGCCATCCAAAGAGAGTACCACAATCACCACAACGTATCTCAAGGAGAGTCAAAGACAAGCACCAAGAGACTCTGTATCTTCAATCAATTCACAAAAGAGGAAGTCACTCATGAAAATATTCTTCTAATCCATGTCCAATAGACTATTGTCAACATGGTCTCGGGGATTATACTAGATAAGATCAAGTGAGTACATCAATCCAATACATAGAAGAAGTGGAAACATCATGAGATCACCCTAGATTAACATAGACTATGATCACAATCAAGATCACATCATGGGAGAGAGAATTAACCACATAGCTACTGTAGAAGACCTCAGCCCCGAGGAGGAACTACTCCCGCTTCATGGAGGGAGGAAGCAACGTCGATGGAGATGAATCCGGGGTCACTTCCCCGTCCTAGCACGGTGCCGGCACAGGAATTCTGGTCCCCCAAAACTTGTTTGCGATGGCGGCGGAGATCGGAATTGCTTCTCGAGAAAAGAGTTCGGGAATCAGGGTTTCCCGTCCGAGGGGTAAATATAGGCCAAAGGAGGGCGTCAGAGGAGGTGGGGCCCACCCATGCGTCATGTGAGCACGACCAGGGGCCAAGTCGTGCAGGGTGGCCGCCTGGGCAGCCCCTGGCTCCCCTCTTGCCCATCTTAGGCGATGCGGAAGATTCCGTCATGTTGATTTTTATATATTTTTTCTCAGGATTTTTGGGGCTCTGGAAATTTGGGTAAAAGCCCCTGCCAAAAAAGACATCAGCAGACAAAAACTGGCACTGGGTGCACTGAGTTAGTAGGTTAGTCCAAATATGTGTAAACAGATATAAAAGTGCAGCAGAACATATAACATTGTCACCCAAAAGATCGTGGAACAACTAGAAATTATAGAAATGTTTGGGACGTATCAGATGCCCCTTAGACATTTGGGAGCCGAGGGTCGCACTGTTGGTCAATGGAAGTGCTTGGAGAGAAGTTGTCAGCCTTGATTCAGAAACGAAATTGGGGATTTTGGCTTACCTGCTTGGAACCAGAGAGGGGCCACTCGTCTGCAGTTGAGGAGTGGTGCTGGAAGCATGCACTAAGAGTTTAGTGGGAAGGTAGTGGGTGTAGAGGGTTTTAAGTGTTGTTTGACCATACTAGCAGATGGTGTTTGACCTCCACCATTGATGCTGGAAGTTAATATGATTAGGTTTTGTGCAAAAGTAAGATGCTCCACCAAATTTGTGCTCTATTGGACAAGTTTGATAGTGTTTACTTGAAAACACCCCCAAATGGGCAGTTATGTCCTTTTAAAAGAGAATGTCGGCAAATTAATCCGCACAAATCCAATTGTTGGAAGGGTCTCCTCATTTGGTTTGTTGGGAACTCCTGCAAAGTTTCCGGCCATATGAATAAATTTTGATGTGTAGAGTTGCTACAACTTGAGTCTGGACAATGAAGGTTTTAGGCATATTTGGTGAACCAAACCATCTTGTAATGAGGTGAAACTTGGCATGACCACCAAATATAGCTTGGGAAGCAAGCTAGAATTTTATGAGAATTTATTGAAAATATTTCCTTTTGAAATATTTCAACAGATCAAAATAGACAGAATAGGTTTTCAAGAGTTTTCTCAAATATTTTGAACATAAATAGGGGATGAAAATCTTATGTATGGAAAATATATGTCCTCTCAGTATCTCCAAAGTTCCTCAGATTTTTCTGAGGTGGAAAAATATTTTCCCATTCAAAAATATCATTTCTGGCCACAGAAAGGGACATGCAAATAAAATAGAAAAATATTTAATAAAATAATTAATTTATGATTTTCGAGAGTTATTATAGTGCCAACATCAAAATACAATCTTTGGGTGAAGGCACTCCCTTGGAATCAGGGTCTTGTAATGCAAACCCAAAGCAAGGTTTTCAAATACTCAAAAATGAGAAAATGTTCTTTTTTGAAATATCATGTTAAAAAAATATTGTTTTTGGATCCACTCACTCAAGCATACACACAAATAATGGCAATCATGGCTCTCAAAGCTCTTGCTTAAAAAGTTTTAATAAACTCAGGTTTTGAAGAGACTACAGTTGAAATAAGGTAAAAACAGGGTGTGACATTGATGTTGCTAAGATGTCACTCTCGTACAATGGGATCTTCGGCCGACCGACGCTGGTGAAGTTCATTGTTGTGTCTCCCCACACCTACAATACACTGATGATGCCAGGACCGACGAGCATCATCACCGTCCACGCCTACAACACGAATGTAGTCCTCTACGTCGACAAGCTCTACCAAAAGGCGATGGCTTCATCTACCAAAAAGGTACGTGCTCCTGCCAACAAAGCTCCCATGGGGAAGGGCAAGAACAAGAGTCCTTGTGAACCTGGTGAGGATTCCGGGAGCGCATCGATAACCCACAAGTGTAGGGGATCGATTGTAGCCTTTTTCGATAAGTAAGAGTATCGAACCCAACGAGGAGCTAAAGTTAGAATCAATATTCTCTCAAGTTCTCTCGACCACTGATACAACTCTACACATGCTAACGCTTATTTTACCTAGAACAAGACGAAACTTGTTTTGCGGGAAGGAAACTAGAAGTACTTAGTATGTGTAAAACATAGTTTGCGAGCTAATAAAGAACATGGAAATAAAAGTTAGGTGTTGTTTTAAAAATATTAAATTACATACTTGTTTAGCAGAAATCTTATTCTATAACGCAAGAGAAAGATTCTCCATAGGCAATTGAATATAACATGATCGATACTTATCATATGCAACGAGGGACAGGCATACGCTAACATACTTTCCGCATTTGGATCATATGCACTTATGATTGGACCTCTAGCAAGCATCCGCAACTACTAGAAATCATTAAGGTAAACCCAACCATAGAATTAGTCATCAAGTCCTCTTTACTCCCATACACACACAACTCCCTTACTCAAGTGTAATTTTTTGTCACTCTCGCCACCCACTATAAGTGAATCATGAACATATTGCAAACCCTTTAGTGTTAACCGTTCATGTATGCGCCTCACGGAATGCACCTTAGGACAACACCATATCAACATATAACTCATATTAATAACATCATATCACAATTAACCCGTAGGACAAAATAAATCTACTCAAACATCATAGGAGAGCCACACATCATTGGATAATAATATATAGCATTAAGCACCATGTTCAAGTAGAGATTACAGCGGGGAAGTGAGGTTTTACACCTGTGCATAGAGGAGGGGAGAATTAGTGGTGACGGCGATGAAGTTGTTGGTGTAGATCGCTGTCATGATGGTTGCCCCGGTGGCGCTCTGACGTCACCGATAGAGAGGGGGAGAGAGCCCCCTCCTTCTTCTTCTTCCTTGGCCTCCACCCTAGGTGGAAGGCGGGTTTCTCCTCTTGTCCAAGGCCGCCATGGCACCTGGAGGTCAGAAGCCCCTCCAGGATTGGATCCCTCTCTCTCTTTGTTTCTCTCCTATTTTCATGACTGTTTTCTAGCCCTTCGCCATTTCTCAAATATCCGGAGATCCGCAACTCTGATCGGGCTGACATTTTGAGGGATTTTTATCGGAGGTTATATTTCTTGCTTCCAAAGGAGAGCTCCAACCGACTTAAGGGATAACCACAAGCTATCCGGGCATGACCCCACACCCTAGTCGTGCCATGTTAGCTTGTGGGGCCCTCGGGCACCGTCTTGCATTGATTTCGACTCTAAAAATTCACATATATTCCCAAAAAATCTCTATAGATTTCTATTGCGTTTGGAGCCTATTTTATATGGATTTTGTGTGAAACAAAAAACACACAAAAAACGGGAACTGGCACTGGACACTCGATCAATGTGTTAGTTCTCGAAGTTGATATAAATTGGTAAATAATTACTCAAAAATTATCCTAGAATGATAATATAATAGCATGGAACAATCAAAAGTTATAGATACATTGGAGACGTATCAAGCATGCCCAAGCTTAATTCTTGCTCGCCCTCGAGTAGGTAAATGATAAAAAGATTTTTTTTGATGTGGAATGCTACCTATCATAATCTTGAACAAACGTATATTCATGGCAAAAATATTAAGATACAAGTGATTCAAGTGAATAGTCTATTATTTGAGAAGAAGACATTCATAGTCAGCTTTACTAGTAAACAATCATGTCCTTTCAAAATAGCAATGCTTGAAGAATGGTACCCCTACAAAATCATATAGCCTATCATGGTTGGTTTTCCTAGCATAAATTAGAAATCATGAGCACCCCGGTGTCAAACCATGCAATTGGGTCGTACTTTTTAATGCGCTTCAACTTTTTATTATTCATGCAATACATGAGCATGAAGCATGGATATAGCATAAAGGTGGAATAGAATATGTTGGTAGGTTTCAAATGGGTAAAAGTGGAGAAGAAGTCTCGCATCAACTTGGTGTATCAACGAGCTATGGAGATGCCCATCAATAGATATCAATGTGAGGACTAGGTATTGCCATGCAATGGATGCACAAGAGATATAAATGTATGAAATCTCGACTGTAGCTAAGTGGGTGTGCATCCAACTTTCTTGCTCATGAGGACCTCGAGCATTTGAGGATGCCCGTCACTGGAATATACAAGCCAAGTTCTATAAGGAAAAAATCCCACTAGCATATGAAAGTGACAAAAAAAGAGACTCTCTATATGAAGAACATGGTGCAACTTTGAGGCATAAGTGTGGTAAAGGATAGTAGCAAAGTCCCTTCTCTCTTTTCTCTCATTTATATCTTCATTTCTTATTCTTTTTATTCATGGTGGGATTTTTTCTCTTTTTTCGCCTTCCCCATTTTTGTATGGTGGGCTCATTTGGCCTCCCCCATTTTTATTTCCTCACTTGGACAATGCTCTAATACTGATGATCATCACAGTTTTATTTACTTAAAACTCGATATAAAAAACTGATAGGAAGATATGACTCTATATGAATGTATGTGGTAGTGTACCAGGATGTGCAATGATCTAGCATAGAAAAATATATCAATAAATGGACAAGCCATGTAAATATCATGCTAGCTATCTTACGATCATGCAAAGCAATATGACAATGGGAGTACAAGTCATATGAAGTGACGATGGAAGTTTCATGGCAATATATCTCGGAATGGCTATAGATATGACATGATAGGTAGCTATGGTGGCTGTTTTGAGGAAGATATAATGAGGCTTATGTGAAACATAGCTTATCATGTCATGGGGTTTGGATGCACCGACGAAAATCAGACAGATCCTCGAGGTGATAATGGGCAATGCACGATACTGAAGAGGCTAGCCAATATGTGGAGGTCGTATATCCATGGATTCACATTAGTCATAAAGAACTCACATACTTATTGCAAGGTTTTATTAGATCTCTCAAAGCAAATAAATACTCGCATGCTCTAAGGGAGAAGGTTGGGAGGAGTTAACTATCGCACGACTCCTATTATTACACCTCTAAGGATTTCGATCAATGATAAATTACGCTCCAATCTTGATCGCATAACTAGAGACTATATGTGCATGCTTCAGGAATCACAAACCTTAACAGAAATATTCTTGCTAATACACAATCATCAACTAGTGCACCCACATATAACTATCTTAATGTCGCAAAACTATTGCAGGGAATCAAACATATCCTATACAGTGATCGGCAAGTTTTATGTAGGATTTTATGACTAACCATGTGAATGATCAATTACCGTTGACTCTATAAACAGGTATAAGTGAAGCATGAGAGTTTAATTCTTTATACCAAATAATTGGACATGCTCTAATAAATATAAGTGAAGCAAAAGGGCATTCTACAAATAACAATTTTCTATATGTACAAAAAGAGGCATCAAACATCAAATGATATAAGTGAAGCACATGAAGCATTCTATAAAGCCATACTCAAAAGATATAGGTGAAGTGTAAAGATCATTCTATAAATGAACCATGGACTTTCCCATGCCATCATGGTGCATAGGTTAAAGAAAAATAGAAGGCACATGATGCTCCAAGAATTTACGCATATCATGCGAACAAAACAAAAACAAAACATACTGATAGTTGTTGAAGAGGAAAGATGGGATGCTTTCCGGGTCATCCCCAAGCTTAGACGCTTGATACTCCTTGAATAATTACATGGGGTGCCTTGGGAACCCCAGTCTTGATCTCTTGCCTCTCCTTATTCTTGTCATATCAATATCTCCTCGATCTTCAAACACTTCATCCACACAAAATTTAACAAAACTTTTTTTAGAAATGTTAATACATAATCATCAAATCTCATCATGTCCTTCCATAAAATTATCGAATAATTATAATATAACATTACCCACTATATGCTATCACAACTCTATGGCTCCCAAGTCAATGGGGCTCAACAAGAATTCAAAACATAAGCACACAAAGCAACTACAACAGCAATCTGTGAAAAACAGGATAGTGTGTAAAGATGTAGATGAAACATATGCATGTGTAACTCAAAATTCTGAGAATTTAGGACGTGGTAAATAATGTACATATAAGTACTGTGTAAAAGCTTCATATTAGTTCGACGTACTAGTACAATATGACAAATCAAACACTACAACCATAGGTTCTGTTTTTGCACAACACATATCAAACAAGCAATTTAAATGCCCTAAAGGTAAATCTTGGTACATTATTTATTTAATACAATGTATTTTCACAAGGGGATAATTATTTTTGTTGAACAATTCTGTAATCAAGATTCACAAAGTTTCCATGGGAATGAACAAAATTCAAGGCTAGCCCCCACTTCAACGGTGCTCATCTTTATCACATTCACCTTTGTTTTTTTTTAAGTTTTAGGTTCCCCAATTTTTCTTGTTTTTAATTATTTTAAAAGCACACAACAGAAATAAATAACTCTCTAAAACTTTTGGGTTGTCTCCATGGAGCACTTTCTTAAAAGCGGCATATAGTGCTCAAGTAATTGATCCACCCGAATCCCATGATATATCAAAGCCAATTTTATTTAACAATGATTTGTAATTAAGTAGTGAGGAAAAAGTGATATATATCATGTGACAACAAAGTCTAACACTCTTCCTATGCATTGGCATGTCATAAAAGAACAATCCATTCACACAAAGTAAAGGCCAATACATAGCATAAGTAGGTTCTTGTAATTTTATCATATTGGAAACAAAGAGAGGTGGAGATTTGGTTCCTCTCTCATGATAATTGAAAGTAGGAGCTGCAAGCACATGCATATTATATTCATCGAAATCAGCATGTGTAGCGGGAAAATTGAACCCATAAATATAATCCTTAATAAATGAAAACTTCTCCAATATAGTGTAGTTTGGAGTATTAAAAAAGATAATAGGACTATCATGTGTGGGTGCAATAGCAACAATTAAATGCTTAACATAACGAACTACAACAAGTTCATCTCCGTAGGCATAATTCATATTGTCATCATGGCCATGAACATAGCAAGCATCCAGTTCATCAAAAAGGGATATTTCAAATGAATCCAAGTGACCATAGCAATTATCATAGCATTCATCCTTCTGTAAGTGCGAAGGGAAATTAAACAATGTATGATTTGAAGAGTTACTCTCGTTGGAAGGTGGGCACGGGAATGTAATCCGCTCGTCCTCCTTTTGTTCTTCGCTCTTCTCCTCATCTTTTTCATCTAATGAGCTCACAATTTCAGCAATTTATTCTTCCATAGATTCATGTGAAATATAATTGTCTTCCAAGGCAGCGGTCATTCTTTCAATAAATTCATTAAAACCAGCATTATATTCATAATTCTCATAGCAATTTTGAAGTATGATTTTTTTCAGACTTGTAAGGAATATCATCGTACTTTTCAATCAAAGAAGCAATTTCATATGCACTGTTAAAAGCAAAAAATTCTTATATTTGCTCCACATCATAGTAATCTTATATAACATTAGCTTAAGAAACCAAGGTTTTATTATAATTAAATTCACATTGAAAGAGAAGGTGTTGATCCTTACTCTTAGGGCAACAAGTATAAGCACTTCTCATGCATAAATCCCAAGCATACCAATGCAACAATTTAATTTGTTCCCATAAGTGTTTCCCTTTTTGATACAAGAGATAATCCCTAAAGTACTCATCTTAATCCAATGTTTATCCCATTATCAAGTTGAATGTGGATTTCTGAGGATATCAAAGCAGTAATTAATGTGTTTCACATAACCAACATCGAGGGTTTTAGGAGGTTCCCCATCTCCATGAGTAGCAAGTATAGCTAATTGATTTGGTATTTCATGTTCCATATCCATAAATAAAGATACAAAACAACTTAGGAAAGAAGATAAAAAATACTTAGTGATAAATCAAACAAGCACACACGAGAATATCAACCACTACGCTATTGCTCCCGGGCAATGGCGCTAGAAAAAGGTCTTGACAACCCACAAGTGTAGGGGGTCGTTTGTAGCCTTTTGTGGTAAGTAATAGTGTCAAAACCAACGAGGAGCTAAAGGCAGAATTAATATCCTCTCAAGTTGTATCAACCACCAATATAACTCTACGCACGCTAATACTAACTTTACCTAGAACAAGTATGAAACTATTTTGCGGGAAGGAAACTAGAAGCACTTAATACGTGTAAAAGATAGTTTTGCAAGCTAATAAAGAACATGGAAATAAAAGTTAGGTGTTTTTTTAATAAATATTAAGTTACTTAGTTGTTTAGTAGAAAGCTTTTTGTGTAACGCAAGAGAAAGATTGTCCATAGGCAACTGAATATAACATGTTAGATACTTATCATATGCAATGAGGGAGAGGCATACCCCAACACACTTTCCATATTTGGATCATATGCACTTATAATTGGATCTATAGCAAGCATCCACCACTACTACAAGTTATTGAGGTACACCCAACCATAACATTAAACATCAAGTCCTCTTTACTACCGTAGGCACACAACTCCCTTACCCGGGTGTAAGTTTATGTCATTCTCGCCATCCACTATATGTGAATCATGAGCATATTGCAAACCCTCTAGGGTTAACCCTTCATGTGTGCGCCTCACGGAAGGCACCCTAGGATAGTACCATATCAACACACAAATCATATTAATAACATGATATCACAATTAACCCGTAACACAATAGAAATCTACTCAAACATCACAGGATAGCCACACATCATTGGATAATAATATATAGCATTAAGCACCATGTTCAAGTAGATATTACAGCGTCGATGAGAGGTTTTACACCGCTGCATAAAGGAGGAGAGAGTTTGTGGTGACGACAGCGAAGTTTTTGGTGTAGATCGTAGTCAGAGGGTTACCCAAGCAGCGCTGCGGCACCACCGGGAGAGAGGAGAGAGCCCCCCCTCCTTATTCTTCCTTGGACTCCTCCCTAGGTGGGAGGAGGGTTTCTCCTATTTTCCATGGATGCCATTGCACCCTGAAAGTAGCAGCCCCACCGGTATTGGATCTCTCTCTCTGTGTTTCTCTACTATCTTTGCGACTGTTTTCTCGCCCTTAACCGTATCTTAAATATCCGGAGATCTGTAACTCTGATCGGGCTGAAATTTTGAAGGGATTTTTACCAGAAAATTATCTTTCTTGCGTAAAAATGAGAACTCCAAGCGACTTAAGGGCTAGCCACAAGCTAGCAAGGCGCGACCCAACCCCCTGTTCGTGCCCTATTAGCTTGTGGGTCCCTCCGTCTCCCAAAATTCACATTCTAGAAATATTATCCATAAATTTTATCACGTCTGGAATCCGTTTGATATGGATTTCTGCAAAACAAAAAACACACAAAAACATGAACTGGCACTAAGCACTGGGTCAATAGGTTAGTTCTCAAAAATAATATATATTGGTAAATAATTACTCAAAAAGTCTCCTAGAGTGATAATATAATAGCATGGAACAATAAAAAAATTGTAGATATGTTGGAGACTTATCACGCACCGTAGAGCGCAGAATGCGTGTTGATGACTCGTGGGAGACCTCTGCCGCCAGATGCAAGAAAAACAAGGTGACCATCCCCAATACGAAGAAAGTGGCTCCATAGGAGGACGGCTAGGGTGGCACTTTCACCATAAGTGCCACTCTCAATAGCAAATAGGAAAGCATGCTCGTCTCCTTCCTGCAGGTAAATTTCAATGTGTATGTGTGGCAACCATCTAACATCCCCGGCATTCCTAGGGATGTGACCGAGCATCACCTTACCATTTGTCCTCATGCATTTCATGTCAAGCAAAAGGTCCGAAAACAAGCCCTAGATTGACAAGACTTCATTGCCTAAGATATCAAGAAATAGAGGAGCAGGTCTGATAAGAGATGACCTCCACCCCACGTGGCTAGCAAACCGAGTGGTGCTGCAGAAAGCAAGTGGGAAATGGAAACTTTGCATCAACTTCATCGATGTCAAAAGGCTTGTCCAAAGAGACCCTTTCCCCTATCGTGCATCGTTCATATAGTGGATTTAACTGGTGGTTGCGACCTTTTGCCGTTCCTTGACGTCTACTCTGGCTACTACCAGATTTTCATGCAAGGAAGACAATGATAAAACCGCATTCATTACGAGTGTGGCAAATCCTCCTTCAAAGGCATTCCTTTCGGGTTGAAAAGTGTTGGTTCAATATTTGCAAGAGCCGTCCAAATTGGTATTGCGCCACAGTTACATAGAAATGTAAAGACATATACGGGTTACATAGTAGTCAAAACCAAGGACAAGGGCACGCTGATTCAAGACTTAGAAGAAACCTTTGCAAACTTGTACAAGTTCAACTTGAATCTCAACCTTGAGAAGTGCGTGTTCGGAGTCCCATCCGTCAAGCTCCTCGGGTTCTATGTGTCACAGCACGGGTAGACGCCAACCCCGCCAAGATTGAGGCAATCGACGTGTTGGAAGCGTCGAAGCGCGTCAAGGACGTATGCCTCTTGGCGGGCTGCATCGGCACCAATTCATTTCCAAGTTTGTAGAGTGCGCCTTACCATTTTTGAAATCCTAAAAAAGGCAGACCCAATGAAATGAACTTTGGAAGCGGAGGCAGCGCTGCAAGATTTGAAGAAATACATGTCATCAACACCATACTAGTTGTGCCTAAACTGCAAGAATCATTGTTGCTGTATTTGGCAACAACGAACCAAGTGGTGAGTGTTGCACTAGTGGCAAAGACAAAAGCTGACGAAGAGGAGGCGGCAACCTCTGAGCCGACAACCGGTAAGCTAGATTCAACTCACCAAGGAGCCGACAACACAAGTACGGCGCAAGGAGCAAAACAATAGATTGCGTAAAGGAAGAAGATGGTGTAGCGACCAGTCTACTATGTCAGCTCTCTCTTGCAGGGGCTAGGTGAAGGTACTCTCGGGTACAGAAGCTACTTTTTGGCCTCCTCATGGCCTCCAGAAAACTACGCAACTACTTCCAAGCACGTCATATCACTTCCCTCACTCATGGCCTTCCGTTGTGACACATCTTGAGGAATACAGAAGCAACTGATAGGATTATCGAGTGGGTGTTGGAGCTCGCTAGCTTTTATCTAAGCTTTGATAGTACGAAGACAACATAGAGAAGTGACTTGGCGGAGTTCATAGCAGAATTGACACCAACACAAGGCGACGAAATTCTATAAACAGCCCTCCACGGCAAGGGAGCACCTCAGGAATGGGTCATTAACTTTGATGGGGCCTTCTCGCTGCAAGGCGTCGGTGCCGGAGTGCTGCTTGTCGCACCCACTGAGAGCACCTCACGTATGCGATCCAAATGCACTTTTCCCAGGAGGTGTCAATGAACAACACGGCAGAATATGAGGGACTCCTTGCCGGTCTTCAGATAGCAGTCGATCTATGCATCGGGAAGTTGATAGTCCAAGGAGACTCACAAGTAGTTGTGCGTCAAGGATACAAAGATTACCAGAGCTTTATGATGGAAGCCTATTTAGATGAAGTGAGGAAGTTGGAAGATCCCTTTGACGGTCTACAGACAGAACACATTCCGCGTGCAAAGAACGACATTGCCAAAGATCTGTTGATATGTCTCCAACGTATCTATAATTTTTGATGGTTTCATGCTATTATCTTGTCAAACTTTGGATGTTTTGCATGCCTTCTATTAATTTTTTGGGACTAACTTATTAACTCAATGCCAAGTGCCAGTTCCTGTTTTTTCCATGTTTTTTACCCCTTTTGAGAGGAGATTTTGAAACGGAGTCCAAACGGAGGAAAATCCCCGAAAAGATTTGTTTTTGGAACGGAAGAAGATCGGGAAGCTTGGGAGCCAAGGCAGGGGAGCCTCAGGGGCCCCACAAGCCCCCACCCCGCGGCCAGGGGGAGGCCGCGCCATCCAGGCTTGTGGGCCCCCTGTACGCCCTTTTCCCTAGGTCTCTCGCCTATATATTCCCATAAATTCCAAAAAAAATTAGGAGATCATCGAAAGTACTTTTCCGCCGCCGCAAGCTTCTGTCTCTTCAAGATCCCATCTGGGGCACGTTCTCATGCCCTACCGGAGAGGGGATTCGGATACGGAGGGCTTCTTCATCAACACCATGACCTCTCCGATGATGCGTGAGTAGTTCACCATAGACCTACGGGTCCATAGCTAGTAACTAGATGGCTTCTTCTCTCTCTTGGACTTGAATACAAAGTTCTCCATGATCTTCATGGAGATCTATCCGATGTAATATTCTTTTGCGGTGTGACTGTCGAGATACGATGAATTGTGGATTTATGATCAGATTACCTATGAATCTTATTTGAGTTTCTTCTGATCTCTCTTATGCATGATTTCATATCCTTGTAATTCTCTTCAAGTTGTGGGTTTTGTCTGGCCAACTAGATCTATGTTTGTTGCAATGGGAGAAGTGCTTGGTTTTGGGTTCATACCGTGCGGTGACCTCACCCAGTGACAGAAGGGGTAGAGAGGCACGCATCGTGTTGTTGCCATCAAGGTTAAAAATATGGGGTTTTCATCATTGGTTTGAGATTATCCCTCTACATCATGTCATCTTACTTAAAGCGTTACTCTGTTCGTCATGAACTCAATACACTAGATGCATGCTGGATAGCAGTCGATGAGTGGAGTAATAGTACTAGACACAGAAAGTATCGGTCTACTTATCTCGGACATGATGCCTATATGTATGATCATTGCCTTAGATATCATCATGACTTTGCGCGGTTCTATCAATTGCCTGATAGTACTTTGTTCACCCACCATAACACTTGCTATTTTTAGAGAAGCCTCTAGTGAACATTGTGGCCCCCAGGGTCTACTCCACACCATATTGTCAGCCTTACACATTTTACTTCGTTGCACTTTCCGCCTTCAGATCGAACTTTGCAAACAATCTTGAAGGGATTGACAACCCCTTTGAAGCGTTGGGTGTAAGCTTGTTTGTGTTTGGCAGGTACTCTGGACATGATGAGACCCTCCTTCTGGATCGATACCTTGGTTCTCAAACTGAGGGAAATACTTAGTGCTCATGTGCTGCATCACCCTTTCCTCTTCAAGGGAAAAACCAACGCAAGCCGAGCCTCTGTCAACATGTCAATTTCTGGCGCTGTTGTCTGTGGGATAGCATAAGAATTTTTGGCACCATTGCCGGGGAGGATCAAGTCAAGAACTCATCCAAGTAGGTGTCGCAAACTCATCTCTTGCATTTACTTTGTTTGCCAGTTGCCTCTCGTTTTCCTCTCCCCCACTTCACTAATTTTCCTTTTTCGTTTGCCTTTTTCGTTCGCCCTTTTCTCTCGCTTGCTTTCTGTTCGCTTGTGTGCCATGTGCCTTCAATATGCTTGCATCTTCCCTTGTTGAAAATCTAGTGATATGGATCCTCATCCACTTGCTAATCTCTTTAAGAGATCCAATTATGTTGATCCAATTGCTAGTGAGTTGACTGCACTTGACTATCTTTATGGAGTTTTGCTTGAGATGCGTGAATCTGAAAATTGTGAGGAAGAAATTTATGAAGTGATTCACGAGGGCTCCTTGGATGAAAAGCATGATTACAATGGTTTCACTATAAATTCTATTAGTGACAATCATGCTAAAAATATGCAAAACCTTAAGCTTGGGGATGCTAGTTTTTCTATGTCCACTACTTGTTGCAATGATCATGAGTGGGGCGATGATTTTTCTTATGATCTTGAAAATTTGTTTAAGCCTCATAATGAATATGATATTTGCAATATTATTGAAAGTGGGTTTGGAGAAGTCATGACTTTAGTTGCTGATAATCCCACTATTTTTGAAGAGCGTCAACTTTGTATGCATGTTGATCATGAAAAGAATATCCTATGGGATAGCTATATTTTTGAATTTGAATATGATCCCACATGTAATTGCCATTGTCTCTTTCTTCTTCCTTGCATTTGGTAACTATTGGTTGTCTTGCCAATTTGTTTTCCAATAAAATGCCTATGCATAGAAAGTATGTTAGACTTAGATGTGATTTTCACATCCTTTATGATGCTCTCGTTGTGCTTCAATTTTTTGTGTGAGCATCATTGAATTATCAATGCCTAGCTAAGGGAGTTAAACAATAGTGCTTGTTGGGAGGCAACCCAATAAATTTATCTTTTTATTTCTGTTTTGTTGCGTCCACACTTTCATAATTCTGTTGTGATACTGTTTTTGATTTTTCTTTTTGTGTTTGGGCCAAGCAAAACCTTTATGACTAGTCTTGGTAATGGTTGTTCGATCCTGCTGGAAAAAGACAGAAACTTTTCGCTCACGAGATGATTTTTCATTTTTATTCAGAAAGAGATTTTGAGTTGATTCTTTTTGTTGCTGGTTGATATGCCTTTTTCCCATGCATTAGTAATTGTTCAGATTTTTTTATGTACCGTAAGTATACGAAGTATAAAGATTGCTACAGACTGGTCTATTTTTGACAGATTCTGTTTTTATTGAGTTGCTTGCTTGTTTTGATGAAACTATGGTTAGTATCGGGGGGTACTAGCCATGCATAAGTGAGAATACAGTAGCCCAACACCAATATAGATAGAATTCAAGTTTGCTACAGTACCAAAAGAGGTGGTAGTTCGTTTTCTTGTGCTAATGATAGCACGAGTTTCTGTTTTAGTTTTGTGTTGTGAAGTTTTCATGTTTTGGGTGATGTTCTCATGGAAAAAGAGATAAGGATTGGAAAGAGCTCAAGATTGGGGATGACCAAGCCAAATTCAAGGACATCAAAAAGCCTAAGCTTGGGGATGCCCAGGGAAGGCATCCCTTCTTTCGTCTTCAATCCATGGGTAACATTACTTGGAGCTATATTTTTATTCACCACATGATATGTGTTTTGCTTGGAGTGTCTTGTGACATAGGAGTCTTTTCTTCTTGTTGTGTCACAGTCATCCTTGCTGCACACCTTTTTGAGAGAGAGAGACATCCACTCATCGTGATTTTTGCTAGAATGCTCATAGTGCTTCACTTATATCTTTTGAGGTGTATACTTTTGCTCTATGTGCTTCACTTATATCTTCTAGAGCACGGCGGTGCATGACTTGGTAGTTGTCTTATGCTATGAAAAGTAGTCCCAAATGTGATAGGTACCCAATGAGGATGCAAAAAACTCCATCTTCATGTGCATTGAGTAGAAATAGAAGTCTTGATTCCTCTCAATTAGTTTTGAGACGTGGATTTGGTAATATTAAGAGCTATGTTAGTAGGGTGTTGTGAACCTAGAAATACTTGTGTTGAAGTTAGTGATTCCCGTAGCATGCACTTATGGTGAACCGCTATGTTAGGAAGTCGGAGCATAATTGATCTATTGATTGTCATCCTTTGTGTTGAGGTCGGGATCGTGCGATGGTTAAGACCTACCAACCCTTCCCCTCGGAGTATGCGTTTAGCACTTTGTTTCGATTTCTAATAAAAAAATCACAACAAGTATGTGAGTTCTTCATGACTAATGTGAGCCCACGGTATAGCTGCACTTTCACCTTCCACCATTGCTAACCTCTCTAGTGTCGCGCAATTCTTGCCGGTACACAAACCCACCAAATTCCTTCCTCAAAACAGCCACCATACCTACTTACTATGGCATTTTCATAGCCATTCCGAGATATATTGCCATGCAACTCCCAACGTTCCGTCTCATGACTTGTGTTGTCACTCTCATATTGCCATTGCATGATCGTAAGATAGCTAGCGAGATGTTTCAACGTCATACGCCATGCTAGATCGTTGCACATCCTCGTACACTGCCGGAGGCATTTCCAATGGAGTCATCATCATTGTGATCTTTGAGCTGTGAGTAAATAAAAGTGTGATGATCATCATTATTAGAGCGTTGTCCCATGTGAGGAAATGACAAAGAAGAGGCCAAAGAGCCCAAAAAAAGAAAAGAAAAAGAAAAGAAAAAAAGAGGCCTAAGAGACCAAATGAAAAAAAGAGAAAAAGAGAGAAGGGACAATGCTACTATATTTTTCCACACTTGTGCTTCATATTAGCACCATGTTCTTCATGATTGAGGGCTTCTTGCTTTGTCACTACCATATGCTAGTGAGAATCTTCATTATATAACTTGGCTTGTATATTCCAATGATGGGCCTCCTCAAAATTGCCCTAGGTCTTCGTGAGCAAGCAAGTTGGATGCACACCCACTAGTTTTCCTTTTGAGATTTCACATACATATAGCTCTAGTGCATCCTTTGTATGGCAATCCCTACTCATTCACATTGATATCTATTAATGGGCATCTCCATAGCCTTTTGATACGACGAGTCAATGTGACCATCTCCTCCTTTTTGTCTCACAACCACCACCACACTCTATTCCACTTATAGTGCTATATCCATGGCTCACGCTCATGTATTGCGTGATAGTTATAAAAGGTTTGAGAAAGTAAGAGTGCGAAAACAATTACTTGGCCAATACCGGGGTTATGCATGATTTACATTAGTTGTGTGAGGATGATGGAGCATAGCCAGACTATATGATTTTGTAGGGATAACTTTCTTTGGCCTTGTTATTTCAAAAGTTCATGATTACTTTGCTAGTTTGCTTGAAGTATTACTATTTTCATGTCAATAGCAAACTATTGTTTTGAATCTTACGGATCTGAACATCCATGTCACGTGAAAGAAGTTGCAAAGTAAAACTATGCTAGGTAGCATTCCACATCAAAAATTCATTCTTTATCACTTCCCTACTCGAGGACGATTAGGAGTTAAGCTTGATACGTCTCCAACGTATCTATAATTTTTGATGGTTTCATGCTATTATCTTGTCAAACTTTGGATGTTTTTCATGCATTTTATATATTTTTTGGGACTCACTTATTAACTCAGTGCCAAGTGCCAGTTCCTGTTTTTCCATGTTTTTGACCCCTTTCAGAGGAGATTTTGAAATGGAGCCAAACGGAAGAAAATCCCCGAAAAGATTATTTTTCGAACGAAAGAAGATCGGGAAGCTTGGGAGCCAAGGCAGGGGAGCCTCAGGGGCCCCACAAGCCCTCACCCTGCGGCCAGGGGGGAGGCCGCACCATCCAAGCTTGTGAGCCCCCTGGACGCCCTTTGCCCTAGGTCTTTCGCCTATATATTCCCATAAATTCCAGAAAAAATCAGGAGATCATCGAAAGTACTTTTCCGCCGCCGCAAGCTTCTGTCTCCGGAAGATACCATCTGGGGCACGTTCTCGTGCCCTCCCGGAGGGGGGATTCGGATACGGAGGGATTCTTCATCAACACCACGACCTCTCCGATGATGCGTGAGTAGTTCACCATAGACCTACGGGTCCATAGCTAGTAACTAGATCGCTTCTTCTCTCTCTTGGATCTTCAATACAAAGTTCTCCATGATCTTCATGGAGATCAATCCGATGTAATTTATTTTTTCGGTGTGTTTGTCGAGATCCGATGAATTGTGGATTTATGATCAGATTATCTATGAATCTTATTTGAGTTTCTTCTTATATCTCTTATGCATGATTTCATATCCTTGTAATTCTCTTTGAGTTGTGGGTTTTGTCTGGCCAACTAGATCTATGATTCTTGCAATGGAAGAAGTGCTTGGATTTAGGTTCATACCGTGCGGTGACCTCACACAGTGACAGAAGGGGTAGCGAGGCACGCATCATGTTGTTGCCATCAAGGGTAAAAAGATGGGGTTTTCATCATTGGTTTGAGATTGTCCCTCTACATCATGTCATCTTGCTTAAAGCGTTACTCCGTTCGTCATGAACTCAATACACTAGATACATGCTGGATAGCGGTCGATGTGTGGAGTAATAGTAGAAGATGCAGAAAGTATCACTGTAGTTGTCTCAGACGTGATGCCTATATGTATGATCATTGCCTTAGATATCGTCATGACTTTTGCGCGGTTCTATCAATTGTTCGACAGTAATTTGTTCACCCACCGTAACACTTGCTATTTTGAGAGAAGCCTCTAGTGAACACTATGGCCCCCAGGGTCTACTCCACACCATATTTTCAGCCTTACACTTTTTACTGCGTTGCACTTTCCGCCTTCAGATCTCACTTTGCAAACAATATTGAAGGGATTGACAACCCCTTTGAAGCGTTGAGTGCAAGCTTGTTTGTGTTTGCGCAGGTACTCTGGACTTGACGAGACACTCCTTCTGGATCGATACCTTGGTTCTCAAACTGAGGGAAATACTTACTGCCCCTGTGCTGCATCACCCTTTCCTCTTTAAGGGAAAAACCAACGCAAGCCCAACCTCTGTCCACGTGTCAATTTCTAGCGCTGTTGTCTGTGGGATAGCACCTGTCAAAGCAAGCTACTCAAAATCTTCCTATGGAACGATGTACTTTCGTGCTTTGACTAACTCAGCCATCCGGCACGCCATCATATTGGCATGCCAAGAAGAGGAAGATCAGTTTTGGCCACTATATCTCACCAGAGCTACCACCCACTGTCGAGAAGACTCCGGAAACAAAGAAACACACGCTTATGGGCATCAAGCCCTCGCAGGCCATGTGGTCCTTGTCATCAAAACTAGCGCTGCCGCAATGAAAGAGATGCATTTAGTCCTTTTCGTCGAGCCGTGAGCTCTGGCGTGGGTGCAGCAAATAGTCCAGTACCTACAAAAATGTGAACTTCCCGATGAGCAAGAAGAAGATGAAAGAGTAGGCCGACAGTCGAGCATGTACCAGTTCGTGTACAACACCATGTACAAGAGAAGACCAAATGGGGTGAAATTGAAGTGCATTCTCTAGGAAGAAGGACAAAAACTGCTGGCACAAATACATGAAGAGGTTTATGGCTCCCACCTTGGATCACGAGACCTTGTCGGAAAGGCATTCCGACAAGGCATCTATTGGTCGACGACCCTTCAAGACATCTTGGTGGTGGTGACTCCATGTGAAGCATGCCAATTGCATGCAAAGCAGATACATCAGCCAGCGCAAGCCCTGCAAACAATACCGTGGGCTTTGATTTTTTGTTCCTTGCGATCGAGAAGTTCACAAAGTGGACAGAAGTAGAGCGAGTGAGGAACGTGATGATGCAAGTAGCATTTAAGTTTTTTAGAGGAATAGTGTGCCATTTACTGTGTACAAAAGAGGATCATCACAAATAACGAAATGGAGTTCACCAACAACAACTTCATGCAGTACTACCGAGACATTGGCGGTAATATCTACTTCACGACATTGCACACCCTAGGAGAAACAACCAAGTAGAAACGGCAAATGCTGAAGTGTTGCATGGCCTCAAGACAAGAACTCTCGAAAGACAACACAAACGCGGGAGGCGCTCGATTGATGAGCTGCCGACGTTTTTTTGGTTGATCAGGATGACGCCAAATCGAGCCACTAGAGAGACACCCTTCTCCCTGGTCTATGTTGGAGAGGTGATGCTCCCAACGGAACTCACATACGGGTCACCTCGAGTACAAGCTTTTGGTAAAGAACAGAAAGGGGAGTTGCGACAAGACGAGGACACGCTCCTCGAAGAAGATCATCTCCAGGTTGGGATGTGTGCCGCCCGGTGATGTCTACTAGAGAACTTGTTCTTGTAGACTCGTTTTGGGCCTCCAAACGCAGAGTTTGGTAGGACAGTAGCAAATTTCCATCAAGTGGATGACCTAAGTTTTATCGATCGGTGGTAGGTGTAGGATGAAGATGGTCTCTCTCAAACAACCCTGCAACCGAATAATAAAATGTTTTGTGTGTCCCCAACACACCAAATACAATGGTAAATTGTACAGGTGAACTTGTTTGGCGAAGAGAGCATAAACTATATTTTAATGCTTGAAAAAGAGGCCTAGGGTCCGTACTTTCGCTAGTGCAATCTCTCAACAATGCTAACATAGTTAGACTATATAACAATCCCTCAACTTGCGATAAACAATCACTCCAAAGTTCCTATCTAGCGGGGATCATCACAAGAAATTGTTTGTAGGGTACGAAACCACCTCATACTTATTGTTTCCGATCAATCTTTCCAAGAGTTCAGACTAAGATAAATAAGTTTTCCTTTCCGGTCGATCTATCAAGGGTTCATACTAAAGTAATGCCATAACACATTCAGATTCATAATACTCAATACAACACAAAGAACTTCAAGGAGGGCACCAACATTTCTATCGGAGATCATAGTATGAAAATGTGCAATCAACCCCTATGCCTAGATTAATCACTTGAATCCGTGAGTTGATGCCACAACATATATCAAGTGAATCACTTGAATAGCCCATATTATGTGCTCCGAAACCTGAATATTCAAGCCAATATAATGAGGTCTTAAAATAGTAGCATGGGACACACACCATATGATCCAACTATATTAAAAAGGCCCGTGATATATCAAGATCATGACATCTCAAGAACACGAGGAGAGCACAAGACACCAGGGCGCGCCTGGGACCTCTTGAACGCCCTAGTGGGTTGTGCCCATCGCGTGGCTCTTCTAGGCCTCCAATGAAGCTTCTAGTACCTATTTTATTCCAAAAAATTCGTCAAAAAGTTTCATTGCATTTGGAGAACTTTAATTTCTACACAAAACAACATCACAATAGTTCTGCTGAAAACATCATCAGCCGGGTTAGTTATAATTAAATCATGCAAAGTGCATCAAAACTATACAAAAGTATTGTAAACATAGGTTAATATGTCATGAATACTTCATAAATTATCGATACGTTGGAGACGTATCACCGGGTACGAGCAAGCTCTGCGTCGCTATCATAGCTGCAGGGTGCTTGTCACGGGCCTTGAGGGAGGTGACATTTTCCTTCGTCGGATCTTGTCCAGGAAGGGTTAATATAAGTTCACAACATTGTGGGAAGGCCCTTACCGTATGGTACAAGCCACCAGTCCTGGCGCAAACCATCTTGGGACCGAAGATGGCACCTCGGTGCAAAACTCATGGAATATTGAGCATCTTTGCAAATTATACCCATGAGACGCGGTTGCTGACGTCTCCGAGCATCCTCTTTTGTACAAGTACGCTGGCAAGGCATGTAATCCTTTGTACAAAGCCAGGCAAAGACCCTATTTGTAGTCAATAAAGCAAAGTTTTCACAACCTTCTGTGTTACCTAAGGTGTTGTGGTCATCTTTGCATGTCGAACCACCAAGGTTCCTAGCCTCGTCTTTTTTATCTTGTTTCTTTTTCTCAAAAGAGCAGAAGGGACGCTCGCGTGCATGTACTCCCGGGGGGTGATGGCGTAACAACCTAGGAGCATCTTTCCAAACCTTGTAACCATTTCCATGTGTGAACCTTGTATGCCATGTCATCGTTTGGTTTGAAGTAATAAAATCTTTTTCTTCATTTCATTCATCGTGTGCATCATGGCATCATGACATTTGTTTCATTATTTCTAGCATCATGTTTTGTTGGGTTTGTCATGTCATCTTGTGCAGTGATTTTGTTTGATGTTACTTCAATGTTCGCAATCGACTAAAACCCCTTCTTTGTTCTCATTTATTTCTATTTTTCAAGTGTTCCTCCCTGCCATTATTTTAAGGTTCACCACTTTCCTACAACCCCTAATTATTGTGCTAAATCCCTCCTCCAAATTTCAGCCATTTTTTCACATTGTTTCGGTTGGATTCAAAAATGCCTCAAGTTTGAATTCAATTCAAACTTGAATTATTTTTCTTTCTCTAAAAATATCCAAATAAAATTAATAAATAGGCCATTTTTTACGAGTTCAAATCTATTTTGTTCAATCCTACACCCTCTCTATTTGAGAGATAGGCCAGCGCTGTCGGTGTTCTGGGAATGGGGTTTCCCAGGCCTACCTGCCTCTGGCCCAGGGCTTCAGGAGGACCGCTGGCGTGACCAGGCTCGGGACGACCGCTGGCGCAACGACCTTTAGGACAGGCAGAGACGCGGTCAGCCCCGTGAGGCACGCCCTCGTGAGGCTGGGCTGCCTCCGCCACCTAGAATGAGGGATGAAGACAGGTAGAATGATGGGGCTGGGGGCTTCCAGGAGGTCAGGGCGGTGGCCTCCATCCTGGGCCGCTCCCATACCCCGGCCTCGAACCTTGCCTTCAAGCGGTTCGCCCGGGAGGTGGATGCCGCTCTCCCGAAGCCTGAAGCGATTTGCCCCCAAAACTGGTCCCAGACCACCATCATTTTCGGCCCAAGTGATCAGCTCAGGTGCTCGTTCATGGCGGGCAAGCTCCCCATGATATGCACCCGACCATCAGCAACATCCTCGTCACCAAGACCCTTATCGACAGTGTAGCGGGGCTGAACGTCCTCTCAGTCGAGACCTTCGAGAGACTCCAGCTGCCATACAAACAGCTCATGCGGACCAAGCCCTTCTCAGGAGTCACGAAAGGATCCACCGTGCCCATCAGACAAGTGCGTCTGCTAGTCACCTTCGCGAGCACAAGAACTACCACACTGAGATCATCGTCTTTGACGTCGCGCACATCCACCTGCGGTACTACGCGAGCCTTGGGTACCCGGCTCTTGCCAAGTTCATGGCAGTGACACCATGGCTACAACGTCCTCAAAATGTCAAGCAGCGGCGGCGTCATCACCATCGCCTGCGACGAGAAGGATGTCGTCTGTACACTCGAGCGCACCTACTGCACCGCGACGGCGGAACGCTCGGACGAATAAGAAGATGCGCCATCTCGCGAGGACACACGCAAGAAGAAGAAACAACTCCTCCCCACGCAGTGCCCTCGGACTTCGGGTTCTCTGCCCGGGGACGGTGTACGTCATGCCTCCCATCGCATAGGAAGGCGCACTCGACGCCCCATTGGGTCAGGCCTGGGGGCTCCCACCAGGGAGGTTCCCGGGCTGACCAGTGAGGCGAGGTTGGCGCTTGAGCACAACCCGCGGGCGTACTCCGACGCGCGTCCACCCAGCTCCCATGAGTCCGTCCTTAGAGAAATCCAACAACTTCGAGTGGCCCAGGCCGTGCGAGGCGGGGACTGCCCTGCATCACCAATCGCAGTCGCCATCGTCGGCACGATCGATCGGCCCCGCATCTGCATCAACGTGCTTGCAAATGGCAGAGCCGCTGCTCAAGGCCCCTTCTTCACTGCACGAACTGACCATCGGTGGGTGTGCCCGTGTGTCGGTACCCTCATGCCCTTCGGGCTAGAGAACACGGCTATTACCTACCAGCGGCTTCATCAGGCCATGCTCATGCCTTGCCAGCTAGGGCGTGGTGAGGAAGAGGAGGAGATGCTCGGGCCAAGCGAAGGTCCTGGTCCTCGGGAGACGGCGGACCTGTGAGGGTTGCGATAGTGGAAGCAGGAGATCAAGCGACGACGGTGCCCTCGGCTCTTCAGCGGCATGGCCACCAGGTGACTTTTTGTTGCCTGCTGCTAGGTAACTTTTTGGCTCACTCTGCCCAAGGGCGCCCACAGGGGCCATGTGGCCTCCCAAAGTTCAGGGCACTCCCCAGCCGCCACTTCCATTTAAGAATCCTTCAGTTGTTTCTGTCGCACCCACTTCAAACCCTAACGATCTACCTTGCTTGCATCTTTCGGCGGTCGGCCCCCCGCTTGGGGGCTTCGGCTGAAGCTTATCCTTGTAGGCCTCCTCAGGCAGCAAACACCCTGCCTTACTCCCGAAGAAGAAGAACGGGTGGGGACACTCACGAGGCCAAAGCGTCCTCGCGACCTCTTGGATACACCCCCTCTCGTGACACTCTCAGGTAATAACGAGCTGGAGCTGTATACGCCCCCGTAGGACGCGGAGGGGTCCCTCCCATGCCTAGTGGCAGCCCTATGCTCCGCATTGGGGAGAAGACCGTGACACCCTCACGTAATAACGAGTTGCGGCTGTATATGACCAGGGTCCCCCAAGCATGCGGAGGGGTCCCTCCCACGCCTAGTGCAGCCCTATGCTCCGCACTGGGGAGAAGACGGAAGCAATCAACTCAGTCCACCAATGACTATGCCCGCAGCTGGCAAGTAAATCAACATAGTCCACCAAAGACTATGCCTGCACCTGGCAAGGAAATCAACATAGTCCACCAATGACTACTCCCACAGTTGGCCAGGAATTCAACCCAGTCCACCTATGACTACGCCCACGCCCAGTCCGGAGGACACACAACTGGAGGTACGGGGCCGCTCGTACGTCAAGGGGGACCCCTGAGCATCGCGACTTAAGGGTCTAACTGCGACCGTAGCCCCTTCCCTCTTCAGCCATCCTGGAATCTAGTCGGTTCAACGGCGGTGGAGGTACGCGCGGGGCGGGCCTTGCCTACGCAGAGCCTAGTGATCTCAACAAGCCATTTAAAATATCTAGGGAGAACGTTGGAGTCACTTGTAAGTCAAGAGGAACTAGTGAGCATCGCGATTCGCGAGCCTGAACTACGCCTGTAGACCCTTCCCTCTTGGACTGCCCAGGCGGTCCAACGGCGGCGGAGGTACGCGCGGGGCAGGCCCTGCCGACGCAGAGTGTCGAAGGAGTTCGGGAGTCTCAAATTCTTAGTTTGTTAGGAGGGACATTGGAGTCGCTCATACATCATGGGGGGCTCTTGATCATCGCAAATCAAGGGCCTAACTGTGATCGTAGACCCTTCCCCCTTGGGCCGTCCTAGTATCCGGTCGGTCCAATGGCAGAGCAGGCACGTGCGGGGCGGGACCTGGTGACGGAGAGTGCTGAAGGTGTTATGAAGTTTCAAAATCCTCGCCGCGTTCCCCTCATGAGGGTTGCTCGCCTGTCAAGGGGGACTCCTGAGCATCGTGACTCAGGAGCCTAACTGGACCCGTAGCCCCTCACCTCTTGGGCCGTCCTAGAATGCATGCAGTTCAACGGTAGCTGAGGTATGCGTGGGCCAGGCCGTGCCGATGCATAGTATCACAACAAACATGAAAGTAATGAGGCGAAGAAAACATTCAAGCAGTCAACCAGTTATTACAAGCCTTTACAAGTTCTTGAAAACGCAAATGAGTTTGACGCCTCCACGAGGCACGATGTGCATTGCAGGGGAAAACAAGGGGAAGAATTCAAGATGAACCGCCACCAACGGTAGCTCCTTTTGCAGGGGGCTTGTCGTCGGCGTCAGTGGCGCCGTCTTCCCCGTCGTCGGCTTCAGCGGCATCCGGAGATGGGGGAACTATGATGTGGGTCAACCTCTCTACCAATGCCTCCACGGGGCCCTTCACCGCCTCCGCAGGGCTGTCGCGGGCCTCAGTAGGGACCGACAGGATCACGCAGCCGAAATCAAACCCTGGCCCACGAAGATGAAGGTGACTAAACACGTGTGTCGCGGCCTCAGAAAAGAGGTCGCGACAATCACTGTCCAAGATCTTGTCCACCTGGATGACACCGTCCTCCAATGCCACGGCAAGCTCCACCGCGAACATGGCAAAGCCGCCCTCTAGGGTGGCCAGAGGCTCGTCGAACCCGTCCCGGCAGAGGGTGTGGAGCGTCGTGCGGAGCCTGAGATCAAAGTCAGGGAATCCGACAAGCTCCGCGACCTTCTTCTTCTCGATCGCTGCGAGGTATTCCCCCTTAGCATCTAGAAGGGTCTTCTTCGAGGCGACCTTCTCCTGCTCGTCCAAGCGCGCTTGCTTCGCGCCCATGCGAATTTCCTCGTGGGACAACTCTTCTTCCCGGGCAGCGATCTTGGTCTTGCGGGCCTCGAGTACTTCCTCCCGCAGGCGAAGCTGCTCGGCTAGCTTGGCTTGTTCTTCTTGGAAGGCCTTCAGGCGAGCCTCCACCTCTTCGCAACGTTTGGCAGCCGCTGCGGCTTCCTTCATTGCCTCCTCACACGCGGCTTGAGCGGATTCGGCTTCCTCGAGTGCCTCCTCGCGCGCAGCGCGAGCGGGCTTGGCCTCCTTCTCCCCCTCCGCCATCACGTTCGCGACCTTGCCTAGGGCAGCGAAGGCCATGTTCAGGACACCCTGGACGTATACCGGAGTCCTCTCGATCTCCCCCTGAGGAGACTCTAGTGTTGTCGCGGGCGGTGTCGTTAGGGAGGTAGCGTTACGAAGGACAGGGGGCTCTGAAGGTTTCTTGGAGTTTGCGAGCATTGGCGCATCAGTGGACTAAGGGGACTCGAGAGCCTGCCCCTCGGGCAACGGCGCCGCCATGACCTCCTCAGGACGCTTCGGGGGCTCGGGAGGCTCGGCGACCAAGGCCTGAGAGGCCACCTCGCGAGTCTCCCTTTTCTTCATCAGCAGGCGGCGACGCATTGGGGTGGGCCGGCGGTGCGTCAGGAGTCGCCTTTGGCTTGACGCCCGCCTTCTTCTTCTTTGCCCCCAGCAAGGCAATGCCCTTGGACATCAGGAAAAATGGGAATCAACCATGCGTGGATGATGGAAATGCGGGGCATGCCAAGACGAGTCACATACTCTTCCACATTTACCCATCTCCTCTTCCTCTCCACCCCGGCAACGGCAGGGGCGATAGGGCCACTCATGGAGGGGGCAAGCCCGGCGACACAGACTTCCCGCGGGCGAAGGCAGGATTCACCAACGGTGACTCAGCCTCGTGCTTCCGGGGGCGAGTACACACGCGTACCGTGTGGTGCGCGGGGCCGACATAGGTCCCTTGGAGATCCATGTCAGGTGCGAGGAGATCACTGCAGAGACTTAATAGGTGACATCATCATCTTCAAGCCTGCGCAGAAGGATGACCTATGATGGGAGAGGCGCCCTCGTCGGGCTATCGTCAACGGTCTTCTCCGAGTCCTCCCCACCGAAGGTGTCATCCGATGACACCTCTATCGGACCAGAGCCCTCGGTCAGGAATAGCCCCCGCTCATCGAAGACAGGCAGCATGGCGATCAGGTCGGCCCGGTCATTGAGACGGTACTACGGAACCAGAGCCTAGGGCAGGTCACCAGGGTCACTGCCTAGGAGGGTCGCCATGACCATGTTCAGCTCCTCAGCATGAAGTTCCTGGGACCGGAGCCTGAGCTTGTCGTCAGGAAACTGCTAATCCCACAGGGGCCTGGAATGGGCCTGAAGGGGCGCCAGGCGCTGTGCCAAGAATTCCTTCATTATCATTCCACCGGTCAGCCTCCAGAGAAGCGCTCCAGGATGGGCACGACCCTAGGGTTGGAGAGCTTCGTAGAGCTCCGCGTAGAAGTCTTCTCCGGCAGCCCCTTCGGCACCTCGAGCCGAGGGTTGGCGCCCTTGTGGCTCATTAGGACCTGACCTTCAGGAGCAAATTGCCACTATGGGCCGCTACGAAGGAGATGCATGCCGACAAATGGGCGCTGTCATGCAGGCGCAGGCTGAAGAAATGGCGGAAGAGGGCTACTGAAGGCCGCACGCCTACGAAGGCCTCAGACTAGAAAGCAAAGACGGACATGAACAAGAAGGAGTTGGGCTGGAGGTGAAGGGCCTGGATTCCATAGTGGTTCAGGATGGCGGTAAAGAATGAGGAGAAAGGCGGCACCAACCCGGCGAAGACGTTGTGGAGGAAGAAGGGGTACACCGCCTTTGACGCGGGGCGCTTTGTTGTGGCGCCGGGCCACATCAGGGTCCGCCCGTGCTCATTGGACTCGGCCGCCGTCCATGGTAGCACGGGGGTAAGATCCACATCCTTGGAGAGGGCGCTCTCCAGGAGCAGAGCAGCCGGGGCACGACCTTGCGTCTCTGGTTTCTCCTTGCCGGCAGGCACCATCGCTGAACCGACAAGGGAACGGCGCGGTGCTGGATCTAGGAGACGCTGGTTGGATTTGGAGAAAGAGGAGTAAGAGCGAGTGCTGCAGAAAGGAAAGCAACAACGGACCGACACAACAAATCAGGTTCCTAATAGTTCGGGTGGAGACAGAAGGCAAGGGAGACCCGACATCAGCCGTGTGACGCGCACCGGCCTGGCCCACATGCATTTGGGGCCCGCGACACTTAAGGCCGCTCTCAAGGCTTCGCCGAGAAGCCAGCCCTAGCGCGCCTTGGGCCCGGGGGCTACTATCATCGTTCTGGGAATGGGGATACCTAGACCTGCCTGCCGATGGCCCAGGGCTGGCCCACTTCATCAAGAAAGAACAATCGGGCACGGCACCACTCAAGGCAAGGTCCTCGCGAGGGGCCAAGCCTCGTGAGGAGGGACAACATCAAGACCCGCAGGGGGCCTCATCAGGACCCCTACGGAGCGGAGGATATTCCGAGGCGATACCCGACCTCAGGAGTCAAGGATGATGCGGAGGAAGGATAGGCAAGCAGCAGCCAGCACGACGGAGCAGTTTCCCCTTTAGTGCAAAGGGGTCAAGGACGAACCAGGGTTCCCAAGGCATCTTCCAAAGGTTTCTTTCTGGTGCAACAAGGCCATCACCGTCTGCCAGCAGGATGGACGTCATCCCTGGACCTATCCTGCAGCGCTGGCAGCCACTTTGCAAGCGAAGACTACTTCTGGATAGGGGAAGCATGTTCCCTTGCTCCCCTTCAAAAGTGGTTGTTGTGGGATCCCTTCCTGCCGAAACAATAAGGGAAGAGGACCTGGGCCGCCACTATATATATAGAGAGTAGGTTACTTCATAGGGGGGATCCGATTCATTCACTCGCCTACTGGCACCTCACAAAGGCCACCCAGCCTCCGGAGGCCCTCGAACATTGTACAAGTAAATCCACCAACCTCCACGAGAGGCAATCCACCAAAGCAGGAGTAGGGTATTACGCTTCTCAGCGGCCCAAACCTGGGTAAACTACCCTATTCTGTGTCTTCCTAGCCATCGAGTTATTTCTCTGCCATCACCGGCGAGTACCAAGTTAGGTGAGGCGAGCCAGCGAGAGATCTTCGTACACGCCCCTGATTTTTAATATTTAGGGTTTTGTGGAGCCCGAAATCCGACAAGCGCTCCTGGACCTCCTTCCCGTCACTGGCCCAGCAGCAGCAGAGCAGCACCCCGCAAGAGCTAGCGAGAAACTTCATAACATAGCGCAAGACAATGTCTCTTCTTCATGAAGGGCTCGTTATCACATGCTGCCTGAGTCAAGCTTTCAGTCACTTTGTCGGCCATTTGGTGGGCTAGGAGGCAGGCCATTCATGAGCAAATATACCAGAGCCCCGCTGCCACACATCAGTTCATAACCAGGTTCATCCAGGAGCTTGACATGGTGAAACCTGAGGTGAAAGCAGCCACGCAGAGTGGGCAGTGAATGCGAGTCAAACCAAAGGTACCTCCACCAGGGGCAGTGTAGGCAATGGAAGCGATAGCATTTAGAGAGGGACTAGAACTGGCTGAGGACCTTCACTTGCATGATATTGTTATGGCCTTAGGCGCGAAGCAAGTCGTCTGAGATATCAATTCATGAGCCGATGGATTGTATGGGCCGATTATTAGAGAGATTTCTGCTCGGGTTTCTTTGTTTAACTGTAAAATTACCTTTGAAGTTAGAGAAGCAAATGTAGCTGCTGATAGACAAGCTAAATTCTCGTAATCTCTGGATCAGGGGCGACATGTTTGGTTGCTTCACCCTCATGATCCTTTTTGTATCCCACTAGATGTGGATTTTGAGTAATAAAGCAAGTCCTTCCCCGTAAAAAAAGCAGCATCTAGCGACCGAGCCCAACCTCTCCTCCGAGGGAGACCTTTATAGAATGGATGCCATTACCCGCAACTGCAGCCTCAGTCCTCCGTGCCATCGTCCTCCTCCTTGACCCCTCCTTTCTCTGAGAGCAAATGAGCGAGACGGAGCACATGGCTGTTGTGGTAGCCACTACGACCTCGTCCAGCCCTATAAAGCAAGCCCTCGATCCCTAGGCTTTACCCTCTCCCTCTCTGCCCCTCCACGTTGCTGCCAATTGTCCTCCATTGCTTTCCTCCCTGTAAGTAGCAACCAAGATCCATGGCAGACCTCACCGTTTCCTTGTTGCTGGCGTGAGGACCAGGTAGCCCCGACGACCGTGTTTCTGAGCTCACCGTAGACGCCAAGGGCCCATTCCCGCATCAAGGTCGAGCCAAGATCTCCTTCCCCTATGTCCCTTGTGTCCTCTTCTTCATGTGCAGCTTCGGATCATGGCATCACTGGAGTTAGTGGCCTCACCTCCGAAACCATGCTGCACCTTCGACATCCTCTTTTTATTTAAGGTAGTGTGGTTACCCCATGCTTCCATTATGAGCATCCTAGCCTTCATATGTGTTCTGTAGACCTCGTCAGCGCCTTTCCGTCGCGTGCTCTCCATGCTTTGGGCACGATCTCTGGAGATTTTCTTTAGAGATGGGTAGCTCGGGCTCCTCCACTCCGGGTCCCCGTAGGCGTGCTCATGATCGCCCGCGTAGTCGCCCCGCCTCCTCTCATGCTGCTCGTGTCGTGCTCACACAGTCCCGCCTCCACTTCGCTTTTATTGATGTCCCGAGGGAGAACATCGACGCCTAGTGTTTCTTCTAGTGGACTCCCCCTATAGTTTCAAATCCACGGTCATAGCCCAGGGTCTCGGGTTCCTTGCCCTCATTGAGGACACCCGGGTTCGATCTCATGGCACAGCCGATGGGTATTCTTTTCCTTGTGCATTTTTTGTGTCACTAACACACGTGGGCCACCACTGGGCCAACAAATCATGGACTCCCTCTGTCCAATAGGCCATAACCCCACCATTCAGCATGATGGCTGGGTAGGAACATGGGTGCACCCAGCCCTTTGTGTTTTCTCTATTTTTAAACCCAATTCGAATATGCCAAATCTGGCATGTCCTATGTTTCCCATATAGGCATGTTTTTACTTGTTTCAATGTGAGCATTTTTCATACAACAACATAAGCATATTATATATGTTTTTGGGGTAGAAGAATTCGTAGAATCCATCTGTGCAACTAGTTTTGTCATTTAAGCAAGTTGGTGTGTATATTATTTTCGCTAAGATGCCCTTTTGTTATTTTTGTGTGATTTAATCCTTGCATCCTATGAAATATTTGTTAACATGAGAAATTTCCTTTGACATGTGTACTAGCCCTTCGTAATTTTGCTTGGCATGAAAATCCATGTTCAGGTGTTAGTTCCTTGCTATCAGCATGCTATGAAAATATTGCTCTTGGAAGGGTCAAAATAATTCTAAGTTTGGAATCTCCTATATTTTGTTGTTATGTTTCCATGTGAATTTCCATTGATCTATAATTCCTTTGTGGATGGTTCCATGGAGTTTTGTGTAAAACATGTTATCCTCTATTATCTTGTGCCATTAGTTGTGAAGCATAGGTTTTGCATCACAGTTAGTTTCCTGTCAAACATGTCAATCTGATAAAATTGCTGGTCTTTGCACCATGTTATTTTGTCTAAGCCTCAGAAACTGCTTAGTTCAAATTGAAATGTTGGGTGGATGCTAGCCATGATTTTGTGCATATTTTGATGTTGCTCATGTGGAGTGATTTGTGGTGCATCATGTCCTCTATCTTTTTATAGAATTTCATGCCATGATAGGCCATGTAGCATATAGTTATATTGCCGTGAATATGCCTTCACGTTAACACTGGTTGTGAAAGACTAGTATTTTGCACTTAGTCATAACCGTTGTTCCAATAGCCATCTTGTGAGCTCATTTGCTATTGATCCATGATTCTATTCAATGTGCTGCTGTGAGATGAATTTTTGTGTATCATTTAGCCTACATTCCCATGTGTTTGTTGTGCATGTTAGCTTAGTGTAGCTGGTGGTTTTGATGAGTGCAATATGACATGTTGCTATTTTAGACATATTGCTGGCATAATTGTTTTGCACTTCGTGGGAGTTATACCCACTTGTTTTTCATGATATTTAGGTACATTTCACCTGGAATTTCATTCCAATCCACTAGCATACTTGGGATACCAAGGAATTGCCCATAGCCTCTCTCAATTTCTGTTTTGCCATCGCTTCCTTCCGTACCTTGTCATGAGTGCCCGAGAGATCTGTAACTCTCATCGCAACATTCTTCATATGCATTTGCATCGTTTTCATGTGAAGCATTCGTTTTTTTCATGTCCATGCATATCCAAATAATTAATCTTGAATTTCTATCTAGGAATATAATAACTAAAAAATGCATGAGAAAGATGATTAGTGTAGGAATGCCATGTTTTATTCACACCATGATCATGCATCATAATTGCTTGAGCATTGTCTCTTGGTTTTGTGTTCATTGGATGTTGTTATTTTTTTGGGTAGCAGAGGTGACGAGAACGAGTACGAGCATCGTGTGGAGAATGTGTCTGAAGAGCAAGAGTAGTATCCAAGTGAATAAGATCAAGGCAAGATGATCATCACCCTCGATATCATTTCTAATATTGTTATGCTTAGCGATCTCATTTCTATCGTTATGTCCCACTATCTACCACTTGAATGTCAAGCATCCAAAAAATTGCTATGGTAAGCCTCAAACCCCGCCATGTTCTAGCAAAATATTGTTTGGCTAAGTTACCACTTGCTCAGCCCTTCTTATAGCATTGTTACTTGCAGGTACAGGTTAATCCATGTGTTGGCATGGATAATTTGGGATATCACCAAGTTATTCTATTTAACTTAATGCACATATATACTTGCTAAAAGGTGGAACGACTAGCCTTTTGCTTGGTGTCTTGTTCCACCTTTGCCGCCCTAGTTTTCGTTTACCTATGTTATGTTCCATATTGAGCGCTCCTAACATGCTTGGGGTTGTTATGGGGACCCACTTGATAATTTCTCTTGGGATAAAACTCTTCCAGCAAGGCCCAACTTTGGTGCTACATTTGCCTAACAACTTAATAAAAATTCATAGGGCTTAGCTACCCCGTGGATAATTAACCAACACCCAGGCAAGTGCTCCTCATGAGTTTTGGTCAAGATTAGAGTCGTGTGCGGGGCCAACTCGGGGTAACTCGGGAGATTTCTATCACGCCATTTTAGTTTGTGCTCATCTGGTTATGTCCTGAGACCGGGATACGTGGCTCCTATCGGGTTCGACAACATGTCACGCGGTCTTTCTAGATTTTTTTCTCTTCTCGAATGTCTTATGAAATGGGATTCCGAGTATACCTTGGGATATCTCGAGGTTGAGGTTTTCGAGAGCATCTTCTTGCTAGTTTGAGATGGATGAGTTGGCGCACCCCTGCAAGGTTAATTATTTTGGAAAGTCGTGCCCGAGGTTATGTGGCAAACTTGGAAATTATTTATCATCCGGTTATAAAAAACTTGAAGTAAACTCAACTAAAATACACCAACCGTGTGAGTAACCGTGACCGTTTATTTACGAGGGGGTTCGAGAAGAGAACATGGTGGGGTTACATTTGAATCGTAATTAGGTGTTCTGGATCACTTCTTGATCATGATTAGTACTCAAACGACTTGTGTAGATTCTCATCTTACTCTTGTACTCGTATTTTAGCCTTCAAATTTATGCTTAGTGCGCTGCAACTTCAACACTTAACCATGCCTCACCTAATAACTTGATTAGACATGATATCTTGGTCAATGAGATTGATGAGTCCCCGTGGCTCATAGATTACTACAACACCACAGGTCCAGTTACAAGAGATGTTTATGTAGTTGATTCTTCATAGCTCTAGTGGGAGTATGACGAGGAGAGTCAACGTATGTACATCACTTATCCGGACGAGTAGCGATATACTTGGTCGTCTCCTCGGCATAGCAAGATAGATTTCATTGGCTTTTGTCATTTGATTTCGTTTGTAGTCGGACCCTGCTCTTATGAAGGTTTGATTCGATGATTGTATAGGTTATGTAATTTAGCATGTGGCGAGTGTAAGCCAATTCATATACTCATCTTCTCTATTACATGTATTGCAATGATGTCTATACTGGTGGAACAACGAGATGCGCTTCTATCCCTGCCAAGGCTTCGGCCCGAATAAGGATAGCACCGCATCTTGGGCGTTACAAGTTGGTATGAGAGCTATATCGACCATAGGAGCCCTTTGCTTGATCAAACTTGGCCAAGTCGAGTCTAGTAGAAAATATTTTGAGTCTAGTTATATCGGAGAGTAGGATTCTTTTAACTCCTCTTCCATGCTCTCATGAGGAATTACGACTTAGGAAATTTAATTCTACCCCTCTTCTCACTTAAAAAAGTTTGGGATCACGCGGATATTTTGAAATCTCTATAATGTCGATGTGATGGAATTCTGTACTTGGTGCCTCCAATTTTCAAGGAGTAAATCTCCAAGGGATTCTTGACACATCATTATTGTTCAGTTCCCTTAGTTTCTTAGGACGAGGATGGTCGAAATTGCTTTACTATTTGTGGCGAGAGGAGTTTGGCATCATCTAGTACTTGGGAGAGCGTCCAGATGTACTTCCATACTTAGTATCGTTATGATTGCGAGTGTCCGAGGTAGGTGAGTTTCTGAAACCTCTAGTTATGTGTTGACGGATGTGTTACATTGGAGCTTTGTATCATGTTAGGAGTTGTGTGAGGTTTTGCTCCTTGTATTCGTGGTTCCAATTGCATAACCGAAAGATTTCGGAAGTTCTTAGGTGAGAATTCAAGTATTCACCTAAAAAATTCTTCCAAGGGATGTATGATGAGATAGACATTTGTTTCGAGGAGTTATTAGCTCAAGACTTGTAAAATTGCAAGTGGATTTTGGTCTCATGATGTCGTCGTTAATTTGTGGAAGTGTTATTACTAATTCTAGTACGAATGCAAATTGCTAAGTCTAATGTTGCAATTTCTCGAGTCTTTAATTCATCTTATAAGCTTCATATTTTCATCTATAATCTAATATTCATGTCCACCTCGAGGATGGCTACAACAACTCGTGGAAATCAGGGTCGTGAGGGGGATGATGCTAACCCTTCACCACCCCCACCTCCACCCCCACCTCCGGAGGCATGGCAGGTGGTGATGGCACAAACCAATGCCAATTCCCCACATGTTTCTCAACCTTTTGCAAGGTTTTCAAAATCAAGGGTATCAAGGCCATCAAGGAAACTTCAGCAATCAGCCCCAGTTTGCAACTCTCGATCAATTCCTTGCCAATCAACTCAAGTCCTTCAGTAGTTGTGATAACCCTCTTGATGCGTATGACTAGCTCCGTGACACGAACAATCATTTCGAGTGCAATAGTGTGAGGCCTAAGGACTATGTAAAGTTTGTAACCTTCCAGCTAATGGCCCAGGCAGCAATACATGAATTCCATACGTGGTCGTGTGGTCAGCTGGGATGACTTATCTCGTGACTTCCAAGCTCATCATATCCTGACGAGTTTTGTCGAGGGTATGTGTGAGAAGTTCAGAAACCTCAAGCAAGGAAAATCGTCTGTCTATCAGTATAACATCGAGTTCGACAACCTAGCCCGCTATGCTAAGCAAGATGTTACTGATGAGAAGACCAAGATTTACTAGTTCCAAGGTGGCCTTAGGGAAGATTTGCTGCTTGCTTTCATTCTTGTGGAGCCCACTGGGTTTGATCAGTTTTACAACATGGCTCTAAAGTTTGAAGCAGCTCAACTCAAGGTTGAGAATTCCAGGAAGCAGTTCATAGGCTTTTAACATGGTTAACTCGGCTCAAGGAGAAGAATCCTCACAAGTGATCATGGGTAATCTCTTGGTAAATTCTATTCCTGCAGAAGTTTCGTTTGATGCTGGTGCAACACACTATATTATGTCGCGTCCATTCTTTGCAAAGCATGAGTTCGTTTGTCAATATTTTCTTAAGCTAGTATCAGTTGTCTCCCCTGGGAGGTTAATGAATTCCAACTAGTTGGTTTTGTATGTTTTTGTCAAAATGGGGAATTGTTCTTTTCTTGCGTCTCCAATTATCCTTGGCAATTCACATATTGATCTAATTCTTGGAATGGATTTTATCTAGATGAACAAGGTGTACATTTATTGTGCAGCCAAGGAAGTCAAACTAACCCATCCTTCTAAAGACGTGATTATTTTTGCTGCTCACTGTGACATGATACGTCTCTTTTCTCTCAGTAAGAAAGGTGAAATCTCAGCCATATCTCAAGTTCCTGTCGTTCGTGACTACGAATATGTTATTCCAGAAGAATTTCTAGGAAAGCCTCCTCACAAGCTAGTTGAGTTTGTGATTGAACTCAGTTTGCAAGCGCCCATATAAACTTGGCCGTGAATAGCTGAAGGAGTAGAAGAAGCTACTAGATAAACAAGAACATCTCGGTTTGATTAGATCAAGTTCTTCACCTTGGGGTTGTGGTGTTATTTCTGTCAAGAAGAAGGATGGCATGGAACGGCTTTGTGTTGATTACCGTCCATTGAATAAAAAGACAATCAAGAATAAGTAGACACTTCCCAACATCAATGAATTGTTTGAGAAATTGAAAGGGGCCAAGGTTTTCTCTAAGCTCGATCTTCGAATGGGCTATCATAAAAATTTTATTCGTGAAGTAGATATTCCCAATACTACTTTTAGGACAAGGTTTGGCTCTTATGAGTACACGGTGATGCCCTTTGGTATAAAATATGCTCCTCCAATGTTCTCTCGTATGATGAACTTCATCTTCTCTCCCTTCAAGAATGTGTTCATCTTGGTGTATCTTGATGACATTTTAGTATTCTCCGAGCAGAACATCTCCGACCTGTTCTTGACAAGTTAAGAGAGCATAGGTTCTAAGAAAAGTTCTCCAAGTGTGAATTATGGCTCAATGAAGTGGAGTACCTCGGATATATCATCTCTGCCGAGGGCTTCAAGGTGGATCATGAAAAGGTTTAAGCCATTGTCAAGTGGGAGCCTCCTCAGAATGTCAAGCAGCTATGAAGCTTCCTCGGGCTTGCAATCTACTGCATAAGATTCTTGGAGAACTTCCCCAATATAGCTAAGCCTTTGTCCAATCTCAAAAGCATCAAATATGTCCAAACTACCGAGTGTGACTTGACTTTCAATACACTTAAGGAAAGCTCACTTCTACTCTAGTTCTAAGTCCTACCGATGGTTCCAAACAATTCCATGTTTTGTGTGATGCATCTTTGCAAGACTTGGTGGTGTTCTCATGTAAGACAAAAAGAGGTAGCTTATACCTATCATCATTTGAAGCCAAGTGAGAATAATTACACCATCTTGAGTTGGTGTCAATTGCCCATGCCTTGGTTAGTTGGAGAGATCTCTTGTTGGGAAGGCAAGTTTATGTCTACACCAACCACAAGAGTTTAACATATATATTCTCTCAAACGAATCTCAATATTTGTCAAACACGTTGGGTGGTTATGTCCAAGATTACGATCCAAGCATTGACTATACTCGAGGAAAAGCAAATGTGATTTCACATGGTTTGAGCAGAAAGTCTTACTGCAACAATCTCATTCTCAAGAGAGTCCGGCCTGATCCTTGTGAGTCATTTAGGAAACTCAACCTTTAAGTGGTTCCTCAAGGATTTCTTGCCAACCTTCAAATTCCTCCAACCTTGGAAGACCAAGTCCGCCAAGAATAACTTCTTGATGCTATGGTAAAAAGGTGAAGATGGGCTTGGGCAAGAGCATTCCAAAGTATAAGTGCTTCCATGTTGATGACAAAGACACTTTGTTCTTCGAGGACTGCCTTGTGGTTCCAAATGGATAGCTCAGAAGTTATCATGGATGAAGCCCACAATTCTCTCCACTCCATTCATCCATGCAGTTCTAAGATGTATCAAGTTATCAAACAAACCTTCTTGTGGACTCGTATTAAACATGAGATTTCTCAGTTTGAGAACAAGTGCGATATATGTCATCTTTGTCACTGAGATGTATTTCGTCACTGAGTTTCCTAAGTCCAAGAGAGGTAATGATGCCATCTTTGCGGTCATCGACAAGCTCACTAAAGTCGCCCACTTCCTTCCGGTTAAAGAATCTATCATGGTCGCTCGGCTGGCACAGCTATACACATCAAAGATAGTTTCTTTGCATGGTATTCCTCAACTTATCTCTTTAGACCATGGAAGCATCCTCACTTCCAAGTTCTAGGATTCCTTCCAATCCGCAATGGTACCAAGATCCGTTTCTGTAATAGCCCGAAACTGACGCTCCAGAAGATTCCCTTTTTGTTCCGTTGTTGCCATATGATTTATTTGGTTGTCTCATTCATCATTGCATCATACGCATCATCACCATTGCATCATCACTCCGTTGCTGTCATTTGTTCAAACTTATATCCAATATTAGTTGTCGGTTCTCTTTGTTCTTGTCGTTGACCATTTTGAGACCAACCGCACATGCACGCGCCCGCGACATCATTAAAATATTGTTTCTACAGCGTGTATAAAAATTTATTGGAATGTGTTATAAGTTGGCGTGCGGTCTTATTATAATGTAGCTAGACTGCGTGCCAAATTCCGTTGCATTCACATGTCATTTGATACCCCTACCGTTAAACCAATAACGGCACTATAGTCGGGTTAATTATCGGATGTTTTGGTTTGTAAAAACTCTGCCTCGGGCTAAAACCTCCCTCTCTTCTTAGACACCACCCCCTACACACCCTACTAGGCCCAGCAAACCTTCCCACCTATCGGAGCCATTGGATCGCGACCGCAGGGTCGAGAAACTCCCCAAATTCCTCAAACCCTAGACCCTGCCTATTTAAGCAGCTCCCCATGCCATTTTTGGGCAGCCTAGCCACCGCTAACCTACAACCGTCGCCTCCCACCTCCAAATCCGCACCAGACGAATCCCCCTCCTCCACGTGGTGCCGCTGCAACCATCATCCGGGCTAACCACAGCAGGCCACGTCGCCCTGAGCCACCTCTCCAGCCAACTCGAGAGTGCCACACGTCCGAAAGCACCCCAAACACCGTCGCCCGAAGAGGCCCGCCCCCAGGCCATACCGGGCTGTGCCGCCACCCACACCACGTCTCTCTCTGCATCCAATCCCTAATATGGATTGAGGATTGGAGCCCCTCGAGCGCTCATAGACCAGCCTACCACTTGTAGGATCGAAAGTATGTCTAGAGTGGGGTGATTAGACTACTTGACAAGATAACTTTTTTGCCTTTTCCCAATTTTAGTTGAGAGGAAGCTTTGGTAGTTATAGCAAGTAAAGTACACCCAACACATGCAATTCTAAGAGTGTAGCAGCGGAAAGTAAAACATGCAAGTGTAAAGTAAAGGAGTAAGGTAGGGAGATCAAACGCATGAGGTTGACATGGCGATTTTTGGCATGGTTCCGATAGGTGGCACTATCGTACGTCCATGTTAGTGGAGACTTCAATCCACGAAGGGTAATGACTGCAAGATTCCACGGAGGGATCCACCCACAAGGGGTCCACGAAGAAGCGGCCTTGTCTATTCCACCATGGCTTCCGCCCACGAAGGACTAGCCTTACTCAAGGTAGATCTTCACGAAGTAGGCGATCTCCTAGCCCTTACAAACATCTTGGTTCAAATCCACAACACGAAGTAGGAGGCTCCCAAGTGACACCTAACCGTTCTAGGAGGCACCACCCTCCAAAAGGTAATAGATGTTGCAGATCAACGTTCTCCTTGCTATTGTGCTTCTAAAGATAGTCTTCTCAACACAAAATCACTCTCTCACAGAATATGCATGGGTAGGAGAGATTGGTTTGGTGGAAAGCTATTTGGGGAGGCTAGATATCTAGTTTCAAATGGTTGGTGCCGTGGTTTGGTCACGACATATGTCCTCGTGTAAGGACATAGGTTTGAGGCCATCGCAACCATGTGGCGGCTTGAGAGGGGTTGGTCGGAATCGAGGGACGCGAGTTTACCCAGGTTCGGCCCCTCCGATGGAGGTAAAAGCATACGTCCTACTTGTGGTTCATTGATGAAGATGATGATCTCGATTACAAGGATGTAGACTCGCCATCTCTAATCTCGTGGGTGTCTAATCTGTCTATCTTATGACTTGTCTTGTCTAGACCTGAGTTGTGAATCCGTCCCTCTTGGGGCGCCTTACCCCTCCTTATATAAGTGGAAGGGGTAGCTTTACATGTAGAGTCCTACTAGGAGTAGGAATAGGACTAGTCTCTCTTGAATCCTAATCTAGGTCTTGTTTCCTTTGTGAGGGAGTCTCTCCTCTTCTTGGGTCTTCCCTTGTGAGCCGCCCCTCCTGGCCTCTCTATGAGCCGCCTTATGCCAGGGTGTACGCCGGGCCTTGGGCCTTCGTCATTTGTTTAAGTCGCCTATGGGGTCAAGTATGAGTGACCCGCCAGGTCACTGCTGAGTCACCGATGAGTCGCCAAGTCCTTGGCGGGTCATACTTCAAGCCGGGTTACACTGCGGGGTATATCCCCGACATTAGCCCCCAGGTTAGCTTGAATTTATTCATGGTAAGCTCCTGTAGCCCCCAAGATCCAAGTTTAGGAGCTCATGATGACTTGGAGATTTGCAATAATATCTTTGACCATGCAACCCCCAAGTGCCCGATTGTCTTACCTGCAGCATCCTAGGACTTGTAATCATCTTATACTTATAAAGCTTCAGCTGGTGTAGCCCCCAAAGGCCAGCTCATCCTGGCCGGGTCTTCAATTTGGACCTCATGATCTGTGAAACAACTGAGTGATGTAGCCCCCAAGTGTCGGGTTGTCTTGCCTGCAGCAACGTGGGACTTTAGAAATTTTGATCTCAATAGTGTAGCCCCCAAGTGTCGGGTCGATTGCTTGCGGTGAGTTGGGACTTCCACGTTTTTCTCCTTTGAAAATAAAACATCATATGATGTAGCCCCCAAGGGCCAGGTCATTATGCAATAATGAGCAGGGACTTTGTAGATCTGATTATGTAAACTTGAGCAGCAATGTGTAGCCCGCAAGGGCCGGGTCATTATAAAAATGATGGGTCGATGCTTCCTTGAATCCATACTTAAATAAAGAGACATATGTAGCCCCCAAGGGCCGTCTTATATCCTTGAGGTAGCCGGGTCTGATGATGATGTGATGATTTGAAAGAGCAGCTTGCATTAGCCCCCAAGTGTCTTGGTGCATGCTTGCAGCGACATGAAACTTTCATACTTTTGATGTAATCTTGATTTGAATAATGTAGCCCCCAAGTGTCGGGTTGCGTGCCTGCGGTGACTTGGGACTATTCCTTCCATTGTAGAATCATATCCACTCTCATGATACCTTTGTGATGAAAGAAATCCTTGGCCGTGGTTGCAATGTGACCCGGCAAATATATGGTTGAGAAATCCACAAGTGTTGTAGTTTACTACAGAGCACAAGTTGAAGAAATCCAAGAGCTAGTCAATTAGATGACCTGGCATTATATGTGATAGGGCGGCTCTTCGACAATAGTCAATACTTTCAAGCTGGCTTAGAAACTCCAATCATTTAATACTGGTTATGATAAACCATGATGAAAATCCTACCAAATTGGCTATTCAAAGATTTATTTGCACCTGCAAGAATTTATGCTTTGACCCGGTTTGAAGACTGGCATGATATGTATGTATGATGCATGATGCAATGCAAGATGATGCATGTATATGACAGAATATTGCTGGCTTATGAGACTTGAATCTGACTTCAATGAAACTAGCTTGATAGCCACTGGTTTGTCCTCGCTCTCTGTAAGCCGGCCCTCACTACCCAATCAATGTTTTAACCTGTAAGTCAGGGTCCAAAGGGATTGACTTATCGAGAGTACACAGGGTTCGGAGTAGCATCATGCAGACAGGCAGGTCTTACCAAGTTTCAAAGAAGGCGGCCTAATAGCCCATGCAATATCCTCGCTTTCTGTAAGCCGGCACTCACTACCCAATCGATGTTTTAACCTGGATAGTTCAGGGTCCAACTGGATTGACATATCGAGAGTACACGCGGTTCGGAGTAGGCCAACTTTCAAAGAAGGCAGCTTAATAGGCCATGGAGTATCCTCGCTTTCTGTAAGCCAGCTCCCACATGACCCAATCGATGTTTTAACCCGGATAAGTTCAGGGTCCATATGGATTGACTTATCATGAAATGGAGTACACGGGGTTGGGGTTAGCATCACCCAGACACGCAGGTTTAACCATGAATTTTTGCCATTAAGCCAGACACCCATATTTGAACTGCGCATCGTGGCGATTCTTCCTCTTGGGCAACTTTAAAATGCATGCCAATGAGGCAATAGCCCTTGGGGCCGGGTTATGCTCCCTACAATGACCCGGTGTTCTTGAATTATTCAGCCTCGTTGGATCTGGCGAGCGATGTCTATGTAGCCCCCGAGTCTTAAGTCGACTCAAAGAGGCGGCTTGAGAATCTCCATAATTGACTGTGGAATAAGCTAGTGGAGAAAGATGATGGTAACCGCTCCATCTCTGAGATATAAATCCACTGATGTGTTGATGTAAATTTGACCGTAGGGATGGCGGCTTGCGCACGTCTGTTGCACGGCTTTTATAAGTTAGCACTGCATGATATGTTGATATCGCCCGGACCGCGAGGGCGGCGTCTTGCATCCGTTTGTTGGGCGGCTCGTAGAGGCGAGCACTACACCGATGGGTTGATGTCGTCTGGACCGCGAGGGCGGCGTCTTGCATTCGTCTGTTAGGCGGCTCGTACAGGCGCGCACTGCACCGGCGGGTTGATGTAATCCAGACCATGGTCGCGTTTGAAACTAGTGTGGATAGCAAGTTGGTCAATGCGTTGTAGCCAGCACGGTCGCTGAGTCAATCGAGGTGTTGTAAGCAAGTATGATCGGTGAGTTGATTACGGCCTTGTAAGCTGTCTTGGTCGCACGGTCATGAGAGTTGGCCGTGTCATTTTAATCCAGCGCTGATGATGAGTTGATCACGGTGTAGTAAGCCGGTGCGCAAGTCCATTGAGCAGCCCGGACAGACACCATTATAGAATGATGCTGGTGTGTACTCCATCTCCAAGATATAATGCCATCTTTGGTAATGGATAATTGCCCTGCGTAAAAATGTCGCTGGACAGACTAATTGTTTTTGGAAAAATATTTACTGAAAAATAGATAGCACGAATATCACCTGATGCTTTGTTAGACAAACGTGGACGAAGTTTAACTGAGTTTAGACATGCATATAAGTCCACTCCAAAAATTTATAATGGATGAATTTTGCACGCCTCCATTATGCATCGTCGTTATGATAAACGTAGTGCTTCTTTGACCGACCACAAAATAGGAGTTTTGATCCAGTGTGTATATACCCAGCAACTGACGATCGAATTTGATGTATTCATATAACCTTTGGTGCTGGAAAATATCGGCGAGTGAATAATATCTGCTCCTGATGTTGTATGCAGCTGAGTGTGTAGGTATAGATGATGCTGACCCACAACACATAGGTGGCCTTTTGTCTTGCTTCAGGTAGATGCCGCGGGCGATACTGTGGACGTAATCGTGCAGTGGCCCTGTGTCATTCGGTGCGCACTGGGATCTAGTCGCAGCCTCAACCAGGCCCGAGCCAACAGATGGGAGGGAAGATATGATGAAAACAAAACGGAGCGCCCGTGTTGTTTCTCGTCTCCCCTGGTGGCAGATCGAACAAGCTGGCATAATGGTGGTGGAGTGGTTGTGAGCGTGGGTGCGGGTGAGGTCAGCGAGACGAGGCCACGATGGCTGAAGTGCATGGGCAAGACGACGCCGGCGAGGCGAAACGGCGAGTCGACGCAGCGAGACGTGGTCGTGGCTGCGGAGGCGTTGTAGCGATGGTGAGGTGGGGCAGCAGAGTGCCGGCTTGGTGAGCGAGCAAGACAGAGTCGGGTCACGGCATAGCCAACCAGGATCGCGGTGACGGCGAGTCTCCGCATGAAAGATGGGGTGAGGCGCGCGGCATGTCGATGTGAGGCATGGCAGGGCGGTGGTTGGTGAAGGGGAACCAACATGTCAGGGACGAGATGAAGCTAGAGCTGGACTCGCAGCGGAGGCGATCGACAGCCAGCACAAGTCGCAGTGGGCAGGTGGCTCGGTGGTGGAGGAGATTCACACGGGCGAGGCCAGCTTGAGGTGAACCTATGCTGGCTCAAGGTATGACGGCTCAGAGATGGAGTCGAGTCCGAGACAGGAGGTGGTTTGCGCAGCGACTCGAGGAAGACGAGGCGACGGCTTGCGTTTGCAGGAAATGAGGTGGAGCACGGCGGCACAGGAGGTCTGGCGCGGCGCAGCTAGAGCCGGCGGGGCACGGCTGTGGAGGCAAGGTGAGGTGGAAATGTCCGGTGCACGGTGATGGCATCCGACGCGAGTCGAGGCTCGATGAGGAGCGCGGAGGCCCGGGTGCAGCAGCGACTGGCGTGCCAGTGGTCGGCTCGGACGGACATGGCGAGGTGGAAGCGTTTTGAGCAACGAAAGCAGACAAAGCGCGGCAGCTGCGAGGCGAACTCGGAGCTAGGCTAAGTGCAGCGGCATGCCTGGCAGAGTCCGAGCAAATCCACGATAATATACACATCCGAGTTGTGGCAAGCTTGGCGGAGCGATGAACGTACGACCTTTTTCTCTAAAATACTCTAGTGATGTGAATTCTGCGGAGCTGAGGATGTCGTGTTGCCACTTGGTTTTTCAAACGCGGTAACGATGGGACGAGTCCCTCCTGCTCCGACAGTCAGCTCACCCTTGTTGTGTATTTCATCCGATGAACATGCCTGTAGAAAAAAATTCCAAGCTGCTTGATGTGATGCGTATCCTCCTTGTATTACTAGTTGAATCGATCCACCGTTTCTTCCCTCGTGACTCCAAGTAGACGTGGAGGCGTGGAATTGTGCCAGTAACTAGGCGGATCAGAAAAGGAAATGAGTTCCGCAAAGTTTCCTTTACGCCTTGATGCGGTATGTGATTGACGGATCGTCAAAAAACTGCTGCCATATACTGTTGTCTCAGATTCGATGGATCATCATGATGTATGGAGCTGCGGCACGACATGCAAACCTAAAAAAAATTCGGTCTCAAACTCGTACACGCCGATTCAACTTCTTGTCGATGATGTGATCCTTCTACGCGTCTCTTCTTCATCCGACACACTCCAAGTTCTCGATTCTTGGAAGAGATCCCTCCAAAAACGCAATACCACCGTGCGTCGCCCCACGGTTGGCGCCAAATGTCATGGTTTTTTCACGACATATGTCCTCGTGCAAGGACATGGTGTGAGGCCATCACAACCATGTGACGGCTTGAGAGGGGTTGGTCAGAATCGAGGGACGCGAGTTTACCCAGGTTCAGCCCCTCGGATGAAGGTAAAAACCTACGTCCTTCTTGTGTTTCATTGATGAAGATGATGATCTCGATTACGAGTATGCACACTCGCCACGTCTAATCTCGTGGGTGTCTGATAACCCACAAGTATAGGGGATCGCAACAGTTTTCGAGGGTAGAGTATTCAACCCAAATTTATTGATTCGACTCAAGGGGAAGCGAAAGAATATTCTCAAGTATTAGCAGTTGAGTTTTTAATTCAACCACATCTGAAAGATTTAGTATCTGCAGCAAAGTATCAGTAGCAAGGTAGTATGATAGCAGCAGTAGCAACAGTAACCAGTAGCCACAAACTGACAGCGGTAGCAGCAAAGTAACATCAGTAGCAATAGAGTAACAGTAGCAGCAGTGACAGCAATAACGAGAAAGTAACGTAGCAAGGACCAGTAGGAAAAGACTCGTAGGCATTGGATCGGTGATGGATGATTATGCCGGATGCTATTCATCATGTAACAGTTATAACACGGAGATATAAGTAACTAGCTCCAGTTCGTCAATCTAATGTAGTCATACGTGCTTAGGGAAAAGAACTTGCATGCCATCTATTGTCCATCCCTCCCGTGGCAGCGGGGTCCTAATGGAAACTACGGGATATTAAGGTTCTCCTTTTAATAAAGAACCGGACCAACGCATTAACACTTGGTGAATACATGAACTCCTCATACTATGGTCATCTCTAGGAGTGGTTCCGGCTATTGTCACTCCGGGGTTGCCGGGTCATAACACATAGTAGGTGACTACAACTTGCAAGATAGGATCAAGAACACACATATATTGGCGACAACGTAATAGGTTCAGATATGAAATCATGGCACTCGGGCCCTAGTGACAAGCATTAAGCATGGCAAAGTAGTAGCAACATCAATCTCAGAAAATAGTGGAGACTAGGGATCAATCCCCGTCAAAACTAACTCGATTACATGATAGATCTCATCCAACCCATCACCGTCCAGCAAGCCTACGATGAGATTACTCACGAACGGTGAAGAGCATCATGGAATTGGCGATGAAGGAAGGTTGATGATGACGATGGCAACGATCTCCCCTCTCCGGAGCCCATAACGGACTCCAGATCTGCCCTCGAGATGAAGAAGAGGAGGTGGCGGCGCCTCCGTATCGTAAAACGGGATGAACTCTTCTCTTTGATTTTTTTTCCGGGCGAGACGGACTAGATATAGCTGAGATTGGAGGCGGTGGAGCGTTGTGGGCCCCACAAGCCTGCCATGTGCGGCCAGGGGGGCCGCGGCTCGTGGGCTGGTGGGCTCACAGGTCCACTCCCTCCGTTGATTCTTGCGCCAGTATTTTTCATATATTCCAGACAAATTCTTCGTAAATTTTCAGGTCATTCCGAGAACTTTTATTTCTGCGCAAAAACAATACCATGGCAATTCTACTGCAAACAGCGTTAGTCCGGGTTAGTTCCATTCAAATCATGCAAATTAGAGTCCAAAACAAGGGCAAAAGAGTTCGGAAAAGTAGATACGACGGAGATGTATCAGTGTCTGATCTGTTTATCTCATGATTTCTCTTGTCTAGACCTAAGTTGTGAATACGTCCCTCTTGGGGCGCCTTACCCCTCCTTATATAAGTGGAAGGGGTAGGTTCATATGTAGAGCCCTACTAGGAGTAGGAATAGGACTAGTCTCTCTTGAATCCTAATTTGGGTCTTGTTTCCTTTGTGAGGGAGTCTCTCCTCTTTTTGGGTCTTCCCTTGTGAGCCGCCCCTCCTGTCCTCTCTATGAGCCGCCTTAGGCCAGGGTGTACGCCGGGACTTGGACCTTCGTCATTTGTCTAAGTCACCTCTGGGGTCAACTATGAGTTGCCCGCCAGGTCACTGCTGAGTCGCCGGTGAGTCGCCAAGTCCTTGGCGGGTCATAGTTCAAGCCGGGTTACATTGCGGGGTATATCCCCGACAGTTGGATTGGAATATCTTGGTCTCAACACATGAGTAGGTGGTTCTCTCTATGAAAATGGATCTGGTAATGAAGTGTGTGTTATGAGTGCTTCTCCAACGAGTGAGAGGTGGCTGAAGGGGTATATATAGGCAGCAGACAAAATCTAGTAGTTACACCTAAAGTGGAAAACTCGGTGACACCGAAGTTACAAACTCGGTGGTACCGATTAGCACAAAAGGGGGAACTTTTGAATCTCGGTGGGACCGATATACACAACACGGTGGCACCGAAAAGGTAGATAACGGTCACATGCCCAAAGTCGGTGGCACCGATACTCAAACTTGGATATTTCGATTTTGTGTACTCAGGCAACAGAATGTTGGTCACATCGAACTCGGTAGCACCGATACGGATTCGGTTGCACCGATTTCGTGGGAATGGCTAGGGTATATGTCTAAGGTCAAACTCGGTGGGTCCGAAATGTGGAAGTCGGTGATACCGAATTTGAGCATGTTGAAATTGACAAAATGTTTATGTGGGAAAATGACTGACTATTTTGGTGTCTAACTTTGAGCACTTTGAGCAATCAGTTCATTTTGCTACCTCACACCCTTTTAATAGTATTGTCTTTCCTATGGACTCAAAATTAATCTCTCACTAATATAAAATGAAGAGTCTTCTAGCTTGAATCTTGAGCCAATCTTATTCCTTGCTTGCATCAAGGGACATCTCCACATAAGCCTTTAGCCATAGCATCTTTTGAAATTTTCTGAAATATACTTGGTAAACATATTAGTCCGATGGTGCATATGTTGTGATAAATTATTAAAACCACCCTAGGGAGCAATTGTGCTTTCACCGCTACTTCGAGCCACCGGCCACCGGATCTCCAGTGAGCTCCGTCATCGGTGACCACATGTCTCTTTGTTCCGCTCCCTTCCTCTTCCCCCGTTCCCTTCCTCCCTCTACTTCCTCACATCTCTCTGTTGTGCCTTTCAGCGCAGGAGATGCAATGGCCATGGGAGCTCGAAGCTCCGCGATGCTCGTCAGATCTGCAGCCGCCCCGACCGGATCTAGAGGACCCTGCCCCTTGGTCTGCTTGTTCCCGGCCTCCTCCACTTACCTCCTTTGCCGGAGCTTCGCTGGAAGTTGCACCCGCCACGCCATGGCATCCTCAGGAACAAACAAGGAGTTTGTCGCCCCGTTGACTGAGCGAGCCACCGTTGTGGGCCTAACCAAGCGGGCCCTCCCCTCCATGCCAGGCCTCCTACCTAGGCCGCCTCCAGTGCAATGCCTCTCCCTACCAAACCGAGAGCCAGGCCCAGCTCCACTATAGGCCAGCTCGGCCAGCACCGCCATTGACCGAGTTGGCTGGCCCAGCTCCTCCGTCGGCCTGCCTCACCTCCTTCTCCGCTTTCGGCCCGAGGCCCAAAGTGAGGTCCAACTATATCCCCTCCATGTGCACCTGGTTGCTATCCAGCGTGTGTGCGCTCTATAATTATATTGAGCCCAATTGACCTATTGGACCAGAACCAGATTTGGCCCATATAACATTTTTTTGGAGTACAATTTTATCAATTATCTACGATTTTGTAATTACAGAAAATGCTTGTATTTTGCATTGCTCATAATTAAATAACCGTGCATCACATGAAAATGTTTTGTATATGTAAAATTTGTAGAATTTCACGAATCTTAATAATATAAAATTTTCAGGTATGATAAAAATGTTTAACTTGTTGTTTTCACGAAATTTGCCTAAATGACATAATCTTGCATAATTGGTGTGTCAATTTTTAAAGGAATACCCACATGTTATATATGGCTTTGGGCTAGAAGAATCCATCGAATCCATCTATGGAATTAGTTTTGTCATTTGAGTGAGTTTACATGCATGCTATTTTCCCTGTGATTCACTTTTGTTATTTTTGTCTGATTTAATCCATGCATCATATGATTTTGTGTTGAACATGAGATGTGCCCTTTGTGATGTGTACTAGCCCCTAGTACTTTTGTTTGCCAATAAAAATCATGTTTAGATGTCATTGTGTTGCTGCAAACATGCCATAAAAATGTTGTTGTTTGTAGGGTCAACATAATTCTAAGTCTGATAATCTTATTATTTCGGTATGCCATGTTGTGTTGATGCAACTTATGATTGTGTGCATAATTAGACCTTGCTAGTATGTAGTTCAATGAAGTGCATCATGCCTAAAACCATGCTATAAATTTTCATGCCATTATATGACCTGTAGCATATGTTTTTATTGACGCCAATATGCCTTCAGAGTAAAATTGTTATGGTAAAAACTGTTATTTTCACTAAGTCTAAAACTGTGTTCCAGTAGTCATCTTGTGAGCTCATTTCCTAGTGATGCATTATAGTATTCAATTGTTGTTATGATATGAATTGTTGTGCATCATGTAAACTAATGCCACCTGTCTTGTTTGTGCAATTTAGATTTGTGTGGCGTGTTGTTTCAGGGTGTCCAAAATGTCATGTTGCTTTTTTGGGCAGATAATTGCTATAACATGTGTTGCTTGTATTTGTTGAACCGTTGCTCCGTTTTGAACATACCATATATGAAACTTTCCTAGAATTTCATGCAGTTTCATAATATCTTATCGCATCCATGATTTAACATGCTTGTGGTTGTCATTTGCATAAATTTTTCATTCATGGCATATTATCTTGTGTTGGTCATATCTTTTAAACCGTAACTCCGCTTTAGATGATCCATATATGTAAATCGACTAGAATGACGTGTAGAATCACTTGGTGCATTTTGTTTCCCTGTATAAATAACTATAAAATATTTTTAGTTCAGATCTGGACCAATTTTGAAATTAACATATGGGGTCCTTTTGAAAATGCTATATGTTGTTTCCGACCTAAATTGAAATGCCTAGATATATAGATAGATAGTTTAATTAAAACGCCTAGATAGATAGTTTAATTAAAATTCCATGTTTAACAACATTTAAACTTGCCGTATAAATAAACGAGAGTGAATTAAATGAGCCAAATGTGAAGTTTCGTCAATATGCAACTCGTTGCATATTGAGATTCACTTAATGTGTAGACGTTGATTGTTGTGCTTTGCCATGTCATGCATAATTAAATGGACATGCACGCATCATATTTGTTTGCGCATCAGAGCATGAATATGTTGTGGTGTTTATCGTGTCTTGATTGTTTATTTCTGGATTGTTTCTTCTTGATAGTGTTCTGAAACCTCTTCGGTGTGTGAGGATTCGTTTGACTGCGTTCTACTCCACGGATTCGTTCTTCTTCCAAGGGGGGTCTTAGGCAAGATGATCATTTACCTGGATACCACTACTATCATCGCTATGCGAGTTGTCTCGCTTTTGTCATTATGTCTCATTCCCTACCACTTGTATGTCAAGCCTCCCAACATTTCCATGAAAAGCCTCTAACCCTCCACATCATAGCAAACCTTTGTATCGCTATGTTACCACTCGCTCAACCCTTCGTATAGTGTTGCTAGTTGCAGGTGCAAGTTCCTTCCATGTTGTAACACCCCAAATTTTAAATTTGCTTTAGCAAAAGCTTATATTATTTTAAAACAGAATTATTGGATTTTTGGTGAACTTATTTTTGGAAATTGATTTTTGAGAGAAAACCTCTTACAAAATTTCCATGAGTTGGCTTTTGATTTTGAGGTTCATCTCTGATTCTTCCATGACAAAGATTTTTGATGTGGGATTTTATTTTTATTTTTCAAAAAACCACATTTGAGACTATATGCTAAGGGTCTCCCTTTCGAATGTTCTCTTGTTACTTCTTCCCTTACCTATTTTTAAAAAATACTTTCACTTCTAATAATCCCCTCCTATCCCAAGACCTGATTCAAACCAGTTTCTTAAAACTCTAACCTATTTCATATTTTTATTTTCTCTAAAATAGTTTTAAAACAATTTTTAATTTATTTTGGGGCCATTACACTTTCAAAGGAGCTCATAGTTTCCGTCTGATTTTGACCCCATATAAATTACCCTAGCTAGCCCTTAGTACCCTCAACCCAATTACCCCAACACTTGCTGCCCTCTTGTTAAAAAATTTCAAACTGAATTTGAAGGAAGTTTGGACCAGATTTGCATTTCTTGCTGAAGAACCATCTTTCCTTTCTTCAAAAATTCTGAGAAAATTCAGGGAACCTCTTGATGCAATGAGAGGCCACCTCACCATGTTTTGGCCCTGGAAAAATTGTCTAAATGCCATTGACATTTTGTCGAGCACCTTGTGGGTAGTAATGCAGTCTTTAGTCAAATTTGAGCCCAATCTCACTGGTGCTCACCCTTGGCCTCTTCCTCCTATTCCTTGAGCCTATCCACCGCGCTCCACGATCCTTTGGTTGATTCTGCTCATCGATGGTGAGCTGGCACGCTTTCACCGACCTCACCCACGGCAATAGTAGCACCCGTTGCGGCTGCCAGGAGGCACTTCTCATTGTACGACACAATCTAGAGCCCCGGAATGCTCCACGTGTCCGTCCATGGTCTGCAAGACAATCTGCAAGCTCTACCAAACCGTCGTCGTGGCCTAGATGCCACAGAGCATGCCGACTACCGCCGTGGTGCCCGAGAAGCCGTTACGTTGAACGGAGCCCCAAGACCGAAGATGAGCTCACTTAGGAGTAAAACATAACCCCTAGAGCCTATCAAACCTTCTCCGACCGTCGTAATCGCCTGCTAAGAGCCTGCCTCTCCATGATCCATTTCGTCCATGTCCGTTCACGGAAACCGACTCGGACCACCTATAAAAGGGAGCCTTGAACTGCCCTTCGAGCAAACACCAATCCCAGAGACCCCATCTCCGCACCAAGCACCGTAGTGGGCGTAGGGGACGTCTTCTTCCCTATATTTGGCCGCCCGATCCACCTCTGGTCCGGCCTAAATTTTCCCAAGGTGGTTGATGCCCTCTGCTTTAACCTCACACGTAGTCCCCTAGTAGTTCGTCCTCTCTGATCCACGCGTCAATTGGACGTCTGTAGGTTACTGCGGTGAACACCATCCTCTGCTGAAGCCAGCGATCGCCAGAGAGGAAGCCATTGATGTTGTCGTGCTCACGGGTGATCAAGTCAACCACACATCGCCCCAGATTAGTCCCCCGAGCAAGCATGTGCTAGTCCCATCTCTGGAGTCACCGCCAATCGACGTCGGTGACCACCGCGAGCTCTCTGCCGCTGGTGATAAGTTCAAACCTGACAGGAGTGTCCGACCATCAAGGTCCTTTATTTTTGAAACCGTTTTCTGAAGGTGCCTTTATCCTGAGTGCATTTTTTTCAGGCTGGCGTAGTTTCCTCAAATAGTTCTCTATTTCTCAAACTAGCCCGTGTGTAACTTTATGTTTATAATAGATAATTCCCAGAGTGCATCTCTTTTATAACTTTTAAACAAAAATGATTTTTGGTTGATTATTTTTCTGAAAACTTTTATTTTTCGTCTAGTTTTTTGTGATATTTATTTAAAAATATTTTGGTACAACTTTTATACGTGCATGGTATTTACATAGATGTCGATATTTTGTGGCGTAAATACGGAAGGAGAAGGCACTGTCGTCCACTTCACCAGTCCAATTCTGACTTTGTTGATCCAGGCAAGGATGTTTGAACCTTTGATGTGGTGTTTGTCTTCATGTTTGCTCGATAAAAACTACTACATGTAGACATGGTAGCATGACTCATTGATATGATTTCATCCATGGATTATCTGAAACTTGTCAAGTAACAGAAATGCTTTGACGGCCTAGTAACACATGACATGAAAGGTTGTAGCCCGGTCATGTTGGAGCATGCTAGTACCTTAACAAACTTAACAACTCCAATTTCGACATAGATAGAGTCTTGTTAGTGTGTCACCTTATTTTTCCATGCCGCCACATGCTTTTTCGGAAGGGGATATATTTTAGTAGGTTGCAAACCTATTTCCATCTACACACCAAGTAGAGGGGACAGATGAAGGTTCCATGGCCCTGGAATAATGCGAGTCCTCCAGTCAGGGGGCATGGGTGTTTCTGGCTAAGGCCAAGAGGGGGCCACCTCTTAGTTGTGCGTGGTATAAATTGATCCCATGATATTCGTGGTATCGGCCTCCACATCTTATAGTTTTTTTATTGAGTATGGTTTTGGGTGATTCCGGGCCTCACAGGGTGAAACGGGTGTCTACTGGGTATTGGTGTTTACTTGTGAAATACAGTAGGTAAGACCAAAGTCTTCAAGGTAAGACCAAAGTCTTCAGCCGAAGACATACATTTTTAGGGGTAGATATTCATTGTATAACACAAACTCCTTAGTGACTTATAGAGCCTGTGTACACTTACAAACACATCAGTCTCTTAACCTATAAGTCGTCAAACCACCAAAATCACTAAGGGCACTAGATGCACTTATAATCTCCCCCTTTGGTGGTTGAAGACAATTAGGTTAAGTTTTCAACGCGGATAGTAATATGAAATGTAAGTACTGAGTTTGAGTAATTTGAAATCAAGATATCGAGAGACTCCCCTAAAGATGTGCATATTTTGAGGAATTTGCTTTGTCAGCAGATGCACATTGATGATTTATATCATGGAGATCTCCCCCTGTATCTGGTATATCATGCATACATTTGACATATAATATGAGGAATTTGAAAATGCATGATGAAAAATGGTGACTGACAAATTTCAGCATGCCTGCATTAATAGACTTTGAGGAATAAGCATGCGAAAAAAAATGTTCGAAAGAGTCGGAGCACCATCGGGCTTAAGTTAGAACTCATTACATCAAACACATCAGAAGAACCGAGAGTTTGTAACTTCATAAAATTTATAAGCCCCAAAATAGATCCCGCTTGAAGACTAACTCTCAGATTTCTCCCCTATTGTCATCAAGTGACGAAAAGGGACAAAACCGAGGACTAACACCCTTGAAGAAATTCATTTCTTGGTTGAACTAGAGGCGTGAGGATTCTTGGAGACAGGCTTCTTCCTTGGACCAGTCGCAGTGTCTTCTGGTTCATCATCTGATTCAGGAGTGCAAAATGAAGAAAATGAACTGTCCTCCAAGTCACGAACTGGAATTGGCTTGAATTTCTTCTTTGGAGGCTACGACCAGTCAAAGTCTTGAGTAAACTCCAATTCCTCAAGTTCCTCTTGAGTCTTCAGATGAGCCAAGGTGTCCCAAGTGCGATCAAACACCCATTGAAGATAATAGTTATTTTTCTTCACTGCATTCCGAGTCTCGTTGAGGGTTTTCACAATGGCACCAAACTGGTGTTTCACCCACTTATGATTGCAATCGACATTTTGATGAAGACTGAGGAGTAGCTCTCTGTTATTCATCACTCTGGGGGCTGTTGGGCTTGGAAGATCTTGAGTAGAAGTGTCATCATATGAAGAATAGGAATCTTCCTTCCGAAATTGGCCATCAAGGGGCCGATTTCCTTCATCAATCACAGACTTGCCTTTGCCTTCAACGGGTTCAAATGATTTCTTGATGACTTTGATAGGCGGCAGATTTCCGAGGTGATTCTGAAAATCAGCTTGATAGTTGATGCTTGACCTGTTTCTGATGAATCTCATGATCCAAGGCGCATAAATCTTCAACTCAAATAGTGACAAAGCATTGTCAGCCAAAGTCCTCAAGAAGAAATCATGAAGATTCATAGGTATGCCATGAATGACATTGAACAGGATATTCTTAATGATGCGTACAACATCTTCTTCATCATCATGCCCTTTGATAGGAGAAATGGCACACGACAAGATATTGTACACTTTTCTGGGTTCATACTTCAAGTCCTGTGCCAGAAATCAAGTCCTTGGGGGTTGGTCCTTGGCCAAAGGCTTCATGAGGACTTCCATCAGCTTGTTGGGTTGTTCTCGTTCATCATACATCAGAACTGCATCCTCTGAGGGAATTGAAATTGGAAGAGCTTGAAGCAATTCATTGGTAAGAGCTTTGTAGTGCGTGTGCTGAGTCATCCAATCTAAAACCCAAGTGTTGACATCCTTTGGGTCGCTTGGGATGTGCAGTGTGGCGTATAATTGAAGAATGATGTCAGTGTTCCAATCTCCGATGTCAGTATACAAAGGAAGTTATCTCGTTTCGTGAAGAACGTTGAGGACTGGAGAAAAAGCAAGGTATTTCCTCCATATCATAGTGAGGAATATGGGTATGCTGAAATATCTTGTTTCTCCCACACAACTCAGAAGCATAATAGTTAAGCTGATTTCTTGTCCAAAACTTCCTGTGTCTGATGCAAAGCTTGTCATATGGATTTTGACCAGTGAAGTACATGCGTTCTTCATAGAATGCCTCTTTATGAAACTTTGGCCTTTTGGAGAAAGGATATTTTTGCGGTGGTTGAATATTGTGCTGCTGTTCTTCAGGAATAGCCACTACCATTGTTGTTTCTGTGTATACCACAACAATAGCAGTTTCCGTGTTCGTCACAGTAGCATTTTCTTCAGTCTGAGCATTTTCCTCAGTTTAAGGATTTTCCTCAGCTTGAGGAATTTGCTTGTTGGAGGAGGCAGTTGTAGTATTCGTCGATGCATTGTCTTCAGCTAATACAATTTATTCTTGAGCAGACTCCTCACGAATGCTTCTTCCGTCGGAGCCGGTGAGGATCTCAGTTGCAGCAGGAGTTGGAGGGATTTGAGTTGACATTGGTGAGTGAGGATGAGTTTCTTCCTAGAAATCATAATGAATTACTGGAGTGTTGCACCCAATGTAATCATCACCCGCTCGTTCTTCAACAGTCTTTGGAAGAGAGGTGGACTGAGGAATATCATCTATCTGTATTTCCTCATCCATTATTTCATCATCATGAGCATCACCCATTTCTTCATCTTCTTTAGGAATGACATAGTCAACTTTGAAGGGAACGATCATGTATGATGGTGCTACATTCAGAGGGGTAGCATCCACTGGGGCTGATGAAGACTCTGACTGAGTAACGTTCAGGCGTTTGGCCTATGAGGTTTTTGAGGCCATTGGAGCTTTTCTCTTTTTGGCTTCTTTCTTAGCCGCTTTGGTCTTCTTCATGTCTGATGTAGACAGAATCACTTTCTTCACTTTTGAGGGTTGTGGTGAAGGAACAATTTCATCAGGCACTGATTCAGTGTCAGGCCTGGCAGTTTCTTTAGCTGGAGTATCTTGAGGAATTTCCTCAGCAGTTGGTTCATCAGTTTCATCTTCCTCAGGCAGCTGAACAGTGTAGCTAGACTGAGGTGGTGTTTGCTGCTTTGGAGGAGCAGTTCTCTTGTTGTATTCATCAACAACAGTTGTTGCCGCCTTGATGAATTTCACCTTGACGCCTTGAGGATCAGAGTGAAGACTTGTATACTTGTCTGTCAGGGTTTTGAGTTCAGCTTGAGTAGATACAAGTGCTTCATGCGTCAGGTTGAGGAGATTCTGCTAGAGGAATTTCTCCTTTTCAACTTTGGCAGCCCTTGCTTGCTTGGCTTGCTTCTCTTTCCACTTTGCTTCATTGATAATCGTAGCCACCATATGGCTGACACCAGGGGGAAGCTTTAAGTCATCAACAGGTGTGTTTGGATTTTTTACCACACGTCGATGAAATCCAGCAAAACCTTCGGGTTCATGGCTAGAGGAATGGAGCTGCCGGAGGCTTGTGCAACCCGTTCTTGTTTGTTTCTGATGATTGCTTGGAGTGTTTCCTCATCAAATTCTTCACTTCCTTCTGATGCAAAAGGAACATTGATGACTTTTCTAGGACTTGGCCTGATGCCTCTACCAAAAGTCATTTCAGTCTTCAATAGAGTGGGTGAATACTTTGTAGCACAGCTAGTAGCAGGCGACACTGAGGAACTTGATTGAGCAGGTAGAAGCTTACTGAGTTGCTTCTGTTGTGGGGGTGAAGACTGTGGTGTTGCCGAAGATTTTGCTGCCGTTGCAACCTTCTATGGCAACTGCTCTTTTGGCACTGTAGTTGAGGCTTTGGGTTTCTTCAGCAAAGTCTTCTTTTGTGGAATTGTTGTAGCAGAGGCCTCGGCAGCTAAAGAAGTTGCAGTAGTGGCCGCAACAGCAGAATCCTCATTGAATTTCTTCACAATTGCTTCTGCCTTCTTCTGTAACTTAGACAAATATTTCTTGTTCTCATCACGCTAATCCTCAATTGTTTCTACAATCGAGGGATGAGCGACTTGTTGATCACCCTGTGGAGGCCTTTTGCAAGGTGGGTTGAGGGCGAATTTCTTGGCATATTTTGGAGTCACATATCTGTACTCCTTCCACTCCTTAGCCCACATGCGCTCAATCTTCTGAAGCCTTATCTTGCGCTTCACCATGGTCTCTTTACCATGAATGTCCTCATCCGGAGTACAATAGTCAACATATATATCTTCAGGAATTTCAAATGTTGTGTTCTGTTCAAGCTTCTTTTCTCCTTTTTTCTTCCGGTCATCCTCCATTTTCTTCAACTTAGGCTTTTGCTAAGGAATCTGAATTCTTGATGATTCCGAAGACACAGGTAAGGTTTCTTCGAGAAATGCTGCAAATGAGTTAAGATGATGAGAACCTAGAGATTCATCAGCTGATATTTTTGTACCTGTGAACAAAGTATAGGTGCAAAGAATTTGGAGAGGTCATATGCATTCTCAGATTTGAAGAAATTGAATTTTTTTGAAAGTTCAGGAATTTGACCAGTGAGTTGAGGAATTTGACTAAGCATTCTGATCTTGGGTTCCAGAGTTGTGCAGATTTGAAAATTCACACAATTAAGGAATCTCATTAAGAATTTTAGTGCCTCACTGAAATTCAGCAAGTGTTTGAGGAATGAGTGTGCATGGCTGACAGACTTTCTAAGGAAAAACATATTTATCGAGTCGAATGTGAATTGAAAGATCAACACAGGCAGTAAAATAGGATTTTATTTACCCTGCGCAAAGAACACGAAGAACTGGAGCAGTAGAAAAGAGAAGTTCCTCGGTTCAGATCTTCAACGCCCTAACTTTGCAACTGAAATCAGCTAAGGCGGCAGCAGAAGACAATTTTCCATAGTCGTCGTGGGTCCGGGGACGGCGAGGGCGAGGGAGTGAAGCTTCTCCTCACCGACAATGAGGATGCTAGCGGTGGCGCTAGGGTTAAGCTTGAGCGGAGAAGACGAGAGGATGAAGAGTTTTGACTGAGGGGGTAAGGCCCTATTTATAGATCAGGTAAAATATTGTTCGGCCGAAACTTTTGGATCGAACTGCTCTTGCCCCTTTGTCCCCGCATGACACGTGGTGCCCACGACTGAAGCAGTGGAGTTTGTGGTTATCCGATCGTGAGAAGTGGGTCCAGTCACTATGTAACGTTATAAAAACAACGTTTGATTTTTGTGTGAGGAATTTGTTGCAAAGTCCTCGACTGACAAGGACTCAGTGAGGATTTTGAACAAGTGTCAAGTAGAAAGCATATGAAGAAATGATAATAGACTAGGTTGAGCTTAGCGTAGAGGGGAGTCGGGTCCGATCACATTCACTTAGATGAAATATCAAATTGTAGACTGAGCTATAAGTGAATGATGTTGAGTACTTTGAAAACCTATTCTATATATATATATATATGTGCAAATGAAAACCATCAAACGTTTTGAAGAATTTGAAAATTTTGAAGATTAGGAAAATTTTGAGGATTTTGTGACAAAGTGGCAGATTGATGAATTTCAACTTTGAAGAAAAACAGCTTGAAGAATTTCAAAGTTGGGTGGTGGCGTGACCCACCGTATAAGAATGATAATTTCAGGTGCTGCGTACAATATTCGTAGGGCCCTGAGAACCAAATTCTTCATTACTTTCTTCACACTAAGAGTGATATTCTTCATTGATTGAAGAAAAGCGATTCTACGTGTGTTGCGCATCGGATTCATCAATTTTGCATAAGTGTTAGGATGTGTGCATGTTTTCACAAAAAAATTGAAGATTCTAGGATATTTAGCTCACACCGCAACTTGCAAAACCTTCTCTCATCCAAGGGCTTAGTGAAAATATCTGCTAGTTGATCGTTAGTCTTCACATGATCGATGATGATATTGCCCTTGAGGACATGGTCCCGAAGAAAATGATGACGAATCTAGATGTGCTTAGTCTTCGAGTTTTGTACTGGGTTGTATGCGATCTTGATTGCACTCTCATTGTCGCAGTAGAGGGGTACATTCTTCATGTTGATGTCGTATTCTCTGAGGGTTTACTTCATCCATACCAGTTGAGCACAGCAGGATCCAGCAACAATATACTCAGCTTCGGTAGTAGAGAGAGAAAGGCAGTTATGCTTTTTTGAGGACTAGCAGACTAATGATCTTCTGAGGAAATGGCATGTGCGTGATGTTGACTTGCGATCCAAACGGTCACCAACATAATCAGAATGAGAATATTCAATGAGGTGAAGATTTGAGCCCTTGGGGTACCATAATCCTAGTGTTGGTGTGAGAGCGAAGTGTCGAAGAATATGCTTCACAGCCTTATGGTGTGATTCCTTCGGTTTTGCTTGAAAACGAGCACACATGCAAACACTAAGCATTATATCTAGCCTAGATGCACATAGATACAATAAGGAGCAATCCTCGAGTGATATACCTGCTGATCGAAATCATTACCATTTTTGTTAGTGTAGAGGTGGCCGTTGGTAGGCATAGGAATCTTGAGGCCTTTGCATTCATGCATGTCGAATTTCCTCAGAACATCCTTGAGGTATTTCTCCTGTGATATGAATATGCCATTGCGTTGTTGACGAATTTGAAGACCTTAGAAGAATTTCAGCTCCCCCATCATAGACATCTGATATTCTTCACTCATCATGTAAGCAAATTCATCACTTTAACATTTCTCAGTACAACCAAAGATAATGTCGTCGACATATATTTGGTACACAAATAGTTCACTTTCATAAGATTTTGTGAAAAGAGTTGGATCGAGTGAACCAGTTTTGCAGCCTTTCTTCATGAGGAATTCCTTCAAAGTATCATACGACGCCTGAGGGGCTTGCTTGAGGCCATGGAGTGCCTTTTTGAGTCTGAAGACATGGTCTGGATGCTTCGGATCCTCAAAACCTGGGGGCTGAGCAACATATATTCTTCCTGAAGCTTACCATTGTGTAATACACTTTTCACATCCATTTGATATAGAGTAATGTTATGATGATTAGCATAAGCAAGTAGTATTCGAATAGCTTCAAGTCTAGCAACACGTGCAAAAGTTTCATCGAAATCAATTCCTTCAACCTGTGTGTAGCCTTGGTGTACAAGTCATGCCTTATTCCTCAACACTTGACCATCCTCATCTTGCTTGTTTCGAAATATCCACTTGGTGCCGTAATATTGTGCTTGCGAGCATTCTGTCATTTGACGAGTTCCCACGCATCATTTAGCTTGCATTGAAGAAGTTCATCTTGCATGGCTTGTATCCACTCAGGTTCCATGAAGCCTTCAACAACTTTTGAGGGTTCTGTGATAGACACAAAAGAGGAATGCCCAGAAAGTTAACTACATGTGAAGCTTTTGAGCGAGTGAGAGGACCTGGCGCATTGATGTCATCGAGGATTTTGTCAAGATCTACTTCATTTGCAATCCTTGGATGAGCTGGTTGAAGATTTTTTCTGGGCTAAGAAATTTGATCTGGAGCAATTTCCTCAGGTGCACCTTCTTAATTTTCATCAGTGTTGGGATGATTTCTTCAGCAATTTCCTCAGTAGGAACGATGTCTTCAGTAGCTTTGAACTTGATAGCTTCCTCAGGAGCAAATTTGTCTGGCAGAGGAGGCAATTGCTCTCTTTGCGAGCAATTAGTTTCATCGAACCGCACATCTACAGTTTCAACAACCTTGTTGTGATAGGTGTTGAAGACTCTGTAGGTGTGCGAGTCATTTCCATAACCAAGCATAAAACCCTCATGTGCTTTAAGTGCAAATTTTGAGCTATGGTGAGGATCTCTAATCCAACATTTTGCACCGAAGACTTTGAAATAACTTATATTGGGTCTCTTGTCAGTGAGGAGTTCATATGAGGTTTTCTTGAGGAATTTGTGAAGATATACCCTGTTGATGATGTGACAAGCAGTGTTGATTGCTTCACGCTAGAAATGATGAGGAGTCTGATATTCTTCAAGCATGGTTGCTGCCATTTCAACCAGAGTGGTGTTCTTGTGTTCAACGACACCATTTTGTTGAGGAGTATAAGGAGCAGATAATTCGTGAGTAATACCAAGTTCATCAAGATAATCATCAAGACCGGTGGTTTTGAATTCTGTACCATTGTCACTTCTGATGTGTTTGATCTTGACGCCAAAGTTCGTCGAGGCCCTTGAGGAAAATCATTTGAAGACTTCCTGCACTTAAGTTTTATACATAATGATATGCACCCAAGTATATTGAGAATAGTCCTCAACGGTGACAAAGCCATATAAGGATGCTGTGTTGGTTAGAGTGGCATAATGAGTAGGTCCAAACAGATCCATGTGAAGCAATTCAAACGGATGAGTAGTAGTCATGATAGTTTTCGAGTTGTGTTTGGATCTGGTCATTTTTCCAGACTCACAAGCACCGCATAGGTGGTCCTTGAGGAATTTGACTGATTCGATGGCAATGACATGCTTCTTCTTCACCAGCATGTGCAAACTCCTCATGCCTGCATGACCAAGTCTTCGACGCCATAGCCAGCCTTCTGAGGTTTTTGCTAGTAAGCATGTGGCTGGTTGAGGTCCTGTGGAAAAATCAACAATGTACAAATCTCCTGTCCTAAAGCCTTCGAAGACTTTGGATCTGTCAGATTCCATGATGACTACACATCTGTATTTTCCAAAGATAACAACCATATCTAGATCACAAAGCATTGAGACTGACATGAGGTTAAGCCCAAGGGATTTGACTAGCATGACTTTGTCCATGTGCCTGTCCTTGGAAATAGCCACTTTACCAAGTCCCAATACCTTGCTTTTACCTTTATCAACATAAGTGATTTGCTTCAGTGGTGATGGAGTCAGTGGCATATTCATCAACAAGCTTTTATCACCAGTCATGTGGTTTGTGCAACTACTGTCAAGAACCCACTCTGTATTCTTGGGTTTGTCATCCTGCAGATGAATTAGTACACCTTACCATCTCATATGCTTCAGACTTGAAGAATTTGATATCAATCTCATCAGTTAAGTATTTCATCATAAACAGTAAATTTGAGGACGTGTGAAATGTTATCTTTTCATTGATTTCAGCTTGCGTCCAATCAATCATTTTCCTCAGGTCTCCAGCAAATTCTTCAGATGATGATTTTCATTTGGAGACCTGACATGCAGAAGTGATTAGATCAATTTCTTCACCACCCACATCTGAAGGGTGGCAAAGAGTTCATCATCCTGCGAGCACCGTATGAGAAAGGGGTCACTGAAGCTAATGCACTTCTTTTCACAGTAGGGGGATTAGAGTACTCAAATGAATAGGCAAAGAAATTCTTTAAGGATTTATGAACATAATGATTTGAGGAATAACGCTCATATTCATATCCCTTGTAATTTCCCTGCATATCAGAAGCATTAGCACGAGTACGAGTATAGTATTGACCATTTGAAGATTTTGATCCTCTTGAAGACTTTCGTCCACCTGAGGAATTTGATCTGGGGTTCAGCTTCTTCACAGGTGGTGTCATGAGGACATTCACCTCAACATTTTCCAAGCAACTTTTGGGGACCCTGATTTTTCTCAGGGGTGGTCCATTCCTGCAGTTAGTTCCAACATATCGAGCAAATACTTCACAAGATTGATTTTTGGACATTTTATAGTTGGAGTCAAATGACTCATCTGAGGAATAGGACAATTCACATCCAAGGCCTGTTAGAGAGGTTGGATCGACGGGAGGACCTTTAGAAGCAACCCATGAGGTTTTCGGATACTGCTCAGGTTTCCAATATGATCCATCATCATTCAATTTCCTCTCGAAGGCAATTCCTTCTTTCCTCGTATTCCTGATCAAAATCTTCTTTTTGAGCACATCACAAAGGGTTTGATGCCCTTTGGGACTTTTGTATATGTGTGTCACATACAATTCCTTTAGCCTCCTTTTTTGTTAGTAGCATTTGTGGTTTTCTCAAGTGAAGAATTCGATACCATAGGAGCGGTTGAAGAATTTGTAGTGATAGAAGCATTTGATGATTCTGGTGAAGAATTAGCAGTTTCACGTTCAATGCATTTGAGAAATGGTGGTGTAAATTCAACCTGAGCGGCACTGATCTTTTGAGAAAGCAATGTATCGTTTTCGATTCGAAGATCATCACGAGACATCTTTAACTTCTCAATATCAAGTTTCCTTCGAAGAAATTCATAGGAAAGTTTCTCATGATCAGCCAAGAGTGTGCCGTAACGATCTTGAAGACTATCAAATCTAGACTGAAGACTTTTCACATCTTTAGTGAGGACTTGAGTACGATTCATTTCATCATTCATCAGATCATCGCTTGTGTCTAGCAGTTTGTGAAGCTTTTCCATGGCACTTTGTTGTTTAGTTGCAATGTTGGCAAGTTTACTGTAACTGGATTTTTTATAATCATCATGTTCACAGTCACTTGAGTCAGAGCAGGAAGTGTCATTCGGTACCTTTGAACCTTTTGCCATGAAGCAATAGGTTGGAGAGAAGTCATCGGCATATTCATAAGTGTAGATAGCTTGTCATTTTCTTCAAGGTTAAAGATTGACTTGCTGACGAATGTGGTAGCCAGTGCAAGACTTGCCACACTAGACACTGAATCTTCTTTAGAGCCTTCATCTTCATCACATTCCTCATATTCTTCCTCTCAATCCATTTCCTTGCCAGTGCTTGCCTGAGCCTTTCTGAAACTAGTCTTCTTGTGCGATGAGGACTTTTAGGATGAGGATATTGAAGATTTCTTCTTTTTCTTCGAGTCATCAGAACTTTCATCCTTGTATTTCTTCTTCTTTGGTTCTTTCACCCAGCGAGGGCATTCAGCTATGTAATGACCAGATTTCTTACATTTGTGACAGGTTCTTTTCTTGTAGTCCTCACATGAAGATTTTGATTTCCTCATATCTCTTCTTGAAGATTTACCAAACTCGCCACGTTTTCTAAACTTCTGGAATTTCCTCACGAGCATTGCAAGCTCCTGTCCAAGTTCTTTAGGATCACCAATGCTGCAATCTGAGTCTTCTTCTTTAGATGAGGAAATTGCTTTAGCCTTCAGTGCACGAGGTCTTGAGTAGCTTGGTCCATACAGATCTCTCTTTTCTTCCCGTTGGAATTCATGAGTATTGAGTGTTTCAAGTATATCAGCAGGATCAAGCATCTTATAGTCTCCTCATTCTTGAATCATCAGAACCAGTGTATCAAAAGATGGATCAAGAGATCTTAGTAGTTTCTTCACAACATCATGGTCAGTGATGTTTCGAGCTCCGAGTGCTTGCAGTTCATTTGAGATATCAGTGACGCAATCAAAGGTATCTTGGCAGCTTCCGCTGTCAAGCCTCTTGAAGCGATTGAAGAGATTGCGAAGAACATCAACTCGAGAGTCACGCTGAGTTGAAATTCCTTCATTGACTTTAGACAGCTTATCCCAGATAAGCTTAGCTGTGCCCAAAGCACTCACTCTGCCATACTGACCTTTTCTCACATGTCCACAGATGATATTCTTCGCTTGAGAATCAAGTTGCTTGAATTTCTTCACATCAGTGGCAGAGATAGTAGCAGTGATGGAGGGAGTACCATGTTCCACAATGTACAAGAGATCATTGTCAATAGCCTTAAGATGCATCTGCATTTTGGTCTTCCAGTAGGGAAAGTCCTTTCCTTCGAAGGTAGGACATCCTGCCGTAACCTTGATCATACCTGTAGACGATATAACTAAAACTCCACGTGGTTAAACCAAAATCACACATAACAAGGGAGTACCTTGCTCTGATACCAATTGAAAGTGCGTTATATCGAATAGAGGGGGGTGAGTAGGCGATTTTTAGAATTTCAACGGTGAGGAAATTCCTTGTGATGAATTACGTGCGGCGGAAATAGTACATGATCAGAAGTGCAAAGACTACTACACAAATTACTTGGTGAAGATTAGGAGAATCGGTTTGCACATTACGCATGTACACAAAACATAGGGTGAAGATTAACTCGAGTGAAGAATTTGAGGTTGAGAAAATTCAGAGAAAGTCTTCAGAAAAATTCTTCAAACAACATAGATGAAAGGCTTCAACATACAACTTTGAGGAAATGAAAGAGTTGAAGAAATAGAACCTGTATCACGATGAAGACAATTGTTGATGACCCAGTTCTAACTGCTGTGATAGTTGTACGTCTGGTTTGGAGGGGGTTGGTATTGAAACCAAAGGACACACAGTCCCAGGACACACAGTCCCAGGACGCACAATCCCTACCGTATTCTCCTTGAGCTAAGGACACACAGTCCTCGCCCAAAACTCGTGGTAAGTCTTCAGGGCAGACTACCAAACCCTCACAAACTCGATCACCCGGCGATCCACAATTGACTGCTGGATGCTCTAGACCATGACGCCTAATCGTCTGGAGGATGCACAGTCCTCAAAGGTGGGTAAGATCAGTGAGGTGGCGCGTGTCGCGGCAACGGTCTGAACTTTCAACTGTGAAAGTACTCATGTCTCTCATCTTACTCACTTTGAGGATTTGGTAGGTTTAGGCTTGGGTTGAGCATCATGAGGAAATTCATTCCGTAGTATTACCTCGACCCCCTTTAACAGTACGGTGATCCTATGACTCAAGAGTAAAGAAAATGAAACAGAAAGAGTAAATCTTCACACTTCAAAGTCTTCAGACTGTTTTTCTTCAGGACACACCGAATTCCTCATCTTCAATTTCTTCATGAGGAATATCAATTTCATCGCAATTTCTTCGCGATCAAAGTCTTTAAGGTAAGACCAAAGTCTACAGCCGAAGACATACAGTTTTAGGGTTTGATATTCATCGTATAACTCAAACTCCTCAGCGACTTATAGAGCTTGTATACGCTTACAAACACATTAGGCTCTTAACATGTAACTATTAAAAGCACCAAAATCACTAAGGGCACTAGATGCACTTACAGTAAACCAGTAAAGCAAAAAACACACAGAAAACTTGAACTGACACTTGGCACTGTGTCAATATGTTAGTGCTAAAAAATATTACAAATTGGTATATAAATGCCCAAAAAGTATCCTAGAATGATAATATATCAGCATGGAACAATAAAAAATTATAGATACGTGGGAGACACATCTGCATCCCCAAGCTTAATTCCTACTCGGCCACGAGTTGGTAAATGATAAAAACAGAATTTTTGATGTGACATGCTATCCATAATGTAATCTCTTGTATGTATGACTATTGAGAAATGATGAATTAACAAACACCAACATAATAATATTTATTAAGTATAAGAAACACAATTTTTGATTATGAAAGTATACGATCCTAAAAGAATGTTTACCCATATTCATCTTTATTGTATTAGCAAGGCATGACTCCGTATTCACCACATAAACTCAGGCAATTGGATCGTACTTTTCCAATATGCATCAACTTTTTATTCTTCACGCAATACATGAGCGTGAACCATTGGACATAGCATATAGGTGGAATAGAATATGGTGGTAGATATCAAAGGGGTAAAAAGTGGAGAAGATAATGTCACATCAACTAGGCTTACCAATGAGCTATGGAGATGCCCATCGATAGATGTCAATGCCATGAGTAGGGATTGCCATGCAAATGATGCATTAGAGATACAAGGGTATGAAAGCTCAACTGAAGTTAAGTGGGGTGTGCATCCAACTTGCTTGCTCATGAAGACCTAGGGCGTTTGAGGAAGCACGTCATTGGAATAAACAAGCCAAGTTTATTATGATAAGATAATTCCCACTAGCATATGGAGGTGACAGCATAGGAGACTCTCGCTATGAAGATCATATTGCCACTTTGAGGCACAAGTGTGGTAAAGGATAGTAGCATTGTCCCTTCTCTCTTTTTCTCTCATTTATATTTTTATATGGTGGGCTTTTCTCTTTTTTTCTTTCTTTTTGGCTCCCTCATAATTTTTTTAAAGGTTGGCTCATTTGGCCTCCCCCATTTTATTAATTATTCGTCCAGAGTCTCATCCGGACTTGTGGGGGAATCATAGTCTCCATCATCGTTTCCTCACTAGGACAATGCTCCAACAAGGATGATCATCACACTTTTATTTACTTACAACTCAATATGGAGAACAGATAAGAAGATATGACTTTATGAGAATGCCTGTGGTAGTGTACCAGGATGTGCGATGATCTAGCGTGGCATGTATCAAAAACATGAGAAAGGTGAATTTTCCAGAAATACTATGTCAGCTCTATATGATCATGCAAAGGAATATGACGATGAACGAACTAGTCATGTGAAGTGCCGATGGAATTTGCATGGCAATATATCTCGGAATGGCTATGGAAATGCCAGAATAGGTATGTCTGGTGGCTGTTTTGTGGAAGATATAATGAGGCTTATGTGCAATAGAACGTATCATGCCGCGGGGTGTGGATGCACCGACAAAAGTTTCACCAATCCTCGAGGTGAGAATGGGCTATGCACGGTACCGAAGAGGCTAGCAAATATGAGAAGGTAAAGATGCGTATGTCCAAGGTGTCACATTAGGCATAAAGAAGTCACATACTTCTTGCAAAGTTTTACTAGTTTTATCACACATCAAAGCAGTACTCGCATGCCCCGAGGGAGGGTGTTGGTAGGAGTTGACCGCCGTGCGCCCCCGACTCGAGACAACACTAGAATTTTAACAAGGATTAAGAATGCTCACACATCATTAGATGAACAACAAGTTAACACCCCTTTAATCCCGAAACTTACATGAATCAACAATTATAGACTTACACCTTTTTCATATTACCATATCAATGTCATTAACTCGCAATTTCTCTATGTGTGCTACATGATGGTTTTGATTATCATTCATAGAATGCCTATTATTTTTGGACTAGTCTTCTGACCCTTGCAAATTACTGTCACTTTTATTCAGCTTTGAAACAAATATAAGTGAAGAATGAGAGAAAATTATTTCTATAAAATATACACGCCACCATGCTCGAAAAGATATAAGTGAAATACTAGAGCAACTGCCAAGCTAAAAATATATAAATGAAGCACATAGACTATTCTAGCAAATCATAATTAAGGTGAGTCTCTCTCTAATAGGTGTGTCCAGCAAATGATGATTGTGACAAAATAAAAGTAAAAGCAAACAAAATCAAACGACGCTCCAAGCAAAACATGTATCATATGATGAATAAAAATGTAGCTCCAAGTGACATACTGATTGTTTGAGACGAAAGAGGGGATGCCTTCCGGGGCATCCCCAAGCTTAGACACTTGAGTCTCCCTTATACTAATACATGGAGTGCCTTGGGAATCCCCAAGATTAGCTTCTTGCTACTCCTTATTCCATGGTCCATCGTGATCACACTCAAAATTTGAAAACTTCAATCACACAAAACACAGAAACATATTGCATACTTTAGGTACTGTTATATATTGATCCTTAATTTATAATTTCATAATAGGTACTGTATTATAACTTACCCATGACATATACGCCCCCATATAATCCATAGCATCATCAAAACAAGCAAACTATGCACGCAAAACATAATCTGTTTAAAACAAAACAGTCTGTAGTAGTCTCTACAAATCCCCATACTTCTGTAACTCTAAAAATTCTGAAACATTAGGACAACGTGGAGAATGTTTATAGAAATACTATGTAAAATTTCAAGAATTTTGCACGCTCCAGCGGAGAATTAAAAATTCGGCACTCGAGATGAAAGTTTCTGTTTTTGCACAACATCAACCATACTCATCAAATAAGTCATGCCAAAGGCTTTAATTGGCACAAAAACTAAGTAATACATAAAAACATAATCATTACAGAGGCGATAATCATGTCAACACAAAATAACAGACACTAAAAAGAAAAAATTAAGATAACTATTGTGTTGTCTTCAAACAAGCACTATTGTTGTATGCCCCTAGCTAGGCATAATGCATAGTTTCAAGTGTTGTTATCTTTGACACTCAACCCATAAGTGGCTCTCATGGATGACTAATAAGGTGGATTAATTATCTTTCTAGGAAAGTATTCCATCCCTTTCTTTAATGGGAATTGTAACCTTATGTTTCCCTCCTTCATGTCAATAATTGCACCTATAGTTCGTAAGAATGGCCTTCCAAGTATTATGGGACAAGAAGGATTGCAATCAATATCAAGAAAAATGAAATCTACAGGCACATAATTTTTATTTGCAATAATAAGCACATCACTAATTCTACCTAAAGGTTTCTTTATGGTAGAATCCGCAAGATGCAAGTTTAGGGAACACGCTTCAATATTGGTGAGGCCAAGCACATCACATAAAGTTTTTGGTATGGTTGAAACACTAGCACCAAGATCACACAAAGCATTGCATTCATACTTATTTATCTTTATTTTGATAGTAGGTTCCCACACATCATGGAATTTTCTAGTAATATAAACTTCAATTTCAAGTTTCTCATCATAAGCTTTCATCATAGCTTCTACTATATATTCGGTAAAAGATTTGTTTTGTTCATAAGCATTGGGTGAGCTAATAATGGATTGCAGAAAGGAAATATATTCTACTATGGATCATTTATCATAATTAAAGTCCTTATAATCCAAGATAGTGGGCACATCACTAGCTAAAGTTTGGACATCTCCAAACCCGCTTTTTTCAATTTTAGCATCAAAATTATCACTCTCCAAGCAAATGGAACGCTCCTCAACTAGAGTTATCTCCAGTCCCTTTATCATTTATATTCAGAGAGGTAAACAAAGATTCAATAGGAGAAACACCAATCATTTTAATATCTTCATCATTATTCGCAATAGGGAAAGATTCCGGTTTAGCGGCCATCCTATTTACTAGAGTAGTTTCCTTGTCGAAAATGTTTCCTACTAACTCTTAAGTGTGAGCAACTTCTGATCGGAGATTAGATACTTACTTATTGACTTCATCAAGTTGCTTACTAAAATCATTTAGCAAAGTTGAATGTTCTTTATTTCGGAATCAAAAAAATTATTGTGCTCATATTTTGAAGTCATAAAAGTTTTCATAGAATTTTCTATTTCGACCATCCTTTGGTAGTAATAGATATTGTAGAACCTATCTGGAGACATGGTGACAGAGCAAGCAAAGTAAAGGGAAAGACAAGTAAACTAGCATGCGACGAAGTAAACTAGTAACAAGCGAAGGTAAATATTATGGTATTTGCATTTTTTATGTGACAAACTAAATATAACAGCAAATAAAAAGTAGAACAAGTGAATGAAAACTTGTGAGAAGCTACTTGATTGTTGGTGATGGTATTCCACAACAACGGCGCCAGAAATCCTTCCTCATGACTGTGATCTGCGTTGGGATTTCTGTAGTGAACAAGCTCATGCGGTCCTCGGCGATGATCCTCTCGCACTTGCCTCGCGAAAGCGAGAGCCCTCGCGAGAGTCTTGCTTGTTGGGCCTACCGTCGGGATGAATCAGGCCTCTATAGTGCATTGCGCAAGGGGCCGTAGACCAACGGGCGTGGGTACCCCCAGTCCCAGGGGCTCGACAGTAGCCCCCGAGCCCGCATTGTAAAAGACTCTCCCCGACTGGAGAGGCAAAGCGACGCGGGACACAACCGCTTGCTGGCCAGGCTCGAGGTGCGGCGCCCGGCGGGTCGTGGGGCTCTTCTCCTTCCCGCAACATTCGGGAACCTCCCTAGATGATTTGACGTAAAGCGTGCGAGTAGCACCGACCATCACTGATCTCCTTGACCAGGGTCGTCCCCCTGCGCCTTCCCTTCGCTTGTAAGACCGCCCTTGGGCCCACGGTATGCACGGGGTGGCCTGTTTGGGGAACTAGGTGACGCAAGCCATAAAAGTGTGCGAGCGAGGCATGTTACGTGGCACTCGATGGAGAGCGCGTCGCCTCCACTTCCCACGATGCCTCAGGGACTGCGACCGAGCCTATAAAACCGCCACACTCAAGAGGTGGAGCCGCCACAACACAGCTTCTCGCATATGCCTTCCTCCCGTGCTGCTCCACCATTCTTGTGCAAATGTTGACTTCTTCCCTCCCCTCTCCTTTCCATGGCAGCCACGACGGGTGCCACAAGCGCCAAAGCGCGAGCGGGGTCTTCGGAGCTTCCATCTTCTCCTGGGCAATGGGGGCCAGCCCCCGAGCCCAACCACAGCGTGACGGCGCTGGGCTTCTAGCGACGAGTAAGTGTGTTGTCGCCATTTATTTGCCTTGCGTACCTTGTCAGGCCCGATGAATCTGATCACCGAATTTTCCAAGGCGCTGATGACTGTGATCTGCGTTGGGTTTTCCATGAAGAGGAATGGGTTATCGCATCATAATGTGAGCAAGTATTTCCCTTAGTTACGAAGCCAAGGTTTAATGAACAAATAGTAATACCAATCCTCAACCGTCTTCAACGATATCGCACAAAGAAACAAACAACTCGCACCCAATGCGGGAAAGAGGGTTGTCAATCCCCTTGATCTCGTTATTTGCAAGCAAATGAGGTGTGTAGATAATTTTTGATAATAGTAAATTGCAAAATAAACACAAATAATGGCAGGAAGGTAGTAGTAGCGTTCTTAAATATATAAGTGAATAGACCCGGGGGGCGTAGTGTTCCCTAGTGGCATCTCTCATGGAAAAGGCATATGGTGGGTAAACAAATTACTGTTGGGCAATTGATAGAACAGCGAATAATTATGTGATTTTGACGGCAATGATCATGTGTATATAGGCATCAAGTCCATAAGAAAATAGGCCGACTCCTGCCTGCACCTATTACTATTACTCCACTTCAAGAGCGCTTCTATGCTTGCCTCTCTACATATTAAGTAAAAACAAAGTAATGCTTGGAGAACAATGACATGATGTAGACAAAGTAAAGTCAATTAATATGAATTAACCCCATCATTTTATCCTTATTAGCAGAAACACAAAGAAGAATCTTGTCCCCTTCTGTTACTAGGATATAGAAATTCGCTAGCTCGAACCTACTACAACGCACCACTCCCACTGAAGAAATACTAATCTAGTTGGCCAAACTATCTCAGTAGATAGGAGAGCATTATGAAGCTATAATGATCATGCAATTAAGAACCATAATAATCAGAGGTGACTCAAATATTTTTCATGAATAATCTGAACATAAAACCACAATTCATCAGATCCTAACAAACACACCATACATAGTGATTACATCGGATAGATCAAAGCGAAGAACCGATGAACATGGTATTGAAGATCATAGGAGAGAGATTGCCGTCTAGGTACTACCTACGGACCCGTAGTTCTGTGGTGAACTACTCACACATCATGGTGAGGGAAGCAAGGTTGATGTAAAGGCCCTCCGTGATTGATCTCCCCTCCTGCAGATAGCCGACACGGAGGTTTAGATGGCCTCCCATGGGAACACACACTTGCGGTGGTGGAAAAAGTGTTTCAGGAGCGCCCTTAGGGTTTTCGGAATATTTGTGAATTTATAGGCCAGAGAGGGATGTCGGAAGGCATCTAGGGGGGGCACAAGCGATCACGGCGCGACCAAGCCCCGGGCCGCGCCCTGTTGGCTTGTGCCTCCCTCGTGCGGTTTCTCGTCCACTTTTGATGCTTGCAGGTTGATACGTCTCCAACGTATCTATAATTTTTTTAGATTCCATGCTATTATCTTGTCAAACTTTGGATGTTCTGTATGCATTTTATATCTTTTTTGGGACTAACTTATTAACTCAGTGCCAAGTGCTAGTTCTTGTTTTTTCCGTGTTTTTGACCTTTTCCACAGGAGAATATCAAACGAAGTCCAAACGGAATAAAACCTCTGAAAAGATTTTCTCCAGAACAGAAGATACGCAGGGAGCTTGAGAATCAAGGCAAAGGGCACCAGGGGAGGCCCCCTAGCTGCGGCCTGGGGGGGCAGCGCCTAGCAGGCTTGTGGGCCCCCCGTGCCTCCTTTGCCCTACTTCTTCCGCCTATAAATCCCCGAAAAATATGAAACCACGGGAGAGAGCCACGAAAATACTATTCCATCGCCGCAAGCTTCTGTCTTCGCAAGATCCCATCTGGGGCACGTTATGGTGCCCTGCCGAGGGGGGATTCGGACACGGAGGGCTTCTTCATCAAAACCATTGTCTCTCCGATGATGCGTGAGTAGTTCACCACAGACCTTCAGGTCCATAGCTAGTAGCTATATAGCTTATTCTCTCTCTTGGTCTTTGATACAAAGTTCTCCATGATCTTCATGGGGATCTATCGGATGTAATCCTATTTTGCGGTGTGTTTGTTGAGATCCTATGAACTGTTGATTTATGATCAGATTACCTATGAATCTTATTTGAGTTTCTTCTGATCTCTTATATGCATGATTTCATATCCTTGTAATTCTCTTCGAGTTGTGGGTTTCGTTTGGCCGACCTGATTTACAGTTCTTGCAATGGGATAAGTGCTTGGTTTTGGGTTCATACCGTGAGGTGACCTCACCTAGTGACAGAAGGGGTAGCGAGGCACGCATCGTGTTGTTTCCATCAAGGGTAAAAAGATGGGGTTTATATCTATTGCATGAATTTATCCCTCTACATCATGTCATCTTTCTTAAGGCGTTATTTTGTTTGTTATGAACTCAATACACTAGATGCATGCTGGATAGCGGTCGATGTGTGGAGTAATAGTAGTAGATGCAGAAAGTATCGGTCTACTTGTCTTGAACGTGATGCCTATATGTAGGATCATTTCCTCAGATATCGTCATGACTTTGCGCGGTTCTATCAATTGCTCGACGGTAATTCGTTCACCCACCGTAATATTTGCTATCTTGAGAGAAGCCTCTAGTGAACACTATGGCCCCCGGGTCTACTTCACATCATATTTTCAGCCTTACACTTTTACTTTGTTGCACTTTCCGCCTTCAGATCTCACCTTGCAATCAATCGTGAAGGGATTGACAACCCCTTTGTAGCGTTGGGTGCAAGTTTGCTATTTTTCCGCAGGTACTTTGGAGACTTGGCTTGATACTCCTACTGGATTGATACCTTGGTTCTCAAACTGAGGGAAATACTTACTGCTACTGTGCTGCATCACCCTTTCCTCTTCAAGGGAAAAACCAACGCAAGCTCAAGAGGTAGCACAGGTCTTCGTATAATCGAGAAATAATCATATTAAAGTTTCATGGCATTTGGACTTCATTTGGTAGGGAAAACTTGCAAAGCAAAAAAGACGCAGAAACAGGAACTCGCACTAGGCACTGGGTCAATAGGTTAGTGATGAAAAATATTATAAATTGTTATACAAATTCCCAAAAAGTATCCTATAATGACTATATATCAGCATGGAGGAATCAAAAATTATAGATACGTTGGAGATGTATCAGGCACCAACACCCAGCAGGCGCATGGATGCCCCGCCAGGGGCGCCCTCTCGTGCTCTGCCTGCTGGTGAGGCCTCCTACTCCTCCATGCTTAGCCTGACGAGGACTAAAGTAAATCTAGCTCCCTACGGGGCAGCGGTGGAGCCCTGGGGGCGCGCGGCCCATGCCACCGCATCCGCCTCTCGAAGCACTGGGCGTGAGCTGAATCTGGCCTACAGACAGGCAACTGTCACTGAGAGGGAGGAGGATCTATCCTGTAGGCAGGCAACCGTCTCGAGGCTCTGGAAGGGCGCGTTCTCAGTGACGAGGCCTCCCTCGCGGTGGCGTGTGGGGAAGTGTGTGCCAATGCGGATGCGAGGGTGGATCGAGAGCGAGAGGCCGCCCTGGGGGAGTATCACGACGAGCTCGCCTGGCAGGAGGCCCATCTCTAGCTCTGGTGCGATACGCTCGAAGAGGAGGTGAGCATGCTCAGGGCCCAGCTGCAGGGTGCCCAAGTCGCTCTCAAGGCCGCCCTTAGGAGAGAGAAACGTGTTAAGAAGGAGTTGGCATCACTTAAGGCCCAAGTTGGTGAAGCCGTCATGTCGATGAAAGGATCGACACCTATGGGGGCCTCAAAGGTCCCCCTGACTGGTTTGGTGGGAATAGGGGTCGCTGCAAGAGCAGAACCAACAGTCAGGGCCCGGCAAGGTCTTTTTTACCAAGGTTCGGGCCATGTGGTGTGTAAAACCCTACTCCTGCATGGGTTTAGTTATTCGTTTTAGGTTACTGTAGATCGGTCCCTCTTACAGCCTTTCGATTGGTCAAAAAGCCAAAAAGTCCTTTCTACTGAGCCTCGGGCCTCCTTTTATAAGCGAAGGGGTTAGCAGTGGCTCAGCGGGTGAACGTTGGGTGCACGAGTGGAATAGCGCTGACCGACAGCCACAGTGTTATTGTGGTGCATTAAATGCTTCAACAGACTTCCCTGACCTCGCCAGGGTGGTGGACATGTACCCACACGTGGCAACTTCAGGGTGTTGCGCTAGCGTGTGGGCGGACGCGTGGTCCCTGCATCGGCGATGGCGTTTTCTTCGGTGGAGGCGCTCACAGGATGCGAAGGCGCCTTGAGCCCACACCTCTCCTCAGGCCTTCTATTCCTTCCCGGTAGGGTTACCTTGCAGGGGGCTCTTCTTGTTCCTCTCGGCAGGGAGGTGATGTCAATCTTCCCGGCAAGGATGGCTTGTCGGGGCTTAGTCCTCCTTCCTTAGCGGGAGGGTCTCGCCTTGGCATTGTCTATCTCCCCGGCAGGGAGCTCCTGTCGGTGTCTCTTCTTCGTTCCTAGCAAGCGAGTGCTTGCCGGGGGCTTGCAATCTGTACTTGCGGGACTTTTGAGTCTTGCTTCCGCCCTAAGCTCTAGCGACACGCCTTGCCCTGCAGAGGGGTTGCCGGTGTCCGCGCACTAGTCTGAGGCACTGGAGACCCCAGTCTTCAGTGCAATCACACGTCGATGTTGTGCAGGCTGCTATGGACGACGCGGCGCAAGCACGGCTTATGGAGGTGCATCGCGCCAACCAGTTCCTGGAGCTTCCCCATCATGCGGGTGGTGCGCTTCTGTACTTCATCAGGGACGCCACTACGCTGCCATGTGCACATGGTGACAGAGGCTACCTGAACTTCTTACTCAAGATGGTGGAGGAGCTAGAATCGAGTGTCTCCAATGTGGATGAAGACATCAAGTCCAGTGTGTGCGATCTTGTGGAAAGCATGCTAACGCGCATCTTCCCTAATTTGCGCTACCACGACCCCATGTTCGACCTCTCCCGCGCGATGGAGCTGGTGCCCGTGGAGCTCCGGAGTGTGTGCGAGCATGTGGAGTCCCTGGTCAGGCGATTCATTCAAGCGGTGCCCTCGAGGAGAGCGACTGCTTTGATGCCGAAGCTCCGAGAGCCATGACAAAGACGGCGCATCCTTCTCTTAAGCTTTCCTATTGCTACGGCAACATACAACATCGCCAGAGATTGACACGTTGACGGAGACTGGGCTTGCGTTGGTTTTTCCGTTGAAGAGGAAAGGGTGATGCAGCACAGGAGCAGTAAGTATTTCCCTCAGTTTGAGAACCAAGGTATCAATCCAGTAGGAGAATCTCGTCAAGTCCAGAGTACCTGCACAAACACAAAAGAGCTTGCACCCAACATTATCAAGAGGTTGTCAATCCCTTCAAGATTAATTGCAAAGTGAGATCTGAAGGCGGAAAGTGCAACGAAGAAAAAGAGTAAGGTTGAAAATATGATGTGAAGTAGACCCGGGGGCCATAGTGTTCACTAGAGGCTTCTCTCAAAATAGCAAATATTACGATGGGTGAACAAATTAATGTCGAGAAATTGATAGAACCGCGCAAAGTCATGACGATATCTATGGAAATGATCATACATATAGGCATCACGTCCGAAACAAGTAGACCGATACTTTCTGCATCTACTACTATTACTCCACACATCAACCGCTATCCAGCATGCATCTAGTGTATTGAGTTCATGAAAAACAGAGTAATGCCTTAAGCAAGATGACATGATGTAGAGGGATAATCTCAAACCAATGATGAAAACCCCATCTTTTTACCCTTGATGGCACCAACACGATGCATGCCTCGCTACCCCTTCTGGCACTGGGTGAGTTCACCGCATGGTATGAAACCAAAACCAATCAATTCTCCCACTGCAAGAATCATAGATCAAGCTGGCCAAACAACTTGAATAGAATTACAAGAGATCAGAAGAAACTCAAATAAGATGCGTAGATAATCTGATCATAAATCCACAATTCATCGGATCTCGACCAAACACCGCAAAAGAAGATTACATCAGATAGATCTCCATGAAGATCATGGAGAACTTTGTATTGAAGATCCAAGAGAGAGAAGAAGCCATCTAGCTACTAGCTATGGACCCATAGGTCTAAGGTGAACTACTCACGCATCATCGCAGAGGTAATGGTGTTGATGAAGAAGCGCTCCATATCCGAATCCCCCCTCCGGCAGGGCACCATAACGTGCCCCAGATGGGATCTTGCGGAGACAGAAGCTTGCGGCGGCTGAAAAGTACTTTCGATGATCTCTTCATTTTTTCTGGGATTTTAGGGAATATATAGGCGGAAGACCTAGGGCAGAGGTGGCCCAGGGAGCCCACAAGCCTGGGACGTGGGAGGCGCAGGCCCCCTGGCCGCGGCTAGGGGGCTTGTGGGGTCCCTTGTGGCCCCCTGCCTTGGTTCTCAAGCTTCCGGATCTTCTTCTGTTTCAGAAAAAATCTTTTTCTTAGTTTCGTTCCGTTTGGACTCCGTTTAAAATCCTCCTCTGAAAAGGGTCAAAAACATGGAAAAAACAGAAACTGGCACTTGGCACTGAGTTAATAAGTTAGTCCCAAAAAATATATAAAAGGCATACAGAAAATCCAAAGTTTGACAAGATAGTAGCATGAAACCGTAAAAAATTATAGATACGTTGGAGACGTATCAAGCATCCCCAAGCTTAACTCCTCCTCGTCCTCGAGTAGGGAAGTTATAAAGACCGTGTGGAATGCTACCTAGCATAGTTGTCCTTCGTAACTTCTTTCATGTAACATGAATATTCAGACCCGTAAGATTCAAAACAATAGTTTTCTATTGACATTAAAACAATAATACTTCAAGCAAACTAGCAAGGTAATAATGAACTTTCAAAATAACAAGGCCAAAGAAAGTTATCCCTACAAAATCATATAGTCTGGCTATGCTCCATCTTCCTCACACAACTAATTTAAATCATGCACAACCCCGGTATTGGCCAAGTAATTTTTTTCGCACTCTTACTGTCTCAAACTTTTTATAACTTTCACGCAATACATGAGCGTGAGCCATGGATATAACACTATAAGTGGAATGGAGTGTGGTGGTGGTTGTGAGACAAAAAGGGAGGAGATGGTCACGTTGACTCGGTGTATCAAAGGGCTATGGAGATGCCCATTAATAGATATCAATGTGAGTGAGTAGGGATTGCCATAAAAAGGATGCACTAGAGCTATAAGTATGTGAAAGCTCAAAAAGGAGAGCTAGTGGGTGTGCATCCAACTTGCTTGCTCACGAAGACCTAGGGCAATTTTCAGGAGGCCCATGAGCTCTCTCAATCATGAAGAACATGGTGCTAACATGAAGCACAAGTGTGGAAAAAGATAGTAGCATTGTCCCTTCTCTCTTTTTCTCTCTTTTTTTTATTTGGGCTCTTTCCCCCCTTTTTTTATTTGGGCTCTTTGGCCTCTATTTTTTTCCTCACATGGGACAATGCTCTAATAATGATGATCATCACACTTTTATTTACTCACAGCTCAAACCTTAGAAAGATGATGACTCTATAGGAAATGCCTCCGGCAGTGTACCGGGATGTACAACGATCTAGCTTGGCATATCACATTGAAACATCTCGCTAGCGATCTTACGATCATGCAATGGCAATATGAGTGTGACGGCACAAGTCATGAGACGGAACAGTTGGAGTTGCATGACAATATATCTTGGAATGGCTATGAAAATGCCATAGTAGGTAGGTATGGTGGCTGTTTTCAGGAAGGTATATGGTGGGTTTGTGTACCGACAAAAGTTGCGCGGCACTAGAGAGGCTAGCAATGGTGGAAGGTGAAAGTGAATCTATACCATGGACTCACATTAGTCATGAAGAACTCACATACATGTTGCGAAAGTTTTTATTAGTAATCGAAACAAAGTGCTAAACGCATACTCCTAGGGGAAGGGTTGGTAGGTGTTAACCATCGCGCGATCCCGACCTCAACACAAAGGATGACAATCAATAGATCAATTATGCTCCAACTTCCTAACATAGCGGTTCACCATACGTGCATGCTACGGGGATCACAAACTTCAACACAAGTATTTCTAGATTCACAACACCCTACTAACATAACTCTTAATATTACCAAATCCATGTCTCAAAACTAATTGAGAGGAATCAAGACTTCTCTTTCTACTCAATGCACATGAATATGGAGGTTTTTGTATCCTCTTTGGGTACCTATCACCTTTGGGACTACTTTCATAGCATAAGACAACTACCAAGTCACGCACCGCCGTGCTCTAAAAGATCTAAGTGAAGCACATAGAGCAAAATTATCTAGCTCAAAAGATATAAGTGAAGCACGATGAGCATTCTAGCAAAATCACGATGAGTGCATGTCTCTCTCAAAAGGTGTGCAGGAAGGATGATTGTGACACAACAAAAAGAAAAGACTCCTATGATACAAGACGCTCCAAGCAAAACACATATCATGTGGTGAATAAAAATATAGCTCCAAGTAATGTTACCGATGGATTGAAGACGAAAGAGGGGATGCCTTCCCAGGGCATACCCAAGCTTAGGCTTTTTGGTGTCCTTGAATTTGGCTTGGGATGCGTGGGGCATCCCCAAGATTGAGCTCTTTCCACTCCTTATCTGTTTGTCCATGAGAACATCACCCAAAACTTGAAAACTTCACAACACAAAACTTAAACAGGAACTCGTGATAACATTAGCACAAGAAAACAAACTACCACCTCTTTAGTTACTGTAGAAATCTTAATTTCTATTTATATTGGTGTTAGATTACTGTATTCTCACTTTTCCATGGCTAGTACCCCCCGATACTGTCCATAGTTTCATCAAAACAAGCAACCAACTCAACAAAAACAGAATCTGTCAAAAATAGACGAGTCTGTAGAAATTTGTACACTTCATATACTTCCGGTACCTCAAATATTCTGACAAATTTCAACTGCCTGGGCAAAAGGCATGTCAACCAGTAGCAAAAAGAATCAACTCAGAAGCTCTTCTGAATAAAAATGAAAAATAATCTCGTGAGCGAAAAGTTTCTGTCTTTTTCCAACAGGATCAAACAACCATCACCAAGACTAGTCATAAAGGTTTTGCTTGGCTCAAACACAAAAAGAAAGACAAAAGACACAATCATAACAGAATTATGATGGTGTGGACGCAACAAAACAGAAAGAAAAAGAAATAAATTCATTGGGTTGCCTCCCAACAAACGCTATTGTTTAACGCCCTTAGCTAGGCATAAGGCGATAGAATCACGTATCGTCCTCTTTGGTGCTCAAACCATAAGTAGTCCTCATCATGGATTCATAAGGCAATCTTATTTTCTTTCTAGGGAAGTGCTCCATGCCCTTCTTTAAAGGAAATTGAAATCTAATATTCCCTTCCTTCATATCGATGATAGCACCGATAGTCCTTAGGAAAGGTGTACCAAGAATAATAGGGCATGTAGGATTGTAATCAATGTCAAGCACAATGAAATCCACGGGTACATAGTTCCTATTTGCAATAATAAGAACATCATTGATCCTTCCCATGGGTTTCTTGACAGTAGAATCCACAAGATGAAAATTAAGAGAACACTCCTCAATCTCATTAAAACCCAGAACATCACATAGACTTTGGAATCGCGGAAACACTACCACCCAAATCACACAAAGCATTGCATTCATAGTTTTTATTTTGATTTTGATAGTAGGTTCCCACTCATCATGAAGCTTTCTAGGGATAGAGACTTCCAATTCAAGTTTCTCTTCAAGAGATTTTATCATAGCTTCGACGATATGATCGGTAAAGGCCTTGTTTTGGCTATAAGGGTGTGCAGAGTTTAGCATGGATTGCATCAAGGAAATGCATTCTATCAAGGAGAAACTATCATAATTGAATTCCTTGAAATCCAAAGTAGTAATTTCATTACTACTCAAGGTTTTAATATCTTCTACTCCACTTTCAATGCTTTTAGCATCAAGATAGGTGGACTCCGAATCATTGGGGCGTTTTTCAACCAAAGTGGATTCATATCCAGCCCCATCATCATTGGGTTTGACACAAGAAAACAAAGATTCAACGGGAGTCACACCAAGCACTTTAAGATCTTCGTGATTCTTATCACGAGAACACGCCTTTTTAATCCATTCTTGTCTAGCACGAATTTGGGCGGTTCTTTCTTTGCTCTCACTCATGGAAACACGCATAGATTTCAAAGTTTCATCCATATAGATCTTGGGAGGAGCACATCTAACTTTCAAGGCATCAATATCACTAGACATTCTATCAACGCTCTTAGCCAAATCGTCAATTTTGAGTAGTTTTTCCTCTATGGATGCATTGAAAACCTTTTGCGAGTTAATAAACTCTTTGATATTACTCTCTCGATCAGAGGGTAATCTATTGTAATTTCCATGAGTATCATTGTAGGATTGCCAAAGTTATTAGAGGAGTTACTAGGAAAAGGCCTAGGAACATAGTTTCCTCTAAAAGCATTGTTGTTGCCAAAATTATTCCTACCAACAAAATTAACGTCCAAGCTAGCGTTGCTACTCTCAATCAAGGAAGACAAGGGCATGTCATTAGGATCTAAAGGATCACTTCTACTAGCAACCAAATTCATTAACTCATCCATCTTAGCACTCAACGACTTAATTTCTTCTATAGCGTGTACCTTCTTACTAGTAGGTGACTTTTAGTGTGCCACTGAGAGTAGTTCGTCATGATATTGTCTAGGAATTTTGTGGCTTCTCTTAACGTGATTTCCATGAACGTTACACCTAAGGCGGAGTCCAAGATATTTCTAGAAGCGAAATTCAAGCCAATGTAGAAGATTTGTATAATCATCCAGAGACTGAGGCCATGAGCGGGACAATTTCTAATCATCAATTTCATTCGCTCCCAAGATTGTGCAACATGTTCATGATCAAGTTGCTTAAAATTCATGATATCATTACGGAGAGAGATAATCTTAGCCGGCGTAAAATACTTGGATATATAAGCATCTTTGCACTTATCCCAATAATCAATACTATTTTTGGGCAAAGACGAAAACCAAGTTTTTGCTTGATCTCGCAACGAGAAAGGAAAAAGCTTAAATTTAATCACATAATTATCCACATCTTTCTTCTTTTGCATATCGCAAAGCTCAATTAAGGTAGTAAGATGGGATGCGGCATCTTCACTAGGATGGCCGGAGAATTGCTCCTTCATAACAAGATTCAGCAAAGCAGCATTGATTTCGTATGATTCCGCACTAGTGGCAGGAGCAATCGGAGTACTAATAAAATCATTATTATTAGTATTCGAGAAGTCACAATGTTTTGTGTTTTCAGTCATGGTGACTTCAGCAAGCATGCAAGCACACAAGCGAACAAAGACCAAGCGAGAGAAAAGGGCGAACGAAAAGGCAAACGAAAAAGGCAAATATTTTTTTTGTATATTTTTGTTTTTCATGAGTGGGGGAGAGGAAAACGAGAGGCAAAAAAGTAAATGCAAGAGATGAGTTTGTGACACTTACTAGGATGAGTTCTTGACTTGATCCTCACCGGCAACGGTGCCAGAAATTCTTCTGCTACGGCAACAGACAACAGCGCCAGAGATTGACACGTTGACGGAAACTGGGCTTGCGTTGGTTTTTCCCTTGAAGAGGAAAGGGTGATGCAGCATAGGAGTAGTAAGTATTTCCCTCAATTTAAGAACCAAGGTATCAATCTAGTAGGACAATCTCGTCAAGTCTAGAGTACCTGCGCAAACACAAAAGAGCTTGCACCCAACGCTATAAAGGGGTTGTCAATCCCTTCAAGATTGATTGCAAAGTAAGATGTGAAGGCGGAAAGTGCAACGAAGAAAAAGAGTAAGGTTGAAAATATGATGTGAAGTAGACACGGGGGCCATAGTGTTCACTAGAGGCTTCTCTCAAAATACCAAATATTACGGTGGGTGAACAAATTATTGTCGAGCAATTGATCGAACCGCGCAAAGTCATGACGATATCTAAGGCAATGATCATACATATATGCATCACGTCCGAAACAAGTAGACCGATACTTTCTGCATCTACTACTATTACTCGACACATCGACCGCTATCCAGCATGCATCTAGTGTATTGAGTTCTTGACAAACAGAGTAACGCCTTAAGCAAGATGACATGATGTAGAGGGATAATCTCAAACCAATGATGAAAACCCCAAATTTTTACCCTTGATGGCAACAACACGATGCGTGCCTCACTACCCCTTCTGTCACTGGGTGAGGTCACCACAAAGTATGAACCCAAAACCAAGCACATCTCCCATTGCAAGAATCATAGATCAAGTTGGCCAAACAAAACCCACAACTCGAAGAGAATTACAAGGATATGAAATCATGCATATAAGAGATCAGAAGAAACTCAAATAAGATTCATAGATAATCTGATCATAAATCCACAATTCACCGGATCTCTACAAACACACCGCAAAAGAAGATTACATCGGATAGATCTCCATGAAGATCATGGAGAACTTTGTATTGAAGATCCAAGAGAGAGAAGAAGCCATCTAGCTACTAGCAATGGACCCGTAGGTCTATGGTGAACTACTCACGCATCATCGGAGAGGTCATGGTGTTGATGGAGAAGCCTTCCGTATCCGATTCCCCCCTCCGACAGGGCACCAGAACGTGCCCCAGATGGGATCTTGCGGAGACAGAAGCTTGCGGTGGCGGAAAAGTACTTTCGATGATCTCTTCATTTTTTGTGGGATTTTAGGGTATATATAGGCGGAAGACCTAGGGCAGAGGTGGCCCAGGGAGCCCACAAGCCTGGGAGGCGGGCCCCCTGGCCGCGACTAGGGGGCTTGTGGGGGTCCCTCGTGGCCCCCTGCCTTGGTTCTCAAGCTTCCCGATCTTATTCTGTTTCGGAAAAAATCTTTTTGGAAGTTTCGTTCCGTTTGGACTCCATTTGAAATCCTGGAAAAACATGGAAAAAACAGGAACTGGCACTTGGCACTGAGTTAATAAGTTAGTCCCAAAAAAGATATAAAAGGCATACAAAAAATCCAAAGTTTGACAAGATAATTGAATGAAACCAGCAAAAATTATAGATACGTTTGAGACGTATCACCTATCTCTTTCCTGTTGCACAAAGAACCACTTGGCCCTGGGAGGGCGTTAGACATTTTGTAATATACTTTTGTCTTAATTAGTAGTTGCCTGTTGTGCCCGGGGTGCCTTCGTTCCTTTTGCGAGGTCTTTTGTTTTCCTTCGGGTGTTTCCTGCGCTCTGGCCAGCCGGGTCCCGTAGCACGCGGCTCCTAGGGTTCCCATCCTTGACACGCAATGGGAGCCTCGGGGTGACAGACCCCGAGCGCTTTTTAGTACTTGCCCTTACCCGGCTAGGTTGTTCCTTCGCGATGGGCCTTCCTTAAGGATTCTTGTCACAGGGCGCCGTGCTCTAGACTTTGTATGCATGTGAGCTTGCGCTCGGGCCCAGCACAAGGGGCCATCATCAGAGTTCTCAAAGAAGCGGCCAAAGGCTTCGGCAAGATGCCGCGTGTGGGGGCAGGCCTATGGGTGAGGACCCGCTTGTAGGAGCTAGCCATCCATGAGCGCCACGTCCAGCTTCACGTTCTCTTGGCCATCCTACCCAATGAAGTCCTCGAGGGAAGCCTCTTGATGTGGCCCCGCGGGGGCGCCATGAAGCCCCTGGTGACGGTTGCATGTGCGAGCCTCATGAGGCTGGTGCGCTGGCGAGGGCCTTGTCTGTGCAACTTGGTAGTGGGATGATCCCGAGCCGAGGCACGTGCCATGAGGTTGCCAGGAGACGTCGCTAGGATTCACTAGGCCCGTGGGACTAGCAGAGCAGCTTGTCGATGTGTGATGGCCGCACTTTGCGTGGAGAGGGGAATCAGAATGGTGCGGGTCCCGACCGTCTAGGAGTCAAGCGCGACACGTGTCACACGACACGGCGCGAGGCCGTTTCCCCATGACACCTTAGCAACCATCTGGTGCTGACATAAATCATGCACGTAGTGCCGGGACATCATTGCCCCCATTTACATTCCACCCGCTGAATGTAGGTATGGCGACGTGGGATGAACATCCACTTGGAATCCTCATATAAGGGCAAGGGGAAGGGTCTCCTACCCCAACTTCCTTGCCCTCGCTCTTCGTTCTTGCTATGATCATAGCAGTGATGGCGCCAGTGAAGAGATCCTTTGCCGTTGAGAGAGAGAAAGTAGATATGGGGGAGCAGGTGTACCACAGCCAACAAGGGGAAGAGGCAGCCACCGCATGCCCGTCGCCGCGCTCGAGGCGCCTCTAGGGGGCGGGCGCTCCCCACCGACGGCTTGTGCCGGCTCGAGAAGTCGCGGCAAGGGCTCTATTCGCGGGCATGGGTGCGATGGACGAGACAGCCGCAGACGGGGCAAGCGGTATGGCGCAGACACCCGGCCTCCTAGGCTACAAAGTCGCTTTGTTGATGCGGCCCATGAGTTCATCGTAAGGATGAAGGGCGGGCCTTGCACCTAACTCTGGCTTGCGGACTCTTTCGGGGAGGAGATGGAGCCAGATGGCTGCTGTCGCAGGTGTTCCTGGGTGGTGGCAGAGTTCAACTCCCTTGGCTTCATTTTCTTGAGGCGTGGGTGGAAGTCATTCGCCCTTGCCCAGGGCTTGTAGGAAGGGCATGTCCTCCACTTCAAGTTTGACAGGGCCGCCACGCTCTTCATGAAGGCTTTCAGGAACGTTGGTGGTCGCCTGGACTGCTGCATGGAAGGTGATAGCTGCGGCAACACCATCCCATCCAGCATCGACGTCACCAGCAGCTCTTCCTTCGGGAGGAGGAGCGGCGACATCGACCACGACGGCTCCCCGGACGCCCATGTCAAAGAGGAGGCCTCTGACTACGTGCGAGCGACACGAGCGTTGGCGCCCTTGGTGGTGGTGCTTCGAGAGCCCGGTCTTTCTTATTTTGCGTTGTCTTCCTTTTCTTGTAATGCAACATGCTCGCCCCGTGGGGGCATGTAAAAAAGGGGTTATGTCCTTCATCCTTCAAATCAAATGCTATTTTGGGTCTAAAAGAAGCTTCTCCATGACACTCTTTCTTAAGCTTCAACCCCCTCCGAGGTCATCCCGACGCTTTGCATTGCTAAGGCCCAGCCCCCAAGTGTGCCACAACGATTGCTAGTACAAAGGCTCCCGAGGCACGACGCTCAGGGGCTCGCCTTTAGCACGCGAGCGGCTTGTGCATGGGGTTGTTGCTTGCGGGGCTCGCCTTGCAAGGCCTCGTGAGGGAAGTTCTGCAAAGAAAAGACCTTGTCTCGAACAATACGTGCTTGCCCGCTTGCATTTCGGCATTACGCGAGAAGTATAGGCCCCAAGGGCCTTGGTGAGATGACGTGCGTGTGTGCATGCCCACAAGCCAGAACCCAGCCCAGGCAAGGGTACCATGCCCAGCCCCCGCAAGATTGAGACCCAAGGTAAAGCTAGCCGTCGCCAGTGCGGCTCCCGGGGGCATTCTTTGTTGTCTTCTCCCATGCATGGGGCTTCCTGTCACACCCTATTTTCACCATCACCTTTTATGTAATTCAAAAATCTGAGTTTATTAAAACTTTTTCAAAACTAATGTTGTGAGTGCCATGATTGCCATTGTATGCTTGTATGCTTGAAGATGTGATATCGAAAACCACATTCTCATAACCTAATTATTTTTAAAACCCTTTTTCTTATTTCTGGTTAATTCAAAACCCTGCTTTGGGTTGCACTACAAGTCCTTGATGACAAGGAGTGATCTTATCCAAAGTTCGTGATCTGGTTCTAGCACATTTTTAGTTCACCAAACCCAGAAAATAAATTTTTTATGAATTATTTTCCTATTTTAATTGCATGTCCATTTCTGAGGCTAGAAATGATATTCCCATATGGAAAAGTACTTTTCTGCCTTGGGAAAATCTGAGAAAATTTGGAGATACTCAGAAGGACATATATTTTCCATACATAAGATTTTCGACCCCTATTTATATTATTATTATTTCAGTAAAACCCTGAAAACCTTTTATGTCTGTTTTGACCTTTTGAAATATTTCCAAAGGAAATAGTCTCAATAAATTCCTAGAAAATGCGAGTGGTATCCCTAAACCATATTTGGAGCCCATATAAAATCTCACCTTGATCCAAGGTGATTAATGTAACCAAATAATTGCAAAACCCCTTTTGTCCAGTATGAAATTAGAGCAACTCTACATAACAAAGTTTATCCAATGGAGCTGAAACTTTGCAGGAGTGCCTAATACCTCAAATGAGGACTCCATGCCAAAAAATGGGATTTGTGGGACTTGATTTGCCCACACTCTCTTTGGAAGGAACAAATCTGGTCATTTGGGGATGTTTTCAAGTTTACAAGCTAAACTTGTCCAGTGGAGCTCAAACTTGGTGAAACCCCTTGTTTTAGCACCAAACCCAATCATATTAAGTTGCATAGCCACTGGTGGGGTGCAACCACCCCAAACCACTGTCGAGCACCGTTTGACAGTTGGGTAAAACCCCTTCTAACCTTAGCTAAACCCAAACCCTTTCTCCCAAACTCATAGATTAGGTGGATGTCATCAATGCCTAACTCCAGTCAACTGGCCCCTCTCTGGTTCAAAGTAGATAAACCAAAATCTCCAATTTAAGCTTCAGCCCAAGGCTGACAACACATGTTTCCTTGTTTCTCTTTGACCAGCCGAGGCTCCCACGGGACTCCAACGGCTAGGCATCTCCAAGCCAGTTCCCAGTACACGCTAGACACATCCAAGGCACCCCAGAGCGCGCCAGCATGCCATGTTATGCCAAAGCTGCGCTCTGGGCGAGCTATAGAGAGCAACCGAGGTGGGGGCGACTCCCCCGGCCAGTTCCAATCTCTCCGCGGTGTCTCTCCTCTTCCCAGACAAACCCTCTGCATCAGGCAGCCCTCAGGGCCCCTCCTTTCCTGCACTAAGAGCCAGTGCGACGCGTGCCCGCGCACACCAGAAGTGCTAGAGGAGCGCGGCCATGGTAGCTCGCCTCTTCTCTCTCCCTCTCTCTCACAGTGAGTCCTGGAGGTCCAAAACCACGTCCTGAGACCATGGTTTATACCCCAGCCTCTCTCTGCACCCCCATGCACGCCATGGTGGATCATCGGCGCTCCCGCGTCGGCTCACCATCGCAGGCCTATGAATAGCCCCTCCCCTCGCTCCAGAACCCCTCGCTCCACCTAACTAAGACCTCAATCACCTCCCCAGTCACCCCATTGAGCAAGCAGAGCCCCGGTGCTCGAGATCGACCGAGGCCCCTCCGCCTCGGAGCTCCGGTCGATATTAGGCTACACGTCGGCTCTTGCGTCCCTCTCCCCAACAAAGCACTACATGTGACACCAGGAAGCTTTCCCCCTCTTCCCCAAGCAAATCCGTGCTCGTAACTACCACCTCCACCTTCACCCGAAACCCCTCCATCGTGGCTACCTTGTCGCCGTTGAACCAGAGCCCCTCCGTCATTGCCACGACCACTAGCAGGTAGGCGGCGATGAGCCGGGCCCATTCCTGTCGTCCTCAGGGCCCGAGGACATCGGTAGCCACGCCGGCGTGCTCCTCCTCCTCTCTGGCCAGATGTAGGAGACGACCCCGACAAGTGTGCCCCACCTTTCGGTGGCCCATCACTCTCTCCCTCGCTTCCCGCAGCCACTGACTTCAGTGGCCCGCACGTCAGGTTCAAACCTGACGGCGCGCATGCCTGGGCAGGCAGGTTGGCTGGCGAGTGGGCCGGCCCAGTCCCAGGCCAAGCTAGGCCTGGGATGTAGCCCTTTTTCCTTTTTCTTTTAAAGTTGATTCTAAATGATTATTATAAAAAGATTTAACCAGTAAAATAATATGATTCTTCCACTGTTATTTCTCTAAAAATGTGTAGTATTTAACAGAACCATTGGATAAATTTTTGCAACAACTATTTTGTTTTATAAAAAAAATGGTTAAATGGGAATAGTTTTGCTTCTGTTATATTGATTTTAAAATATTCTTTCACTAAAACCAAAGACAAATATTTTTAAAATAATAGTATGGATTTATCAGAATTAAACAAAAAATTTAAAGTGACTTTGTGATCTGTTTTGGAGTGAGCTAGTTATTGCTTTTATTTATTACGATGATAGAAAACCCGTGTGACGAAGGAGTTGGACTTGAAGACCTCGAAGACCCCGGATACCTAGCTGACCAAGGCAAGCAGCCCTTTGACCATGTTTCATCTATATAATATTTGCATGCTAGTAGAGCAAGAATCTCCCGTTGCATATGATCATGAATAGTCGGCAAATAATCGATGTGATGTTACCGATGGCTCCTCCGGAGCACTTGCATTTTGAGCATGATCCTACCACCTATGAGGGTCACGCTAATATCATGTTGACAAGTAGAGCTAAGCATAGTAGCATGAGCATTGTTGGTATAAATCAAATGTTTATGAAAACCCCGTCGGGTGCCACTAATGCCCGAGGGTGATGATGAGTTCGGTGGCCACTTTTGGTGAAGTGGTGCACCGGGTATTTTGTGTGAGTATGGTTTCAGAAATGGAATAGATTTATGATGTGTCGACCGTCCCAACCTTACATCTACGACCACGTTACCACTTTATGGGATGGGGCTTTGTAGATTACTCTGGTCGATGCTAGCAGAGAGCCACATTACTAGTGACGGGAGTGATGTGTGGTCACTCTCGTAATGGGGTCGTGCCAGGTAGGGCGACTATGCCGTTTTACGTGTTCCAAGCACACTGTTGTTCCCCGCATCGTTGATACTGTCTAGAGTTGGTGCTCGTAAGACGTACAACATGTGGGCTGGGTACCAATCGAGTGGACCTCTTTGTCTAGTATCGTCAGGGGAAAGGCATTGATCGGTTACTTGCCTCGGGTATGTTATATACCGCGAGTCATGGATGACACAGAAATTTCCCGGATCTCGTGGGTCGAGCGTACTACCTCTGCAGAGTGTAAAACTATTCGAATAGGCGTGTCCACGGTCAAGGACAGTTGGGTAATCCTGCTTAACTACGTCCAGTCATTTCCGCATAAACCAAGTGTGTTTTAGTGTGTGGTGTTAATATGAAAGTGTTGATATGACCAAGTCCGGTGACTTAGCATTTAGGGTGAACCCGAAGAGTTCAGCCCTTGACAAATATGTTGATATCTATTACCTGTTCTTCAAATCAACATTTGGCTTATGTTGCATATCCATGAGCAAGTTCATTTATAGTCAAGATGCTATCCACCAAATACTGGATACTACTTGGTATTCTACCACTTGCATTGTTCATATCGTGGGCTGTTTGCGAGTACATTCAAAAGTACTCATTGGCTTGCCACTGGTTATACTATTGACCAGGCATGGAAGGACCGGAGTTTGGAGAAGAGTACGTCTTCGGAGACGGCCCTGCGAACTAGGATGCTTCCTAGTCAGAATGCTTGTTGGTGTAGGCTGATGGCATGGGCACCCGCTTAGCCTTAAGATTTCCGCTACTAGTTGTATCCGTGTGATTAGGCCTTATAGGCCCTGCCTTGTGAACTTGACCATTCGGTCACGTGATGTAATAATTCAGTACTTGGATGTAAGACTCTCAATATTCAGTATTTGTGTGTTCGGTGAGCATTGATCTCTGGGATCACTGAGCATGTTCATTCGGCGATCTCGACTCGTAAGTCGGGGTCCCCACACTTCCACTAGGCATGGGCATGGTAAGAAAAGATAAAACCAACAAAACTCCACGAAAACCGGAAGACCAAGAACTTCAATAAAACCATAGGAGAAGTTGTTTACAAGCCAAAAAACGGGAGATGCGGGTACCGTGTCCGCCGTGGGTCAGCCTGGAGAGCTTGTTTACAAGTCAAAAAGAAAGGAATAAAAGCGGCTGCCGTGTCCAGCACGGGTCACCCTAGAAAGAAATATGGCTCCCATGTCCATCACGGGTAACCTAAAATAAGTGCAACTATCGTGTCCACCACGGGTCAACCTGGGGTTAGTTGCGGCCCGCAAGGCGTCTTATTCGATCGTTCCCCAAGTGCAATGCAAGGGGATTCCACTTGGGCATGGGCATAGTCGCGGTTCAACAGTCATTCCACCAGCACCGAGCATAGGTACCTCCACTTGGGCATGGGTGGGAGCCCTACACCGAGGCCACGACGCGGATTGTCGTGGGCTTCCACTTAGGAGGCTCCAGGGGGTGTACAACCCCAAACTTATTATCACGTGAGAGTGTCACGGGAGGCGATAGTTGGGCGGACACCCCATGCACAGGGCTCAGGAGTTCCTAATCCGGTCTTCAGGTGCTCCAGCGCGTTTCTATGCGGGAGCGCACATGTCGGCACATTGCTCCTATGGCCCAAGCATGAGCGCCATCACTAGAGCATGTCGGCACATTCTTATTATCACTAGAGCACGCCATGAGAAGAGTCGTTATGGGAGGTGGCAAGGCACGTGCCCAGCAATAGCACGAGCCGAGACGCGTTCCCTTCATCTGCCCGCGGCGGTTCTCCGGGTGGGTGTGACACAAAGGACCTTGGTGAGATGACTAGCACCGGTGAGATGACTAGCACCGGTGGCCAGCCCGTGAGCTAGAGCTCGGTCACTTAGATTTCTCGGTGTTGCGAGGACAAGTCCTGACACATACGTCGTGTCTAGCACCCACCATGGAACAATCATAGGGTGATAGCGGTGGCACGCCAGCCCCCGACAGCGGGGAAACACGAGAGCTTAAGATTTAGACAAACGACACCATCTCGAGTGAAGGTTAATCGAGTTCGTTACATATCCAGAAAAGACCCTCTCGATGTGATGAGAAATACTAGGAATTCCTTGATTCAAACAACCCAAAAAGTCAGCTGACGGCCATGCTACTGCGGAAGCTCAGGCCGATTGATGACGCATGCCATGGAGGTCTACCCCTATAGTGGCGGGGGTAGTTCGTGAGAATTCAAGGGCCCACGGGGTCCCGACGCATCGCGAGGCATGCATGGCCCTCACCTCTTGCAGCTTCCCTATCTCATGACCGGCGAACTCCTACTCCCGTGGCGCTTGGCAACACACTCATGGCTCGTGGGGCGCGCCTCCAACTTGTCCCCTAGCGCGCCCTCGTCACATCGACAAAGCCAGGCGGCTTCCAGGAGGGAGCCTGTGAGCTCGGCCTGACATGGGCGCCGGGCGTGGCCTCCTATGCCGGAGGGAGAAGGGCGTCGGCTGAGGGCGTAAGGGCTCATGAAACTGACATCTTCTATGGCACCCTTAGCCTGAGGGTTCATAGTGGTGGCAGCATGGCACCATCACCCGGGGGCTTGCTCCGCGAAGCCGCCCTCGCCGAGCATCCTCTTGAGGCAGTGAAAGCACAATTTCTCCCCAAGGTGGTTCTGATAATTGATCACAACATATGCATCATTGTACTAATATGTTTTCGAAGTATATTTGAAAAAAGTTAAAAAGATGCTATGGCTAAAGGATTATGTGGAGATGCCCCTTGATGCAAGAAATTAATAGTATTGGCTCAAGCTTCAAGCTAGAAGACTCTTCATTTTATATTTGTAAAAAATCACTTTTGAGTCCATATGAAAGCCAATACTATTAAAAGCGGTGAGGTAGTAAAATGAACTGATTTCTCAAGTGCTCAAAGTTAGCCACCAAAATAGTCAGCCATTTTCCCACGTATCCATTCTTTCAAATTCGACATACTCAAATTCGATGTCACCAAGTTCCACATTTCGGACCCATCGATTTTGACCTGAGACGGAAATTCTAGCCATTCCCACCAAATCGGTGCAACCGAATCCATATGGGTGCTACCGAGTTTAGTGTGACCAACATTCTGTTCCCAACATACACAAATCAAAATTTCCGAGTTTGAGTATCAGTGCCACCGAATTTGGTCATCTAACCATTAGCCACCATGTCGGTTCACTAGAGACTGGGGTCCCGTGTGCCCTAGACTTGTGCACGGGCATCGGCGATGCCCCAGACAGCAGTGCACAGGGAAGAACTGTAGGAAGGCAATTCAAGACCCACCAAGGACACGCCTTTCCCTCTATCTAGGGGCATGGAGTACAAGGGCTCCAGATGCAAGGCCCCGGCAAGCCCCCCCCCCCCCCCCTTGTCGGGAAGATTCCCAAGGCCCCGGCAGCACACCTCACTGGGAAGACTCCCGAACATTAGTAAGACCCCGGCAAGCCTCCCTTGCTGGGAAGGCTCGCACATACTGGACAGGCCCCCAGCAAGCCCTCTTTGCTGGGAAAGTGTTTAAGCCCCCGGCAAGCCTTGCTTGCCGGGAAGGTGACCAAGTCGTCCGACAGATACTCCAGGCCAACAAGCCCCTTCCGCTCGCTTGGTGTCCTCCCCATTTCTACCACAATCCGACCGCTCCAGCACATCCTTCATGCGCAAGCGCAAGACACAAGTGTCGATTCACCTTGGTATGTTTCGTGACCACCTTGGGGCAGGTGAGGGGTCAGACAAGGCATTTACCACCCCTGACACCACCGAAGAAGAAGAGCGGTGAACACTTTTCACTGTGCACCCCGTGAGCACACTGTTGGTGACCCTTTGCCTATAAAAGAGGCCCAAGGCTCATTCTCAGGGGGTTAGACTTTTTGGGATCGGAGACTCACTAATCACCTACTAAGTTACCCTAGCAAATCACCTTATAGTAAGCACACAATACAAACTAAGCAGGAGTAGGGTTTTACGCGCCAAGCGGCCCGAACATGGGTGGAAGTCCTTGCCGGTGTTGATCGCTAGCTCCGCTCTTGTTTATGTACCTCTCTCTCCCTGCCGAACGAGCAAGGGACTCCTCGATTTTCCCGTAGGTGTCAGTTTCCCCGACATTTCTGGCGCGCCAAGTAGGGGGAGCGGTGGTTGGGACCTTTTTTGCCGATTCAAGCAAGTTCCGCGTCAGATCTTGGGAAGTAGCGCGCACCATTGCGGTCCCTTGAAGCAGGGCGCAACGGTGGTCGCTCTACTTTGCCACGTGCTCCTAACGCCTGCGCAGGCGCCTCGCTGTGCTAACACAGGCTAGGGAGACGGAGACCTCAAGCTTGAAGGCATCAGGCTGACGCGCCGCTCCGGAAAAGAGCGCTGCTGTCGAGGGTGTCCCTGGGGGCTTCGGCGAGGCCTCTGGCGCATACTCCGGCCGACGCACCTCCACGAAGTGATGCATAACAGTTAAGAATGCGCCTAGAGGCCCCGGAACCGAGGCACGCACTCTAGCCGAAATGCTTCCCCCCCCGGAAGCATCACATCATCGCCAAAGATGCACTCGAGGGCTCCGTCAGCACGGCCTGGCAAAAGAGGAAAAGGAGTTATGCTCCCGCAACCCCCTTTTATACGGCAGTCAAGAACTGTCGGCAAGTACATTGCGAGAGGGGAAGTTGCCGGGAAAGTATAGTCTCTTACTTGTCGAGGACTTGAGACCCTCGCAAAGGACCAAAGCGTCACGGGGAGAGGTGTTGCGGCACAACAGGTAAGTGCTAAATATTTCAGATGAGATTTCGGACTAGATAGGTTTTTTCCTTTCTAGAAGATCCCAAACCTTGTTTGAGAAACCTACGCGTAGATGGAACCTTGTCAGGATCATTGTGCCTTAGTTATGTTTCGAACTAGGTCAACGACCTGAACGGCCACAGAGAACCTTCACACTGTTTCGAACTTGTTCATCAGACTAAGCGGCTACGCAACACCTTATTTTGCCTCGAGCCGCACTCGATGATCTAACGGTTGCACTGCGTGCGGCAAGGAGCCCTGCCGGTAACGACCCCTCAAGCGTACTGCTAAGGATCCGTTCCTCAAAGCACCAGTGGCAGGACCAGTCATGCCGACAAGCTTCTGAAAAATGCAAAAGGGGTATCATCCAAGGGGAAGGATCAGACGCAAGGGAAACAACATTTCATTCATTGGTTTGAAACAAACTCAGACATATTACATGAATGTTTATGCTACTCTAACCTATGGTACTGTCTTTTGGCGAGTGACATGCTCGCCGGACAGAAGTTCAAGAAGACAAAAAGCAGGATGACCCCAGCGCAACCCAGGCTGGCTTCTCCTGGACCAGCACTGCGCGGAGGAGAACGGGGGCGCAAGATAGGGCAACCGGAGGGGATGAAGAAGCGGGAGCCCGCGATCGCGCCTCCTCAAAGACGAGGCATCGATGCCGCCTCCGGCAACATAACCCCGCCGGGCGGGGGAGAGGCATAAGCAGGCTTCGATGGCAGGGCCGGCAGTCTGTCGGTGCTCGGGGATTCGTACTCCCACTTGACCCCCCGAGATCCTGACCTGCAAAGAGCGCCACTACCGCCGTCGTCCTCATCATCTCTATCACTTGAGGAGGGACATTCGGTGCCGCTCGAGGTCTCTTCACAACAGCCGAGACGCACACCAGATGCCCATAAAACTTGACGGATAGCATATTATCCTCTGCTAGCTTAAAGCGGAGGATATGCCCTTCCTCAAGGTTGTGGGCGCGGGCGAAGGCTCTCCAGCCGCGCCCAAGCAAGATGGAGCGGCGTTTCGGGTACTCCACGTGCACCTGCATAGTGCCGTGGGAGCAACGGAACGCTCACAACCACAAGACAGGGGGCTTGGAGGCCTCCATCACCCTAGCAAAAGGGCGAGGGAGGTGTAAATGGACGCGAGGGACGTCGTGCAGTTCCATGACGAAATCCACCTTTGTCCCGTCCGAGTGCCCGCCCCATGGAGGAGAAGACAAAGGTGCTGGAGTAGCACTCCTCCTCCCCCGGCCATGGCCTCCCCGATGACCGCGGCCCCTCGCCCCTCCGCCACCACGGGCGCTTGTCCCGCCCTGTGCAGCTGCGGCCCCTGAAGTTGTGCCATGATCCAAGTGGAATCCCCTTGCCACCCTGGCGGCTGATGGTGGCCTCCCTCGTCCCCTAGCCATAGATAGGGGTGAGCGCCACGTGGAACTACAGAAGATTCTGCAAATGCAAGCTAGGGTGGTGAATGTTTCAGGGGTTGATGGATGAGCAAAATCCACTCACAAACTACCTAATTTACAGGGAGAGGAGCGCGGGGCTAGCTCCCCTCACTCCACAAACTGCCGCCCCTCTCGCCCAATCACCCATGATCACGGGCGAACACGGAACCACCCTGTTGCACCAATGCGTGCGGGGGGGGGGGCCTGTCACGACTGCGGCCTTTATGGCCACGAACGCCACTTGCGTGACCATTAGTGTGCATGCTTCATGCGTTGCAGTCACGCGTCGGGAGGTGGGGCGAACACTGTGCGCACACTTCTCCACCTCGTGCGCTTGATGCGCGATGTGGGGAAGGGCCGTCTACAATGACTCCGAAGCTATAGAGTCCCGTGCCAAGGAAGCCCGTGCACTACTTTGGGCGTGGCCCAGCAACGCCCCGCGCACATGCGTGGCCCAGGCCCAGGGGCTCCTGTCGGTGCACTAGAGACTGGGGTCCCTTGTGCCCCAGACTTGTGCACGGGCATCGGCGACACCCGTGATAGCAGTGCACAGGGAAGAACTGCAGGAAGGCAATTCAAGACCCACCAAGGCCACGCCTTTCCCTCTCTCCAGCGGCATGGAGTACAAGGGCTCCAGATGCAAGGCCCAGACAAGCCCCCCCCCTCGCCGGGAAGATTCCCAAGGCCCCGACAAGCTCACTTCGCCGGGAAGACTCCCGAAGATTAGCAAGACCCCGGCAAGCCTCCCTTGCTGGGAAGGTGACCAAGTCGTCCGACACAGACTCCATGCCAGCAAGCCCCTTTCGCTCGCCAGGTGTCCTCCCCCGTTTCTACCACAATCCGACTACTCCAGCACATCCTTCATGCACCAGCGCAAGACCCAGGTGTCGATTCACCTAGGTACGTGTCGCGACCACCTTGCCGCAGGTCAGGGGTTAGACAAGGTATTTACTGCCCCTGACACCACCAAAGAAGAAGAGCAGTGAACACTATTCACTATGCACCCCGCGAGCACACTGTTGGTGACCCCTTTGCCTATAAAAGGAGTCCCAAAGCTCATTCTCAGGGTTTGGACTTTTTGGGATCGGAGACTCCCTAATAACCTACTAAGTTACTGTAGAAAATCACCCTAGAGTAAGCACACAATACAAACTAAGCAGGAGTACGGTTTTACGCGCCAAGCAGCACGAACCTGGATAAAAGACCTTGCCGGTGCTGATTCCCAGCTCCGCTCTCGACGCCATACCTCTCCCTCCCCGCCGAACAATCAAGGGACTCCTCGAGTTTCCCATAGGTGTTGGTTTCCCCGACACACCCTTTTGGTGCCACCGAGTTGTGTATATCAGTCCCACCAAGATTCAAAAGTTCCGCCTTTTGTAACTTTGTTGTCAGCGAGTTTGCCACTTAGGTGTGACGGTTGGATTTTGTGTGATGCCTATATATACCCCTTCACCCACCTCACACTCATGGAAGAATCACACAGAGCAAGCACTTAATTGTCAGATCCGTTTTCCGAGAGAGAACCACCTACTCTTGTGTTGAGACCAAGATATTCCGGTCCATTCATTTGAAACTTGATCTCTAGCCTTCCCAAATTGCTTTCCATCAAATCAATCTCTCCTACCCATGCATATTCTGTGAGAGACTGATTTTGTGTTGAGGAGACTATCTTTAGAAGCACAAGATCAAGGAGTTCATTGTTCTACCACATCTATTACCTTTTGGAGGGTAGTGCCTCCTAGATTGGTTAGGTGTCGCTTGGGAGCCTCCTACTTCATGTTGTGGAGTTTAACCAAGATGTTTGTAAGGGCAAGGAGATCGCCTACTTCATGAAGATCTATCATGAGTAAGGCTAGTCCTCTGTGGACGGAAGGCATGGTAGAATAGACAAGGCCGCTTCTTCATGGACCCCTTGTGGGTGCAGCCCTCTATGGACTCTCGCAGCCGTTACCCTTCTTGGGTTGAATTCTCCACTAACATGGACGTACGATAGCACCACCTATCGGAACCATACCAAATATTGTCGTGTCAACGTCATGCGTCTGATCTCCCTACCTTACTCATTTACTTTACACTTGCATGTTTTACTTTCTGCTGCTATACTCTTAGAACTCCATGTGTAGGGTGTACTTGACTTGCTATAACTCACAAAGTTGCCTCTCAACTAAAATTTGAAAAAGGCAAAAAAATTATCTTGTCAAGTAGCCTAATCACCCCCCTCTAGACATACTTTCGATCCTACAGGAAGATCACTTCCGCTATCACCGCAAGGGTTGGTTGTTTCAGCCCTGGTCAGGGTTGTCACCCAGGTCATCCCTTCCATTGTTGCTGCGGTCACCTTCACGCCCGGTGATACGTCTCCAACGTATCTATAATTTTTGCTTGTTCCATGTTGTTATATTACCATTCTTGTATGTTTTACAATCATTTTACTACAACTTTCTATTATTTTTTGGGACTAACCTATTAATGGTTGCAAAATTGCACAAGTTCTGTTTCACACTTTGATTTGTAGAAATTAATTAAAACGGTGTCAAATGGAAAAAGCTAAAACTAGGAATGTGTGGGGTATTTTATATCACTCATTCTGGACTATACGTTCGTCCAAAAAGGTGTTCGTATGTGATCTAGAGACCCGTTTTACAGAAGGAAAATATATGATTACGGGGTCAAGTGAATTGTTGACGTGATTGAGTCTAACTCTTAACATATCTGATACATTCGGCCAAGCCATGACTTTGAAGACTCATGAGGGCTGTGAGGAGCCCCTAGGAAGGTTTTAGAGGTGTCCGAGAGCCATTGGATCAGGGACCCATCCATCGAAGGGCCATAGAGCACCGCGGAGGCACATATAAGGACAGAAGACCGTAATTTTGGTAGAACCAACAATAGACACAAATTTGCCTCTCCCTTGACAGCCACCAAAAAGGGGAGAGGCTCCTCCATTTCAGCACGAAGACCAAGTAAGAAGGAGCGGAAAGGGGCCGCCGGCCGTCGCCGGTGTCGTGGCCGCCAACGCCTCCATCTCTTCAGGGCTGCACCTCTCCATCAACAAATCTCTCTTCCTCACCATCATGTGTGACTAATCCTCCTCGGGGCTGAGGGTCTGGACTAGTAGCTATGTGTTCAATCTCTCTCTCTGGTGTTCTTGAGATGGCACAATCTTGATGTATCGCGAGCTTTGTTAATATAGATGAATCATATGGAGTTTTTCCCTCTCTATCTTCTCGTGATGAATTGAGTTTTCCCTTTGAAGTTTTCTTATCGGATCGAGTCTTTAAGGATTTGCGAACACTCAATGTATGTCTTGCGATGGGATATCTATGGTGGCAATGGGATGTTCTATTGATCCACTTGATATATGTTTTGTTGATTGATACTTCCATTTTGCATCATGCTTTCATGTTGATATTTATCGCTTTATGGACTGCTATTATACTTTGTGGTACCATACTTATGCCTTTTCTCTCTTATTTTGCACGGTTTATTTGAAGAGGGAGAATACCGGCAGCTGGAATTCTCGACTGGAAAAGGAGCAAGTCTGAATCCTCTATTCTACGCAACTCCAAATGCCCTGAAAATCAACGTGGAATTTTTTGGGAATATACAAAAAATACTGGGCGAAAGAAGTGCCACAGGGGAGCTGCTAGGGGCCCACAAGCCTGGTAGCCGCGGCCTGCTCCCCTGGCCGTGGCTACAGGGCTTGTGGGCACCCTGGTGGCCCACTGGCCCCCCTCTTCTGCTATATGATGGGTTTCATCCGGAAAAAAATGAGAGCGGAGCTTTTTCGAGGAGGCGCCGCCGCCATGAGGCGGAACTTGAGCAGAACCAATCTAGAGCTCCGGCAGGACGATCCTGCCGGGGAAAACTTCCCTCCCGGAGGGGGAAATCATTGCCATTGTCATCACCAACACTCCTCTCATTGGAGGGGACTCGTCTCCACAACATCTTCATGAGCACCATCTCATCTCCAAACCCTAGTTCATCACTTGTAACCAATCTCCGTCTCGCGACTCCGATTTGTACTTGTAAGGTTGCTAGTAGTGTTGATTACTCTTTGTAGTCGATGTTAGTTGGATTACTTGGTGGAAGAGTTTATGTTCAGATCCTTGATGCTACTCATTACCTCTCTGGTCATGAATATGATTATGCTTTGTGAGTAGTTACTTTTGTTCCTGAGGACATGGGATAAGTCATGCTAATAGTAGTCATGTGAATTTGGTATTCGTTCGGTAATTTGATATGTTGTATGTTGTTTCTCCTCTAGTGGTGTTATGTGAACGTCGACTACATAACACTTCACCATTATTTGGGCCTAGAGGAAGGCATTGGGGAGTAGTAAGTAGATGATGGGTTGATAGAGTGACAGAAGCTTAAACCCGAGTCTACGCATTGCTTCGTAAGGGGCTGATTTGGACCCACTAGTTTAATGCTATGGTTAGACTTTGTCTTAATTATTCTTTCATAGTTGTGGATGCTTGCGAGAGGGGTTAATCATAAGTGGGATGCTTGTCCAAGTAAGGGCAGTACCCAAGCGCCGGTCCACCCACATGTCAAACTATCAAAGTAACGAATGCGAATCATATGAACATGATGAAAACTAGCATGACAAAAATTCCCGTGTGTCCTTGGGAGGATTTTTCCTCTAATAAGACTTTGCTCAGGCTTGTCCCTTGCTACAAAAGGGATTGGGCCACTTTGCTGCACCGTTGCTATCACTTGTTAGTTGTTACTTTTCACCTGCTACGTTTCACTTCACTACACCATCACTTGTTACCGCTACTTTCAGTGCTTGTAGTTATTACCTTGCTGAAAACGGTTTATCAGAGCCTTCTGCTCCTCGTTGGGTTCAACACTCTTAAAGGACTACGATTGATCCCCTATACTTGTGGGTCATCGGTGATCAACTTGCGGGTTCCGTGGCCTTGGTATTCTATGCATAGGGGTTGGCACATGTTTTCGTCTTGACTTTCCGGTAGAAACTTTGGGGCACTCTCTGATGTTCTTTGTGTTGGATTCAACATGATGAATCGGAAATTATGTGATGCAAATTGTATAATCACTTGTGGTGACGCTGGAGTATCTATGTGACATTAAAGTTTTGTTTTGATGTGTTTCTTAAGGTGTTATTTTAGTACGAACTCTAGGGTTGTTTGTGATACTTACAGCGATAGCTCATAAGATTGATCAGAAAATATATCTTTGAGGTGGTTTCGTACCCTACAATAATTTATTCGTTTATTCTCCGCTATTTGTGACTTTGGAGTGAACTCTTTGTTGCACGTGAGGGATTTATATATGATTCAAGTGTGTTAGTATTGTCGAGAGAAATTGCAGTACTGAAAGTATGGACCCTAGGCCTTGTTTCTAAGCATTGCAATACCATTTGCGCTCACTTTTATCATTAGTTACCTTGCTGTTTTATTTTTTCGGATTACAAAAACCTATATCTACCGTCCATATTATACTTGTATCACCATCTCTTCGCCGAACTAGTGCACCTATACAATTTTCCATTGTATTGGGTGTTTTGGGGACACAAGAGACTCTTTGTTATTTGATTGCAGGATTGCTTGAGAGAAACCATCTTCATCCTACGCCTTCCACGGATAGATAAACCTTAGGTCATCCACCTGAGGGAAACTTGTTATTGTCCTACAAAACTCTGCGCTTGGAGGCCCAACACGAGTCTACAAGAAGGTTGTGTAGTAGACATCAAGCTCTTTCCTGGCGCCGTTGTCGGGGAGGTTAGGTAAGCTTCACTAACATCCCGTCAACGAAGCTCTTTTCTGTCACCGTTGCCGGGGAGGTTAGGTAAGCGGCACACACATCCCATCAACGAAGCTATTTTCTCGCGTCGTTGCCTAGGAGGTGAGTGATTGAAGGTACATCTTTAGATCTTGCAATTAAATATTTTAGTTTCTTGTTTTTCAATAGTTTGGTTTTATAATTGAAAACTACAAAAAATGGATTGAGGTTTCCTCATATGCTTCATCTTCTTAATATCTTTCGTGAAAATGATGGAAAGGAAAATACTGCTCAAGTGTTAGAAGAAGAAGTTATTAAAATGTTTGGCACTAAATCTTTGAGTGATGGCCATCATAGCAATATTGTTAGTATGAATTCTCTGAATATTCATGATGCTAATGATGTGCAAAGCCATAAGCTTGGGGTTTCTATGCTTGATGAATATGATTTTTGTCCCCCAAGTTTTGATGAGAAAAATATTATGATGATAGCATGCCTCCTATGTATGATGATTATTGCGATGACATGTATGCTATAAAGAGTGATAGTAACCGTGAAACTTGTTATCATGATTTTATTATTCAAAGTGATTATGTCAATCAAGTACCTCATGATAATTATTTCGTTGAGTTTACTCCCACTATTAGTCATGAGAAGAAATTTTCTTTTGTGTAAAGTAGTAAAATTTCTATGCTTGTAGATCATGAAAAGAATGCTTTAGGTTCTGGTTATATTGTAAAATTCCTTCATCATGCTACTGAAAATTATTATGAGGAAGAATCATATGCTTATTGGAATTGCAATAATATCAAGTTTCCTCTCTATGTGTTTGTCGGTGTTTTGGAAATGGGGGTACCCAGACCTGCCTACCTGCGGCCCAGGGTTGGCCTACTTCATCGACCATAAACCAGCAGGCCCGACACCACTCAAGGCAAGGCCCTCACGAGGGGCCAAGCCTCGCAAGGAGGAACAACATCAAGACCCGCGGGGGGCCTCCTCAGGACCCCTCCGGAGCGGCGGATATTCTGAGGCGAGACCCGGCCTCACTAGTCGACGATGGCACGGAGGAAGGATAGGCGAGCAGCACACAACAGGATGCAGCAGTTTCCCCTTTAGTGCAAAGGGGGCGAGGATGCAGCAGGTCTCCAAGGCATCTCCCAAATGATACCATTCTGGTGGAACAAGGCCACCACCACCCGCCTGCAGGACACACATCATCCCTGAACCCGTCCATGCAGCGCTGGCAGCCACTTTGTAGGTGAAGACTACTTTTGGACACGGGAACCATGTTCCCCTGTTCCCCTTCGAAATTGGTCGTTGTGGGATCCCTTCCCGTCGAAATGATAAGGGAAGAGGACTGGGGTCACCACTATATATAGTGGGTAGGTTACTTCATGGGGGGGATCGATTCATTCATTCGCCCACTGGCACCACAAAAAGACCACCCAGCCTCCGGAGGCTCTCTAACACTGTACTAGTTCATCCACCAACCTCCATGAGAGGCAATCCACCAAAGCAGGAGTAGGTTATGACGCTTCTCAGCGGCCCGAAACTAGGTAAACTGTCGTGTTCTGTGTTTTCCTCACCATCGAGTGAGTTCTCTGCCATCCCAAGTGAGTAGTGAGTCAGGTCAACCAAAGCTACCAAGTGGCCTCCGCACGCGCCCCTGTGTTCGAATCTTTAGGGTTTTGCGGAGCCCAAATCCGACATTTGGCACGCCAGGTAGGGGGTGCGTGTCTCAGCCTCCACGCCAACAGCCAGAGCCAGACCTGGACTCAACGACTCCATGGCAAGCGCGACACTGACAGCCGCCGGTCCCCGGCGGTGGACGGCGTCCGGGCGAGCAGGGCTGCCCTACAGGCGCGTACATACTTGGCAGATCGCATGCACCACCTTCCGGTCGTCACGTCAAGAGTATCCTACCGCGCGAGGGGGGGTCACCAAAGGCTTTATCCCGGGGAATACCGCATATGGCCGGAGGTCAACATCACCTTTGGCTCAGATGATCATCCCAAGGCCACGACGGCCACTGGGACACTCCCTATGTTGTGCACGCCGACCATACGCGGCCTGGCCGTCTCCAAGACCCTCATCGATGGTGGCACGGGCCTCAACGTCATCTCAGTAGAGGTCTTCGACGCGCTGCAGTGGACCCGGGAGCAGCTTGTGCCTTCAAAGCCCTTCTCCGGGGTGGTGGCAGGGTCTGTCACCCCTGTGGGAAGGATTCTCCTCCCCGTCACCTTCGGCACCCGCTCCAACTTCCATACCGAGCAGATTGACTTCGACGACGCCCGCATCCACCTTCCGTACAACACAATACTCGGCTACCCCGACCTCGCGCAGTTCATGGCAGCAACACACCCAAGCTACAACATCGTCATGATGCTCGCGATCGGCGGCTTGCTCACCATCGTGGAGGACGTCAAGGACGCATCTCGGGTACTCGAGCTCTCCCACAAGGCCGCGTCCGTGGCACGTGCCAACCTGAGGGGCACAACACGCGCCGCGGATGACCCTGGGGACGTCCCCGACGTCGCGCCCGTGAAGAAGAAGTAGTTGTTCTCCCAAGACCGGGCGGAAACAAAGCAAGTACCAGATGATGAAGGAAGCTCGGCTCCCACCTTCACCATCTGTGCAAACCTCCCCCAAGACCAAAAGAAGCCATTGGTGGGTTTCCTCAGGGCGAAGAAGCACATGTTCGCTTGGAGCGCCTCCGACCTGGTGGTGGTCCCGAGGGACGTCATTGAGCACCACCTCATGGTGTGCCCGAAAGCGCCTCTATTGAAGTAGAAGGCAAGGAGGCAAGCCTCGGATAAGCAGGCGTTCATCGCTCAAGAGGTGTGCAAACTGAAGGAGGAAGGGGTCATTCGAGAGGTGCGCTACCCGGAATGGGTGGCCAACCTGGTGGTCGTCTAGAAGAAGTGCGGGAAGGAGTGCATGTGCGTCAACTTCACGAGCCTAAACAACACTTGCCCTCAGGACCCGTTCCCGATACCACACATAGACCAGATCATGGATTCCACCATGGAGTGTGATCACCTGTGCTTCATGGATGCATTCTGGGGCGACCACTAGATCAAGATGGCGGTGGAGGACGCCGAGAAGATAGCCTTCCAGTCTCCGTGTGGGATATACTACTACAAGTGAATGCCCTTCGGGATGCGGAACGTCGGGGCAACCTTCCAACGGTTGATGCATATCGCTCCGGGACCGCAGCTCAGGAGGTACGCAGAGGCCTACGTCGACGACATCATGGTCAAGTCAAGGCAGGTAAAAACCCTGGTGGAGGACGTGGAGGAAGCCTTTGCCAGCCTAAGAGAGGTGAACCATAAGCCCAACCCCGAGAAGTGCGTCTTCGGGGTGCCATCAGGCAAACTGCTCGGTTTCCTGGTGTCGCATCGAGAGATCGAGGCAAACCCGGTGAAGGTCAATGCCATAACAAAGATGAGCGCGCCCTCAACCCTCAAGGAGATGCAGAAGCTGGTAGGGTGCGTTACCTCCTTGGGTCGTTTCATCTCCAAGCTCGGCGAACGAGTCCTGCCTTTCTTCAAGATCATGAAAAGAAAGGGGCCCTTCGAAAGGACCCCGGAGGCCGATGCAAACTTCGATGAGCTCAAGCGATACCTCACAAGCCCGTCGGTCATGGTAGCACCTCGCCCACGGGAGCCTCTGCTTCTGAACCTTACTGTCACCCCCCATTTCGCCAGCGCCGCGTTGGTGGCAGTAAGGGAGCAGCGAACTAGCAAGGGCGCCACTTTGGGGAACCCCGACGGGCCCCCACCAGCGGAGTCTGGGGCTCTCACGACTCGCGAGTTCTGATTCCCCCGCAGGAAGAGGGACCTGAGGCTCAAACCGGAGGGTCAGGCCATGAGATGCTCAGCCCTCGTGAAGCCCCACCCCTCCTCCGGATCGCGAGTGCTCGAACCTTCTCAGCTCGCCGGGAGCATGATGCCCCGGAGGGCTGAATCCTTGTCGACCACCCATTGTACTTCATCAGCACGATGTTGTGGGATGCGCGCTCGCACTATCCCATGCAGCTGAAACTCCTTCTAGCACTCCTCGTTGCTTTGCGCAAGTTACGCCACTACTTTCAGGGGCACCCAATCCAGGTCGTCTCCGCCTACCCCTTGGAGAAGATCCTCCATAACCCAAACGCGGCGGGAAGGGTTGCCGAATGGAACATCGAGCTTTAGGTTTTCAATATCGAATTGAGCTCGACCAGGGTCATCAAGGGAGCGGCCTTGGCTGACTTCATGGTCGAGGGACAGACGCACCAGGATGGGGGCTAAAGGGAGCCAATCCCTTGCCCCCGGTGTGGAGGCACCCAAGGGATGGACCATGCACTTCGATGGAGCTTTCACACACAGAGGAGCAGGGGCTTGAGTGGTGCTCACTTCCCCGACGGGAGACAAGCTCCGCTACACCATGGAGACATGCTTCCAGCGTGGGGAGAAGGTCTCCAATAAAATAGCGGAGTACGAGGGCCTCATCGCCGGCCTCAAAGAGGCGGCAGCCTTGGGGGTCTTACGCCTCGCCGTGATGGGCGACTCCTAGCTTCTCGTCAACTTCTCCAACAAAGAGTACACGCCCAAGGACGAGCACATGGAAGCGTATCTGCAAGAGGTACGAAAGATTGAGAAACGTTTTCAAGGCCTATAGCTGCATTACGTCCCACGTGGCAAGAACAAGGAGGCGAACGACATAGCCAAAAGATCCTCGTGGAGGACATAGCCACGTGGCGAGAACAAGGAGGAGAACAAGCACGTCCCACGTGGCGAGGATCAAGAGCCGGGTGTCCTCGAGGAGCGACTCTTCAAGCCTTCCACGACACCGTCACCCGAGGGCCTCGCGCCACGTGGAGAGGAGATCCCCCCTGCACCGACCTCGGTGTCTCCGGATTGCGGCGAGGCCTCGGCAGCTTGACTGCTCCTGGCCCTGGAGGCGCGGACCGACGATTGGATGCAGGAACTCGGGGCGTACCTGCTCCATGACACATTGCTAGAGAAGGAAAAAGACGCGGAGCACGTAGCATGACAAGCGTCGACCTACTGCTTACATGACAGTGAAGTGTACCGCAGGCGCGCGAACAACGTCGCGCTGAGGTGCATTTAGAGGCAGCGGGGGTGCAAACTACTGGCCGACATACACGGAGGGGACTGCGGGCATCACTCCTCTTTGCGCATGCTCGCGGGTAAGGCGTTCAGGTCAGGTTTCTAGTGGCATGTAGCGTTGGACGACGCCACCGAGTTGGTCTGGTCTTGCGAGGCCTGCCAGGTCCACGCCAAGCAAATCCACGAGCCCGCGTAGGGCCTCCAGACCATTCCGCTTTCCTAGCACTTCGCGTTTCTGGGGGGTTGGATATACTGGGGCCCTTCCCGTGGGCAGCTCGCGGCTTTCGCTACCTCTATGTTGTTGTCGACAAATTCACCAAGAGGGAGGAGGTGGAGCCCGTGTGCACCATCACTGCAGGGTTGGCCGTCAAATTCATCAAGGGCCTCGTGAGCCGGTTCGACGTCACCAACCGCATCATCACCGACAACGGTTTACAGTTCACCAGTCAGCTCTTCAAGGGTTTACTGTGCTAACCTAGGGACGCAGGTATGCTACGCATCGGTGGCCCACACGCGGAGCAATGGCCAGGTGGATTACGCAAACGGAGAGGTCCTGCGAGGCCTCAAGGTGAGGAGCTTCAAGAAGAAGCTCGAAGCTTGTGGCCGGGGTTGGGTCGACGAGCTCCCGTTGGTGATGTGGTCCAACCGCACCACCGCGACTAAGCCCACAAGCAAAACCCCGTTCTTCCTCTTCTATGTAGCCAAAGTGGTCCTTCCCCACGAGATCAAGCACTGGTCCCCGCGGGTCATGGCTTTCGATGAGGTGCGTCAGGAGGCTGTGCGGGGGACATACCTCATGCCTGGGGAGGAGGCGGTCCGCCGGGCCTCACTCCGAGCCATGAGGTACCAGCAGGCCTTACGGCGCTATCACTGCCGTAACATCCGCTCGAGGACCCTTGAAGTCAGCGACCTCGTCCTGAGGTGGGTTCAATCCAGGGAGGGCTTGCATAAGATCTCTCCCATCTGGGAGGGGCCATTCAAGGTCGCCCATGTCTCCAGGCCTGGTGCCGTGCGCCTGGAGACTCAAGATGAAGTTCCCATCCAGAACACTTGGAACATCCAACATCTCCAGAAGTTCTACCCGTAACGCTCTGCATCGCCTCTGCATCATCCTTCAATTCTTCCGGAACCTACTTCATCCCATGACACTCTCACGTAACAATGAGTTGCGGCTGTATGTGACATCTGATACTCGCTCAAGAGTCCCATTTACGGCTCGACGCGCCATCTTGGAGAGGAAACAAAATATGGTCTTTTCTTACAACAGTTGTTTCTCTTGGGACAACTTGAGCGTCGAAGGGGGCTCCTGAGCATCGCGCCTCAGGAGCCTCACCGGTCACAAAGCCACTTGGCCACCCTGGTGCCGTCTAGGCCCCGTGAGGAACGACCTTGGTAACGGGTCGTGCCTCACGACGGCAGGGAAATGTGTGGGACCGGGACCTGCCAACGCAGAGCTTCATGAATGTAGACTAGGGATCTCCAGCAAACAGACTCTTCAAAAGAAGAAAGCAGAATCCCTGAGGGCCTCTTGGACATCAAAGGGGCTCCTGAGCATCGCTCTTCAGGAGCCTTACCGGTCACAAATCCACATGGCCACCCTGGTATTGTCTAGGCACATTCGGTTGCTGCCAGGGGAGTCAGGGCTTGCCCCGTGAGGAACGACCTTGGTAATTGGTCACACCTCACGACGGTAGGGAAATGTGCGGGACTGGGGCCTGCTCACATAGAGCATCGACCCACTTCACCCACAATGAAGAGAAGCCACCCGAGGAACAAGCCCCCCGAACGCCATAACCACGCCTCACAACCAAAGAGGTTCACTGCAAGCACACCGGGCTAAGTATCCAAACCGACCGAACGCAACAGTTCTAACAAAAGGGGTGGTCGCCCAAATCCATTACATGGTCAAAGGGCCCTTCGTTGTTTTCATGGACGCAGGTTCAGAAGTAAGGAGGAGACAGCTAGCGACGGAGGTCCCAAGGGGGATGCCGCCGCAGGAGCCCGACACCCGCGCGCCAGCACTTAGTCCGTGCCCTCCTCCTCCTTTACGGGCGCCATAGGAGCAGACGAGCGGCACCGTGCTTGGGGGCCTCCCTCATGGTCCAGGTGCGGCGGCGAGGTGGCTCTTCGTAGCTGTTGTCGCTACTTTCACTCGTGCTCCCTCCGGAGGGGGTGTCACTGCTGTCGGAGGCGAGGCGCCCACCGCCGGAGGCGGGCTTATCTACGAAATCGATGTCGTCGGCGTCCTCTAGGAAGCAACCTAGACGCTTGCCCTCGTCCCCAAAGATCTTGACGAGGAGCGTCGCTTCCCCATCATACTTGAAGTGGAGGTTGCGCCTCCCCCTCTGGCGTCGAGCGCGGAGGAATGGCTGCCACCCGTGGTTCAGGTACACCTAGCCGTGGGGGGTGACCTCGACCTCCACCTAGGATGCCCCACCACAGCAGCCGTCAGACTGCAACCAGAGGTCTGGGAGGCCGCCGGTCGGCAGGACTGTCGCGAAGAAGTTTGGGAGCTGGAACCATGCTGTTTCCGGCCTAGCCACCCACATCACAAAGTCCATCGCCGTGTCAGCTGAATAAAGCCGCGAGCGTGGCGGCCTGGTGGCCACCGCCGACCTCCCACCTCAGCCACTGCGGACGCTCGCGCCAATTGATGCCCCATCGACGCCATCGATGGTGATTCCAGGCCGGGCGGAACCATGACCGCGCCCGCCGGAGACCGCTGTCGACACCGCTACGTTCTTCCGAGGGTGGCCACGACCCCTCTTGGATGGCGGGCCGACAAACCTTCCCCTGAAGCCTTCTCCTTCTCGGCAGTGGAATACCTTCTCACCGGTGCCATGCTGAGGGGGTGGAGGGCTCGAGGTGGAAGATGAAGAAGACGGAGGCAATGTGGACCTTATCGCCCTCGTTAGGTCTAATACATGGTCGACGGCAGACTGGCGTCCTTCTGCATTCCTGGGCCCACGCGGTTCATGAGGAAGCGCGCCCGCGTGGCGTGCGTAGAGGTGACGTCCCCAAGAAGCGATGATGGCTAGCGCAGCGCCCAGGCGTCACGTAAGTTTGACCAGGCGGGTCTCCGAGCGCCTCGAGAACTGGGACCACTTGGCTGCGTGGCGCACGTGAGGCCTGGTCCGAGGCTTTTAGGGCCCACGACACTTCAGACCGCCCTCAAGGCTTCGCCAAGAAGCTACCCCAGACGCGCCTTGGGCTCGAGGGCTACTATCGCCGTTCTGCGAATGGGAGTACCCAGACCTGCCTCCGTGCAGCCCAGGGTTGGCCTACTTCATCGACCAAAAACCAACAGGCCCGACACCACTCAAGGCAAGGCCCTCGCGAGGGGCCAAGCATCGCAAGGAGGAACAACATCAAGACCCACAGGGGGCCTCCTCAGGACCCCACCGGAGCGGCGAATATTCCAAGGAGAGAGCCGGCCTCAGGAGTCGAGGATGACATGGAGGAAGGACAGGCGAGCAACAGACAACAAGACGGAGAAGTTTCCCCTTTAGTGCAAAGGGGCGAGGATGCACGCACGTCTTCAAGGCATCTCCCAATGGTTTCCATTCTGGTGCAACAAGGCCACCACCGCCCGCAAGCAGGACAGACGTCATCCCTGGACCCGTCCCTGCAGTGCTGGCAACCACTTTGCACGCAAAGACTACTTTTGGACAGGGGAAGCATGTTCCCGTGCCCCCCTTTGAAATTGGCCGTTGTGGGATCCATTACCGCCGAAACGATATGGGAAGAGGACCGGGGCCGCCACTATATATAAAGGGTAGGTTATTTCATAGGAGGGGTCGATTAATTCATTCACCCACTAGCACCACACAAAGGCCACCCAGCCTCCAGAGTCTCTCTAACACTGTACTAGTTCATCCACCATCGTCCACGAGAGGCAATCCACCAAAGCAGGAGTAGGGTATTACGCTTCCCAGTGGCCCGAACCAGGGTGAACTGTCGTGTTCTGTGTTTTCCTCACCATCGAGTGATTCTCTACCATCCCCAACAAGTAGCCAGTCAGGCGAACGGAAGCTGCCAAGTGGCCTCCGCACGCGCCCCTGTGTTCGAATCTTTAGGGTTTTGCGGAGCCCGAAATCTGACAATGTTCAATGTTTTGAATTATGCTTGTTTTGCCTTCCTATGCTAGTTGATTATTGCTCCCATAAACTGTTTCTTCACAAATTCCATATGCATAGGAAGTGGATTAGACTTAAATGTGCTTGTCATGATATTCATGATGGTCTTTTGCATGTTATCATTATTATTCCTATGTGAGCATCATTGAAATCATCATGCCTAGCTAAAAGACTTTAAAGAAAAGCGCTTGTTGGGGGACAACCAACACTATTACTTGGTTTTTTTGTGTTTGCTTGATTAAGCTACTGTATTAATCATGTTTATGCCTTTTATTTCAACAAAGTGCGAAGTAAAGCCTTTGGGATAGTGTGGATGATAGTTGAGGTGATTCTGTGCAAAAATAGAAACTTTTTCTCTCAGTCTAGGAATTGTGTAAATTCACTGGAACATGCTTTTGATGTTAATTTTTACACATGATTTATATACAAATTTCCTAGGTTTTACAATTTTTTTAGAATTTTTAGAGACACGGAAGTATGGTTACATTACAGATCTTCACAGACTGTTCAGTCTTTGACAGATTCTGTTTTGCATGCATAGTTTGCTTGTTCTAGTGTTCCCCTAGCTTATATTCAGTGATATAAATTATGGGAATATTATAATACAGTAGGTATGATGTGGGAACAATTATGAATCTTGTCTTGATAGTACCTAAGTGAATGATCATTATTTATTATACTAACCCATCTCACGAAGTTCCGTTAAGTTTTGTGTGATTGAAGTTTCCATGTTTTGGGTGAGACAACAATATGAGGAGAATAATGAGTAACAAGAACCTAAGCTTGGGGATTCCCAAGGAACCCCAAGGTTATATCCAAGGAAGAATCAAGTGCCTAAGCTCGGGGAAGCCATGGAAGGCATCCCCTCTTTAGTCTTCAACATTATCGGTATATCTTACTTGGTGCTATATTTTTCTTCGTCACGTAATATGTGTTTTTCTTGGAGAATCATTTTATTTTTTTGTTCTCTGTTAGGTGTTATTAATAATCTTGTTTTTCAATAAAAAGTTTCAAGAATTGCATTAGGATGCTTGCATTGCATGCTTTGATTGGTGATGTGTAAAAACAAAAATAGGTTTTGTAGTGTTTGAATTTTCATATTTTACTAGAACTTGGAAAGTTTCTCATATTTTGACACATGGTTTTTATATAAATTTTATGGCATGTCCTTAATTTTCATAATTTTTTGAGTTACATAAGTTCACTGTTTTCATAAATTTTTACATACTGTTCTGTTTGGACAGATTGCTGTCATAGTTTTGTTATCTACTTATCCTATTGTTTTCATAGCCAATATTGATAGATATAAATTGTGGAAATGATAGTAAACAGTAGATGATGTTTGCAATGATGATCCAACTTTTCATGACAATACATAAAGAGTTGATTTATTATTATGTGCACTAACCTATCTTACGAGTTCTTTTCAAGTTTTGTGTGGATGAAGTTTTTGAGAATAGGTGAAACCGGGATACGAGAGGATTGAAAAAGATACAAAAGCTCAAGATTGGGGATGCCCAAGGCACCGTATGTAAATATTTCAAGAACTCTCAATCATCTAAGCTTGGGGATGCTACGCATCCCACCTCTCTTTGTCAACTGTCGGTTAGCCTATGTTAAGCCTAAATTTTTATTCGTTCACATGATGCGTCCTATTCTTGGATTGCTATTTTTCTTTTGTTTGCTGTTTAAATAAAATACTTAGATTTTAATATATATTTTTTTAGGAAAAGAGAGTCCTCACATGGCCCCTTAATTGTTTGACAACTTGTTAATCTTCACTTATATCTTTTGTGAGTAGCCTGTCATTTCCTCTACTTCTTCACTTATACCTTTTTTGAGGGATGAAATCTTTATGATCTTCTACTTATTTAAATTGGTTTGAGCATGTCTAAAGGTCAATAGCAATATATGAAACTAGTCCTATGCATGCGACAAATTAGGCTTGATTCTTTGGAATAGTTTTGAAACATGATGATAGTAATATGTGAGTCATGTTAGTGAGTAATTATGCTTTAAGTAGGAATATTGGTGTTAAGGCTTGTGATTCCCTATGCATGCATGAAAGTCAACAGTTATGCAATGAAGTTACATCCTACTGTGGTGCATTATTTGGTGTTAGTTATGACTCAATCCTCACTTATGTGAATTTTCATTTCTTGGTTTGATTCCTTCCCAATATATTTGCTAGCCTTCATTTGTACTAATTAGAAATACTACTTGTGCATCCAAAATCCTTAAACCAAGTTTTGCCACATGAGTCCACCATACCTACCTACATGCGGTATTTCCATGCCGTTCCAAGCAAATTTGTATGTGCCATCTCTAAATTTTCAAAAACAATTCTCTTTTGCGTGCGTGTATATCTCATGATATGGTGGGGAGTATCCAATATTTTTCCATGCTAGGTGGGTTATTCTCACGATATGTGTTGATTCACTATCGTTCATGAGAAAGTGGCTGGTATTCGGGATGCCCAGTTCCATAGTCAAAAATCAAATCAAATATAATGAAACAAAACTCCCCCATGAATGTTGTTGGTATGGACGGTACCCATGTATTCGACTCGCCGTGGAGGAGGAGTAAAAACTTTACCATTCTGTTTGGGAACCGCCTATAATGTATCTAGCATGGAAAGTATTGTGAGCTACTTTGTCGTTTACGTTGACAGGAAAAGTATGCTACTCAAAACATTTTTTCTCTCTCAATTTAAACCTTGAGCTCTAGCACGTCTACAAATCCCTACTTGCCTCTGCGAAGGGCCTATCTATTTACTTTATGCAATTTTTATTTTTGCTTTGAGTTTCCATCCTCTCCTCTAAGCACCAACTAGGGAACACCATGATCGTACTTGAGCATTGGGCATAGCTAATATTCGAGTGTGCTTCATGAATGGATCATTGATTGAGCATGATGGGCTAGGGATAACTTTTTTTAGTGTCCATATTTTGAAAGACATGGTTGCTTGTTGACATGCTTGAGTGTTGAAGTCATTATGTTAAGACTAGACTATTACTTTGAATCACTTACAAGTCCAAATGTCCATGCTATACAAAGAAAAAAAAATTGATGAACATGTTACACAACATGCCACATCAAAAATTCTGTTTTTATCATTTACCTACTCGAGGATGAGCAGGAATTAAGCTTGGGGATGTTGATATGTCTCCAACGTATCTATAACTTTTGCTTGTTCCATGCTGCTATATTATCATTCTTGGATGTTTTAAAATCATTTTACTACAACTTTATATTATTTTTTGGGACTAACCTATTAATGATTACAAAATTCTGCAAGTTCTTGTTTCACACTGTGATTTGCAGAAATTAATTAAAATTTTCGAAAAAATGCAAAAGGAGCCTTGTTGGAGGAGGACTCCAACTCTCCTGAAATATTTCCACAAACAGTTTTTAGAGATCGTCAGTTTGACAGCCGAAGACAGCATTAAATGGAAAAAGCTAAAACTAGGAAAGTGTGGGGAATGTTATGCCAATAACTCCGGATTACAAATTCGTCCAAAATGGTGTTCTTATGTGATCTGCAGACCCATTTTACTGAAGGAAAATATCTGATTACAGGATCACGAGAATTATTGACGTCCTTGAGTCCAACTCTTAACATATCTGATATATTCAGCCAAGCCACGACTTTGCAGACTCATGAGGTTTGTGAGGAGCCCCTAGGAAGGTTCTAGAGGTGCCCGAGATCCATCAGATCAAGGGTCCTTCCATCAGAGGGCCATAGAGCACCAAAGAGGCACATATAAGGAGAGAAAAACCCAAATTTTGGTAGAACCACCAAGAGCCACGAATTTGCCTCTCCCTTGCCAGCCGTCAAGAAGGGGATATGCTCCTCCATTGCAGCACCAATACCAAGGAATTAGGAGGGGCAAGGGGCTACCGCCCGTCTTCGGTTCCGTGGCCGTCGTGGCCTCCATCTCTTCGGGGCTGCACCTCTCCATCAACAAATCTCTCTTTCTCACCATGATAATGTGTGAGTAATCCTCCTTGGGGCTGAGGGTATGTACTAGTAGCTATGTGTTCAATATCTCTCTCTCGTGTTCTCGAGATGGCACGATCTTGATGTATCGCGAGCTTTATTAATATAGATGAGATATATGGAGTTTTTCCCTCTCTATCTTCTTGTGATGAATTGAGTTTTCCCTTTCATGTTTTCTTATCGGATTAAGTCTTTAAGGATTTGAGAATACTTGATCTATTTCTTGCGATGGTATATCTATGGTGACAATGGGATGTTCTGCCACTCCACTTGATGTATGTTTTGGTGATCAACTTGCGGGTTCCGTGACCTTGGGAATCTATGCATACGGGTTGGCACATGTTTTCGTCTTGACTTTCCGGTAGAAACTTTGGGGCACTCTTTGAAATTCTTTGAGTTGAATTGAACATGATGAATCTGAAATTATGTGATGCATATCGTATAATCATGCCGAAAGGTACTTGTGGTCACATTGGAGTATCTAGGTGACATTAGGGTTTTGGTTGATGTCTATCTTAAGGTGTTATTTTAGTATGAACTCTAGGGCTGTTTGTGACACTTATAGGCATAGCTCATAAGATGAATCATAACTTTTTGGTGGTTTCATACCCTACAATAATTTCTCCATTTGTTCTCCGCTATTTGTGACTTTGGAGTAAACTCTTTGTCACACGTGAGGGATTTATATATGATTTGACTATGTTAGTATTGTTGAGAGAACTCGCACTAGTGAAAGTATGGACCCTAGACCTTGTTTATAAGCATTGCAATACCATTTGTTCTCACTTTTATCATTAGTTCCCTTGCTGTTTTTATATTTTCAGATTACAAAAACCTATATCTACCATCCATATTAGGCTTGTATCACCATCTCTTCGCCGAACTAGTGCACCTATAAAATTTACCATTGTATTGGGTGTGTTGGAGACACAAGAGACTCTTTGTTATTTGATTGTGGGGTTACTTGAGAGAGACCATCTTCATCCTACGCCTCCCATGGATTGATAAACCATGGGTCATCCACTTGAGGGAAACTTGCTATTGCCCTACAAAACTCTGCGCCTGGAGGCCCAACACAAGTCTACAAGAAGAAGGTTGTGTAGTAGACATCACCCGGCAGCACGGACGCGGTCTCGGCACCCGATATAGCACTCACTGCGGGAAGACACGATTGCCTTGCAGTGCGCACGTGGTGGTGAGTGTAGAACATCTCACCGACTCCTTCAGGTGTGCCATCGCATGGGCCCAGCGGCAGCCCAAAGATGGTTACCAGGACCCGAAGGAGCAGGAGTATGGCGCAAGGTGGACCCTGCTCGGACCCCTCAGGCTGGAAGCCAAGCGAATCATCGCGCGGCGGTGCAGGTGGCTTGCTGGATGAGTCCCCTGCCTCCGATGCTGGGGGCCGGAGTGCGATGTAGGGCACCACAGCCCTCCTGGGGACGGCGAAGAGCTCGGCGATGTGTTCGCCCAGGCATCATAGCCTCCATCTGTCGGGCGGTGGCGGAGCACTTCGCTCGCCAAGCATTGTGTCTTGAACGTTCATGTACCCACGTGGAGAGAAGCTGAGGAATATGCCACTCGGGACGTGGCGAAGCATCCGCAATGTCGCACCGGGGCCACGGGGATCCCTGTTGCTCACGGGCGACGACGGTGGCAACCGCGACGCTATTTGGTCAGTGACCGTCGTCCAGCAACGAGCGTTTGGGGGGCGGGCGGCGAGCATCATGCATGTGGTTAGTGAAGCTGGAGGTGAAACTGGAGTTGGAGGACGGCTGCGCACCCCTACCTGGCATACCAAATGTCGGAATTAGGGCTCTGCAGACCCAGAAAGGTTCGAACACTATGGTGCGCTCGCTCTCCAACCCTGTTCTGCCTCTCAACCTCACAGCGACCCTTTGATGGATTGAGTTAAGGAAGATGAACGAGAACACTCGCGCAGTTTACCCAGGTTCGAGCCACCTTGCAGTGTCAAACCCTACTCCTTCTTGTCTGCATTGCTTGTGGGAGAGAGTGTGAGTACAAGGTAAATTCTTGCCCTAATGGAGCCGATGCCCTTCTACGGAGGTTGGTCCTCTCTCTTATACAAGTCGTGGTACTTTCCCCCAGAACACTTGGCGGGAAGGCTTGCCACAGCTGCCATTTCGAAATGGGACAAGACTGCAGTCCATCCTGACAAACGTGGTCTCTACCTGCTAGAGCTCTTGGTCATGACGCACTGGTGGGCTTGAGGGTGACCTCCGTCCTGCCGAGCCCCGAGCCTTGGTACTCTTGCACCAAGTAGGAAACCTTTGGGGGTTGCTTTGGGAGCATGTGAGTTGGCCCCTCTCCCTTTGCACGAAATTGGAAAGCCTCTCTATCGATACTCGCTGGCACCGCTCCTGCGCCGCGTGTGCACTCTGTGTCACCCACGTGAAGATGCATGGTCACGCGACCCTGCCTGGTTGCCCTTGATAATATCGCCCTGCGAGGGCCTCAAGCGTGGCCTTGGGACACATCCTAGTAGCGAGCAGCCTAACATTGTCCTCGACAACGAACCTCTGGCACTTGCCTCACGAGGCAAGGGCCCTCGCGAGGGTCTTTCTTGTTGGGCCCGCCGTCGGGTCGAATCAGGCATGTGTAGCATGTTGCACCTGGGGCCGTGGGCCGACGGGCCTAGGTACCCCCGGTCCAAGGGGCCGACACACCTCCGACACATTCATCAAGTGAGGAATACTCGTCCTTATCACTATCTCCCATGTCACATTCCGTACATGAGTCATTACGTGTTTGCTTGCAATGTAGGAGAGAGAGATGAAGCCATTGAGTTACTCCTACAATATCTCATGGCACTGGAGGCAGCTTTTGAAAGCTTGGTGGATGACTTAGTAGCCGCACGTATGGAAGTACTGAGGCTTGCACTCCTAACAGGACTAAGCGTCTCCATCCTATGCCACTTCTGTCATAGCCCTCATCCTCTGCTTCTTATGGACTTTTCATTAAGTCCTCAGCCCGCCAATTGCCTTCCATTGAGGAGTTTAACCAAGTTATTGCTCCTACCCCTATTAGAATGGCACTTCCTGCTAGCTCCATGCCCACTGCACAACCCCGCGTCACTCAACTAGAGCCTATTTCGGAGCAGGGTGAGTCCCCGGCACCTTGTTTGGGACTTACCCTTGGCATACCGATCAATATTCCGTCCACCTTGAGCTAGAGCACGGTTCAGCAACGCATCACAACGACTTGTATGATATGTATGATATATGTGTTTGCATGTAGGCTTGGAGAAAAGTGGTTGTGTTTGTGTCATGTATGGTTTGGAGAAGTGCATTAGCCAAAATAACATGTGAGGAATGTGTGCGCACATCCTGAGTGATGTATTGTATAATTATGCTTGCTTGTAAAATATGTATCATGAGGTCCTTCTCCGTACGCGATGATGTTTTATGGAAAAATGTTTGGAGTATCATATTTTGGCTTGCAAAATTATTATTTTTTCATTGCTCAGGTTTTACTCATTTGATTTTTGCAACAGCACCCCAGAGTAAAAATGCATCATCCCTGGACTCGCTCCATACCCAGTCCGTCAAATGAAAATTATTTCACACAGACAGGCAATAATATTCCACAAGGTCACTCAAGTCATCAAGACAGTGACACACCTTTCTCATAAGTTTGCCGCCTCTACGAACAAATTCAGCAGCAACACCAGCAAATGATGAATCAACTTATTTGAACCTCGAAAATCAGTGTGTACCTCATCAACCGTGCTCCAAGTAATCTAAGTTTCAAAAGACCCATCCCAATGGTTTTATCTCACTCAGATAAGCCGTTGGAAGCCGAATAGTTGATGCGCGACATCGAGAGAAGACTTATTATTGTCCAACGTTCAGACCACGAGAAAGTATTGCACGGGCCACATTATTTAACTGGAGTAGTCGTATCTTGGTGGGAAATTTTTCTGTGCGTACACATAAATGAAAACATTATTACCTCGAAGGAATTCAAGGAAAAATTTCGTGGAGCGCACATTCCCACGAGCGTCATGAAAATCAAGAAGAGAGAATTTGAAGACCTCAAACAGTGAGGCTCAACTATAATGGAATATCTCGATTAGTTTAACCAGTTAGCTTGCTATGCTAATGATGAGTGCATGACGAAAAACAAGAAAATGGAGAAGTACTTAGATGGACTCGGACCAGCATTAAAATGTCAACTTATTGTCTACACATTTCCTGATTTCAAGGCACTCGTTGACAAGGTAATCGTATTTGAAAGCGAATGTCACAATATGGATGACATTTGCAAGCGCCATCGCAATAATTCTTCGTAGATGCGTAATAATAGACAAAAGATGAATTTTCAGAAAAATGCAGCACCACGAGCTCCAATTTCACCTCCCCGTCCAAACAATAACTACCACACAAGGAACGAGGAGATCACCTATCTCCCAGGCGTTACGTGTTTTGCCTGTGGAGAAGAAGGACATTATGTCAGGCAAAGCCCAAAGCAAGGAAATATGGATCCCGAGCTGAACATGCACAGTAACAACTTAGCTCCAAAGCGTAACAACTTTAACCCCAAGAACAACCACAGGAAGGGCAACGTGAACCATGTGGCCAAGGAAGAGGCTCTAAATGCACCTGACATTGTTCTCGGTAAGTTCTGTATCAACGGAATTCCTGCCATGGTTTTGTTTGATTCTGGAGCTTCCAATTCATTCATTTTGAAAAGGTTTGCCTTGAAGCACAATTTTTTGATTCTCCCTTTGTAAAATTCAATGACTATCAAGTCCCTATGAGTACAGAAAATTACTCAGAGTTACTACCAAGGTGTAACCATTGAAATCAAAGTGTTAAAATTTCGAGCAAATTTTATTGTGATAGCAAAAATAGTCTGGATATTGTTGTGGGGATGGATTGGTTAAATACCAGCAAAGGTTTTATCGACTGCTTCAATTGGACTGTGACCTCACCCATCACCACGGGGAGAAAGTAAAGGTTGCAGCCGTGGAGAGACCAACGCCACCTCAAGCAAGGCTAAATAAAGTTGATATTTCAGAACTGAGTAAAGTCCCACTAGTCTATGAATTTCCAAAGGTAATTGTAGAAGAGTTGTCATGTATGCCGCCTGATCGAGAAATAGAGTTCGTCATTAAACTAGTACCTTACACCACTCCAATTTACAAGAAACCTTATTGGATGGAACCAACCAAATTTGTAGAATTAAAGAAGCAAATACAAGAATTAATCGACAACAGTTATATGAGGCCCATATGCTCACCATGGGGATCACTAGTATTATTCGCTAAGAAGAGGGACAGGACACTGAGGCTATGCACAGATTACTGAGCTCTCAACATGGCCACCATAAAAAAATACTCACTACCATAGATAAATGACTTGTTCGACCAGCTCGCACAAGCCAAGGTCTTTTCCAAGATTGATTTAAGGTCAGGGTACCATCAATTGAAAAAATGATCAAATGATGTATCCAAAACAACATTTACCTCCAGATACAGATTATATGAGTTCACGATGATGTTGTTTGGACTGACAAACGCCCCGACACATTTTGTGCATCTCATGAACAAAGTATTTATGATATATATGGAAAAGTTTGTTGTGGTATTCAGTGATGACATATTGGTTTATTCCAAGACGCGAGAGGAACACGCACAACATCTCAGGATCATACTGGGAGAACTGTGGAAACATCAATCGTACACCAAATTCACCAAATGTGAATTTTGATTGAAAATAAGTCAGCTTTCTTGGACATGTATTGAACCAAGAAGGTATTGTCATAGACTGAGCTAAAGTCAATGCCATACTTGGGTGGAAACAGCCAGCCAACATGACTGGCCTCTAGAGTTTTCTAGGGATGGTTGGATATTACATAAGATTTATTGAAGGCCTTTACACCATAGACAAACCAATGACGCAATTACTCAAAAAGGATAAGAAATTTGAATGGACCGAAGCCTGCGAGAAAAGTTTCCAAGAATTGAAGAAGAGATTAACCATGTCATCTATATTAATCATACCAGATTTACATAAACATTTTGATGTATACTACGACACATCCAGAAAGGCCTCGGATGTGTACTAATGCAAGAAGGAGAAGTTGCAGCCTACATCTCAAGGTAACTGCGACAACATGGGGAAAGTTATCCTACTCGTGATCTGGAATTCGCAACAACAAGTCATGCCCTTGAGGAATGTCAAGAGTTCCTGCTTGGAAATCGTTGTGAAATAAACACGGACCGTAAAAGTCTCAAATATATTTTCACACATCCAGGGCTTAACTTGCGACAGCGTTGCTGGTTAGAATTAATCTAGGATTATGATGTGGGAATTCATTACCACCCGGGCAAGGGAAAAGTGGTAGCAGATGGGCTCAGTCGAAACCCAGACCCGCACAACATCCACCTACAACAATTACGGCGAGAATTCATTCGGAATTTGCCAAACTCAACATGCTTTTAGTTCTAGAAGTCACAGTTGCACAACACTAGAAGAGGAAATCTAGAAGGCTCAAGAAGGACATCCCGGAATTGAAGGGATAAATAGAAAAGTAAGTATGGGCAAGGCCTCAAAAGACACTATTGACGGACAAGGAATATTATGGTACGGCAACAAACTGTGGGTACCTAACCAAGAGGACCTTAAGACGGAAATTTTGGAAGAAGCTCATACCACTCCCTAGTCCATCCACATAGTAGGTACAAAAATGTACCAGGATATTCAAGAGAAATTTTGGTGGCATGGCATGAAAAGAGATATAGCCCTGTTGATTGCACGTTGTGACACTTGTCAACGCATTAAAGAAGAGCACCAGAAACCAACAGGGCTGGTACAACCACTCAAGATACCAAAATGGAAACGGGATGAGATAGGCATGGATTTTATTGTTGGGCTACTCAGGTCACTACATGGGCACGATGCCATATGGGTCATCATTGACTTTCTCACCTAGGTGGCCCACTCTATCCCCGTAAAGGACACTTACTCCATGAAGAAGCTAGCAAGGCTTTATCTCGATTGCATTGTTTGTTTACATGGAGTTCCGGAGACCATAATGTCTGTCAGAGGCACTCAGTTCATCTTAAGATTTTGGGATCACCTACAACAAGTATTAGGAATACATTTTGTGTTCAGTATGGCATATCACCCTCAGATTGGAGGCGAAACCAAACATGTGAATCAAATCTTAAAAGACATGCTAAGGGCATGTGTTCTTGCATATGGAGCCAATTGGGAGGATAGTATTCCATATGCCGAGTTTTTATATAACAACAGTTATCAGGCCAGTCTACAAATATCCCTACCGAAGCCTTGTACGGACGAAGATGTTGCACACCACTAAATTGGACAAAGATCATAGATAGTCATATCGTCGGTCCAAAAATGCTCCAAGAGGCCGAGGAAAAGGTTAAGCTCATCAGGGACAAACTCAAAGTAGCCTAGAGTCGTGAAAAGAGTTATTATTATCAAAAGCATCGAGACATCGATTTTGAGCCAACTGAATTTGTTTATCTCAAAGTATCTCCAATGAGAGGTCTACAAAGATTTAAAGTCAAAGGAAAGTTGGCACCTCGATTTATCGGACCCTTCTGAATAAATGCATGAGAGGCAAGCTAGCCTACCAACTAGACCTACGTGCTGAATTGTGAGATGTCCATGACATTTTTCACAAATCAAAGTTGAGAAAGTTTGTGAGCAACCCGGATAAGCGAGTACCGCACGAGAGCATAGACATTCAACCAGACATCACTTATTTAGAACACCCAGTGAAAATCTTGGAGGAGTCTGAAAGCAGGACACATCACAAGGTAATCAAATTTTACACAGTACAATGAAGAAATCACACCGAAGACGAAGGAACATGGGAAAGAGAGGAATTCCTGAGAGATGAATTCCACGGCTATCGGAAGGACAACTGAAATCTCGGGGAAGAAATTTCTCCTAAGGGGGTAGGTGTTGTAACACCCCAAACATTTTAATTTGTTTTAACAAAAGCTTTTATTATTTTAAAAGAGAGTTATTGGAATTTTGGTGAAACTTCTTTTTGAAAACTGGTTCTGGAGAGAAAACCTCATATAAAATTTTCATGGGTTGGCTTTGATTTTAAGTTTCATCTATGATTCTTCCAAGACGGAGATTTTTGATGTGGGATTTTATTTTATTTCTCAAAAAACCACATTTGAGACTATGTGCTAAGGGTCTCCCTTTTGAAAATTATGTTGTCACTTCTTCCCTTACCTATTATTTTAAAAAACTTTCACTCCTAATAATCCTCTCCTATCCCAAGACCTCGTTCAAACTAATTTCTCAAAAATCTAATTTATTTCATATTTTTATTTTCTCTCAAATAGGTTAAAAACAATTTCTAAATTTATTTTCGGACCATTGCACTTTTCAAAGGAGCTCATAGTTGCCTTAGGATTTTGACTCTAGTTCAAAATTATCAAAATGAATTTGAACGAACTTTGAACCAGATTTGCATTTCTTGATGAAGACCTATCTTCCTCTTGTTAATTTTTTTGACAAAATTGAGGGAGCCTCTAGATGCAATGAGAGACCACCTCACTCAGTTTCATCCCTAGCAAAATGTTCTAAATGCCATTGCCATTTTGTCGAGAACCTAGTGGGAAGTGATGTAATCTTTTGTCAAATTCGAGCCCAATCTCACCAGTGCTCACCCTTGGCCTCTTCCTCCTATTCCCCGAGCCTATCTAGTGCATCGCACGATCCTTTGGTCGCTCTGCTTGTCGATGGTGAGAAGGCACGTCGGCACCGACCTCACCCGCGGCGACAGTGGCGCACGCTGCGGCTGCGAGGGGGCACTTCGGGTTGGACAACGCTGCCTAAAGCCCCGAAGTGCCCCACATGTCCGTCCACGATCTGCAAGACAGTCGGCAAGCTTTCTCCAACCTTCGTCGTGGCCTGGGTGCCAGAGAGCACGCCGACTACAGCCGTGGCGCCCGTGAATTTGTTCCATTGAACAGAGCCCCTAGCCCAAAGATGAGCTCACTTAGGAGTAAAACGGAACCCTGATAACCTACAAGTATATGGGATCGCATAGTTTTTGAGGGTACAGTATTCGACCCAAATTTATAGATTCGACACATTGGGAGCCAAAGAATAATTGCAGGTATTAGAAGCTGAGTTGTCAATTCAACCACACTTGGAGATTTAGTATGTCCTACACACTGATCAGTAGCACAGTAATATGATAGTTTTGATAGCAGTGGTAACAGTAGCAGGGGTAACTGTAACAATGATAGCAGTTTTGTAGCAGTTGTAACAGCAGTAGCAATAGTAGTAACTTAGCAAGCACAATATGTGAAACTCATAGGCACTCGATCGGTGATATTACTGGATAACATTCATCATATAACGGTCACAACATAGGGAGAAAGAGAACTAGCTCCCGTTCATCAATATAATGTAGGCGTGTATTCCGTAAATAGTCATATGTTCTTATGGAAAAGAACTTGCATGGCATCTTTGTCCTACCCTCTTGTGACAGCGGGGTCCATAAGGAAACTAAGGGATATTAAGGCCTCATTTTAATAGAGAATCGGAGAAAAGCATTAACACATAGTGAATACATGAAATCCTCATACTACCGTAATCACCGGAAATAATTCCAATTATTATCACTTTGGGGTATGTGGATCCTAACACGTAGTAGGTGCATATAACTTGCAAGATCAGATCAAGAGCGTAGATATAATGGTGAAAACATAAACGGTTCAGATCTGAAATCATGGCACTCGGGCCATAATGACAAGCATTAACCATAGCAAAGTCAAAGCAACATCTATCTTCGAACATAGTGGATACTAGGGGTCAAGCTCTAACAAAACTAACTCGATTACATGATGAATCTGTGGCACCCCATCTTAGAGGAAACCGGAACGCCCCGTATACCAGCCCAAGGGAAAGTCTTACGGAATACGGAACCATTGTCACAGAACAAATCAGCTCTCTGTTACTATGGAAAATATTATAAGGATACATGAATTTCATCACCTTGGCGATACTACGCCTGCCTACGGTAAATTCTACGCTAGCAGCGGGTGAACTACCGATGTGATGAACTCCACTTCGCAAGGAATCTGGCTGGTACGCGCATCCTAGCTCGCAACTCGGAATCCTCGGCAATCAAACAATCAAGGCATGACCCGCAAACTGGCATGACAAGCGAGGTGAGTACTTTGAATGTACTTGCAAGCTCACAACAAACATTAGCATTAAGGCAAGACAACATCATAGCAATCAATATTAAGTAATGGGTTGTTATTACTAAAGGAGTGGTAGCAAACTAACTATACCAGGCTACTCTCATTGTACTCAGAGAATACCAACTCTTGTGTTCTTACCAAGAACCTTTAGTGAGTATCCTCAGGACAGATACCAAGACTTCTCACTGGCATGATGCCCAACTGTAACATACTAAAATGATGTTCTTCCATCATTACTAACATCAACATGGTTGACCATCTACTGAGCTCTGGTCGGGCTGTCCAATACCATGGACTCGACTATTCGAATAGGTTTGACACTCTATAGAGGTTGCACACTTTACCATGGAGCACTCACCTTGTGATACCATTCGGGTGGACCAGTGTTGCTCCAACGAAACTTGCCTGACCCGTGACTCTTTCATCATACCACCGGCATTCGTCCTCCCTTGGAGTCCTGCCCTGGATGGCCCTGTGTCCTCATGCACCTTCCACCGTTGTGGCCAAACTAGACTATCCCATCCAGGGACGCCGGCACAAACAACTCAACTGGCTCACAGGGTTATCACCGCCCACCGGGCCAAGGTAGCATGCGTGCATAAACCTCCCTCTTTGGAAGTACCGGTGTAAGAGCACGCGATCAGCTCAAGTCAAGGTTGTCCCATATCGGCAAATGTGGTTGCACCGATGAGCCCAAACAGGTGACTCTGATCAACCAACTAGATTATCTTATCTCCGAATAATATGTTTGTCATAGCTGACACTCCGATGTCATAGCAATCCGATAATTAATAAGCTCAGGCCACTACTGTTGATCCATGTTCACAAAGTAATCATAAATAGTAATCTCAACAGTATAGTGTAAAATTAGTGGGTGAAATTATTAGTTACTAACGGTCTTGTGCTCAACATGGCAGTCATGTGTTCACACAGTGCATGCTCACATTCCAGACTATCAACAGATATATTCATTATTAAATTAGTTAATTATACTATGATATTGCAATGCAATGAAGCAAATGAAGGTTGTGGCTTGCCTGGGATGATGAAACCGCCGGGAAGAAGGGCGAGAAGCTGGCGGAAGGGATTGTCAGAAACAGTTCTCTCCCGGAGGAGGGTTGTATACGTCAATGGCAACATGGTCATTTCCACTGTGTGGAACATATTGAAAATGATACCATCATGACAGTCTCGACGAGACGAAGACGTGGGCTTTGGAATCACCGGAATCGGAGCTATGGGTAAAAAGATATGAAGGTTTTGGTGCTAGGGGCTATTCTGCAATAAAAGTATTTACATTCGGATCCCTCGCAGCTGATTTGGTCGCGCACTCGGGGAGAATACGCTTTCCCTTGAGGAAAGTGTAAACGCTCCCGAGGCGTTTCCACTTAAACCGACGTGGCTAGGCGGGGCCGGCCTCAGGGCCGCTGACGCGTGGGCCCGCGTTGACCTTGTCCCCCTGTCTCTCTCCTTCCTCCTTACCTTCTTCCTCCTCCCGACAGGGGAAACAGAGGAGGTCAGGCAGGGCTCAATCGGCGAGGGGGGGCGCTGCTCTGGTGAGCTACTCCGGCCGGTGAGCGGTCGGGAGTGCCCCCCCCCCTGGCGAGCACCGCGTCCCGGGGACGCCACACGCGGGAGAGGAGCTCGCCAAGGTGGCAGGGAGGCCACGACCGGTCGCGGCCATCAGTGGCGCCGGTGGCTCCTGGCGCTAGGGGCGCTCCGGCGGCGATCTGAGAAGGGGAAAAGGATCCCCGACACTCAGGGAAAGGGATGGAGTGGCCAGGGAGTGGAGAGGAGGCTCAGACTGTCGGAATCAAGGCGAGATCGCCGACGGCACAGGGCGGCCGTGGGCGAGGAGAAAAGCTCTCCTGAGCTGGAACGGGAGGGGTTTTGGGTTCTGCTGGCAAGGAGGGCTCGAGGCACGCCTTAAATAGGCACGGGGAGGAGCTGCACAACGACGGCCGAAGCTTCGCGATGGACGTTGCCGTGGCGGCCTTCCGGTGATCGACAGAGGTGGCCCGGAGCTGCGGGACCAGGGGTAGAACACTCGAGAGGGTGCACGCGAGTGGTGGAGAGCTCCCCGGCGCTCGTGGACAAGCCATTGCTGGCTGGAGAGGAGCTCATGTCTCTGTCAATGCACAAAGTGCCATTATGGCTTGCTCTGGGCATGGTCACCACGTGCACTACGTGCTCTAGTGTGCCACTGCTCCCCTCACTATGTCAGGATTGAAGTCCCTTCAAGGTATAGTCCCCCAGAGGTGATGGCTCGAAGCAAAAGACTGTGGTTGGATGGGAGGGGTCACTTGAAGGCTCCTGCAGCAGACTTGGACACCACATTGTGATCAACAGGAAGGTGATAAGATCAAAAGATTATGTCTGGGAGGCTCAGGGTAGGAGGGACTACAATCTTGTGAAGTTTGAGAAGAAGAGGATCAATATTTAATAGGGTTGCTTTGCAACTAGCTAATCTGGTCCAGAATAGAGATTTTTATGTGGCACTCACATACTTGCTTGGATGGAGCTGAAACTTGGAGGAGATAAATATCTTGGGGTTATGAAGATGTTGTATAAATTTCATGCCATCTTATTAAGCCAAAGTGGCACTTCCTTCACACAGTATCTCTTTGGACAGAAACTTAAAAGAATTACTAGGATTAATTGTCTAGATAAAATGGGCTCACAATTGGTTTTGGCAAGGTTTTATAGATAGGAGAGTGTCCGCGTAAAATTTCAGAATTTATGGAGCAACATAAAATATAGTTGCTTCACAAATCCAAAGAATAACCAGAGACAAACATTTGAAGCTATGGTCACATGGTTGAAGGTGTGATGCTCAAATTTGGTGGGAGGCATAATTTGAGCATATTGAGGTGATGGCAAAGTTTCAACTCATTTGAACACTCCTAGCTAGCACTTGCTTCACAAAGCTTCCTTTGGATCAGAAACTGTGGAAATTTGCCAAGAAATGTTTACTATCTATATTGAGTTGAATTGTGGCATGAGGCAATGATATGGCTAGGAAAGAGTGCCCACAAATTTTGAGAGCCATCAAGCAAATGAAAAAGGTACTTGCTTCACAACTTGACAAATAGGGCAGAATCAGAAAAGGAAATTTTGGGAAATCTTTTTGAACGTGGCAAGGAAATATTTTGTCATATCTGAGGAAGATATGACCCAATATATTTATGAGAATTATTTGGGAATTTTTGGAGAGATATAAATGGGGGTTACTTCACAACTCGAGGCAAACAGGATTATTCCTTTAAAAGAAAAAGGAATATTCCCATGGAAAAGAACCTTGGGATTGACTCAAGATGGAAATGCCTAGGTCTTGGGGTGGTTTGAAGATTGGCAAGACACTAAGAAAAAGAAATCAAGAGTAATCTCTTTAGGTTTCAAAACTGTTAAGCCTCAAAAAGCAAAATCAGATCAAAATCAAAAGAAAAAGAAATGGGCAAAATCCATGGTGTTACAGAATCTCATCCATCACCTCACCGACCAGCAAGCCTATGAAGGGATTACACACTCCCGGTAGAGAGCATCATGCAATTGGCAATGGAGGAGGGTTGGTGATGACGAAGACCAAAGATTCCCGTCTCCACAGCCAAAAACGGACTCCAAATTAGGCCTCCTGGTGAAGAACAAGAGGTGGCGGCAGATCTGCATCGTGAAACGCGATGAAATTTGCTCTCCCATTTTTCTCTGAAAATAGGATCTTTTAGCTTTGTAATTAGGGCCAGCCGAGCCATTTAGGCCCCACTAGAAAGCATGCCGCTCCACGAGGGCCTAGCACGCCCTGATGTCTAGCAGGCGCGTGTGGCCTCCCCTCTAGTGGGTCTTGGTTCTAGTAATTTTCATCTATTCCAGAAAAAATCTCCAAAAATTTCCCTTCTATTCCGAGAACTTTTATTTCTGCACAACAACAAGATCATGGTAGTTCTCGTGAAAACAACGTCAGTCAGGGTTAGTTTCATTCAGATCATGCAAATTAGAGTCCAAAACAAGAGCAAAAGCGTTAGGAAAAGTAGATATGATGGAGACGTATCAAACCCCTAGAGCCTATCAAACCCTCTCCCGCCACTATAATCACCTGCTAAGCCCCTGCCTCGCCATGATCCGTGCCGGCTATGTCCGCTCGCGGCGACCGTCTCGGACCATTTATAAAAGGGTGCCCCAAGCTTCGCATTGAGCACACACCACTCCCGAGAGACCCCAGCTCCACGCCAAGAACTGTAGAGGGCCTAGGGGAGGTCTTCTTCCCCAGCTCCGGCTGCCTGATTCACGTCGTGTCTTGCCTAGATTCGCACTAGGTGCTCGATGCCCTCCATTCTATCCTTGTATGTAGTCCCCTGGTAGTTTGACCTCTCTGATCCACGTGTCAATTTGATGTGTGTAGGTGAGTGTGCTGCACTCCATCCTCGCACAAAGCCGGCGATAGCCGGAGAGGAAGCGGCCGATGATGCGGTGCTCAAAGGTTATCAACTCCACATCCATCATCGCGGAATAGTCGCCTGAGCAAACCTGTGCGAGTCCCATCCTCGGAGGGGTCGCCAATCAACGTCGGTGACCACCGCGAGCTCTCTGGCGCTGGTCAGAAGTTCAAACCTGACAGGAGTGGCGCACCATTAGGTTCTTTTCTTTATTAAACCGTTTTCCAAAGGTTCCTTTCCCATGAGTGTGTTTACTTCTCACGCTGGCATATTTTCCTCAAACCGTTTCTGTTTTCGCAAACTAGCCCGTGGGTAACTTACTGTTTATAACATATAAGTCCCGGGGTGCATTTCTTTTATAACTTTTAAACAAAAAACTATTTTTGGTTGATTCTTTTTCTGAAAACTTTATTTTTCCTTCTAGTTTTTTTATATTTATTTAGAAATATTTTTGGGCAAATTTTATATGCACAAGGTATTTACTTAGATGTTGATATTTTGTGGCATAGATACTTTGAAGGAGAAGGAGAAGGCGCTGATCCAGGCAAGCATGTTTGAACCTTTGATATGGTGTTTGTATTCATGTTTGCTTGATAAAAATTACTACATGTAAACATGGTAGCATGACTCGTTGATAGAATTTCATGCATGCATTATCTGAAACTTGTAATGTAACATAAATGCTTTGATGGCCTAGTCAGTTGGGATGTGATAGGTTGTAGCCTGGTCATGTTGGAGCATGCGAGTACCTCAAAAAACTTAAAAACTCCAGTTTTGGCATAGATCGAGTCTTGTCAGTGTGTCACCTTATTTTTCCATGTTGTCACATGCTTTTATGGAAGGGATACAGTTTAGTAGGTTGCAAACTGATTTCCATGTACACACCAAGTAGAGTGGCTGCATGAAGGATCCATGGCCCTAGAATAAAGCCAACCATACGGTCAAGGGGCATGGGTGTTTCCGGCTGACGTAGAGAGGGTGGAACACCTTAGTTTCGTGCGGTATAAATTGATCCCATGTTATTCGAGTTGTCGGCCTCCCCGTATTATATTTTTTATTGAGCTGGTTTCGGGTGATTCCGGACCTCGCACGGTGAAATGGGTGTGTACTGGTTATGTGTGTTTACTTTTAAAATAACGTAGGCGGGATTAGTCCCTCTAACTATTGAAATTCGTTGGTTGTGGGTAAAGAGTACACCCTTCGCAGAGTCAAACCGATTTGAGTAGCCGCGTCCACGGTCAAGGACGACTGGTTGACAGGTCAAGTGTCGGACTTCATGTATGTCTCTAGTGAGCAAATAATATTTTATGAGAACACTTACCTGTGAAAATATGAACGTGATGCTTGTGGGTAATTTTTTATAATGAATCATGCATTGAGTATTCCGTGGGTTGGTCGTACCACATGAATACTCGTATATATTTTATGTTCTTTATCATATAAGCCCTTTATGTGGTGTCGCCTCGACGCCCGACTGTGGTGAGTTGATTACTTTATAAGCCTTTTCCAATGTGTCGCCTAGATGCCCGACTGTGGCCAGTTGATTACTTTATAAGCCCTTTATGTGGTGTCGCCTAGGCATCCGACAGCGGCATGCATGTTAATTATTATATAAGCCCTTCACGTAGTGTCGCCCAGACGCCCGATTAAGGCATGCAATGCTTTATTTCCTTATAAGACCTTCTCGATGTGTTGCCTCGATGCCCGATTGTGGTAGTTTACTTTTCTTGATAACCTTTCAAGGCATCGCTTCAGACACCCGATCGGTGTATTTTACTTTCTTTGGATATTTCGGGAGGACTACTACCCGACTTCTCTAATTCTTAATTTTATTTCATCTTACAGTAAAATTGTAACTCTTGCAGAATGTGACACTTTATTCAACTTGCGCACGTGCATTCTGTCTACATTCATTATATCTTGGGTCCAGATTATCTTGCAAGTACATTCAAAGTACTCACCTTTCTTGTTGATTTGGCTAGATTTTAACGAAAGTGATCTCATGGATGAAGAGTACGATCGTGAGTTCGGCGCCTATAGGAGTCCCAGTTAGTGTTGCGCTCTTGGAGTCCACCATTGTATTATCCGCTACCAATAATAAAATTGTAGGGCCTCACCCCAATGCTCGACGAGTTGTAGAATATTGAGTTGTGTCATCCATTCTGTTGTGACATAACAACCATATATTGTGAGTCAGTAGTACTACCATCATTTCAGAGTTTATATCCGCCTCTATGATAAATATTGGTGTGCTCATAATAAATTGTTGAGCGACCTCAGCTCAACCCTGTATAATATTAAGTGCTACTAGTTTTCTCTATCAAGGATTGTCTACCAGTGTGAATTATTTCCTATTCTGGAACAACATGAAGGGCTAATTTTCGATAATTATATTAAAAACGGTCTTGACACATGTGAAAATATGGATTTCGTGAGATACCACAATATTATTGCTATTTAGAGTAATCACATATATACCTAGTAAACGGTGGAAGGCTTTGCCTTTTGCTCGGTGCTTTCTTCCACCTTTGTTGCCCGAGTTACTTATGTACAAGTGTTATGTTCCATATTGAGCACTCCTAACATGCTTGGGGTTGTTATGGGGACCCCCTTGATTTTCGTTTTGGGATAAAACTCTTTTGACAAGTCCCAACATTGGTACTATATTTGCATAATAACTAATACAAAGCATAGGGACCCGGCGTATAATTAATCAACCCCTAAGCCAGTGCTCCTCATAAGTGTTGGTCTAAATAGAGCCACTTGCGGGGCCACGTGGGGCAACTCGGTGGGTTTCTATGCAGCCACCGTACGTAATGCTCATCTGGTAGTGCCCTGAGAAAGACATATGTGCGGCTCCTATTGGTATCTGACCTGCTGGGCAGTCTTACTGGATTTGTTTTACCATTCTTGAACACCTTGTCCACCGAGATTCCGATAATACTTTGGGCTATCTCGAGGTTTAGATTTTCCACGGGGATTCCGAGGTTACTATGGGTTTTCCATGGTTGAGGTTTTCCACGCAGCTTGTGGCTAGTTTGTGATGGATGAGTTGGAGCACCCCTACAGGATTAAATCTTTCAGAGAGCCATGCCCACGGTTATGTGGTAACTTGGAAATTTTGTTTAACACCCGATCATAGCAAACTTGAAGTAAACTCAATTAAAATACACTAACTTTGTGTGTAAGGTGATGGTCTCTACTTGTGAGTTCTGAATCCGAGAGAGGACGAGATGGGGTTATGCTTGACGCATAAGTAGGTATTCAGGATCACTTCTTGATCATTATTAGTTCACATCTGTTTATGCATAGATTACCCCCTGTTATTCTTATACTCGTAAGTTAGTCACTCGAATAAATGCTTAGAGTTTGCTGCCGCCTCACCGCCTAACCATACCTCACCCATTAAGCTTTGCTAGTATTGATACCTTTGGAAATGAGACTATTGAGTAACTATGGCTTAGAGATTACTACAACAATATTTGCAGGTACTGGTAAAGTGATACTTCGATGTGAGCATGATAAATGTTCTATTTAGAATTTCTTCTTCTTATTCTTCTTCATCGATCTAGGATAGGTTCCAGCCCGGTAGCCTGGGATAGCATGGATGGACGTCATCTTATCCTTTGATTTCGTCTGTCGTCGCACCCTGCTCTTGTGAATAGTGATTAAATGTATCTTGTGGCGAGTGTAGGCCAATTCCATATACTCATATTTTCTTAAATGTACTTGTAGAGATATCCATTCTTGTGAAACAACAAGATTCGCTTCTATATCTATCGAGGCCCTCGAACTAAAATAAGGATAGGACCGCATCTTGGGCGTTACAAGTTGGTATGAGAGAAGTACCGACCTAGGACCCCCTTGATTGATCAAACTTGGCCGAGTCGAGTCTAGTGAAAAAGTACTTTGAGTCTAGTTATATATCGAAGAGTAGGATTCTTTTTACTCCTCTTTTATGCTTTGTTTAGGAGTCTTGACGTAGGAATTTTAATTCTACCCCTCTTCTCACTCAACTTTTTTAGGATCATTCGGGTATTTTGGAATCTCTATGATGCCGATGTGACGGAGTTTTGTAGTTGGTGCCTCCTGTTCCAGAGGAGTTGAGATCCACGGGATTCTTGACACATTGTTATCGTTCATCTTCCTTAGTATCTCAGGATATAGGATGTTCAAAAGTGCTTGAATACTCTTTGTGGTAAGAGGAGTTTGTTGTCACCCAGTACTTGGAAGAGCGTCTAGATGTACTGCTATAATTCGTATCATTCTGATTACGAGGGTTTGAGGTAGATGAGTTTTCGAGATCTCTGGTTATGTGTTAACAGATGTGATACACTAGATGTGTAGTATTATTGCTATGAGTTGAGTGTTTTATTTGGAAATTGCTCTGTGTATCCATTGGAATATATTACATAACCAGAAATATCTTGGGAGTTCTCCGGTAGGAATTCAAGTAGTTACCTAGGCTATCTTCCCACAGATGCATGATGTGAGGTTGGGGTTCGGCATCTAGTGGTTCATTTGTTCATTATCTTTCTTGCAGCGGTTCTTGTTGTGTCTTAAAGAATCCTTGTAGCTTGCTATGATTCCGGGACGCTTCATATGTTGTGTGCATTGCCTTGTACATGATGGCTGATTTAAGATCGAGCCCGTGTGAGCCTTACAACGAAAATATCACATAGAATCTCTATCATGAATTTGTTTCCGTCTTATTCTGCAAGCCTCATCCTTTGTTTTGTTGGAGTATTGTAATTTGAGTTGCTTTGTTATCAAGTAGTGATTTCATATATTTTTTCCTATGTGGTCTTCTGTATTTCCATGGCAATAGCTAATCCCTTTGTGGAGTTGTCATGAAATTCTTTCCAATCGGTGTGCTTATCTTCAAGTTAATTCAATCTTCTCCAATATTTTTGCAAGATCCATCCTCATATTTCTTTTCGGAGTTCGTCTTATATTCCCAAGTTGTCTTTCTTTTCCCCTACCCTCCCACCCTTTTTCTTTAATGATTAAATTATCATCCAAGTGCCTTTATTTTCGTTGATGCTTCCGCTATCTTTTCTTCTGTATTGTATCGGGTGATTTGTTGTGACGATGCTTAGGTGTTAAGTTCATCATTATTCATTCTTGTTTTCTTCTTCTATGGATTTCATTCAATCTTTCGGTGTTCATCATATCCTTTTCATCCTTTAAATGCTTCTCGTGTTGGAAATACTTATTAATGCCTATCTTGTTTTTTCCCTTCTCTATTCTATCCGGAGTATTGAAGATTCCTCTAAATATTCATGTTTCTAATCAAATTATTTCAAACTATTTGGAGGTTCTCACCTCATTAAGTTGGCATTTATACCGGTAAAATTTCTCTTTCTAAGAAATCCATTCAATGGTATTCTCTTTGAGTGGACCATAACCCACAGGTTTTTCCGGGGATCTTACGTGGCTCTCCTAATCTTTTTCGGAGATCTCAAATTCTTTTCAAATGTGACGTAAGAATGGATTCCAGCATTCATATTCCTTCTCCAAGATCGCTTCGAAATATTTCTCACTATTGGCTCAACTTTTCCTTATTCATTGTACCAGAGTGTCTCAATGATACTTGGTGGTGTTTCTTGCCATAATTCTCAGCTTGGAAGTCCGAAGAAGTGTTTCTCTTAAATCTTGTCCATTCTGTCGAAGATTGTCATCTTAGCTTCGTGCTACTCTCTTAAATTTTTTCCAATCATGAGAAATCCCTTCCATATCTATCCGGTGCATTTCAAAGTTGTTTTTGTTTCTCGACCCTCCGAAGGCCATAATTTCAGAAGATTTTTTGTTCTTAGCTTTCAGCTTCCATTATCAAGTTCTTCTCAATTGTTATATATTCGTTCGTATCTCAATTATTCCGGTGCCTTGTTGAAGTTTTATATTAGGAGAGACATGGTCTCTTTGTTCTCATGTATCTCCATTCATTCATGGTATCCTCATTCATTTGCAAATTCTTACCGGTGTTCCATTGAAGACTTCTTCAAGTTTTTTCCTATCTCTCTCTCTCTCTCTCTCTCTCTTCAATCTTTGTCAAGAAGAATAACTGGTATGATAAATGTGTTGCTTGTCATCAATTTAACTTGGTGAAGTGTCAGCATAACATAATTATTATTCATGTTTCATCGAGGTAATGTCAATCCTCCATCCGGAGTTGTTCATGATATCAATTCTCGATTTCAGTGTTCTCATCTTTTATTTTCATGAGTTCCAAGACTTCTATAGTATCTCTTCACGCATTTCCATCTAAATCTTGGAAGGTCATAATCTTATTCTTTTCAACCTTCGTTGTTTTGATCATCCTTTTGTTCCGGTGGTTGCTCTCTTTGATTCATAATATCATTTTGTCAAGATCATTTACTTTCCTTGCTTATCCATTTAACCGGAGTGTTGTGTTCTCTTTCCAAGTTCTTTCCATCTTATCAAGTTTTGCTTCTCTTTTCTACCGAAGTGCTACCCAAATTTCTTTTGAATTCTTGCTTGTTCCTCACCCATTCTTCATCTATTGCAACCTTCAAGGATCGTTGGTTTCACTTGTTTGTCAAAGAAGCAACTAAGTTCTACCTCCTCCTTTCCTCTTCCTCTTCCTCTACTCACTCAAGGATCTCGGGTCGAGATCTCTTGTTAGTGGTGGAGAGTTGTAACAGCCCGGAACCGACGCTCCAGAAGATTCCCTTTTTATTACGTTATCGCAATGTGATTTATTTGGTTGTTGCATTCATCATCACATCATCCGAATCATGTGCATTGCATTGGCACTCTGTTGCACTCATTCTTTTCAAACTTGTATCTGTTATTAGTTGCGGGTTCTCTCCATTCTTGTCATTGACCGTTTCGAGACCAACCACACATGCACGCGCCCGTGGCATCATTAAAATATTGTTTTAGAAGTGTGTATAAAACTTTCTCGGAATGGGTTGAAAGTTGGCATGACGTCTTACTTTAATGTAGCTAGACCGCGTGCCAAATTTCGTCGCATTCGGAGGTCATTTGTTACCCCTACCGTTAGACCTATGGCGACACTATAGTCGGGTTAATTATGGGGCATTTAAGTTTGTAAAAACTCTGTCACGGGCCCAAATCTCCCTCTCTTTTTAGCCAAAACACTCTACACATCCCACTAGGCTCAGCAAACCTTCCCTCCGATCGGATCCATCGGACCGCGATACTAGGGTCGAAAAACTCCCCCAAATCCGCAAACCCTAGCCCTTGCCTATTTAAGCACCTCCCCGTGCCATTTTTGGGCAGCCTAGCCACCCCTAACCTGTAGCCACTGCCTCCCACCTCAAAATCCGCACCGGATGAAACCCCCTCCGCACTTGGCGCCACTGCAGCCATCATCCCGGCCAACCACAACATGCCACGTCGCCCCGAGCCACCTCTCCACCCAACCCAGGAGTGTCACTCGTCCCCAAGAGCCACCAGCCGCCACGGCCCATCGAGGCCCGAAGCCAGCACACTACTGGGCCCAACATGTCCATGGCGCCACCTGCACCACGCCGCTCCCCGCATCTAGCCCCCAATCTGGATCAAGGGGAAGAGCCTGTCGAGCGCTCATAGCCCAACCTCCCCCTGCTTGGAGCCGCCATCCACCGGAGCTACAGCGAGCCCCGTCGTCGGTGACCACATGTCTCGTTGTTCCGCTCCCTTACTCTCCCCTAATTCCCTTCCTCCCTCTATTCCTCTCATATCTCTCTTGCGTCATTAACCACAGGAAATTCCATGGCCATGGTTGCTCAAAGCTCCGCGTTGCTCGTCACATCTACAGTTGCCCCGAACGTATGTAGAGGACCCCGATCCCGATCGGCACGTTCCCGGCCTCATTTGCTTTCCTCCTTCATCGAAGCTTTGCTGGAACCTATAGTCATCGTGCCATGGCCTCCTTGGGAATGAACATGGAGTTTGTCGCGATGTAGACCGAGCGAGCGACTGTCGTGTGCCTAGCGAAGCCAGCCCACACCTCCATGCCAGGCCTCCTAGCCAAGCTCGGCCCAAGACAGTGCCATGCCCAGATCCTTGCCAAGCTGCCTCGGCCATCCCCGTCGTTGATCGCATGGGCTGGCCCATCTCCCCCACCGGCCTGCCAGGCCTTCTTCTTCGCTTCCGTCCCAAGGCCCAAAGTGAGCTCTAGCGCTATCCCCCGCCATGTGCACTTGATTGCTATCCAACGAGTGTGCGCTCTATAATTATATTGCACCCAGTTGGCCTATTGGACTAGATCCAGATTCGGCCCATATAAAATATTTTCAGTACGGTTTTAACATTTATCTAGGATTTTGCAATTACAGAAAATGCCTGTATTTAGTATTGCTCATAATTAAATAACCGTGCTTCGGATGAAAATGTTTTATATATGTAAAATGTGTAGAATTTCATTTAGATAAATAATATACATCTTTGATGTATGATAAAAAGTTTAACTTGTTGTTTTCACGAAATTTACGTAAATTCCATAATCTTGCATAATTGTTGTGTCATTGTTTTCAAAGCAATACCCACATGTTATATATGATTTTGGGGTAGAAGAATACATATAATCCATCTGTGCAATTAGTTTTGTCATTTGAATAAGTTTGTGTCCATGCTATTTTTTCTATGACGCCCTTTTGTTATTTTTGTGTAATTTAATCGATGCATCATATAAAAAATTTGTTGAACATGAGATGTTCCCTTTGTGATGTGTACTAACCCCTGGTATTTTTGGTTGCCATGAAAAAGCGTGTTTAGATGTTATTATCTTGCTCCAACATGCCATAAAAATGTTGTTGCTTCTAGGGTCAAAATAATTCGAAGTCTGAGAATCTGATTATTTCGGTATACCATGGTGTGTTGATGCTAGCTATGATAGTGTGCATAATTAGACCTTGCTAGTATGGAATGAAATGGAGTGCATCATGCCAACTACCATGCTGCATATTTTCATGCCATTATATGTCCTGAAGCAGATGTTTTTATCACTGCCAATATTCCTTCAGAGTAAGACTGCTATGTTAAAAACGGTTATTTTCACTAAGTCTGAAACTATGTTCAAGTAGCCATCTTGTGAGCTTAGTTCCTAGTGATCCATGCTTCTATTCAATTGCTATTATCATATGAATTGTTGTGCACCATGTCAACTACTTCCACATGTCTTGTTTGTGCAATTTCGATTCCTATAGCTTGTTGCTTTGGGGTGTGCAAAATGTCATGTTGCTATTTTGGGCATATTATAGCTATTTTGGGCATATTTGTTGAACCGTTGCTCCGTTTTGAACATTCCATATATGAAACTTGCCTATAATTTCATGTAGCTTCATAATATCTTGTTGCATCCATGATTTAACATGCTTGTGGTTGTCATTTGCCTACATTTTGCATTCATGGCATATTATCTTTTGTTGGTCACATCTTTTAAACCGTAACTCCGTTTTAGATGATCCATATATGTAAATCAACTAGAATGATGTGTAGAATAACTTGGTGCATTTTGTTTCCATGTATAAATAATTATAAAATACGTTTATCTTAGATTTGGACCAATTTCGAAATTAACACATCGGGTCCTTTCAGAAATGCTATATGTTGTTTCCGACCTTATTTAAAAAGCCTAGATAGATAGTTTACTTATGTTTCACTTGTTGCCATGTTTAAGAACATTTAAACTTGCCGTGTAAATAAATGAGAGTGAATTAATTGAGTCAAATGTGAAGTTTCATCAATATGCAACTCGTTGTATACTGAGCTTCACTTAATGGGTAGAAGTTGATTGTTGTGTTTTGCTAGGTCATGCATAATTAAATGGATGCATCATATTTGTTTGTGCATCATAGCATGAATATGTTGTGGTGTGTACCGTGTGTTGATTGTTTATTTCCGGATTGTTTCTCAATAGAGTTTCGAAATCGCTTCGGAGTGTGAGGATTCATTCGACTCCGTTGGTTCATGTACTTCACGGATTTGTTTTCTTCCAAGGGGGATCTCAGGCAAGATGATCATTTCCCTGGATACCACTACTATCATCGCTATGCTAGTTGTCTCGCTTCTATCGTTATGTCTCGTTCCCTACCACTTGTATCTCAAGCCTCCCAACATTTCCATGAAAAGCCTCTAACCCCTCCACATCCCGACAAACCTTTGTTTGGCTATGTTACCGCTCGCTCAGCTCTTCTTATAGCGTTGCTAGTTGAAGGTGCAAGTTGCTTCCATGTCGTACCACCCCAATTTTTTAATTTGGTTTGACAAAAGATTTTATTATTTTAAAAGAGAGTTATTGGAATTCTGGTGAAACTTCCTTTTCAAAACTGATTCTTGAGAGAATGCCTCTTATAAAATGTTCATGAGTTGGCTTTTGATTTCGAAGGTTCATAGATTTTTTTTATGTGGGATTTTATTCTTATTTTTCGAAAAATCACATTTGAGACTATATGCTAAGGGTCTCCCTTTTGAAAATTCTCTTGTAACTTCTTATGTGTACCTAATTTTTTAAAACTTTCACTTCTAATAATCCTCTACTATCCCAAGACCTCATTCAAACCAGTTTCTCAAAACTCTAACCTATCTCTTATTTTTATTTTCTTGAAGTAGTTTAAAAACAAGTTCTGAATTTATTTTGGGGACATTGCACTTTTCAAAGGAGCTCATAGCTGCCTCAGGATTTTGACCCCAAATAAATTACCCTAGCTAGCCCTTGGTACCCTCAACCTGATTACCCAAAAACCTACTCCCCTCTCGTTCAAAAATTTCAAACTGAATTTGAAGGAAGTTTGGACCAGATTTGCATTTCTTACTGAAGACCCATCTTTCCCTTCTTCAAAAATTCTGAGAAAATTCAGGGAGCCTCTAGATGCAATGAGAGGCGACATCACTAAGTTTCAGCCCTAGCAAAAATTGTCTAAATGTCATTGGCATTTTATCGAGCAAAAATTGTCTAAAAATAGATGCAATGATGTAGTCTTTAGTCAAATTTGAGCCTAATCTCACCAGTGCTCACCCTTGGCCCCTTCCTCCTATTCCTCGAGCCTATCGAGTGTGTTGCACAATCTTTTGGCCGCTTCTGCTCGTCGATGGTGAGCTCGCATGCCGGCATCGACCTCACTTGTTCCAATCACTACTGAAATCAGAGAATTTGCCGTATGCCGCCTCTTTGCCGTCCGCTGACTGATGGCAAAGAAGCTCTTTGTCGTCAGCTACAAAAAAATAGATGGCAAAGAGCTGACAGACGGCAAAGAAGTACTTTGCCATGAGTCGCTTCTTTGCCGTCCGCTAGCGGACGTCAAAGATGGACCAAGCTGATGGCAAAGACACGGCTGACGGCAAAGATGACCCATGCAGACGGCAAAGAAAAATCGCAGGTGTAGGCATTGCGTTTGCCATGGGCCGCTCTTTGTCGTCCGCCAAAAACCCCTTTGCCGTCTGCCCTGGAGTACAGCGGACGGCAAAGGGGACGACCAATGCAGACGGCAAAGAAAAATCGCAGGTGTAGGCATTGCCTTTGCCATGTGCCGCTCTTTGCCGTCCGCCGGAAACCCCTTTGCCTGCCTGGGAATACAACAGACGGCAAAGGGGACGGCGTCCCAAACGGCTGCCCCCGCCCGCGCGATGCCTCCCCCACTAACGGCTCGATCCAACCCCAACCTCCCGTCGCCCTCCCTCCCGCCCACGCCCTCCCACAGGCCTCCCCCATCGAAGTTTTGCCTCCCCACCCGCCGGCGCCTCCCCCACCCACCGGCGCCTCCCCCGCCGGCGCCTCCCCCGTCCACCGGCGCCTCCCCCACCCGTCGGCGCCTCCCCCGCGACGGCCCCCTCCCCCAGGCCTCCCCCACCCGGCACCTCCCCCACCCACCGGCGGCTCCCCCACCCGGCACCTCCCCCACCCACCGGCGGCTCCCCCACCCGGCACCTCCCCCACCCGGCACCTCTCCCACCCGACGTCGCCACCACCTGGCCGCCCGCATCCTCCGCAGGTATGTTGCTTGGTGCTCCAGTAGATGGATGGATCGATGGGCGTGGCTGTGTGTGTGACATGGAGGGCTCCTGCAGGTCGGCGGTGGCGGGGCTGGATACGCTGCTGCCACTGCACACCGCGGTGGCGTCGGCGCGCCTCAAGTCCTGCATCGCCGTCGACTCCACCTGCTGGTGCTCCCTCTCCCAAGGTAAACCGGCGCAGCGCCTCACCCCACATTTACATTGGCTGGATGTGTCAGTCTCAGATTAATTTTATATATCCACTAAAAATAACCCTGTAAAATCCTGGAGTTTGACAGTTACAATCGAATCGGGTACAAATGTGTGTGGTATTGTGTTATTGCGATGGGGAATAGCTGTCAGTGCTGTTATGAATATGACTGTCATCAACATGCAAACCTGCACACAAGAGTGTTGCTGTGGAGAGATTCAGTGATCGACATCATAATAGTTAGATATATGGCGGTGGGAACTGGGAAGTATCCTTCATTATTAGTCGAGACTAAATCGCCTAGTTTGTAAACCTTTATATCTGCGGGTGATATAATTGTCCCTTACAGTACAATGGTAAGTTTTTAGAACACCTTGAGGCTAGTTGTTCGTTAATACCTGCTGGTTATTACTATCGCTCTTCTTTACGAAGCCAGTTAGTGTTTAACATCTATTGTTTTAGCGCCAAGTGACTACACAATGTTTGTTTCTGATCAGTTAGGATGATTCGTCCACTCGTATCCATTATCCTCAACTAATTCCGTGTATTAGTTCGTGTTTGCTTAATTTTATACTCCCTCCGTCCCAAAAGAACTGTCTCAACTTTCTACTAGCCCTAGTACAAAGTTATACTAAGCGTAAGACACTTATTTTGGGACAGAGGGAGTAGTATGTAGGACCATGTGTTTTCTTTGCTTGGCTTTTTCTGTCGGTGATAGCGTCTTCATGGCACCGTGCAGTTTTCGTAAGTCGAGTGCTTCATAGTAGGAAAATCAATCCGAGATGTTGTACCTCTTGATCTTCATAAATCTGATCAGTTAAGGATCGATGTGTAGCGATGGCAAGGTTTACGAGTCGACCTATCGCAACTTGTCGCCGGGGTACCGACAAGTAGACAAGTCATGACTAGTCATGACTAGTCATAGACTTGTCGATATGTAGTCTAGCAGTCTAGCTGTAAATACTGAAAATGTTGATGCCATAGTGAGCAGAGAGGAACCTGGGACTGTGGCATTTGCATCCAGTGTGCAGGGCCTCCACTTCTCCACCAACCAGCAGCCTACAAACAAATGAAAAGGCATCAGATTTGTGCTATAAAACTGCCTCCTCCCTCTCGGAGTCGGGGCCGGCTATTTAAGTCGTCCGACGCCCCCCAGCCTAGCACATCTGCCTCCTCCCTCTCTCCGTCACCACCCGAGCACTTCCCTCTCCGAGCCCGTCAGCCATGCCACCACGCCGCTGGCATTACACGGTCCAACACTTTCTCTTCCTCCTAGAGCTGGTCCGAATCCGAAGGGTTGCGGGGCTACCTATGGAATTGGAGGTGGATTTTAAGGAGGGGGAGGAGATGGGGGAGGAACCCAAGGAAGAGACACACACGTCGGAGGAGGAGGCGGCGCCCCAGGTTACAAGGTTAAACCTCATAGGGAAAACTATTTGGCGAGTATTGGGAGCTCATCAGCGGCTGAGATTGAGAATAAAGCATGGGTACCCCGGTGGAGTATCAATGCGTCGTCGAAGCTAAAAAAATTGTCTGGAGATTGTGCAAGGAGACAGTTCCAACTTCAGATATGCTACGCCATCGTCATATGTCATCCACCCCAGCTTGTTCTTTCTGTTTGGCAGAGGACAGCTGGAAACCTGCATTAATCAACTGCACTACTGCCAGGTGCTTTTGGTCTTTGTCGTTTGAGGACACGGTGGAGCTCATGTGTGAAAATCTGAATTTCAATGCTAAAGCTTGGGTCTTTACAATGCATGAGAAGTTGTCACAAGAGGAGTTTGCGCGCATGATAGTAACTCTTTGGGCTATCTGGAAATCAAGGCGTAAAGCGATTCATGAAGGTATATATGAAAGCCCCATGCAGATCCATAATAGGTAACCCCGACCCCCGACCCCCGACAACACTCACCCTCGACCCTCGACCCCCGATGACACTGACCCACATAGTTATGAGTTAGGTCAGATAGTTATGTTAATTATAAAAACATCGTATTTGTGTTGATCGGGTGAATTTCAATGTGCAGTTGTTCGACGACCTCCACGTGCGTTGGACGAGCTTCGCCCTTGCGTTTGTTGGTGAGCACAAATGACTTCTCCTCCTACCCCCTTAATTTGCTCTGTCCCGGTCTTCGTGCCGATGAAACTTGCTAGCTATAGGTTTCTTCAATCATGAGTATGCGTGACCAGTATGCGTCTCCCATTCGAAAGGGCGACATCTATAAATATGCATTTCTTTGCATATTTATAACCGCCATCCTTTCGAATTGTCCAACATTATCCATGGACAGCCCGAGTATGTGTAGATTGGGTTTGTTTTCCCGTATGCTGTGCTCCGGATCCGATGCGGAATTTCGTCAGTGCCTCCCCTGTTGTTCTCCGGGTACACATCCTCTCTGCTTATTGCCGAGACGTGTATCAGGAGAACAACGGGGAGGTGCTGTCGAAATTCTGCGTCGCATCTGGAGCAGAGCATGGGAAAACGAACCCACTCTACGCATACTCGGGTGGGATTAGGACCTATCTTTACCTATTAGCGTGTAGGTTGCATGGACGTAATAAAACTGATAAACTTGATTAGCGTATGAATATAGATGATGAATTATATATTTATTTCTTGTGCCCCCATAGGTAGCTAGGCAACATGAGTGATCGTGCTTGGATGTACACTGGTCACCCTAGTCAGAAAGACATGACCCATGAATGGTTAACAAAAACCAGGGGGTTTGTGAGAGCCGCATTTGCAAATGGCCAGCATAAAACATGGTGCCCCTGTCCCAACTGCGACAACCAGAGGGAGGTGGAGAAGAAGAAGGAGAAGGAGGAGAGGGAGAAGGAACTTCTTCCTCCTTCTTCCTCCTTCTCCTTCTCCTTCTTCTTCTCCTTCTCCTTCTTCTTTTCTTCTTCTTCTCCTCTTCCTTCTTCTTCTCCTCCACCTCCTCCTCCTCCTTATTTTACTTCTTCTTCTCTATCTCTTCTTCTACGTAGCTTAGATTCCTCCAAGAAAGGCTAAATTGGCTAATTATCCTACGAAATGACATAATTAGCTTACTTAGCTCCAAAATGGCCTATTTAATAAGAAATGACCTGTACTTAGCTAATTATCCTCGATATGACATAATTAGCTCCAAAAATGCATTCTTAGCCAATTTATCCCAAAGAAGGGGACAAGAAGAGAAAAAGAGGAAAAATGAAAGGAAGGAAGAGGAAAAATGAGGAGAAGACGAAGGAGGAGAGGGAGGAGGAGAAGAAGGAGGAGAAGGAGAAGAAGGAGGGTTGTCTTGAAACTATTGTAGTATATGAATATATGAAACTTTGTATGCACGTGGATGAAACTGGTGTAATATATGGTTTGGTACGGATGTAACTTGCATAATATGTATGCACTATGGATGAGAGTTATTTTAATATGGTTATGAGTACGGAAAGAAATTTATTTATGTCAAATATATATATATATATCCTGACTATTGTTAAAAATGCTGGATATAACAAAAAATAAATAAAAAAGGGGCTGGTTCCCCTCTTTGCCGTCTGCCAACACATGGCAAAGAGGGGAAGGCACATGGCAAAGGGAGAATCTGCCCCCTCTCTCTCCCCTCTTTGCCATGTGCCAACAGATGGCAAAGGGGGGAAGGCACATGGCAAAGGGGGAATCTGCCCCCTCTCTCTCCCCTCTTTGCCGTCTGCCAACACATGGCAAAGGGGGGAAGGCACATGGCAAAGGGGGAATCTGCCCCCTCTCTCTCCCCTCTTTGCCGTCTGCCAACACATGGCAAAGGGGGGAAGGCACATGGCAAAGGGGGAATCTGCCCCCTCTCTGTCCCCTCTTTGCCATGTGCCAACACATGGCAAAGGGGGGAAGGCAGACGGGAAAGGGGGAATCTGCCCCCTCTCTCTCCCCTCTTTGCCATGTGCCAACACATGGCAAAGGGGGAAGGCAGACGGCAAAGGGGGAATCTGCCCCCTCTCTCTCCCCTCTTTGCCGTCCGCCAACACATGGCAAAGGGGGCAAGGCAGACGGCAAAGAGAGGAGGCCTGCCGTTAACACTTAACGGGGACGTTGCAATATATTCCGTCCCATTTATTTTGCCGTCTGCCCCCTCATGGCAAAGATTCTTTGCCGTCCGCTTTGTGAAAGCTGACGGCAAAGATCCTCTTCACCAGATTTTTTTTTACCGTCTACTTTGCCATGAGGGGGCAGACGGCAAAGCCTTTGCCGTCCGTGGTTGCCCCCTTTGCCGTCCGCCTTGGCAGACGGCAAAGTTCTGAATTTCAGTAGTGAATAGTGGCGCCCATTGCGGCTGCCAGGGGGCACTTCTGGTTGTACGGCGCCACCTAAAGCCCCAGATTGCTCCGCGTGTCCATCCATGGTTTGCAAGACAATCAGCAAGCTCTGCCCAACCATCGTTGCGGCCTGGGTGCCGGAGAGCACACCGACTGCCACCGCGGCGCCCGTGAAGCCGTTCTATTGAACGCAGCCCCTAGACTGAATATGAGCTCACTTAGGAGTAAACCAGAAACCCTAGAGCCTATCAAACCTTCACCCACCACCATAATCGCCGGCTAAGCACCTGCCTTGTCGTGATCCGAGCCGGCTATGTCTGTTCACGGCAATCGACTCGGACCACATATAAATGGGGGGCTCGAGATGCCCTTCGAGCACACACCACTCCCTAGAGATCCCAGCTTCATGCCAAGCACCGTAGAGGGCCTAGGGGAGGTCTTCTTCCCCAACTCCGGCCGCCCGATCTGCCTCGGGTCCAACCTAAATTTGCACAAGGTGGTTGATGTCCTCTACTCAAACCATGCTCGTAGTCCCCTCGTAGTTCGTCCTCTCTGATCCACGTGTCAATTTGACATTTGCAGGTCACTATGGTGAACTCCAGCCTCGCCCAAAGCTGGCGATTGCCGGAGACGAAGTCAGCTATCACCGGAGAGTAAGCCGCCAACGTTGTAGTCCTCATATGGTAGTGCCCTGAGAAAGAGATACGTGTGGCTCCTATTGGCACCTGGCCTACAAGGCGGTCTTGCTGGATTTGTTTTACCTTTCTCGAATGTCTTGTGCACTGGGATTCCGAGGATACTTTTGGCTAACCCGAGGTTGAGGTTTTCCACCAGGATTGCGAGGAGACTACGGGTTTTCCGTGGTTGAGGTTTTCCACGCAGCTTGTGGATATTTTGTGATGGATGAGTTGGACCACTCCTGCAGGGTTAAATCTTTGTAGGAGGGTTGCTTGACGTGTAAGTAGGTGTTCAGGATCACTTCTTGATCATTATTAGTTCACGTCCATTTATGCTTACATCACCCCTCTTATTCTTGTACTCGTAATTTAGACACTCAAATAAATGATTAGTGCTTGGTACCGCCTCAACGCCTAACCATACCTCACCCATTAAGCTTTCCTAGTCTTTCTACCTTTGGTAATGAGATTGATGAGTCCCTCTGGCTCACAGATTCTATAACAATAGTTGCAGGTGCTTTGACATGAGTGCGATGATTTTTCCATTTGGAGTTTCATCCTCTTCTTCGTCTTCATCGATCTAGGATGAGGTCCAGGCCACCAGCCTGGGATAGCAAGGATGGAAGTTGTTTTATCATTTGATTTCGTCCGTAGTCGGACTCTGCTCTTCTGAATGGTGATTGAATGTATGTTTGTATTAAGATTCTCATTATTAGATTGTGGAGAGTGTAAGCCAATTCCATATACTCATCTCTTCTTACATGTACTTTTAAGGATATCCATTCTTGCAAAACGAAGATATGCGCTTCTATCCCTGTCAAGGCCCTCGAGCCAAAATAGGTGGTCAAGTTGAGAGAGTCAATCAAATCCTTGAAGACATGCTCAGAGCGTGTGTTATCTCTTCTGCCATGAAGTGGGAAGACTATCTCCCATTTGTCGAATTCTCCTACAATAATAGTTTCCAAGAAAGTTCGGCAAGGCCCCATTCGAAATTCTCTATGCGAGGAAATGACATACCCCGCTCAATTGGTCTGAAACCAGTGAGCGTCAAATTCTTGGAAATGACATGATCACTGAAGCTGAAGATATGTGTCGTGTCATTCTTGAAAATCTCAAAGTTGCTCAATCCCATCGGAAGACCTATTATGATAGCAAGCATCATGACATGGCCTTTCAAATTGATGACTTTGTCTATCTCCGAGTATCTCCCATGAAGGGCACTCAAAGATTTGGCATCAAAGGAAAGCTTGCACCTTGCTTTGTGGGTCCTTTCAAAATTGTTGGCAAAAGAGGCAACCTTGCCTACCAAATCGAGCTCCATTCAAATTTCTCCAATGTGCATGATGTCTTTCATGTCTCCCAGCTTCGAAAGTGTTTCAAGACTCCTAAGAGCATCTTTGATTTCAAAGACATTGATCTCCAAGCAGACCTATCTTATTATGAGCATCTAGTTAATATCCTTTAAGAGGCCAAGCACAAAACTCTCAACAAGTTTGTCAAGTTCCTCAAAGTGAATGGTCACATCATTTCGATAAATAAGTCACTTGGGAACATGAGGACCTTCTCTGTGCTGAATATCCCAACTTCTTCCATTCCTAGATCTCGGGACGAGATCTGCTCAAAAGGGGAGTTCTAACATCCCAAGAGTATCTTTCCAAACCTTCTAACCATTTCCATGTGTGAACCTTGTTTTACATGCCATCTTTTGGTTTGAGCTAATAAAATTTTGTGCTTCATGTCTTTCATCTTGTGCATCATGGCATCATGACATCCATTTCAATATTTGTAGCATCACGTTTTGTTGGATGTGTCATGACATCTTGTGGAGTGGTTTTGTTTCATGTTAGTTTAGTGTTTGCAATGAACTAAAACCCCTTCTATCTTCTCATTTATTTATATTTTTTTCAACTGTGCCACTGTGCCATTATTTTAATGTTCACTACTTTGCTCAAACCCCTAATTATTGCTCTAAATCCCACCTCCAAATTTCACCATTCTTTCACATTGTTTTGTTTGGATTCAAAAATGTCTCAAGTATGAATTCCATTCAAACTTGAATTATTTTTCTATATCTAAAAGTATCCAAGCAAATTTTATTAAATACGCCATTTTTTTTGAGTCCAAAACTATTTTGTTCCATCCTAAACCCTCTTTATTTTTCTTTGTTTTTCCTATGTTTTCTACTTGACAAAAAGGAAAATCAGCGCGAGAGATAGGTGAGCGCTCTTGGGCTTCCTTCCCCTCGTTGGCCCAGGAGGAGCAAAGCAACACCCACGAGCAGCCAGCGAAGGAGTCTAGCCTCTCATCCTGGAGGGACCTTTCGAGCATGGGCGCCAGCGGCCCCACCAGCAGCCTCACTCCTCCGCACCATCGTCCTCCTCCTCGTCCTCCTCCTCCCTCTCCGAGCAAACGAGTGAGACAAAGCACATGACCACCGTGGCAGCCACAATGACCTCGCCTCACCCTATAAAGCATGGCCTTGAGCCCTAGGGTTGCCCCTCTCCCTCTCTCCCCCCTCCATGCTGCTGCCACTTCTCCTCACCTCGCCGTGCTCTAGCTAATACACATCCAATATCCATGGTAGACCTCATGGTCACCTTGTCGCCGGCGTGAGGAGCAACACAACCCCGACGACCGTGTCTCTGAGCTTGTCATAAACGCTAAGGGCCCATTCCCGCGTCAAGACCAGGCCAAGATCTCATTCCCTGACATGCCCTCGCATCCTCTTCTTCATGTGCAGCTTCGGATCAAAGCGTCGCCGGAATTCGTCGCCTCGCCTCCGACCCCGTGATGCACCTATCATGTCCTCTTTTTTTCTAACATAGTGAGGTATACCCATGCTTCCATTATGAGGGTCCTAGACTTCGTATGCATTCTGTAGACCTCATCGACGCCTTGCCATCGTGTGCTCTCCATTCTCTAGGCACGATCTGTGAAGATTTTCTTTAGATATGGGTAGCTCGGGCTCCTTCACTCCGGGGCCCCTGAGGCGTCCTCGTGCTCGCTTGTGTAGTCGCCCCACCGCCTAGCATGCCACCCGTGCCCTGCTCACCAGCCCTACCTCCGCTTTGCTTCACCAATGACCCGAGCCGAGCTAGTGTGGGGACCCCGACTTACGAGTCGAGATCGCCGAATGAACGTGCTCAGTGATCCCACAGATCAATGCTCACCGAACACACAGAACCTGAATAAGAAGAGTCTTACATCCATACATACCGTTTGATACAATAAATGACCATTTCTGTCAAGTCTTACATATATAGGGCCTTGAGGACCAACACACCAAACTTGACCAATAGCGTAAATATTGGTCGAAAGCGTGAGCCCATGCCACGAGCCTTAACCTACAGGCATTCTGACTAGGAAGCGTCCTAGCTCGCAGGAATGTCACCAAGTTACTTTTCACCATATCCTGATCTCTCATACTTGATCAATGAAATAACAAGTGGCAAGCCAATGAGTACTTTGAATGTACTCACAAACAGCCCACGTTGTGGATAATGCGGTTGGTACGATAATAAAGTGGTATGCAGCATTTGCGGAAAGCAAGCTTTGTATGTAAACAAACATGATCATAGACGGATATGGATATGCATCATAAGCTAGATGGTATTTAGAAGAGCAGGTTATAGATATCAACATATCTGCTGGGGTTGAACACTTCGGGTTCACCCAATATGCCAAGTCACCAAACTTGGTCATCTCCACTCTTTCACATATCTCCTTGAACACACACACACACTTGGTTTATGCGGAAACGACTGGACGTAGTTTAAGCATGATTACCCAACTATCCTTGACCGTGGACACTGCTATTCGAATAGTTTTACACTCTACAGAGGTTGTACGATGTACCCACGAGATCCGGGAAACTTCCGTGTCATCCACCACTCGTGCTATATAACATACCCGAGGTAAGTACCCGATCAATGCCTTTCCCCTCATGATACTAGACAAAGAGATCCACTCGATTGGTAGCCAACCCACATCATGTACGTCTTACGAGCACCGCCTCTGGACAGTCTCATCCATGCGGGGACCAACGGTGTGCCCGGAACACGTAACAATGGCATAGTCGCCCTACCTGGCACGACCCCGTCACGAGAGTGACCACATATCACTCCCGCCACTAGTAATGTGGCTCTTTGCTAGCACTGACCAAAGTAATCAATAAATCCCCATCCCATAAAGGGGTAATGTGTTCGCACATGTAAGGTTGGGATGGTCAACACATCATAAATCTATTCCCATTTCTGAAACCACTCACACCAAAATATACCCGGTGCACCACCGCTTCACAAGTGGACACCTAACTCATCATCACCCTCGGGCATTAGTGGCACCCGACGGGGTTTTCATAAAAAAATGATATTTACCATCATCATGCTCATGCTTATACTATGTTTAGATCTACTTTTCAACATGATATTAGCATGACCCTCATAGGTGGTAGGATCATGGTCAAAATGCAAGTGCTCCGGAGGAGCCATCGGAAACATCATATCGATGATTAACCGAATATTCAAGATCATATGCAACGGGAGTAATTGCTCTACTTAGCATGCAAATAATATTTTTCTCAAACATGGTCAAAAGGCTGCTTGCCTTTGCTAACATAAGTCCTTGGGTGCTTCGAGGACTTCTAGTCCAACTCTGAGTAATCCGTCTACTCTGTCAACTAACATCGGAAACAACACTGTAAGCCATACAGCAAGTAGAAACAAAAGTGATATATAAATAGGAGCTTTATTTTTCTTGGACCTCTCTGTTCATAAGAAAAATACCTTAAGCTTGCTATAGGAGGTTTGGACCATCGGGGATTTTTGAATGGACGACAGGAGGAATAGGTGATCTTAAAAGAATCATACAGAAAATATTAGGATAAAAATGAGTGGAGGCACTCATTAAACAGAGCATGATTTTAGAAACATTTAGAAATTTGTTTCATGGGATTTGGAGATGAGGTGAATATTCTACGGATTTTTTAATACGGGATAAATAGAAACATGAAGCTATTTATTTAATGCAACAGACTCATGCCAGATAAAAATATTGACCAAGGTTCAAAAATAGGGCATGATATTACAAGGCTCTGGAATTTGGAATCACTCCATTTGGAGTTGATTTAAATGCTATAGGAATTTTTATAGGTGAGGCTAGGAGTATTCAAATTTGTATTTGAATAATGATACAACAGAAAAGTTGTTTCGAAAAATGTGCAAAGCACATCTTTGGATAGCCCTTTATTTTAGGAACCTGGAGGAATCTGAATCAACCAAATTGGAGTTAAAATGATTTTTCTATAGAATTTTGAAGATTCTGGAAAAAGAAAAAGCAGAGAAGGGGGCCACCAGAGAGTCTACTGCGCTCTCAAGGCGACCGATCGGCAGGTGGGACGGCCTAGTTGTGCTAGCTGGCCAACGGAGCGGCACGCCGAAGGCGCACGATGCCCTTTACGCTTCCAGTACGGGGAGTCGGCTCTGGGAGGATGAGCCGCCACTTATGGTGCTAGGCACAGCCGCCATGCCACTGACTGGTGGGCCCCAGTCGTCAGGAGCTTCTTCCTCCTCTGGCTCGAGAAGAGAGGGATCAGGGAGGAAGGGCCGGAAGAAGGAGGAGCTGTCCAGGCGGCTCCAGCCACCGCCAGGCGGTGCGCCGGCTGTTGTTTATGCACGCTTCTATTCTTGTAGAGTATGTTGGGCCTCCAAGCGTAGAGGTTTGTAGGACAACAGCAATTTCCTCAAGTGGATGACCTAAGGTTTATCAAACTCAGGGAAGTAGTGGTTGAAGATGGTCTCTCTCAAGCAACCCTGCAATTAAGAAACGAGAAGTCTCTTGTATCTCCAACACACCTAATACAATGGTAAATTGTATAGGTGCACTAGTTCACCGAAGAGCTAGTAAAATATGGGTGATAGGTGTGTGATACGTCTCCAACGTATCTATAATTTATTATTGTTCCATGCTATTATATTATCAACTTGGGATGTTTTATATGCATTCATATGCCATTTTATATCATTTTTGTGACTAACCTATTAACTCAGTGCCTAGTGCCAGTTTCTGTTTTTTCCGTGTTTTTAACCTTTTTCAGAAAAGAATATTAAACGGAGTCCAAACGGAATAAAACCTGCGGGATGAATTTTCCCATAACAAAAGATACGCAGAGGACTTGAAAAATAAGGCAGGAGGCCTCGTGGGAGGTCACAAGCCCCTAGGCGTGCCCTAGGGGGGCGCGCCTAGCAGGCTCGTGGGCCCCCCGTGGCTCCTTTGCCCTACCTCTTTCGCCTATAAATTCTCTAAAATCCCGAAACCTCCAGAGAGAGCCACGAAAATACTTTTCCGCCGCTGTAAGCTTCTGTCTAAGCAAGATCCCATCTGGGGACCGTTCTGGTGCCCTGCCGGAGGGGGATTCGGACAAAGAGGGCTTCTTCATCAACACCATTGCCTCTCCCATGATGCGTGAGTATTTCACCAGAGACCTATGGGTCCATAGCTAGTAGCAAGATGGCTTCTTCTCTCGCTTGGATCTTCAATACAAAGTTCTCCATGATCTTCATGGAGATCTATCTGATGTAACTTTATTTTGCGGTGTGTTTGTCGAGATCCGATGAATTTTGGATTTATGATCAGATTATCTATGAATATTATTTGAGTCTCCTCTGATTTCTTATATGCAAGATTTCGTATCCTTGTAATTCTCTTAGAGTTATGGGTTTCGTTTGGCCAACTTGATCTATAATTCTTGCAATGGGAGAAGTGCTTGGTTTTGGGTTCATCCGTGCGGTGTCCTCACCCAGTGACAGAAAGGGTAGCGAGGCATGCATCGTGTTGTTGCCATCAAGGGTAAAATGATGGGGTTTATATCATATTGCATGAATTTATCCCTCTACATCATGTCATCTTGCTTAAGGCGTTACTCCGTTTGTTATAAACTTAATACACTAGATGCATACTGGATAGCGGTCGATGTGTGGAGTAATAGTAGTAGATGCAGACAGTATCGTTCTACTTGTCTCAGATGTGATGCCTATATGTATGATCATTGCCTTAGATATCGTCATGACTTTGCGCTATTCTATCAAATGGTCGACAGTGATTTGTTCACCCACCATAATACTTGCTATCATGAGAGAAGCCTCTAGTGAACACTATGGCCCCCGGGTCTATTTTACACATTCTATTTTCAGATTTAGATACCAAAATACCAAAAATACCTTGCTGCACTTTTACTTATTTACCTTTCATCACCATCAGATCTCACCTTACAAGTAATCGTGAAGGGATTGACAACCCCTTTATCTCGTTGGGTGCAAGTTTGTTTGTTTTTGTGTAGGTTCGTTGGTGCCTCATCTTGATACTCCTACTGGATTGATACCTTGGTTCTCAAATTGAGGTAAATACTTATTTCTACTTTGCTGCATCACCGGTTCTTCTTCAAGGGAAAAACCAACACAAGCTCGAGAAGTAGCAAGAAGAATTTCTGGCGCCGTTGCCGGAGAGTATTCAAGTGAAGCATAACCAAGTAACTATCACAAACTCATCTCTTGCATTTACATTATTTGCCGTTTGCCTCTTGTTTTCCTCTCCCCCGCTTCTAAAACGATTTTCCGAAAATGTCAAAAAGATTTTCCTTTTTATTCGCTCTTCTTCTGTTCGCCTTTTCGTTGCTATGTTTGCTTGTGTTGCCATGTGCCTTCTATTTGCTTGCATCTTCGCTTGCTAAAAATCTATTGATATGGATCATCATCCACTTGCTAATCTCTTTAAGAGATCCAATTATGATGAACAATTTGCTAGTGAGTTGAGTGCACTAGACTATCTCTATGGAGTTTTGTTTGAAAATCATGAATCTGAAAATTTGATGAAGTGTTGAAAGAAGAAAATAATAAAGTGGTTCATGATATCTACTTGAATGAAAAGAATTGATTGCCATGTTGTTAGTATGAATTCTCTGAATATCTATGATTCTATTGATATGCAAAACCACAAGCTTGGGGATGCTATTCTTGATGAAAATGAATTTTTTGTTTCCCGAGTTTTGGGGATGACCCTTATGCTATAATTGATCATGAAAAGAATGCTTTGTGTGATAGTTATATTGTAAGATTCCTTCATGATTTTACTAAAAATTACTATGAGAGAGGAACATATGCTTTTACATATTGCAATAATATCAAGCTTCCTCTCTATGTGTTCAACGTTTTGAAGTTATGCTTGTTTTGCCTTCCTATGCTAGTTAATTCTTGATCCCATAAATTGTTTGCTAACAAAATGCCTATGCATAGGAAGTATGTTAGACTTAGATATGTTTGTCACATGTTTCATGATGCTCTCTTCGTGTCTGGTTGCTATCTTTTATGTGAGCATCATTGAATTATAATTGCCTAGCTAAAAGGCTTTAAAGAAAAGCGCTTGTTGTGAGGAAACCCAATGAATACATTTATTTTTGCTTTTTACTTTCTGTTTTGTTGAATCCACACCATCATAATTCTGTTATGATTGTGTTTGTTATGTTTTAAATAGTGTTTGTGCCAAGTAGAACCTTTATGATTAGTTTTGGTGATAGTTTTTAATCATGCTGAAAAAGACAGAAACTTTGTGCTCACGAAATTATTTTTAATTCCTATCCATAAAGAGATTTTGAGTTGACTCTCTTTGCTGCTGATTGATATGCAAATTTTCCTAATTTTCATCATTTTTCAGAAGTTTTGGGATAGCAGAGGTATACTAAATATACAGATTGCTACAGACTGGTCTGTTTTTGACACATTCTGTTTTTGTTGTGTTGATTACTTATTTTGATGAAACTATGGTTAGTATCGGGGGGTACGAGCCATGGAGAAGTGAGAATACAGTAATATAACATCAATCTAAATGGAAATCAAGTTTACTACAGTACCTAAAAGTTGGTGGTTTGTTTTCTTATGCTAATGATATCACGAGTTTCTGTTTAAGTTTTGTGTTGTGAAGTTTTCAAGTTTTGGGTGATGTTCTTATGGACAATGGAACAAACAGTGGAAAGAGCTTAAGCTTGGGGATGCCCAAGTCATCCCAAGACAAATTCAAGGACACCAAAAAGCTTAAGCTTGGGGATGCCCCGAGAAGGCATCCCCTCTTTCGTCTTCAATCCATCGGTAACATTACTTGGAGCTATATTTTTATTCACCACATGATATGTGTTTTTCTTGGAGCGTTGTGTATTATAGGAGTCTTTGCTTTTCGTTTTATCACAATCATCCTTTCTGCACACCTTTTTTAGAGGGACATGCACTCATCGTGAATTTGTTAGAATACTCAATGAGCTTCACTTATATCTTTTCAGCTATGCAATGTAGCTCCCATGAGCTTCACTTATATCTTTTGAACTAGATAATTTTGCTCTAGTGCTTCACTTAAATCTTTTTTAGAGCATGGCAGTGTCATATTTTGTAGAAATGAAAACTCTCGATCTTCACTTATATCATTTTGAGAGTGCTCTCTCTAAGTAACTTGGTAATTAGCGTGTGTTATGAAATTAGTCCTAAATATGATAGGCATCCAAAGAGGATATAATAAAAACTTTCATATTCAAGTGTATTGATTAGTAAGAGAAGTTTGATTCCTCACAATTAGTTTTGAGATATGGATATGGTAATATTAGAGTTATGTTAGTACGGTGTTGTGAATCTAGAAATACTTGTGTTGAGGATAGTGATTCTCCGTAGCATGCACGTATGGTGAACCGCTATGTCAGGAAGTCGGAGCATAATCGATTTATTGATTGTCATCCTTTGTGTGGCGGTCGGGATCGCGCGATGGTTAACACCTACCAACCCTTCCCCTAGGAGTATGCGTTTAGCACTTTGTTTCGATTACTAATGAAACTTTCGCAATAAGTATATGAGTTTTTCATCACTAATGTGAGTCCATGGTATAGATGCACTCTCACCGTCCACCATTGCAAGCCTCTCTATTGCCGCGAAACTTTTGCCGGTGCACAAACCCACCATATACCTTCCTCAAACCAGGCACCATACCTACCTATTGTTTTGAATCGTATGGATCTGAACATTCATGCCACAATAAAGAAGTTACAAAGAACAAATATGTTAGGTAGCATTCCACATCCAAAATTCGGTCTTTCTCACTTGGGGATGCTTGATACGTCTCCAACATATATATAATTTTTGATTGTTCCATGCTATTATATTATCAACTTGGGATGTTTTATATGCATTCATATGCCATTTTATATCATTTTTGGGACTAACCTATTAACTCAGTGCCTAGTGCCAGTTTCTGTTTTTTCCGTGTTTTTGACCTTTTTTCAAAAAAGAATATTAAACGGAGTTCAAACGGAATAAAACCTGCGTGGTGATTTTTTCATAATAGAAGATACGCAGAGGACTTGAGAACCAAGGAAGGAGGCCTCGTGGGAGGTCACGAGCCCCCTAGGCGCGCCCTACGGGGGACGCGCCTAGCAGGCTCGTGGGGCCCCCATGGCTCCTTTGCCCTACCTCTTTCACCTATAAATTCTCAAAAATCCCAAAACCTCCAGAGAGAGCCACGAAAATACTTTTCCGCCGCCGCAAGCTTCTGTCTCTGCAAGATCCCATCTGGGATTGTTCTGGTGCCCTTCCGGAGGGGGATTCGGACATGGAGGGCTTATTCATCAACACCATTACCTCTCCGATGATGCGTGAGTAGTTCACCACAGACCTACGGGTCCATAGCTAGTAGCTAGATAGCTTCTTCTCTCTCTTGGATCTTCAATACAGAGTTCTCCAGTATCTTCATGGAGATCTATCCGATGTAACTTTCTTTTGCAGTTTGTGTTTCGAGATCCGATGGATTGTGGATTTATGATAAGATTATCTATAAATATTATTGGTGTCTCCTCTGATTTCTTATATGCATGATTTCTATCCTTCTCTTCGAGATATTGGTTTCGTTTGGCCAACTTGATCTATAAGTCTTGCAATGGAAGAACTGCTTGGTTTTGGGTTCATATCGTGCGGTGTCCTCACCCAGTGACAGAAAGGGTAGCGAGGCACGCATCATGTTGTTTCCATCAAGGGTAAAAAGATGGGGTTTATTTCATATTTCATGAATTTATCCCTCTACATCATGTCATCTTGCTTAAGGCGTTACTCTGTTTGTTATGAACTTAATACACTAGATGCATGCTGGATAGCGGTCGATGTGTGGAGTAATAGTAGTAGATGGAGACAGTATCGATCTACTTGTCTCGGACATGATGCCTATATGTATGATCATTGCCTTAGATATCGACATGACTTTGCGCTATTCTATCAATTGCTCGACAGTAATTTGTTCACCCACCGTAATACTTGCTATCATGAGAAAAGCCTCTAGTGAACACTATGGCCCCCGGGTCTATTTTACACATTATATCTTCATATATCTACATACAAAAATACCAAAAATACCTTGCTGCACTTTTACTTATTTACCTTTCATCACTATAAGATCTCACCTTGCAAGTAATCGTGAAGGGATTGACAACCCCTTTATCGCGTTGGGTGCAAGTTTGTTTGTTTTCGCGCAGGTTAATTGGCGCATCATCTTGATACTCCTACTGGATTTATACCTTGGTTCTCAAACTGAGGGAAATAATTATTTCTACTTTGCTGCATCACCCTTTCCTCTTCAAGGGAAAAACCAACGCAATCTCGAGAAGTAGCAGTGTGGCAAAGCAAGGTAATGTAAATCTGAAATAAAAATGGCAGCAAGGTTGCAAGTGACAAAAGTGAGCATAAACAGTGTAACAATGGTGAGAAATAGGGCCTAGGCTTTATACTTTCACTAGTGGCAACTCCCAACAACATTAACATAATCTAATCACATGATATTTCCACTAAAACATGCAATGGAGACATTCTTGGAGGTCATTCCTTTGTGATCAAGAGAGGACGAGAATTATGTAGGGCTACAAAAGCACACCTCAGAGTTCATAGTTATCTTCTATGTATTTCCCAATGTCACTGCAGCCATCCAAAGAGAATACTACAATCACCACAACATATCTCAAGGATAGTCAAAGACAAGCACCAAGAGACTCTCAATCTTCAATCAATTCACAAAAGAGGAAATCAGTCATGAAAATATTCTTCTAATCCATGTCCAATAGACCGCAGTCACCATGGTCTCGGGGATTATACTAGATAAGATCACGTAAGTACATCGATCCAATACATAGAAGAAGGGGAAACATCATGGGATCATCCTAGATTAACATAGCCCATGATCACAATCAAGATCACATCACGAGAGAGAGAATTAACCACATAGCTACTATAGAACACCTCAGCCCACTTCATGGAGGTGGAAGCACCGTCGATGGAGATGAAATCGGGGGCACTTCCCCGTCCCGGAGGGGTGCTGGCACCGCAATACTGGTCCCCCGAAAATTGTTTGCGATGGCGGCGTAGATTGGAATTTTTCCTGGAGAAAAGGGTTCGAGAATCAGCGTTTCCTCCACGGGGTAAAAATAGGAGCCAAAGCAGGGCACCAGAGGAGGTGGGGCCCAGGTGGCCTGCTAGCGCGGCCAGGGGGTAGGCCGCGCCAGGAGGTCGCCACGACGACCCCTGGCCCCCTCTAGCCCAGCTTCGGTGATCTGGAAGCTTCCGGAACGCTGATTTTTATATATTTTTCTCGGGATATTTGGGGCTTCATAAAATTGGGTAAAAGCCCATGCAAAAAAGACATTAGCAAACATAAACTGGCACTGGATGCACTTAGTTAGTAGGTTAGTCCGAATAAGTGTAAAATGATATAAAAGTGTAGCAAAACATATAACAATGTCACCCAAAAGATCATGGAACAAGCATAAATTATAGATACGTTTGGGACGTATCAACATCCCCAAGGTTAATTTCTGCTCGTCCTCGAGTAGATAAATGATAACACAATAATTTCTGTGGTGACATGCTAACACACATATAAGAACTTCAAAGTAAAGCAAGTAAGATATGCAATTCAACTCAAGACAATAACAACAAGAGTTTGTACCTAGTATTGAGTTTAGCAAAGTAAGAACATAAAGGTTCAAGAGCTCTCGCTGTCCATGACTTGAATGTCTCCAAATGGTGTTTGCGTGCAAGAAGTTGGAGATGGGTTGAGATCATAGTTTTTTTTAATTGAGAACTCAATCTACTAAACCTCACAATTAGTCTCCTTCGGAATCTTATTTTGACTCATCCCAGACCATTTGTCAGACGCAAGTCAAAATGATCCTCTCCCTTTCGATTTTGAGCACTCATGCAATGGATGAGAGTAAGCAACATATGTTGGCACTTAGGATGGCTAATATAATAATGATGGGGAAGGAAGACAAAAAGGTGTCAAAGGCTCACATCAATGAGGACAACCATAGGCGAGAGAAAACCAAATCATAGTTATGATGTGAGGCGTAGGGATAGCCATGTAACGGATGCACATATGACCTAAGGTAAGCTCTCCAATGGAACTAGTGGGGGTGCATCCAACTTGTTTGCTCATGAAGACCTAAAGCTCATTTGAGGAGGCTCATCATTGGAATATGCAAACCAAGTTCTATAGTGTAAGGGTCCCCACATAGTTATGCATGAATGATAATCTCTATGTAGTACCAATATAGCAATGTTGTACGAGTGAGGATCTTTCAAAACGAACAGTAGTGTTGCCCCCTTCTTTCTTATTAATTATTTTTTATTTTTCTTTTTCAATTTTTTTATTCTATGGCCTCTTTAGCTCTTCATTTTATCTCTCAGTTGTCCTCTTTGGGATCTTTTGTTTGTCCACTTTGGGATATTTTCCTCTCTTAAGGGCAACACTCTATGTTTTACATGAACAGAAAGAAAAATCATCACACGTTATAAGAACAGAAGTACTCAACATAAAGACAAGTGAAAACTATCATGATGTATGCAAATGTATGCCTTTGCCAGTGTAGCAGGATATGCAATGATACTAGCGCGTCATGTAGTAGTAATGAGGGCAAGGCCCAACTAGCATGCGGCTCTATGATCAAGCAAAAGCATGTATGACATGAAGATCAAGTCATGAGATGGTGGATGTTGCATGGCAATGTATCTCGGAAAGGCTATGGAAATGCCTTAATTGGTAGGTATGATGGCTCTTTTGAGGAAAGGTATAATGAGGCTTATGTATGACAGAGCGTATCATGTCATGGGTTTGCATGCACCGGCGGAGTTTGCACCAACTCTCAATGTGAGAAAGGGCAATGCATGGTACCGAAAGGGCAAAATATGGATGGTCAAAGTGCCAACAATCGAATACTCACATTAGTCCGAAGAAATCATACACTTATTATCGGTAACTCTCTATCTAATTAGAAAATTCACAAATAGACAAGTACCCCTAGGAGGAGTGTTTGGGGGTTTGGTTATCCTTGCGCATTCTCGACTCATGGTAATGTGAGGGTACTCTATATATTCCAACCCCTCCAGAGGTTAGCGATCAATTTAGTAGCTAGAGTTCTCAACTACTTTTTTGTTTTTGAAAAACACACGGATTTCCCAAAATACGACACCTATCACTAATAGGCTCAAGCTCTTGGCACCAATAGTCCAAACATTACTCAAATCAATACCTCAAACTATTCCAAGTTACTACTATACTTAAATAGCAACCTCAATTACCTACTCATGCAAGACACACAACTGAGTGCAACAAGCCAACTCTCTAAACAAGATAAGCATGATAACTCAAGAGAGTTCCATAAGAAACCTAAATAATAGCTCTTGAAAAGATGAGCATGAAAACTAAGAGCTAAGCATGACAGTAGCTACGAAAAGATGAAGAACACACAAAAATGATAAGCATGAAAACCTATGTTGTGTTCTAGAGTGGAATGGAGCGTGTGTCTCTCCCAAACAAGGTAGGCTAGGTTCCGACTTGATATGAACAGCAAGCAAAACTAAAACAAACTAGAAATTAAAGAGTGAGACGCTCCAAGCATAGCACATATCATATGAAGTGATAAAAATATAGTATGGAGATGGACGAACTGATGATTGTTGATAGAGAAGGGGATACACGAGGCATCCCCAAGCTTAGACGCTTGAGTCTCCTTGAATATTTCTTGGGGGTGCAAGGGGGCATCCCCAAGCTTGAGCACTTGACACTCCTACATCTTCTTTCATCATCTCTCCCATCGCATACTTGAAAACTCCCTTCATACGAAACTCATCATAAGCTGATTACATTGGTTAGTACCCTTAATAAAATAATTCATTACCTGCTGGAAATAAATATTTTCATGAAACAATACTGATTCTCATGATTGCCAAAAGGTTTTTGCAAATAAAAAGCAAGCTTAGGATTCGCAAAACAATGGAAACACAAAACATGGCAGAATCTGTGAAAAACAGAACATCAGGTAGTAAATAATTTATTCGGGTCACTTCCGTAACTCAAATCAAAAAACTGAGAACAGATGCGAGAAAGGCAATTATATATAGAATGCTGTCAAAAAAATTCAGATTAAAAATATGAACTCGTGATTATTGGCGATTTTTTCCGTCAAGCAGACAGAATCTGTTTATGGACAGCATGTCACAATTTTTGAACTTTCTTCCAATCGGAGGCTATGACTTGGCACAAAGCTTAAAAATAAAGATACAATGATGTTTCTACAGTAGTAACACACATCAAGACCACTAAAAACTGAAAGTAAAAAAAACTCAAAGTAAAGATAACAAGGGTTGTCTCCCTAGAGCTCTTTCTTTATATCCATAAAGATAGGCTTAAGATTTTCATGATGCTCCCGTAGGAATAAGAGCTGTAGAACAAAAGAGAGCATCAAGAAGCAAATATCAAACTCATTTAAGTCTAACATGCTTCCTATGCATAGGAATATTGCAATAGAATAATTCATTGAAACACAAAGCAATAAGTATAGGAAGGCAAAGCAAGTGCAGCTTCAAAACCTTCAACATAAAGAGAGGGAAATTGATATTATCGAAATATCTATTAGCATATGTTCCCTTATCATAATAATTTTCAGTGGAATCATGAATAAACTCAACAATATAAGTATCACATAAAGCATTGTTACCATGATCCATATGCAAAAAGGTACTCTTACTCTCCGCATAAGCATAATCTTTCTCATTGGTAATAGTGGGAGTAGGACTATCATAAACAACGTGAACACTATAGATTAATTGTGTATTAGGGAGATGGTGTTTAGCAAGGGAGTAATTCCCTCCATGATTATGACAAGTTTCATAAGGATAATTTCTCCTTATGTCATAGGTATCTTTACAATCACTATAGATAGGAGTTACAACATCATCATGGTAGAGAAGAGCATTATTATTAGTAGCAACTATATTTACAAACATGTTGTCTTTATTCTTCCTAGCAAAAGAATTATCAATAATCACATCATCACGGACGTCACTGAGGTTCAAACGAAGATTGATTACCGGAAGGTTTTCGGAGTTACCGGGAATGTACCGGGAATGACGAATGGGTTCCGGGAGTTCACCGGGGGGGGCAACCCACCCCGGGGAAGCCCATAGGCTTTGGGGAGACACACCAGCCCTTAATGGGCTGGTGGGACAGCCCCAAAGGGGCCTATGCGCCAAGGATAAGAAATCAAAGGCAAAGAAAAAAAAGAGGGAGGTGGTGGGAAGGGAGGAGGACTCCCTCCCACCAAACCTAGTCCAACTCGGTTTGGGGGGGGGAGAGTCCTCCCCCTTGGCTCGGCCGACTCCTTGGGGGTCCTTGGACCCCAAGGCAAGGCCCCCCTTCCCTCCTCCTATATATATGGAGCAATTAGGGCTGATTTGAGACGACTTTCTCACGGCTGCCCGACCACATACCTCCACGGTTTTTCCTCTAGATCGCGTTTCTGCGGAGCTCGGGCGGAGCCCTGCTGAGACAAGGTCATCACCAACCTCCGGAGCGCCCTCACGCTGCCGGAGAACTCTTCTACCTCTCCGTCTCTCTTGCTGGATCAAGAAGGCCGAGATCATCGTCGAGCTGTACGTGTGCTGAACGCGGAGGTGCCGTCCGTTCGGTACTAGATCGTGGGACTGATCGCGGGATTGTTCGTGGGGCGGATCGAGGGACGTGAGGACGTTCCACTACATCAACCGCGTTCCCTAACGCTTCTGCTGTACGATCTACAAGGGTATGTAGATCACTCATCCCCTCTCGTAGATGGACATCACCATGATAGGTCTTCGTGCGCGTAGGAAATTTTTTGTTTCCCATGCGACGTTCCCCAACAGTCCTGTGCCACCCCTTGGCGAGGACAAGGTGTCAAGCATGCAAGGCATGCGTGCCATGAAGAACTGATGGAGTTTGGACCCAAGTGGATCAGTTTAGACTGGGGTTTGACTGCCATTAAGTTTCTAGCAGCAAACTTAAGGCTGGAAATGAGGGTGCTTACTGGATAATTCTCGGAATGAAACTATGTCTAGCAGTGTTTGGTAGGGAAGGACTACACTTCTACAAAGTTTCAGCTCAAGAGGAGGTGTCTAGCTAGCAGCTGTAGTTCAAAACTACATTTCAGCCAAAAATCAAGTTTCACAGGTGCTGCTCATTTCTCCCTCATAAGCATGCTATATCTTGATTTGAAATGATGCCTTGGCATATTAGAGATGCCCTGGAAGAAAGTGGGGGCTTTGGCTTAAGCAGAAGTGGGGCAAGAGGGGTAAAAATGGTGATCCAAGGGTAAAAATGAGAAGTAGTCACATGGAGCCTCTCTCCAATAATTGACCAGAGGTCATGGCAATGACACTGGAGGTAAAATGTAACTATATAGAGTTGTGGTAGAAATTTGAGATCAAGGGTAAATGTGAAAGCGGCCAAAGTAGCCACTTAGGTGAGTGCACACAAGGTGTTTGATGAGTGTCACGGCAACCATATGAACTTCAATGGATATGAAACTTAACGTTATCAAATAGTAGATGAAAATAAGCTTGGACACCCAATTTGGGATTTGGTGGACAAGGTTTCCAATGTAGACTTGGAAAACCAATGAAATGGGCAGAAATGGCTTTCTGCTTACAAAACTATTCAAATCAATTCCCACAAATCCAATATTTGGTGTGGGGGCATTATTTGAGCATTAAGGCATGCCCAAAAATTTGGGGTCAATTGGACAAACTTTATAGTGTAAAGTTTCCCAAAGTCAAAAATCAACAGAGAGGGTTTTGAGGGGCTGGGGACAAGTTCTTCTATTCTCCTTGATGCGCCACTTGGTGTGGATGCATTTTTGGAGTATGGGAACATGTCCACCAAATTTGAGCAGAATTGGAGACACTTGACAATGTAGAGTTGCTCAAATTTGGAACTGGACAGATAGGGTTTTAGTATAATTAGGAGAGTCAAATCAACTTGGATTGATATGCAACTTGGCAAGATCATCACATATATCATTTTTGACATGGTAGAATTCTATTGGAATTTATGGAGAATATTTCTTATAGAAATATTCCAAAAGCTTGAAATAGGAAGGAAGGGTTTTGAAGAGGTTTGCCCAATATTTTGAACATGACCATGTGTTAAAACTCATATATACGGAATTTATATGTCCACTGAGTTCCCATAATTTTTCTCAAATATTCTGAAAGCAATAAAAATAAATTTCCTTCATAAGAGACCATTTCTGGCCTCTCAGGAAGGCATTTAAATAAAATAGTAAAATAAACTTTAAAATAATAATATTATGGCTTTGGGAAGTCATTTTCATAATGGGTTTTAAATAAAATAATTGGTGCAAAATATAATCCCTAAATTGAGGACTTGTAGTACAAATCCCATCTCGGGGGTTTTGAAAGCTTAATTCAAAGAAATGCTTTTTGGTGAAAATAATATTTGGTAAAAATAATTTCTAGTCCTAAACACATGGCATGATCATTAGGCAGGAGTTTTGTGCTAAGGAGGTGAGTCTAGAGAGTAACAGGAATTATTGAGAATCAAATAGAGGCATACAAGCAAGCAAGCAATAGTCACTTCAAGCATCACAAGCATGAACTAGTGATCTCAAATCTGGTCCTAATTTTTGAGAAAATTTAATTGGTCCTAATTTTTGAGAAAAGTCAAATCTGTCAGGAGAGTTAAAAACATGATGTTACAGCTAGCCTCGAACTAGTGATTCTCTGCCCCGTGTTGCATCATGGCCCCACCTCCCACCCCCTCGTAGTTTCCACACCCTCGCAGCCCCTTCTCAGCGGTGGTAGCTATTGCTTGGGAGCTCGCCATCAATGTCTCTTTCTCTTTTTCAGCAAACAGGGAGAACATCAGCGCCTAGTGTTTCTTCTAGAAGAGACCCCCATGGCTCAGGTTCCTCGCCCTCATTAGGGAGACCCAGGTTCGATCCCACGGCAGAGCAGATGGGTATTTTTTCCCTTGTGGATTTTCTTGTGTCACTCACACGTGGGCCACCCCTGGGTAAACTAGTAATAGACTCCCTCTATCCAATAGGCCCTGACCACACTAGTCAGCTTGATAGCTTGGTAGGAATCTGGGTGCACCCAACCCTTTGCGGTTTCTTTGTTTTTAAACCCAATTTGGAATATGCCAAATCTCACATATCCTATGTTTCCCATATAGGCGGGTTTTGACTTGTTTCAATGTGAGCATTTTTCATACAACAACATATGCATATTATATATGTTTTGGGGTATAAAAATTCATTGAATCCATCTGTGCAATTAGTTTTGTCATTTGAGAAAGTTGGTGTGCATGTCATTTTTCTTAAGATGCCCTTTTGTTATTTTTGTGTGATTTAATCCGTGTATCCTATAAAATATTTGTTAACATGAGAAATGCCCTTTGACATGTGTACTAGCTCCTCGTAATTTTGCTTTCCATGAAAATCCATGTTTAGGTGTAAGTTTATTGGTATCAACATGCTATGAAAATATTGTTGTTTGAAGGGCAAAATAATTCCAAGTCTAGAATTTGCTATATTCTGTTGCTATGTTTCCATGTGAATTGCCATTGATCTAGAACTCCTTTGTGGATGGTTACATGGAGTGTATTGTAAAGAATGTTATCCTCTGTTATGTTATGCCATTAGTTGCCAAGAATAGGTTTTGCATCATAGTTAATTCTGAAGTGAACCATGTCAATCTGATAAAACTGATGGTCTTTGCACCATGTTATTTTTATGGAGTTTGAGAATCTGCTTAGTTCAGATCGCCATGTTGGGTGGATGATAGCCATGTTTCTGTGTATATTTTTATGTTGCTCATGTGGAGTGTATTGTAGTGCATCACGTCCTCTATCTTGATGTAGAATCTCATGCCATGATAGGCCCTGTAGCATATAGTTATATTGTTGTCAATATGCCTTCAGGTTAACACTCGTTGTGAAAGATTGGTATTTTGCACTAAGTCATAACTGTTGTTCCAATAGACATCTTGTGAGCTCTTTTGCTATTGATCCATGCTTCTATTGTTGTGCATGTGCTGCTGTGAGATGAATTCTTGTGCATCATGTACCATACATCCCCATGTATTTTTGTGCATGTTAGCTTACTATAGCTGGTGATTTCGACGAGTGCAATATGACATGTTATTCTTTTGGACAGATCACTAACATAATTGTTTTCTTTGTGGGAGTTATACCCACTTGTTTTCATGATATTTAGGTCTATTTCACCTAGAATTTCATTTCCAATCCAGTGGCATACTTGGTATACCAAGGAATAGCCCATAGCCTCTCCCAAGTTCAGTTTTGCCATTGTTTCCTTCCGTCTTGTCGTGAGTGCCCCGAGAGATCCGTAACTCCAATTGCAACGTTTTTCATATGCATTTGCGTCGTTTTCACGTGAAGCATTCATTTTTTACATGTGCATGCACATCCAACTAATTAATCTTGAACTTATGTCCAGGAAGATAATAACTAAATAAGCGCATGAGAAAAGATGACTAGTGTAGGATTGGCATGTTTCATTCAGTCCATGATCATGCATCATAATTTCTTGAGCATTGTGTCTGGGCTATGTGTTCATTGGTTGCTGTTATTTCTTTGGGTAGCGATGGGTGACTAGAATGAGTATGAGGACCCTGTCAAGAATGTGTCAGAATAGCAAGAGTACTATCCCACTGAAGAAACTCAAGGCAAGATGATCACCATCCTCGTCTTCTTGGGCCCTTAAACATCTCGGATGTGAAGCACACCATCATGCATCTCAATGGTTTGAGGGTGCTTCATCACCTCCGGAAAGTAGGGGTGGATGACCCTCTCGAAGAACTTGTTCTTGGAGGAGCTTGATGAGGCCATGGTCATCTAGATGTGACAAAAAATAGCACGAAACAAGAACAGAGGATTTCTCCGTGGTACGGGGGTCAAATCATCGGGAGATATGTACACAGGATTTTTATACAAGGAAATACATGTCCCACAAGAAAACGGAGCCACGAAGGTGCCCAGGTGGCCACTAGACATCAGGTCGTGTCGGGGGGCTGGCGCGCCCTCGTCCCTAGTGGGCACCTAGGTTGCCTTCTTGTGTGTTTCTCAATTTCCTAATCTTTCTAATATTCCAAAACTGGCGAAAAATATCTTTGCGGATTTTTCTAAGTCCTTTTACTTACCGTATCACATACCTCTTCCTTTTAAGGGTTCTAGAATGTTCTGGAAGGTCTCCTTAATGTTCTCCTCCGGTGTCATGGTTTGAATAATATTTGTTTCAACATTAATTGGTGTACCTGAAATATAGTGCTTTATTCTTTGTCCATTGACCACCTTCGGATTAGTGCCTTCGGGGTTGTTGATCTTAATAGCTCCAGACAGATAAAGTTCTTCAATGATATATGGTCCTTCCCATTTGCAGAGAAGTTTTCCTACAAAAAATCAAAGACGAGAATTGTACAATAGAACATATTCACCAACTTTGAATTCTCGCTTTGATATTCTTTTGTCATGCCATCTTTTAACTTTTTCTTTGAATAGTTTGGCATCTTCATAAGCTTGAGTTCTCCATTCATCTAATGAGCTAATATCAAATAACCTCTTTTCACCAGCAAGTTTTAAATCATAGTTGCGTTCTTTAATTTTCCGATAAGCTTTATGTTCTAACTCAAGCGGTAAATGACATGTTTTCCCACAAACCGTTCTATAAGGAGACATACCCATAGGATTTTTGTAAGCTATTATGTAGGCCCACAATGCATCATCTAGTTTCTTAGAACAATTCTTTTGGGACCTATTGATTGTCTTTTGCAATATTATTTTTATTTATCTATTGGTTAATTCTACCTGACCACTAGACTTAGGATGATAGGGAGATGCAATTCTATTATTAACATCATACTAGCAAGAAACTTATAAAAAGCACCATGAATAAAATGTGAACACTACAACAAAAACCCACCTATAGCAACGGATATCTAGCAACGAAGATAACTTATATGTTGTTTAGTTAGAAACAACTCCCACCCGTCAAAAAAAACTCCCACGTCCCTCGTCCCTAGAAAAAACCCCACCCCCACGGAAAGCGATGCCCACCTCCACCGTATTATCAGGCAGCCAAGCGTGATTTTTTATCCAAACGTTTCTCCCCACCACCTCTCTGTCCTCCGATTTAGAATTATCACGATTTCACTTGAGATCTTTCACCAAAAGGCAGCCACCGCTGCCGCCGATTCGAGGGAGCTCCGATGCTACCCTGCACCACTCCTCAACGTCCCATCTTTCCCTCGTCATTCTCTTGTGAGTATGCACCATCGTGACATTCTCGATGCCTCTGCACGCGCCACCGCAGAAACCCTAGGCGCTGGGTCACTAGCGCTCCTCATGCGCCTCTTATTTGTCGACCTAATAACCTCCATGCCTCCACATGCTTGGGTTCCGGCTAGGGCTCCATGTTGCTGATCCACCTCTGCTACCTCGACTACGACGCAGACGGTTCAGTAAGGCACTCATCCTCTAAGCTCTTTCCCTATCTAGTGCTTTGTGTGCCAACCTGATTCTTTGCCGTACATTGCAACGGCTGGACAAGACAACAACACACCATTATGAGCTTGGCTCTTTAAATTTGTGATCTAGTTGTACGCATGAAATTTGTCTGATCTGTTTATCCCTCATGTACGATTATGTGATCCACTACATGTATGTATGTGCTAATTCTGCAAGAATGATTGCGCCCTCTTTTTTCACAATAGTTCTATCTTGTGTTGCATTAGGTTTTAATTTTTCTTGGTGCTACTGCCTCGATAATTAGTCAATATTTTTGTTAAGATCATCATTGTAGCTAAATTAACTAAATAAGCTGGTAGCATTTTGTGATATCCTAGCTATGAGCTTGTGACTAACTAGTTATCCAAACAAAATATTTGTAGTATCAGTATATGACATCATGATTATTTTCGGGACATAATATGAATATCTTGTTATCGATGTGACGAATCCTCACTAGTTTCATTTTCACATGCTCTATAATACCATATGAATAAGCCCCATATGTACCTCCCTCTGCTTATATTTATTTTTCTTGTATAATCGTTAATGCAACCAACATTTATGTGTTTGTTCTTTCTCTTAACATGTAAATCTTCAGGTTCTGAATGATGATACTATCTAATGATTATGGAGTGGCTTGTGATCCTATGAGTCAGATTTGCGAAACTTACATGTGCTTGCACGTGCTTATGAAATGAGATCATAATTCCTTGCGGTACCAAAATTTCCAACATTAAAGATCAGGTCATATATAGCGTGCTACTTTTGCAGAGAGAGGTACGCCCTTATGATTCATGTAGGCTTGCAAATTGTAGGTGATTTACGTCACATAATCTGCAATATAATTTTAAAACTTAGGTTGAAAAGGTTTATGTATTCACTATTCATATTATTATTGGAAATCATATGTATAAATTAGAGTTAATAGAAAACACACTTGTTAAGATTTAATACGTCTACATCTAGATTTAGCTTAGTGCGAATTATATTCTCTCAATTTGAAGTACTTCTGAAATTCTTTTATATGTACTCTTTAGACTGTAGATCTGCATTTGCAATGAAGGATGCCATACATTTTCGACGCACATATCTTTTTAGCATGGGCCTCACTATATCTTCATTATATTCTTCATAAGGTGTTTAACTCAATTAACAAATGGGTTCATAAGAAGCAAAGATCAAAGGTGGTTGAACAATGTGAGTCCATGTTATTTTTTTATGTCTAAAATGTGTGAGTGCTATGGATATGTCATTAGAAGTTGCTGGTAAAGATGAAGTACTGGTTGATCCACCCTGCTGTTATCGCCGCACTTCCTGCAAAATCATTGGGTCGGTACTGGGAGTACCTCATCTATGATGGATTTTATGTCTGAAATCTTATTTTTAGTGTATAATATGTTATATTTGTACTGATTTAGTAAATTTTATTTATCTTTTGGCTTAATATGTCCCACGTATTGATATAGTAATAACCTGTTACTTGATTAATGGTCAAAAAACTGCTTCACTATCTTCCAATAGGTGCCTCAGAATTTTGCAGTTGATCATATATTGCTACTCGAATAAAAATGACTATATTTGTGTTCTAAACTGAAGCATCATATGAAGTTTAATTATTTTAATCATTCATCACAAAAACTACTTTGTTGGTAGTGCAAGGCTCCATAGAATTTCATAGATGTTGCACATCATGAGATTAACCAGTAGAAGAATATATTCATAACTATATGACACGTGTGATGTTGGGTTGTAGCCGTTGTATGCTGAAAGGCTTCTTTTTTTCCCTTGCTTCCTTCCATTTTCTTCTATGTGCATTGACTGGACGTATGTTTTACAATGTGGCATGGTTTGAGCATTTTACATTGGTTACACGCTTCCATTATTAACTGGCCTATTTATATTGGTATGTCCTTTAAATAGAAGATATGTACATGTGTCATGGCCACAACTTAACTCATTGTTAGTTGGCTTATAATCTCTTAGCCCTTGAAAGATATAGAAGATGACACCTCACGAGACAACATAAGATACCATATAGTAGAGGAAAAGACGCAAACACGACAGGTCTTGGGCTCTCAACATTTTCTGTTATATGTCACATTTCCATTAATTATTTTGCTCGACATGATTCTCTCAATGGTAACTTTGATTGCTGTAATAGGCAGGAACATAAGTATTTTCTTATTTAGACCAAAAAAATCATAACACAGACGTAGCTCTTCCTACAGTTGTAAGTTGTGATCCGAAATTTTCACTTGATGGTGCTGAGATTACTAATGAATTCTCGGTACTTCATGTTGATATGGCACTTGTGAAAACTAGAGATTTGGTGCAGAGTCTCAAAAAATGCAATACTCTTGGTAATGCAGATTATTTTGTATAGTAACCTTTGTAAGTGACAAATATCTTTCCTCTCTCACTACTTGAATCATGTCAATGTAGTGTGTGTTAACAATACATTTTGTTCTTTTATTTGTAGATTCAAAAGATAAATGGATGTGTGTGTGGAAAATGGCAAGTATAATACAATGATGATGATGATGTTCATGGTCATGATGATGAAGACGTATGCTTTTAGTTCTAGTTAAGTTTGTAGCGATGGTGTTCCTGTTGGACAATGTTCCTCGATTATGTTTTAGTTAAGTTGTACGAATGTTGATGGATTCTTTCAATTTAAGTTTCATCGTCAAGAAACCATTTACATTATACATCCCATTTGGATGGTTTACCTGGTGTAATATTCAATATTGTAAAGAAGCAATTTTATCTAATATATGATTTATTCCTCCCTTGAGTAAATTCTCTTGTTTTTCTACACTTGAAATACATAATTAACTGTCACATCCCTAACCCTTAAGCAAGATAGCATTGTGCTCATGTCTTCTTTGCATTAGCATCTAAGAAGTTTCAAAAAAAACAACAAAGTGGCAAAGGAAAAACTCAAAACCCTAGCCACCATTTCAATTAAAGGAAATCTCAAACTAGTTCAAAATCAATGAACCCAAAATGGCCTCAAGAAATGTTCAAACTTTCTAATAAATCCTGAAAGTAAATGAGCATTGGAGAAAACTATTTTCTTGACACTTTAAGCTTTTTGAATAAATGAAAAAGGCTAGTGGTTTCAAGTTTTAAATTTGAAATCAGAAACTATAAATATCCAAAAATGTTGAAAACCTTGGAAATGGTTGGGGATATTATAACAAATATTTCAGGAGGTCTAAAATAGTTTTACTTATTGTTTTGGAGCTGAATTAATTAGCAAAACAATAATTAGCAAAACAGAAAAACAAAAACAGAAAAAATGGAAAAACCTTACCTGTCGCCTAAGCCTGGCCCGGCCCATCCCTGGCTCGTCCCCTCCCTCGCGCCAGTAGGCAGCAGGAGGTGGCCGCCGCCCCCTCCGGCGTGGCCACGCACCTGCGTGCCTGCCTGGCCGCCGCCTCGCGCTGGTGACAACGGGGATAAGCTCCCCAGGGCCTCCCCGCCTCGGTTCTCTTCCTCCTCCCGGATCTCCTCCTCCTCCTTGCTGCCGCCATTAGAGCCGAGCTCGAGCTCGAGCTGCCCGTGCCCCTAGCCATAGGATTCCCTCCCAGAGCACGCCATTAGCTCCGCCTCGTCGCCCTGGTCATCTCTGCAGAAGCCGAAGCTTCCTCGAGCCCTGCAACACCGTCGTCTTCCACCTCCGGCCGCCGGACCTCTCCCGTCGATTCGTCGCCCCCAGGCCTTCCCCGAGCCGTCTAAGCTGTGCTCTGCACTCCCCATGAGCATGCTTTCGTTTCCCCTAAGTTTTTCCCGTCGATCCCCTCCTCTAGCTCTAGTTTCACCGGAGCCCGACGAGGACCGCCGCTGCCGCTCGTCGCCGGTGGCCCTCCGATGATCAGCTCGTCCTTCCGAGGGCACCAGCAGCTCCAGGTCGACGAGTAGATGCTGTAGCAGCTAAGAACCGAGCGTAGATCCCTCTGATTCAAAGACCCCGATGACGCCCGAGCCTTGGCCGCCGCCAAGCTCGTCGCCGGCGTCATCTCCGGCCAGATCAGCCCCGGCTAAGTGCAGAAATGAAGCTGCGGGAGACATGTCGTTCCTCTGGTGCTCTCCGCGCAGCATTTGGCCCGCTGTGCGCCGTTTCCGAGCCCCTCCGTCGTGCTGGTGGTCACCGGAGGCTCCCCGCCGGCGAGGACGACCTCGCCGCCGGTGGATGTCGACGTGGCAAAGCTAACCCAGCAGCTCAGCACCTAATCACTCGCTGACAAGTGGGCCCAAGGCCAAGTCAAACCTCAGTTAGGGTTGGTCAGCATGGGATTAGTCCCAGAGAGGCTGACCAGTGGGGCCCCCCTGTCAGGTTTGACCTGAACAGGTCGGCTGACCTGCTGACGTCAGTCTGATGCAATAAATAGAATTTCCAGTATTAAACTAATTCAGGAAATTGCTAAAAATTGTAAAAATCATAGAAATTAATCTGTAACTCCAATGAAAATAATTTATATATGAAAAAGTATCAGAAAAATTCAAGGATTCTAATTATGGTATTTTCAACCATGTTTAAAAAAGTTACAGAACCCTAAATTGTGGAATAAGGAATAATTCAATTCTTATAATCACTTTTTAAATGGAATTTGCAAAAGTATTCAAATTTCATTATATATACAATGTTCACCACTGACCTAATTACATATCAGTACCATAACATGACATTTCATGCATGTTAACATCAAGTTGATCTGAGCATCAGGTCGAATCAATTAAACCGGTATCCGAGAATACCCCGTTTGAATTGCTATTCGAATGTGATTCAAATCAAATCTAAACCTAATACATGTTGAAAATAATAACTTATCACCTTGCATTCTCATGCCATGCTCATGCATCATTTTGAGTGCATATGGTTGTTATTGAATGTTGCCATTCATTTCGGTAGGCTCCGCACCCCCGGATTCCACCGAATATCCGTCTGACGGATATCGTTCCTCCTCTGAGCAACAAGGCAAGCAACCCTTTTGATCATCCCGATAATTCCCATGTTCTTGCTCCTGCACCTATTTATTGCATTTAAGATCAAATGCTTCAACTGCTTTTGCCACGATAGTTGAACCCACTTCCTTTGCATGACTTAACCTTGTCACCATAAATAGCCAAACCTTGCAACCTAGCATACCTGGTAGTTGTTTGAGCTATGATGTGCCTTATCCTGCTATGCATGCTATGCTTAGAGTTGTGTATGGTCTGTCATCTGGGAGATGAATAGAAATGTGGAATGTGTTCGGTAGGCAAAGGTTGTGTGTTGAACTTGAGTTTGTAAAGGTACCGGTGAAAGGCTGTGTAGGAGTACATGGCGGGTTGTTTCATTGGAACCGTCCTTAGGAACTGAGTTCCGTGTATGTATTCCAAGACTAGATACTACCACATGCTGGGCCCTGAAATATGACCCCGCTCGGCCTATTAATCGCATAGTACCCGGTCCAGGAGTAGCAAGTAGTTTCTGGTGTTTATAGTAATGCTGGAGGCCGTGCATGGTGCTGACCTGAGAGGTGGGCCGTGATGCGGTAGGAAGTGGCACGGTGTACCAAGTGGCACCCGGATGGTGGGCTTGGGAACCCTGCGCACATCATTTGAGGCCGTGGCGGGAACCTCGGCCGGACTTCCGTATGGGTTACTCTCAGATAGGCGATAAACCTGGACTAGGTACTAGTGTGGTTAACGATCGTGGCCGACTCCCTCGCTGGGCTTCCGCTTGAAGGTTGCTGAGGTGCACGACGTGCACATAGCAATAAGTGGCGAGAGCGTGTGTGACGAAGTACACGCCTGCAGGGTTATGATCTATTCGAATAGCCGTGTCCGCGGATATGGACTACTTGGAGACATATGTTGTTCATAGATAACTTCAATGGCTACTCATAAAATTGTCAAGATAAGCATGAGTGTCGTGGACGGCATTTCCGTATGGAGACGGAATGATTCCACGATAGTGTATTGTTGTGGTGTTACTGGACTCGTGTGCGAGAAATCAAGCTGTCAAAACTAATTTCAAAATGCAAGTTGTCTAGCCACGAGTCAAATGCTGGCTTCCCGCATGAAACCCCACAATACCTTTTGATACCTTGCATGAGTAGTTAGCCATCCTAAAGTCTTGCTGAGTACCTTCGTACTCATGTTTTCTTAATAAATGTTGCAGAGGTTGCTAATGACCCTAATGGAGGGTTCTTCGTAGAAATCGACGACGACGAGTAGCTGGTGTCCCAGCTACGATCTGGCCCTACGTCGGCTCTGTAGTATAGTCAGGCCATGTGCCTTCTAGTTGCCCTGTCTGTACCCAGACAGTTTATAACTCTTCCGCTGGCTTGTATTTGTATGACTGCTATTATGGGTCGTGAGACCCTTAATGTGTAATATTATGTGTATGGCTCTTGCGAGCCTCTTAAATAAAGGTTGTATGTTTATGGTTATGTTGTGATGCCATCGATGTATCTATACATATCGGTATGCCATGCGTACGTGTGTCGTACTTGATATGTATGAGGTTCGATTACCTAGTCGTGAACTTTAGTAGCACTCCTTACAAGGAAATGCCCCTTTGTGATCCAACGAGCCTTGGTAGTTCGCTACTGCTCCGGACACATTGGTTGACCGGCATGTGTCCTTCTTAGCTGCTGTGTCTGTCCCCTTTGGGGAAATGTCACGTGATGTAATCGAGTCCTTGTAGCCTGCTACGACTCGTCTACATTCGCTGATGACCCACACCTGCTTTGTTGGGCCATGTATGCCTGTCCTTGTGCGGTACTGCCACTTCGGTTTATGACTAGACATGTCGATCCGGGTTCTTTGACATTGGATTGCTAGCGACACTATCACATACGTGAGTCAAAAGGCGCAAACAGTCCCGACTAGGGTAAGGCTGCAGCCGTGGGGATAACCGTGCGTTAGACCGCAAAGAGATGCAATGTGTTACAGGCTGGATTCCTATGGCTTAGGATCGGGCTCCCGAGAGCGTTGGTATCAGAGCCTGACTGACTGTAGGATTACTAAGCCAAATTGGTCGAAGTTGAGTCTAGAATTGCTTTAGTTATATATAAGGGAATTGTTTGTGGAACAGAACGTAAGACTCTTGTTCTCTTCTCAAGACATTCTATTCTGGTCATCCTCGTCTTTTCTGCGGGAATTAAGGACTAGGTTACTTATCTTCTCCTAGGCTCGTGTTTCTGATCGGTAGATTATAGGACTACGGGTCGAGAGATATTGGGTTTCTTTTATTCCTAGGAAGCAGGAAGTAAGTTTGATGATCAGGGAGTTGAACTTGATAGTTGAGTGGTTACGCTATTCCATTTTTGGGTTGTCTCAAAATTTGTTTTTGAGCATTTACACCCGTTATGCTGCCCAATTTTGCATTCGGAGCTCTAATGCTTTTGCATTACTCTCTATTTACAAATGCCTGGCCGTCCTTCTCGTCAGGTGGTACGTCTGACCAGGTGCATTGATGTACCGGGTCATACGGCCATGCTGGTCAGGGTGATGTCGGTGTGCGGTTACCGCTGGTACCCCGAGTACACAGTGGAGGAACAGTACCGAGACTTCAACCAGAGCCAGTACATCTGCACTGTTAGGGTATTTCCAGACTACCCTGGAGCTGAGAAGCCAATCCATTGGTCCTATGGGTTGGGGGTCACCGTTGACATGGCAGTACAGGATGCTGCCTATTCAATGCTGACTATTATGAGAGCGAGACATGCACTGCTGCAGAATTCAGAGTTCTGCTATGTTCCGGCCTCTCAGTCTGGTGAAGAGGGATACCTCAGTGGAGTCTATTTTGATTCTTCTATGGAGGATCCACTTCTGCAGTCCACTGTTGAGATGCTAGAGAACAGAGACAGGGATGCTCGTGCTCTCCGCATGGAGCTTTATGCTACCCGTGCCCGTGTGTGGACAGCTTTGACGCAGCTGGCACCGGTAGTCCAGACAGGGTATGGAGAGATGGAGATGCTGAACCCTGTTAGAACCCATCTTCCGGCCCACGTTGACTAGCCAGCTATAGGAGGAGTCACACCTCTTCGGGGACCCCTCTTACCACCAGTCAGGGGACCAAGGCCACATCCATGTCCTTATGGATCCGAGGGATCTCAGGCTAGAGTGTTTCCTGATCCGCAGGTTGAGCTTCCAGGTCTTGGAGGTAATCTCTATGAGATGTTCTATGCGGATGCCTGAGCTGTGAGCGGAAGGATAGTATGGTAGTAGCCGTACGTTCACAGTCTTGCGTGACTTGTGAAGTATGGTAGTAATGTGAAATGAATTCCGGAGGCCTAGATAAATAATGTATAGGAAGCTTGTAAGCCTCTGATGAGTAGTTCCACCATTTCAGTAGTTTGCTCTTCGAGTAAGTTTGTACTGAACTATGTAAGGGTGTGTATGAACCATGGTGTATATATAGCAGTTGCTTGTTACCATGTTGTTCGGATATTCATTTCCGCATTCCGTGTGTTCAGTACATTCTTAATCCATAGCTAGTATTGATATGATATTGGTCTAAGCTATGAGTTTGTTTGTCAGGCTGGTGTTCACCAGGTTGAACCGTGCCCCTGCTCATGAGCAAGGTGAGGGTAGTCAAGCGTCGCAGGAAGACCTGCCTCACCCACCTTCTCTGGTAGAAGTGATGCTTGAGGCAGAAAGAAATAAAAGGGAGACCAACCGACTGCTAGAGCGTATTGAGCAGAATACGGCTCGACAGCCTAGGAATGCTGCAGTGTCCCTCAATGACTTTTTGAAGCTGAATCCTCCAAAGTTTCATCATTCCGTCGATCCCCTCGACGTTGATGACTGGCTGTGCAGCATCTCACGCAAGATTCGCTCGGCGAATGTATCTGAGGCCGACAAGGTGACCTTTGCGGCGTATTTCCTGGAGGGACCCGCCAATTTGTGGTGGGAGATTTTTGAAGCTATGCGTCCCGCTGAACCAGTGGCCACGTGGGCAGACTTTAGTGCTGCTTTTCGTCTGCACCATATTCCAGAGGGCCTGATGGACAGAAAGAGAGAGGAGTTCTGTGCCTTCACTCAGGGCAAGTTGTCTGTGGATGCCTATAGCCGCGAGTTCGGTAACCTCGCCCGCTGTGCAACAGAGGAGGTGTCTACTGACGCCAAGAAGCAAGCAAGATTCCGTAAGGGTCTGAGCCCTGAGCTCCATCGAGACCTGCGCCTCCATGAGTGTGCAAGTTTTCAAGCCCTGGTCAACAAAGCGATCAGTGCGGAGACTGGTCATACTGACTTCGAGGCCACAAGGAAGCACTCCCGTTACTTTGGCTCATCTTCTGGTTCCGCGTTTCCAAAATGCAGGCTGTGGGTTCCAAATAGTTCTCTGCCCCAAGATACACTCCGAGGCCATCCTACATGGCGCCTCAGACGAATCAGGCCAACCCTCCAGCAAAAGCTTATGGTGGTCCAGCTAGCAATGCTGCACCGCGTGCCAACCAGGTGATATGCTACAAGTGTGGAGAACCAGGGCATTATTCCCGTGAGTGTCCTCAGAATGTGGGTGCCAAGCAACCCGGAAAGTCCGTCGGGCAGGCCAAGTCGGGCAAAGCGTTCTATGTGAAGCCAACTCCTGCATGTGGCCGTGTGAACTATGTGTCAGCAGAAGAACCTGCAGAGGATCCCGACGTCATGCTGGGTATGCTTCTTGTTAATCATCACCCAGCGTCCGTTCTCTTTGACACTGGGTCTTCTCATTCCTTCATTTCGGAAAGTTATGCACAGTTGCATAACATGTCATTTTGTGATATGCCAATCCCATTGGTTATCCCAACCCCTGGTAGTAAATGGCAAACCTCTAGGATAACCTATGACAATTAAATTCTAGTAGACAGGCTAGTTTTTCTAGCCTCATTGATAGCATTGAAATCTTCGGATATTAATATCATCTTGGGCATGGACTGGATGTCAGCTCACTATGCCAAGATTGATACTCATTCTAGAAATGTCCAACTTACCCATCCCTCGGGTGAGATAGTAAATGTCTCTACTCGAGTTGCCAAATGCCAACTCTATTCCCTAAATGCCAACCCTCTTCCGGAACTTGAAGACATTCCGGTAGTCCGTGACTTCCCGGATGTTTTTCCAGAGGAACTGCCAGGAATTCCACCTGACAGAGATGTAGAGTTTGTGATAGATCTTGTTCCGGGAACTATTCCAATAGCCAGAAGACCTTATAAGATGGCACCCCTAGAGCTAGCCGAACTTAAGAAGCAATTAGATGAGGCCTTGAACAAAGGTTTCATTCGTCCTAGCTCTTCTCCTTGGGCTTGTCCCGTCCTCTTCGTCAAGAAGAAAGACGGAACGGATCGGATGGTTGTAGATTACCGACCAGTTAACCTGGTCACCATAAAGAACAAGTATCCGCTCCCCAGGATCAACGATCTGTACGATCAGCTCGCTAGATCCTCAGTCTTCTCCAAAATGGATTTGAGGTTGGGATACCATCAAATCAAGATTAAGAGCGGGGACATTCCAAAAACGGCCTTTGTTACTCGTTATGGCCAATATGAGTACACCGTTATGTCCTTCGATTTAACCAATGCCCCAGCCACTTTCTCTCGGCTGATGAACTCAATCTTCATGGAGTATTTGGATAAATTTGTCGTGGTATACCTCGATGATATTCTCATCTACTCGAAGAATGAACAAGAACATGCCGAGCATCTAAGGCTGGTATTGATGAAACTTCGAGAGCATCCCCTTTATGCCAAATTTTCAAAATGTGAATTCTGGTTACCAGAATTGACCTATCTAGGCCACATAATCTCTGGTAAGGGTATTGCTGTCAATCTCGAGAGAGTTCAAGCTGTCCTTGATTAGACTCAATCTGAATCGGTTAAGCAAGTTAGGAGTTTTCTTGGTCTAGCGAGCTATTGTCGCCGCTTCGTCGAGAATTTATCCAAGGTTGCAAAGCCTCTAACTGAACTCCTCAAGAAGGATAAAAAGTTCGATTGGACACCACAGTGTGAGCATAGTTTTCAGGAACTGAAAAGACGCCTGACTTCCGCACCTGTGTTGCTACCACCAGACTTTTTCTAAGGACTTTGTTATCTATTGCGACGCCTCGCGACAAGGGTTAGGTTGCATTCTCATGCAAGATCGTCATGTGATCGCATACGCATCTCGACAGTTGCGTCCACATGAGGATAATTATCCCACACATGACCTTGAGCTTGCAGCTGTGGTCCATGCACTAAAAACCTGGCGACATTACCTTCTGGGTAATCGTTGCGAAATATTCACTGATCACCAAAGTCTAAAATATATCTTCACCCAGCCGGATTTGAATCTCAGGCAAAGAGGGTGGGTTGAGTTGATCTCGGATTACGACTTAGGGATAACTTACACCCCGGTGAAGGCCAATGTTATGGCCGATGCACTAAGGCGTAAATCTTATTGTAACAATTTGATGCTACAACAAGGTCAACCACATCTCCATGAGGACTTTCGGAAGTTGAATCTTCATATTGTTCCTCAAGGATTCCTTTCTACCCTGGTGGCGAAGCCTACTCTTAAGGATCAAATTATAGCTGGCCAAAAGCGTGACAAGGGTATATCACGGATCAAGGAGAATATTTTTAGCGGAAAAGCTAAAGAATTTTCCATGAATGATCAAGGTGTTGTGTTCTTCCAGAATCGTTTAGTGGTTCCTAAGAACCCACATCTAAGGCAGTTAATCCTTAAGGAGGCTCATGATTCTCCTCTCATCATTCATCCCGGTAGTACTAAGATGTATCAGGACATACGCCAGAGGTTCTGGTGGACTAGGATGAAGAGAGAAATTGCTGAGTTCGTTGCTAACTGCGACGTTTGTCGTCGAGTTAAGGCAGAACATCAAAGGCCTGCTGGCACCCTTCAGCCTCTAGCTATTCCTGAATGGAAATGGGATAAAGTTAGCATGGATTTCATTACCGGATTTCCCAAGACCAAGAAAGGAAATAATGCTATCTTTGTGGTCATTCACCGTCTTTCCAAAGTGGCTCATTTTCTTCCTGTCCGTGAGAGTATAACAGCTAGCCAGCTAGCAGAGTTATATATCTCTCGAATAGTGTCTCTTCATGGTGTTCCCCTGGAAATTAACTCGGACCGTGGAAGTATCTTTACTTCTCGCTTCTGGGAAAGTTTTCAGAATGCCATGGGGACTCACTTATCTTTTAGCACTGCTTTCCATCCTCAATCAAGTGGTCAAGTAGAAAGAGTGTATCAAATTCTAGAAGATATGCTCCGCGCTTGCATTATTTCATTCGGTATGAATTGGGAGAAGTGCCTTCCATTCGCCGAATTCGCTTATAACAATAGTTATCAATCAAGCTTGGGCAAAGCCCCTTTTGAAGTTCTCTATGGACGAAGATGTCGAACCCCTCTTAATTGGTCAGAAACCGGAGAGAGGCAACTCTTTGGCCCGGACATGATCCAGGATTCAGAAGAGCAGGTTCGCATTATTCGAGAAAAGTTGAAAACAGCCCAGTCTTGTCAAAAGAGCTAATATGATCGTCATCATAAGGCTGTGACCTTTGAAGTTGACGAGAAGGCTTACCTTCGGGTTACACCTTTGAAGGGTACCCATCGATTCGGTATCAAGGACAAATTGGCTCCTCGTTACATTGGTCCTTTTCGCATTCTTGCCAAACGAGGAGAAGTTGCCTACCAGTTGGAACTTCCTCCGCATCTTTCCAAGGTTCAGGATGTTTTCCACGTCTCGCAACTCAGGCGGTGCTTCTCGGATCCTATCCGTGAAGTGGACCACGAAACGCTTGATCTCCAAGATAACCTTTCATACCGAGAATACCCCGTGCGTATTCTTCATAAAGCTGAGCGTACCACTCGACGTCGAAACCTCAAGTTTCTTAAACTTCAATGGTCAAATCATTCTGAAAAGGAGGCAACTTGGGAAAGAGAGGATCGTCTCCGACTTGAGTATCCTGCGTTATTCCCGACGACTTCTAAATCTCGGGACGAGATTCTTTTGAGTGGGGGTGAGTTGTCACATCCCTAACCCTTAAGAAAGATAGCATTGTGCTCATGTCTTCTTTGCATTAGCATCTAAGAAGTTTCAACAAAAACAACAAAGTGGCAAAGGAAAAACTCAAAACCCTAGCCACCATTTCAATTAAAGGAAATCTCAAACTAGTTCAAAATCAATGAACCCAAAATGGCCTCAAGAAATGTTCAAACTTTCTGATAAATCATGAAAGTAAATGAGCATTGGAGAAAACTATTTTCTTGACACTTTAAGCTTTTTGAATAAATGAAAAAGGCTACTGGTTTCAAGTTTTAAATTTGAAATGAGAAACTATAAATTTCCAAAAATGTTGAAAACCTTGGAAATGGTTGGGGATATTATAACAAATATTTCAGGAGGTCCAAAATAGTTTTACTTATTGTTTTGGAGCTGAATTAATTAGCAAAACAATAATTAGCAAAACAGAAAAACAAAAACAGAAAAAATGGAAAAACCTTACCTGTCGCCTAAGCCTGGCCCGGCCCATCCCTGGCTCGTCCCCTCCCTCGCGCCAGTAGGCAACAGGAGGTGGCCGCCGCCCCCTCCGGCGCGGCCACACACCTGCGTGCCTGCCTGGCCGCCTCCTCGCGCTGGTGACGACAGGGATAAGCTCCCCAGGGCCTCCCCTATCCATTCCCCGCCTCGGTTCTCTTCCTCCTCCCGGATCTCCTCCTCCTCCTTGCTGCCGCCATTAGAGCCGAGCTCGAGCTCGAGCTGCCCGTGCCCCTAGCCATAGGATTCCCTCCCAGAGCACGCCATTAGCTCCGCCTCGTCGCCCTGGTCATCTCTGTAGAAGCCGAAGCTTCCTCGAGCCCTGCAACGCCGTCGTCTTCCACCTCCGGCCGCCGGACCTCTCCCGTCGATTCGTCGCCCCCAGGCCTTCCCCGAGCCGTCTAAGCTCTGCTCTGCAGTCCCCATGAGCATGCGGTCGTTTCCCCTAAGTTTTTCCCTTCGATCCCCACCTCTAGCTCTAGTTTCATCGGAGCCCGACGAGGACCGCCGCTGCCGCTCGTCACCGGTGGCCCTCCGATGATCAGCTCGTCCTTCCGAGGGCACCTGCAGCTCCAGGTCGTCGCGTAGATGCTGTAGCAGCTAAGAACCGAGCGTAGATCCCTCTGATTCAAAGACCCCGATGACGCCCGAGCCTTGGCCGCCGCCAAGCTCGTCGCCGGCATCATCTCCGGCCAGATCAGCCCCGGCTAAGTGCAGAAATGAAGCTGCGGGAGACGTGTCGTTCCTCTGGTGCTCTCCGCACAGCATTTGGCCCCCTGTGCGCCGTTTCCGAGCCCCTCCGCCGTGCTGGTGGTCGCCGGAGGCTCCCCGCCGGCGAGGACGACCTCGCCGCCGGTGGATGTCGACGTGGCAAAGCTAACCCAACAGCTCAACACCTAATCACTCGCTGACAAGTGGGCCCAAGGCCAAGTCAAACCTCAGTTAGGGCTGGTCAGCGCGGGATTAGTCCCAGAGAGGCTGACCAGTGGGGCCCCCCTGTCAGGTTTGACCTGAACAGGTCGGCTGACCTGCTGACGTCAGTCTGATGCAATAAATAGAATTTCCAGTATTAAACTAATTCAGGAAATTGATAAAAATTGTAAAAATCATAGAAATTAATCTGTAACTCCAATGAAAATAATTTATATATGAAAAAGTATCAGAAAAATTCAAGGATTCTGATTATGCTAATTTCAACCATGTTTAAAAAAGTTACAGAACCCTAAATTGTGGAATAAGGAATAATTCAATTCTTATAATCACTTTTTAAATGGAATTTGCAAAAGTATTCAAATTTCATTATATATACAATGTTCACCACTGTCCTAATTACAAATCAGTACCATAACATGACATTTCATGCATGTTAACATCAAGTTGATCTGAGCATCAGGTCGAATCAATTAAACCGGTATCCGAGAATACCCCGTTTGAATTGCTATTCGAATGTGATTCAAATCAACTCTAAACCTAATACATGTTGAAAATAATAACTTATCACCTTGCATTCTCATGCCATGCTCATGCATCATTTTGAGTGCATATGATTGTTATTGAATGTTGCCATTCATTTCGGTAGGCTCCGCACCCCCAGATTCCACCGAATATCCGTCTGACGGATATCGTTCCTCCTCTGAGCAACAAGGCAAGCAACCCTTTTGATCATCCCGATAATTCCCGTGTTCTTGCTCCTGCACCTATTTATTGCATTTAAGATGAAATGCTTCAACTGCTTTTGCCACGATAGTTGAGCCCACTTCCTTTGCATGACTTAACCTTGTCACCGTAAATAGCCAAACCTTGCAACCTAGCATACCTGGTAGTTGTTTGAGCTATGATGTGCCTTATCCTGCTATGCATGCTATGCTTAGAGTTGTGTATGGTCTGTCATCTGGGAGATGAACAGAAATGTGGAATGTGTTCGGTAGTCAAAGGTTGTATGTTGAACTTGAGTTGGTAATGGTACCGGTGAAAGGCTGTGTAGGAGTACATGGCGGGTTGTTCCATTGGAACCGTCCTTAGGAAATGAGTTCCGTGTATGTAATCCAAGACTAGATACTACCACATGCTGGGCCCTGAAATATGACCCCGCTCAGCCTATTAATCGCATAGTACCCGGTCCAGGAGTTGCAAGTAGTTTCTGGTGTTTATAGTAATGCTGGATGCCGTGCATGGTGCTGACCTGAGAGGTCGGCCGTGATGCGGTAGGCAGTGGCACGGTGTACCAAGTGGCACCCGGATGGTGGGCTTGGGAACCCTGCGCACATAATTTGAGGCCGTGGCGGAAACCTCGGCCGGACTTCCGTACGGGTTACTCTTAGATAGGCGATAAACCTGGACTAGGTACTAGTGTGGTTAACGGTCGTGGCCGACTCCCTCGCTGGGCTTCCGCTTGAAGGTTGCCGAGGTGCATGACGTGCACATAGCGATAACTGGCGAGAGCGTGTGTGACGAAGTACACCCCTGCAGGGTTATGATCTATTCGAATAGCCGTGTCCGCGGATATGGACTACTTGGAGACACATGTTGTTCATATATAACTTCAATGGCTACTCATAAAATTGTCAAGATAAGCGTGAGTGTCGTGGACGGCATTTCCGTATGGAGATGGAATGATTCCACGATAGTGTATTGTTGTGGTGTTAGTGGACTCGTGTGCGAGAAATCAAGTTGTCAAAACTAATTTCAAAATGCAAGTTGTCTAGCCACGAGTCAAATGCTGGCTTCCCGCATGAAACCCCACAATACCTTTTGATACCTTGCATGAGTAGTTAGCCATCCTAAAGTCTTGCTGAGTACCTTCGTACTCATGTTTGCTTAATAAATGTTGCAGAGGTTGCTAATGACCCTAATGGAGGGTTCTTCGTAGACATCGACGACGACGAGTAGCTGGTGTCCCAGCTACGATCTGGCCCTACGTCGGCTCTGTAGTATAGTCAGGCCATGTGCCTTCTAGTTGCCCTGTCTGTACCCAGGCAGTTTATAACTCTTCCGCTGGCTTGTATTTGTATGACTGCTATTATGGGTCGTGAGACCCTTAATGTGTAATATTATGTGTGTGGCTCTTCCGAGCCTCTTAAATAAAGGTTGTATGTTTATGGTTATGTTGTGATGCCATCGATGTATCTATACATATCGGTATGCCATGCGTACGTGTGTCGTACTTGATATGTATGGGGTTCGATTACCTAGTCGTGAACTTTAGTAGCACTCCTTACAAGGAAATGCCCCTTTGTGATCCAACGAGCCTTGGTAGTTCGCTACTGCTCGGGACACATTCGTTGACCGGCATGTGTCCTTCTTAGCTGCTGTGTCTGTCCCCTTTGGGGAAATGTCACGCGATGTAATGGAGTCCTTGTAGCCTACTACGACTCGTCTACATTCGCTGATGACCCACACCTGCTTTGTTGGGCCATGTATGCCTGTCCTTGTGCGGTACTGCCACTTTGGTTTATGACTAGACATGTCGATCCGGGTTCTTTGACATTGGATTGCTAGCGACACTATCACATACGTGAGTCAAAAGACGCAAACGGTCCCGGCTAAGGTAAGTCTGCAGCCGTGGAGTTAACCGTGCGTGAGACCACAAAGGGATGCGATGTGTTACAGGGTGGATTCCTATGGCTTAGGATCGGGGTCCCGACATTATCACCATTATGTGATGCATTTATTTAATTCTTGGCAATATGTATAAAATAATAATATTATTCACATTATATATGAACCAACGCTTGAAGTGTTGCAAATTCTTTATTGCCAAGCAATGGGATTTTGATTCGTGTCCGTTAAGCACCAACATATAAAAGAGTTGCACAAGTCTGTTCTATGTGTTGCATTCTTGCAACGGTTCGTTTTGCCAACGACAATATAAGCATTGCATTATGCCCTAGCAACACCGGATAAGGCAACGCATCCCAAACCATTGGTAAAGACACTAACAACGCATATATGGACTTTTAGATACGGAAACATGCATTGCTATAGCGGGGTTGTTGTCGTAGTGGAACCACCATTAGTCATTAAGTATCTAAGGACTCCGAAACATGGGAAAATAACTTCCTTAAGTATTTTAATAGAGGTTTTATGATCAGTACTATTGGTTGAAATAGCTTCTATCCATTTAGTGACATAATCACAACAACCAAAATATGTCTATACCCATTAGAGGAAGGAAAAGGTCCCATATAATCAAATCCACAAACAACAAATGGTTCAACAACAGGTGAATAATTCACAGGCATTTCTTGACGTCTACTAATATTACCAATTCTTGACATTCATCACAAGAGAGGACAAAGTTACGAGCATCTTTGAAAAGAGTAGGCCAATAAAATCGAGACTGTAATACCTTGTGTGCAATTCTATCTACCGCATGGTGTCGTCCATAAGCCTCAGAGTGACACTTCCGAAGGATTTGTTCCTATTCATGCTTAGGTATACAATGTCTAACAATACCATCTACTCCCTCTTTATAAAGATGTGGTCAACACAAAAGTAATATCTTAAATCAAAGAAGAATTTTTTTCTTTTGTCGATAGATGAAACTAGGTGGTACGTATTTAGCAACAATGTAATTAGCATAATCAGCAAACAACAGTATGTTATGAGAAACATTGACCATAGCTAGTTGTTCATCAGGAAACCTATCATCAATAGGTAGTGGGTCATCAAGAACATTTTCTAACCTAGACAAGTTAACAACTACAGAGTTCTCAGCTCCTTTCCTACCAATGATATGCAAATCAAATTCTTGTAGCAAAAGAACCCACCTAATAAGTCTAGGCTTAGCATCTTTCTTTTCCATAAGATATTTAATAGCAGCATGATCAATGTGAACAATTACTTTAAAAAAAACAATGTAAGATCTTAATTTATCACGAGAAAATACAACTGCTAAAAATTCCCTTGTAGTGGTAGCATATTTTCTCTATGCACTTTCTAGAGTTATACTAGCATGATGAATAACATTTAATTTCTTATCAACTCTTTGTCCTAGAACAGCACCAACAGCATAATCACTAGCATCAGGCATAATTTCAAAAGCCAAGTTCCAATCAGGTGGTTGAACAATAGGTGCAGAAGTTAAGGCTTTCTTAATTGTTTCAAAGGTATACACAATCATCATCAAAAACAAAAGTGGCATACTTCTGTAATAAATTAGTAAGATTCATAGAAATTTTTGAGAAGTCTTTAATAAACCTCCTATGGAAACCAGCATGACCAAGGAAACTAGAAATACCTTTAATATCTTTAGCACATGGCATCTTCTCAGTTGCATCAACTTTAGCCTTATGCACCTCAATACCTCATTCAAATATTTTATGACCCAAGACAATACATTCGTTTACCATAATGTAGCGACCCGACTCAAGACGAGTCAAGCCTCTGTGTTTCTGTGCTATCCCTGGATCAGTATGCTGGCACACACAATACATCAATGTATATATCAAAGTGCAATCACATGTAATATAGCGTAAAACTGATATATACCTTAAATATCTCAGCGGAAGCGGTCAAGGGAGTGGAGTCCCAATAAACACCAACGGCAAGTTGAGTGTAGACCGTAACCCTGAATCGTACTCTTACTCGTCGAAGAAAATATCTGCAACATAAGACGTTGCAGCCGTGTAGGTCAGCATATTGAATATGCCGGCAAGTCATCAAAGAGAGGAGGTGAAAAGTAATCATCTATACTATATGCATATATGGCCGGTGGGGCTATACGTTTTTAGCGAAAAGCAAGTTTTCTCCTACATCAAGAGAGGGCTAAAAGCAAAATGTTACTACATTGTTGGTAGTTAACGAGATGGTTCCGCCAACCAATTCTCGTACCCGAGTTGTTAATAATTACCCTCATCAAATATATTTAATGGTGTTGAGAAATCCAGATAACTCCAGTTCCTTTGGCTCAAGTCGTCCATGACCGTGGACACGGCTAATCGATTAGGTTTGAGTACTCTGCAGAGTTTTGCACACGTTCCCCACAAGATTTGATCACCTCCGTGTATGTCCTCGCACTTCAAGGTGTTTGAAGACCGGATGATCAAAACATGGTCTTTCAACGGGTCCCTCTGAATCCCTCTTGGTGCCCATCCATTCCTACCGTTCTTCTACATCTGCTAGCACCGCCTGTCCAGAGTCGCCGCGTTGTCCAATGAAGCCAGAGCCCCAAAACTTTTTGAAAGTATTCCCAAACGGGATTTGAAACAGTGCGGAAACCAATTGCATGTTACTAAGGAACTAGAATTGATTTCATGAAAACAAATAAAACTAAAATAAAAACTTGTTGTAAAACTACTGTTTATCTAACAGAAACAAAACATAATAATGTTTCTGAAATAATGAAGAAAATATTTTTAAAACAAAAATAGAAAAGGAATTAGCCGATATCCTAAAAGCGGTGAAACAGAAATTGTTTCACATGAAACAGTGAGCTAAAATACTCAAACAAATCTGAAATTTTTACCACTGATAAATAGGATTACTACTGATCAGTACCAAAAGTAGTCAAATTAAAAGCTATTTTTAAACTCCTGGAATAAGCAAAAGAAGTTTTAAACTAAATCTGATCTAACTTATATTTGGAAATTTCAAACATAGACAAATTATATGTTTTTAAAAACTACAGAGAATTTATGAGCTACTGGAAAAATAATCAAAGTCATTGGACTTCGGGATAAAAAGTTGTGGCCAAAACAAGATTGAAAGTTGCTGTTTTTGTAATTTTTGACAAAAAAACTGCAGCTACTAGTAAACTAGCAGAGGGTACATGTGGCAAGCTGCGGTTGGCTGCGGGTGCTGTTTGTTTCAACGCTTCGGGCAAACGGCCGAAGCTAAACAAAAGTGCTGGCTAATTGATAAGTGAAAATAAAACCCACTGGTTTTCTAAGATGAACCGAACAGGTATCTAGTGATTTAATCCATGCCACTAGTACAAGATCTAACGGCTACTAACAGAAGAGAGAAAATAACAGAGAGGAAGAAGGAGATGGTATCGTGACTGGCAGTAGCTCGGTGGGGAAGAAGATGGCGTCGCCGGCGAGGGGGAGAGGGAGCTCCGGGGGCAGTGGGGAAGAGGCGGCGGCGGCGGGGCAGTCCTCCTCCTCGGGGGGAGGCGCTCGGGGAGAGAGAGGGGCTCCGGGGGGTGGGACTCCCAGGGCTAGGCCGAGGGGTGGCAGCCTTGCACCGGCGGCAGCAGTGGCGAGGCTTCGGGCGGCGGCTCGGGGTAGGAACGGGGTGGCGCTGGGGCTGGGTACTTATAGGCCATGGGGAGGGAGCTTAAGGAAGGAGATGGAGGCAGTGAGGAAAGGAATCGCTGGTGGGGAGGGGCTCGGTCTCGGGTGAGCAGAGAAAGGAAGGGGAGGAAGGAAGGAGAAGGAAGGTGATGTGGAGAGGAAGGTGTCGGCCAGTGGGGAAAGGCAAGGGCGGGGCGCTGCTAAGGTGAGAGAGGGAGAGAAAATCGGGGAGGGAAATCCCTGGTTCTGGGCTCGGTCTCGGTCTCGCTGTAGAATAGGAAGGGGGAGGTAGGTGGTGACCGACGGGGAGAGAGGGGCTCGGGTGGGGGCCCGCAGGTAAGAGAGAAGGGGGTAGAGGGGGTCGGTCGGTTGGCCTATAACCAGAGGATTCCGGATCCCACGCACTGGGGATCGGCCCAGCGGCTATCTAGCGCCCGGCGGCGGCTGAAAAAAAACAAAGGGTTTCCTAATATCTAATCTTTCCAAAACAGAAAATATAAAAGCTAAAAAAATAAAATAAATCAAAATATCTATATATGGTATTATATATAAAAAAAATATAAAAAGAATCTCTACCCGAATAACATTTTTTAAAGCCAAAATAGAAACTTTTAAAAAATGTTTTTTTCAGAAATTCACGAAATTGCTTTATTTCTCTTTGCAAATATTTTTGCAAATAAACCTTGGGTTTTCTTGGCTCAAACATTTCAAAAATTTGCCCGCACTTTTGGAGTGTCATTTTCCTCCGCTCTCTCCCTTGCGTGCAAGAGAGTTTTCTCCGGGCTTTTCGTGCGAGGAAAAAGTATTGGAAATGCAAAAGGATTCAATGCAAATATCTCCGTTCAAATCCTTTATAGTTGAAGAAGTCATGTCTTCTTCTCTCTTTGCTTTTAAAAGCTTTAATTTGAATTCACCGGAGAAGGGGAAAGTCATTTTATTCCCTCTCGTTCAAAAGTTTCGAAAAGTTTCAATTTCACGCAAGTTTCAATCACTCAGCAAACAAACAAAGAATCAATCTAATAATTATATTAACATTCCAAAATTTATAATTTTGGGATGTTACAAACTACCACACTTAAAATGAATCTCGTCCTCGAGATTCGAAGAGGCTAGAAAGAAAGGTTAGGGTTTGGGGGTCTTCTAACAATTCCAATCTCCGGCAAGGTGGGATGCTACCACACTTAAAATGTGAGATACTGGTCCCTCAAAATGCTTTAACGATCCTCTGGGGTTTTGGCAACTGACATCGCACAGTCTTCATATTAAACCCTTTGGTGATGCTCTCCCGTTGATATAAGCTTCTTCCGTCACTGGGTCTTCTTAACTGACAGTATCGTGGTCAATTCTAAATAACAAATCAATGATTCTCATGGTGGTCTACCATTTGTGGTTATCCTGCAGAGAGAGAGAGGTCTTGGTTTCATCCTCATCGTAAAGTTTCCTACGCGTGACAACAAGTGCCATGTACATGGGCTTTTCTTATACCACTCTAAGGCTCAAACAAAAGCTTCAAAGAACGTCGTCTCTCTCTATGGGTAAGTCTCTCAGATTTACCATTCCGCATAGCAAGATAAATGATAAGAGTAAGTCGTCATGGTGATCAATCCATTCCGCACCAAAATCATTTCTATGTATAAGGTTTAGCGAATCTCGCATTCTAACACTTGGGCATCCTCACAAGCGTTGATGAATTTCTCTTGTCCATGAATGAAGTTCGGATAATCCATTGGTTCTGCAAGCTGAACAAAACATCTATCGTATCTTCACAACTCTCAGGTTTTCGTATGCTCCTAAGAAAACGTTTGCTGATCCATCATAGCTTCTTTCCATAAATCATATTCATTTCATAATCAATCCTTTATTACATCCTTAAAAACTCCAATTCAACAGTACTCTATTACAAATGCTGCCATCCACATTGTTCGGTATGGTCGAGCATTTCTGCCAACTTTATTCATCTGTCTCTCTTGGAGGTACTTTAGTTCCACTCGAACTCTCCGAGGTGCTCCTTGAAATCATCCATCTTTTGCTTCATCATGGTGGTCATGAGTTTCATCTCCATCATCTCCGCACGTACCTCACTCACGTATTCTTGGGTATGACGGAGTCTTGCTTCAAGTATTTCTCCGATCTGACGTATGGCTTCCATGGCAGCTTCACGAACAGCACCAAAGAAGGTTGCTCGTGGCACACGTGAAATGAAAAAGTATTGCCCCATAGTCCTTGGACAAACTCCTTTCACATGGTGGAGGTGTACTTCCACGTACCAAAGTTCCACTCCATTTTCCACAAATGGGTAGCCTTTGTAGACTGCATCTCCTTCAAGATGAATGTGCTTCATCATGTCCTTCAGGATTTTTGGGTAATCAATATCACTCGTCAGGGACATGATCGTTTCTGGGCCCTTGAGGAATGACTCGTGGAGAGTTGTCATCTGCAGGTGTCAGTAAATAGGTACTCAGAGGAATGTATGTGTCACCTTGGTAATCATGGTACATTCCTACTCAGTGGACCCTGTGGGTTTACCGATTACTACCACACTTAAATGAATTATACTCATGCCTGCATAGACCATATTTTCTCATATCCTCATAATGTTCAGAGATCTTTGCTCGTAGAGAAACAACGCATACAGTTTCAACATAGGCAATCATGAGACAATAAATTCCATTTATTCATGATGTTATTACAATCTCAGGGACTTCTGTTATAAAATATCACTCCATGATCTCTTGAAAAACAAGAGTGCTTCGGATTACACTTATTGCCCGGGTCAAAACTTAACTACTCCTTCTTAGCTTTCTTCCTTTGTGGACAATCGTTAGCAAAATGTCCTGCTTCCTTGCAACAAAAACAAATGATTTCTGACAAGTCTTGAGGCTTCTTTGCTTCTGCTTTTGCTCCTTGGATTCCCGGTTTCCTTCCTGAGCACATGTATTTGTGGTGGCCAAATTTCATACACTTGTAACATCTGACATGACTCAGGTCTATGTCTGCAGAGATTTGGTTCTTCCGAGGGTACTTTTTCTTCTTTCCGGACTCCTTCATCTTGGCCGATTCTTCTATTTCAAGTGGATCAAACTCCACTTCTTCCGTCGGAAAGTTTCCCAGGTACTCTTGGCTTCTCTTCGTGCAATCCTGTGAATAATGTCCTTCTTCTCCACATGAGTAGCATGCATTGGAGAAAAATCTGGTCAGACCTTGTCCATCAGGGTCTTCAATATTTTCGTTCATCACCGGATCTTCTAGAATCTTCTTCTTGAGTGTTTCCTTCACTGCATCTTTCTGCTGCTTAACAACTTGTTGCACCTTGGGGTAAATGTGACACTAAGCTGGGTAGTGGGTGGTTACTTCACAAAGGAAACAAGTCACCTGACTACTTGGGCACTCCTCAGCTGGGTGATTTTCTCCACAATGAGTGCATCCATCCTTGTGTTCTTCCTGGGTGTGTCCTATTTCTCCATAGATCTTGCATGCACAAGTCCTCTCCTTCGGATTATCATAGCACTTCTGAATAAGTCGGGATCTTAACAGAGTGTTCTTGAATTCGTCCCAACTTTCTGCCCCACTAAATCCTTGTATGGCATGGTGCATTTTCCACCAGATTGCAGCACTTTGTGTAAAGTGCTGAAGAGCGTGTTCCACTTCATACTTCCTTGAGATCAAGTTGCTCCCGAAGTGGTTCTCCATGTTTTGAATCCATATATCAGCCTCTAGCTGGGTCATTGGTCCAGAGATTACAAGCCAGCTTCATACTCCATCTGGTAGGGTTAAGGTCTTGGGGATGAGACGGGTAAGAGATGGAGGGAGATACACACAATACAAACAATATTTTTGAGAATAGGTTTTAGTTGTGGCCGTCGGAAAACACACACCAATGATGGCTCACAAATCATCGTATCTAACGTGGGTAACAGGGGTTTGGACTTCTAATGGTCATATAAATATTCGAACGCTTCAGGGTCTTCGAATTCTTCGGGTCTTGAGAGTCTTCAATTGGTGTAGATTCAATTCTTCAAATGCATGATGAAATTCTCTTTAATTTGAAGTAGAACTCTGTTGATTCTTCATGAGGTCAAGGGGTAAGGGTATTGTCTAACTATTTGAGGTGAGAGGGAACATTCGATGAAATCAAAAGAGATGAGAAGTAAAAGGTGTTGTTGAAAATAAAAATTTTGAGAGATCCTTTCCTAAGAAATTTCCAGTTTCTAGGGTCACGTCCTACAGTCAACATGTGCTCTGATACCATCTCTGTAGCGACCCGACTCAAGACGAGTCAAGCCTCTGTGTTTCTGTGCCATCCCTGGATCAGTATGCTGGCACACACAGTACATCAATGTATATATCAAAGTGCAATCACATGTAAAATAGCGTAAAACTGATATATACCTTAAATATCTCAACGGAAGCGGTCAAGGGAGTGGAGTCCCAATAAACACCAACGGCAAGTTGAGTGTAGACCGTAACCCTGAATCGTACTCTTACTCGTCGAAGAAAATATCTGCAACATAAGATGTTGCAGCCGTGTAGGTCAGCATATTGAATATGCCGGCAAGTCATCAAAGAGAGGAGGTGAAAAGTAATCATCTGTACTATATGCATATATGGCCGGTGGGGCTATACGTTTTTAGCGAAAAGCAAGTTTTCTCCTACATCAAGAGAGGGCTAAAAGAAAAATGTTACTACATTGTTGATTGTTAACGAGATGGTTCCGCCAACCAATTCTCGTACCCGAGTTGTTAATAATTACCCTCATCAAATATATTTAATGGTGTTGAGAAATCCAGATAACTCCAGTTCCTTTGGCTCAAGTCGTCCATGACCGTGGACACGGCTAATCGATTAGGTTTGAGTACTCTGCAGAGTTTTGCACACGTTCCCCACAAGATTTGATCGCCTCCGTGTATGTCCTCGCACTTTAAGGTGTTTGAAGACCGGATGATCAAAACATGGTCTTTCAACGGGTCCCTCTGAATCCCTCTCGGTGCCCATCCATTCCTACCGTTCTTCTACATCTGCTAGCACCGCCTGTCCAGAGTCGCCGCGTTGTCCAACCAAGCCAGAGCCCATAATGACTTGTGGCTGTGCAGGTAAGCCTTGGGTCTTGAAGTCTCTGTCCGTCTCTTCGAGCCTGGGTGAAGCTTTCCGCAGGATGACATGGCCTCTCCAGCATCCCGGGTATCCACTGGGTTTTCCAGGGAGCCGATCAACCGTCCTTCACCCAGAGTTGCATTGCGTCCGAGGTCTTGAAAATCTTGTCTTAGTCCGATCTTGATTATTATATCAACCTCGCATCACTCGTGGTATACACTCAACCGATAAACCCATCTACTCAAGCATAGCATTAAGAAATTGTCGTCCCGGGGCCAAGTATCGGGGTTGTTGTGTTCCTACCACATGATACTACAACCTATACTAAAATTTCCATGTACCTAAGCAGCATGCAATTTGGGCATAGGATCAAAGTGACTTGCCTGTGATGTTGACGAAGAAGAATTTCTCGAGAAAATAACTTGATAGACTGCTCGTCACTCTCCAATGAAATCTATATAACAAACATATCATTCACATAAGCAATCATTCTAGCAATCAAAACAAAAGCGAGAGCGAATAGGAATCCGAAAGAAACTTCAAATAAGACTAGGGAGTCTTCTAGTACGTCAAACACTAAATAGTTTTGTCTAACAGAAAATAATAACAAAGAACTAAGTTATAAGTTTAACTAAGATAAAATAAAGTATTTTTCACAAAACTTTTTGAAAGTATTCCCAAACGGGATTTGAAACAGTACGGAAACCAATTGCAAGTTACTAAGGAACTAGAATTGATTTCATGAAAACAAATAAAACTAAAATAAAAACTTGTTGTAAAACTACTGTTTATCTAACAGAAACAAAACATAATAATGTTTCTGAAATAATAAAGAAAATATTTTTAAAACAAAAATAGAAAAGGAATTAGCCGATATCCTAAAAGCGGTGAAACAGAAATTGTTTCACATGAAACAGTGAGCTAAAATACTCAAACAAATCTGAAATTGTTACCACCGATAAATAGGATCACTAGTGATCAGTACCAAAAGGAATCAAATTAAAAGCTATTTTTAAATTCCTGGAATAAGCAAAACAAGTTTTAAACTAAATCTGATCTAACTTATATTTGAAACTTCAAACATAGAGAAATTATATGTTTTTATAAACTACAGGAAATTTGTGAGCTACTGGAAAAAGAATCGAAGTCATTGGACTTCGGGATAAAAAGTTGTGACCAAAACAAGATTGAAAGTTGCTGTTTTTGTAATTTTTGACAGAAAAACTGCAGCTACTAGTAAATTAGCAGAGGGTACACGTGGCAAGCTGTGGTTGGCTGCGGGTGCTATTTGTTTCAATGCTTCGGGAAAACGGCCGAAGCTAAGCAAAAGTGCTGGCTAATTGATAAGTGAAAATAAAACCCACTGGTTTTCTCAGATGAAACGAACATGTATCTAGTGATTTAATCCAGGCCACTAGTACAAGATCTAACGGCTACTAACAGAAGAGAGAAAATAACACACAGGAAGAAGGAGATGGTACCGTGACTGGGCAGTAGCTCGGTGGGGAAGAAGATGGCGTCGCCGGCGAGGGGGAGAGGGAGCTCCGGGGGCAGTGGGGAAGAGGCGGCGGCGGCGGGGCAGTCCTCCTCCTCGGGGGGAGGCGCTCGGGGAGAGAGAGGGGCTCCGGGGGGGACTCCCAGGGCTAGGCCGAGGGGCGGCAGCCTTGCACCGGCGGCAGCAGTGGCGAGGCTTCGGGCGGCGGCTAGGGGATGGGGCGGCGGCGGCTCGGGGTAGGAACGGGGTGGCGCTGGGGCTGGGTACTTATAGGCCACGGGGAGCGAGCTTAAGGAAGGAGAGGGAGGCAGTGGGGAAAGGAATCGCTGGTGGGGAGGGGCTCGGTCTCGGGTGAGTAGAGAAAGGAAGGGGAGGAAGGAAGGAGAAGGAAGGTGTCGGCCAGTGGGGAAAGGCAGGGGCGGGGCGCTGCTAAGGTGAGAGAGGGAGAGAAAATCGGGGACGGAAATCCCTAGTTCTGGGCTCGGTCTCGGTCTCGCTGTAGAATAGGAGGGGGAGGTAGGTGGTGACCGACGGGGAGAGAGGGGCTCAGGTGGGGGCCCGCAGGTAAGAGAGAAGGGGGTATAGGGCGTCGGTCGGTTGGCCTATAACCAGAGGATTCGGGATCCCAGGCAGTGGGGATCGGCCCAGCGGCTATCTAGCGCCCGGCGGCGGCTGAAAAAAAACAAAAGGTTTCCTAATATCTAATCTTTCCAAAACAGAAAATATAAAAGCTAAAAAAAAAAAAATCAAAATATGTATATATGCTATTATATATCAAAAAATACAGAAAAAGAATCTCTACCCGAATAACATTTTTTTAAAGCCAAAAGAAAAACTTTTAAAAAATGTTTTTTTTCTTCAGAAATTCACTAAATTGCTTTATTTCTCTTTGCAAATATTTTTGCAAATAAACCTTGGGTTTTCTTGGCTCAAACATTTCAAAATTTTGCCCGCACTTTTGGAGTGTCATTTTCCTCCGCTCTCTCTCTTGCTTGCAAGAGAGTTTTCTCCGGGATTTTCGTGCGAGGAAAAAGTATTGGAAATGCAAAAGAATTCAATGCAAATATCTCCGTTCAAATCCTTTATAGTTGAAGAAGTCATGTCTTCTTCTCTCTTTGCTTTTAAAAGCTTTAATTTGAATTCACCGGAGAAGGGGAAAGTCATTTTATTCCCTCTCGTTCAAAAGTTTCGAAAAGTTTCAATTTCACGCAAGTTTCAATCACTCAGCAAACAAACAAACAATCAATCTAATAATTATATTAACATTCCAAAATTTATAATTTTGGGATGTTACACATAAAGTGGCACTTCTAACAACTCAAGATAAGGTTAGTTTTCTCACATCTCTGCAAAACTCGATCAAGTTTTCTTAAGCAATCATCAAAAGGAGTTCCATAAATGGAAAAAAACATCCATGAAGACCTCAACAATCATTTCACAAAAAACGGAGAATATGGCAGTCATACATCTTTGAAAGGTAGTAGGTGCATTGGATAATCCAAAAGGCATACGTCTATAAGCATAGGCTCCAAAAGGAAAAGTAACGGTCGTTTTCTCTTAATCCGGTTGTGACACAGGTATTTAAGTGAAACGAGAATAACCATATAGGATTGAAAATTGTGTGTGCTTTGATAATGTTTCTAGCATTTGGTCTATGAAAGGTAAAGGATGATGTTATTTTCTAGTAGCTTTGTTTGATTTTATAAAATTAATTACCATTCTATAACCAGTCACAATTCTTTGTGGAATGAGTTCATTTTTATCATTAGGAACAATAGTAATACCTCTTTCTTAGGAACACAATGAACGGGACTTACCCATCTACTATCAGTTATGGAATAAATTATACATGCTTCCAGAAGACTTAATATTTCATTTCTTACCACTTCTTTCATTTTGGTATTCAGTCTTCCTTTGTGATGAACAATAGGTTTAGCATATGTTTCCATATTAATCTTTTGATGACAAAGAGTAGGACTAATGCCCTTAAGATCATCAAGAGTATAACCAATAGCATCTCGGTGCTTCCTCATAGTTTTTAACAATCTTTCTTCTTCATGCTATGTAAGGTTAGCACTGATAATAACAGGATATATCTTCTTTTCATCAAGGTAAGCATATTTCAAAGTGTCAGGTAATTGCTTTCATTCAAACAAATGATCTCCCTTGTGTGGAGGAGGACCTCCTACAGTTTCAATGGGCAAGTTGTGTTTAAGGATATGCTTTTGCTCAAAGAACATATTATCTAATTCATTTCTCTCACGCATATGCATATCATTTTCATGGTCTAGCAAATATTATTCTAATGGATCTATAGGAGGATTGGAAATAGAATAAAGACCAATTACTTCATATTTACTAGGCAATTCTTTATCATGGGGTTGCTTACTAAACTCGGAGAAATGAAACTCATGAGACATACCAACAAAATTAACACTGACAGATTCCTTTTTGCAATCTATTTGAGCATTGACAGTGTTCGAGATGGGTCTATCAAATATTATGGGATAAGAATCATCTTGTGGTGAGCCAAGTACTAGAAAATCAGTATGGTATTTTACTTTTCCACGCAAGACGTCAACATCTCTAACAATCCCAAGTGGTGTGATGGTGTCTCTATTAGCAAGTTTAATAGTAACATCTATGTCTTCTATTTTAGCTAGAGCTATATCATGAATAATTTCTTGATATAAGTTGAAAGGAATAGCACTAACACTAGCACCCATATCACGTAAACCATGATAGCAATGATCTCCTATTTTGACTGGGATGACACGCATGCCAACAACGGGTCTATTTTTATCTTTAGTATCAAGTTTGGCCATTCTAGCAGCTTTATCACAGAAATAAATAACATGCCCGTCAATATTATCGACCAAGAGATTTTTAACCATAGCAATACTAGTTTCTACATTGATACTCTCAGAGGGGTTAGTTGCTCTAACATAACTTTTGTTAACCACGGTTGAAGCTTTAGCATGTTCCTTTATCCTAACGGGAGAAGTTGGTTTCTCAATATAAGCAGTAAGCACAACTGGGTCAACATTGTAAATGATAGTTTCATCCTCAACTTTAATTGGTTCTTCAACTTTTTCTTTAATAGGTGGATGATATTTAAACCATTTATCTTTAGGTAAATCAACATGAGTAGCAAGGTTTCATAGAATGAGGCTACTATCGCGGTGTCAAGTCCATATTTAGTGCTAAAATCATTGAAAGCATTGGTATTCATAAAATATTTAACATAATAAAATTTAAGTTTTATACCCAACTCTTTACCTTCATCGATTCCCAATCTTCATAGTCGTGTTTAATTCTTTCCAAAAGATCCCACCTAAATTCAATAGACTTCTTCATAAAAGAACCAGAACAAGAAATATCGAGCATGGTTTGATCGTTACGAGAAAGTCGAGCATAAAAATTTAGTATAATAATTTCTCTCGGGAGCTCATGATCGGGGCATGAATATAACATTGATTTCATCCTCCCCCAATCTAGAGCTTTAATTTATCCTTTCACGAGCTAAAACATTATCGATAAAATTCCGATCACGATGAACGAGATGCATAGGATAGAAATTTTTGTGAAACTTCAATTGCAATCGATGAGTTCCAAGATCGTGTGTCATCACATAGCCTATACCATGTGAATGCTCCCCCCAAGATAAAGGGAAAACTTTCTTGATTTCATCTCAAGATAAACCTGCAAGCTCAAATAATCCAGAAACTTCATCCACATAGATTAGGTGCATATCTGGATGTTTTGTTCCATATCTTGCATAAAGATTAGCTACCTATTTCTCTTCATAAACGAAAAAAAATTATAATAAACATTTTCAGTAGGTTTAGCGGGTTGCGGGACAACTCTTGGTGTTTCTGGTCGAGGTGAAGATACCCCGAACAAACCCCTCAAAGGTTTAGTTTCCGTAGTGACAAGTAATAGTAACTTTCAGCACGTAATATAAATTTCCCCTTATAAAATTCTTCTTACCAAAGACGCTTCACTCCGTTCCCCCAATGGTGATAGAAAAGAATCTGGATAACCCACAAGTATAGGGGATCAATCACCATCATGTCGATTGGTAAGAGTGTTGCTACCTCTTGAGCTTGCGTTGGTTTCCCTTGAAGAGGAAAGGGTGATGCAGGGAAGTAGATAAGTATTTCCCTCCATTTGTTGAGAACGAAGGTATCAATCTAGTGGGAGGAACAAGCAAGGCTCCAGTAGTAGTACTACAAAAATAGTCAAACACTTGCACCCAACGCTATAAAGGGGTTGCTAATCCCTTCAAAGTTATTTGCAAGGATGAGATGTGATAGAGATAGTTATAAAATATTGATAGTTCTGAAAGTAAAACAAAAGTAAATAAATTGCAGCAAAGTATTTTTGGTATTTTTGGTTTATAGATCTGAGAATATAATATGGCAAATAAATCCAGGGGACATAGGTTTCACGAGAGGCTTCTCTCATGAAGGAAAATATTACGATGGGTGAACAAATTACTCTCGAGAAATTGATATAAAAGTGAATAATTATGAAGATATCTAAGGCAATGATTATGCATATAGGCATCACGTCCGTGTCAAGTAAACCGAAACGATTATGTATCTACTACTATTACTCCACACATAGACCGACTCCCGCCTGCATCTAGAGTATTAAGTTCATGAAGAACAGAGTAACGCATTAAGTAAGATGACATGAGTTAGAGGGATAAACTCAAGCAATATGATGAAAACCCTATATTTTTATCCTCGATGGCAACAATACAATACGTGCCTCTCTACCCCTACTATGTCACTAGGTGGGGACACTACAAGATTGAACCCAAAACTAAGCACTTCTCCAAGTGCAAGAATTACCAATCTAGTTGGCCAAGCCAAACAAATAATTCGAAGAGACTTGCAAAGATATGATATCATGCCTATAAGAATTCAGAAGAGACTCAAATAATATTCATGGATAATCTGAACATAAACTCACAATTCATCGGATCTCGACAAACATACCGCAAAAGAGTATTACATTGGATAGATCTCCATGAAGATCATGAAGAACATGGTATTGACGATGAAAGAGAGAGAAGCAGCCATCTAGCTACTAGCTACTGACCCGTAGGTCTGTGTTGAACTACTAACACATCATCGAAGGGGCAATGGATTTTATGTAGATGCCCTCCGTGATTAATTCCCTCTCCGGCAAATTACCAAAAAGGCTCCCAGATTGGATCTCTCGGGAACAGAGGCTCCCGGCGGTGTAAAAGTATTTTCATGGCTCTTTTTTGGCGATACGAGAATATTTGGTAATTTATAAGCCAAGAATTAGGGTTAGGAGACCTGCAGGGGGCCCACAAGCTAGGGGGCGCGGCCACGCCCCCACCCCACCCCGAGAGCGTCCTGCAGGCTTGTGGGCTCCCCGCAATTTCCTTGTCCCCTACTCCATGTCTATTGCATGTCTTCTGGTCCAAGAAAAATATTTCCGGAGATTTTATTCCGTTTGAACTCCGTTTAATATTCCTTATCTGCAATATTCAAAAACGTGGATAAAAACAGAAACTAGCACTAGGCTCTGGATTAATAGGTTAGTCCCACAAATAATATAAAACAACATATAAATGCATATAAACATCCAAAACATAAAATATAATAGCATGGAACAATAAAAAATTATAGATACGTTGGAGACGTATCAAGTGCCGAACCCAACGAGGAGCGGAAGGAAATGACAAGCGGTTTTGAGCAAGGTAATTTCTGCAAGCCCTAAAATAGTGGTATCAATTTGTTTGATAGCAAGAAAACTGTAACAAGTGACAAGTAGCAATAGTATCAATAGGTATAGAAGGTAGCCCAATCCTTTTGTGCCAAAGGACATGCCGGGACAGATTCTTATAATAGGCAAAGCGTTCTTGAGGGCGCACGAGTATTTCATCCAGTCACTCTCATCATGTTGGGTTAATTCGCATTCAGTACTTTGATAATTTGATATGTGGGTGGACTAATCCTTGGGTGCTATTCTTACTTGTGACACCCTAGATTAAGTGCTACAGTAATCCTTGTAATAAAGTTACAACAACATGAGGATTAAGCTAATCCATTTTTCTAATCCAAGTATGATCACTTTTGAAATCAAACCCTAATTCATGTTCTTGCAGTTCAAATTCTTGGAAAGTGAAACTAAAGTTTTGCAAACCAGTAAATAAAAATCATGAATGGGTTGCAAATATTCCATGTGCAGTTATAAAATCATAACCAATATTTTACAAAGTGTTTTGGTGCCTCAAAAATAATTAAAACAGAGTCCAAACCATTTAATTAAATGCCTTTTTAATTATGTGGATTTCGAATGAATTCAAAGGTGCCCCAACTATTTTGTGGCAATGCCTTATTTAGCAACACAACTAATGGACCATTTCCCATATTTTGCAAAATTGTTTTTGGTTACTGAAATAAATAAAACAGAAAATAATAAAAATGAGAAAGAAAGGAAAAAAAACTCCTAGGCGTCGACCCAACTGGCGGGCCCAGCTGCCACCCCACCGGTCGACACACCTCCCCACCTCGGGTATAAAACTCCACAAACCCTAGCTACCCCCTCCCTCCCCACTTCTCCCTCACCTCCCCGGATTTCTTACCCACCTGGCAGCTCTCTCTCTCTCTCCCCGCCTCGGCCAGATCCCAACCACTCCGGCGCCCCGCCGGCCCCAGCCCGCCATTGCCGACAACCCTCCCCTGCTGGTGCCACCTCTCCGACGCCTATCCTCGTCACTGTCGCTTCCCCGCCTCGTCCCCGAGCCCACTGCCCTCCCCTCCATCGAATGTGAGGTTGGCCTCTCTACCCTCCCCTCCCTCCATCGCATGTGAGCCTGGACTCTCTCCCCTCTTCCCCCCCCCCCCCGTTCGCATCGTGCCCTACGGTACCCCACCGTGTCCCCGTGCTCCCCGGCTCGGTCCGACGATCCCCGACCGTGTTGCTACTTCTCGTGCCCCGTTGCCGCCTTGCTCGCTCGCACGCCCGCACACGCACCGGCCGGCTGCACACCCCGCATCCTAACCGCGTCTGCAACACCCATGCGTGATGCCCGTGCCACGGGCTCGCGTGTGCTCGCCTTGTACCGCAGTGTTGTTTTGCTGCTGCTCCCTATCATTGGTTGTGTTGGCCATGGCCTCAGGCCTCGCCTTGCCCCCCATGGCCCAATGACAGGAAGGGCCCATGCCCCTAATAACAAAATGAAAAAACAAAATAATATATATATTAATAAACAATTAGTTAATTTAATTAAATAATTAGCTCATTGACTTAAATAAACATAATTAGGTTAATTAATCTCTGTGTTAAGATAATGAGTTAATGACATGTGGGTTGAGGGTGTTTAAAACTAATTAAAACTATTTAATTAATTCTGATAAATAATTAAACTAAACAGTGTATGACATGTGGACCCACCTATTAATTAATCAAACTTTAGATTTAATGAAACCCTGATTAGCCATCATCAATGACAAGTGGGGCACACTAGTTAGTTTTATGAGTCAAACTTGATTGTAACCTCATGATGTCAACATGATATCATGTTGATGTCATAATTACATTTCTTAATTGAAAAAAACTATTTAATTTCAGAATAATAATAAAACATTAAAAACAATATAAAATAATTCGTAACTCGGATGAAAATAATTTGTACATGAAAGTTGATCAGAAAAATGAGACGAACCCAGATACGTTGTGCGTTCGTCTATCACGTGCCCCTAGCATAGCGAACATGGAAGTTTCCAATCATTTTCATGTGTCCAGTAGTAGCCATAGACCTGGGAAGTATCATCAGATATTTTCCCGCTCCTTCCATGATGTGTAGTGTTTTGTTAGCTCATGCCTAGTACTGCATATAGCCATGCCATGCATCGTGATGCACCTGCATGCTGTTATTTATTGATTCTTCCCCCACTTCTCTCCGGTAGATGCCGACGTTGACTCTGCTGGTGGGTATGCCAACCCTCCTGACGACCAGCCTTTTGTAGCAGAGCAACAAGGCCAGCAACCCCCCTCTATCATTCCTATATCGCCCATTGTTTCTCCCTCGTGCTTGCATTAGATTTTGCTACTGTTATAGATAGCTCCTATTCTCAAGCACATCCTGTTTTTGATAAACTATTATTGTACCATACTGTATATCAAATGCTTAGTATAGGTGGCTCGATGATCCCCATTAACCCCTTAGTCCTAGTTGCCTCGCATTATCATCGAAGTCTCGATCTACTGATTGATTACCCAAGATCAATCACATCAATCACCCCCCTTCTTGTATGATGTTGTAGAGCTAGTACCGAGTACCGAGGGAGACGCCTTGTTACCTACTCCTAATGTTATCTCTTTACTGAAGTTAACTGGTGGTGGTTCCTGGAGGGTGATTCCTCCTTCATCCCTTTTGATAACGACTCTGTCGTACAACCCCTCAAGCGTGGACCATCGAGGGTGATTCCTCCCTGGTCGCCTTGACTGTTACATCGTTCAGAACCCATCAAGGATGATAAGTTGGATTCCTCTGATGTTGTAGCCACACGGTTACTTGACATTACTACTCGGAACATGATGAGGTGTGTTGCCGGTGGATTCCCGTGTGGATGTGACGAGGCGTGGCCAGACATTCTTGGCCCCTGCCACACATCCTCGAGATGGGGCGACGGGACCACATATCATGGATTGTTGATCGTTGCCACACTGTTAATTAAAATACTAATGGTATTTGGGTATTTGATCTGAGTTTTTCGATGACCTCTTTCGCACTATCCTTCACGTGGGAGAAGTTATGGGTACTCAGCATCGTAGTATCAGCCGAAGCTCTTCAGACGTCAGCAATGGAGCATCGTGCGCCCGACTGGTCTATGTAAGCACTGACCTTGTATTAGAGGTGCCAGGACTGACATCAGCCGCCCTCACATCATGCACGAGTGCAAAGGCTGATGAGCCCATGAACCCTGCACACTTAGGATTTAGCCAGCGGGTTGGCCTCACTTTTGAACCTATGTAGGGTTGCGATGTGTCGATTTTTTTAGGCCGGGCATGACCCAGGAAAGTGTGTCCAACGAGAGTTTATTAAGCGTGTTGGGTACTGTGGTGCACCCTTGGAGGCATGAAATTTTATCTATTTGAATAGTTGTTTCCATGGTAATAGGACGACATGGAATTGTATCCCGATCTAAAACAACTAGAATTGTTATTACTTAACTGGAATGTTTGGCTCCGAGATTGCTATCTTGTAGGGAGTCAAGGAAGAATGTTTGGGCGTGACTTCACTAAATTTACTTCAATAATATGACTATATATGTGCTATTGTTCTACTCTCTTCTAATGCTGCAAGACACCGAAGATGCTAGTCTTCGATAGGACTAGTCCCTTCTCATTATTCTCGCATTGCTACAGTCAGTCCAGATGTAACCCCATTCCTTTGATATTGATGCATACTTAGTATAGTTCTGATGTCAATCTTGCGAGTACTTTAGATGAGTAATCATCGTTGCTTTGCTCCCCCCTTTTCCCCTTAATATGATTGCCGCGACTACGTGATAGAGCCGACGAGATGGTGTATTCCGCCAAGGACGACTACTACCCCGACGGTGCCTACTACTACATGGAGGCCGCTGATCACCAGGAGTAGTTCAGGAGGTTCCCAGGCAGGAGGCCTCGCCTATTTTGATCTATGTATATTTTGTGCTAGCCTTCTCTAAGGCATAATGTTGTTTCTATGTCTCTACTCAGATATTATTGCTTCCACTAACTCGTGTGTTTCCAGAGCTTATGTATTCAACCTATCGAGGCCCCTGGCTTGTAATTGAATCTTGTATGACTTTTATTTGTGTCTAGAGTTGTGATGTGATACCTTCCCGTGAGTCCCTAATCTTGGGTTATTACCAGATAGCATCCTTGGCATCCAAAATTCTTCGGAGTTCTTACCCTGATACATGATGCCATTGGTAAAATGGTCTGATCCCTTTGATAAGTTGTATCCTATGCTTTTGTCAGCCATGCTCTATTGTCTAGCATGTGTCAATTACTCTGGAAGTTTGTGGTATATGTTCCTAAGATTCCCTGATCGGTGGAACCTATGCTTTCCCTAAGTCGTGTGAACCCGAGAGTTTTCACAAGTCTTACTCTTCTAGTGTTTTGTGAGATAATCTTTCAGCACTACAACTTCATCGAATGCGACGTGTGAATGACAGTTTATGCCTTGAAGAAGTGAGAGTCGACCTTGAACTTTGTGTTCATGCCCATCGACCTGGTGTATGTCTTATCACGGATAAAATTCCCTTGGTATAATTTGATCTGGTATCTATGATCTTGCCCTTTGCTATCGTGGTTCCGACAATGTTCTTCTACTTTGATTTCATTCTGAGGCAAGTTAAAGCAATTATCTTCTATAGATCAATACATCAGTCCAAGCTTTAATGTTGATCTACCTGTGAGTATTATCCCTGGTATCTCGAGAATATCACAGAGCTATATAACTTCTTATGAGATCCTCATCAACTATGATATTTCGCTGATTCGAATTTCCTTGTGTTTTGAGTTGTTGGATACTCAAGAACATCTATAACTGAATCGAGTATGGATTGTGATTCAACAACTCTTAGTAATATGCTTTGATTATGAGTTTGTACTCGATCATGTCATTCCAAGCTGTTAGGCTACATCAACATCATCATGCTAGAGCTTGACCATGCTATTTGTGTCCTTCGCCCCCAGGAACACATTTCCATCTGTGCGTTAAGCTTGCATGAAGCTTTCAACATTGTGTTGGTTATCTTGAAAGGCAATTTTGATTCTAAGCTAGGAATCTTATACGTGGTTCCGACAACCTTTCACTTCACCATTCCTTTGCTTGATGTCATCGCTAATTGATTACATCTTCATGTAACTCGTTGACAAATGTGTCGTGATCGTCATCAGCATCCTAAGCTTTTCTAGGATATTGATCGTATTCATGATGAGAAATACCATCATTTTCCCCTCGATGATCTGTGTTATCATTGACAACCTTATTGCGTTCCCTCCACCACAAACTTGGTCGCGCGTTGTGTTGTCCCTTGAGTTCCTTGCTATCCAGCTTATGTTATCTTCTACCATGGAGTATTACCATCTTTTAAGTCTAGAATGTTGTGAGAATTGTTGCACCTCTTAATAATTCGTGATATAGTGATACTTCTCGCCATCACCATTCATTCCTTGCTCCTTGTGTATTTTCTAACCGAAATACCAACAAGTGAACTCTGATGTGTGATTCCAATACATCTGGCAACCTGGTGACGGGTTGATGAATATACTTCTCGCCCCTAGTTGGTTACCCCAAGTGGAAGGTGGAGATGTAGTCAGCAGCAAGTTTCCTTACACGAACACTGTAAGGTTTATCGAACCAGGAGGACTCCGAGGATCAACAAGTAGGTGTATGCTGCCCTGCCACTAGCAGAAGGCGTGGACCTGCACACATAACAAATAACTTTGCTCCCAACGAGTACGGAGAGGTTGTCAATCTCTCCGGCCTTGTAGTTTGCAAAGGATCAAAACACAAGCGAGAATAGTGATAGTGATTGCAAATAAAAGTAAATGAAAGCAGTAAATGATGGAGGTGTAAGCAATGGTGGTGCTATGGACCGGAGTCACATGATGTTCACTAGTGATGTTTCTCTCCCAAAAGATGATAAACAACTATGCATGGGTAAACAAATTATAGTTGGGGAATTGACAGAATTATGGACGCACCGCAATGCTAATTATGCTACTTGAAAGTTAGAGGCTCAATAGTAATTTGTAGTACGCCAAGACAAGTAGATCGTTTATTCATCAGCATCTACTTACTAATCGTCCACCTTGAGATATCTATCCAGAACATCTCGATGGTAATAAGCTGCGAGCCCCACCCAACGTGTAAACTCAAAGCAATGGATAACTGCATTAACGAACTATGTGTAAGGTAAACAATCCTTGCAACCGTTGTCACAAGCACCGTTGTTTTCTCCCTGGTGGCAACATCGCATCCACTAGTCTCATGTTTCTGTCACTCAAGCTAGACATTAGGGGGCATGAACCCACAATCATGCATAACGCTCCCTTTTGGAGTTACAATCTACTACTCGGCCAAAGCACTAAAGAGCAACAGAGAGCATGCATGAATCACTAAAGAACATAATATAAAAGTATAATCAAATATATAACTCATAACAATGTGAACATAATTTCATAATCCATCGGATCCCAACAAACCAACCATAGCAATAGCATGCAAATTACAAAGATGCCTTGATCATGTAGGGCGGCTCACAAGGGCTAATCATTGAAGAACAAGATTGGAGAGAATATATCACATAGCTACTGGTCATGGACTCATGGTCCAAGGAGGACTACTCACAGCACGTCCGGGAAGCGTCCATGATGGTGGAGAAGCTCCCGGAGGTCAATCCTCCCTCCGGCAGGGTGCCAGAAAGAGGTCTCCTGACACTCCCGGTCTCGGAAATGCTGAGGTGGCGGAACGATGGAGAAATTCGTGATTCTGGATATGATGGAAGGGTTTCCGATCGGAGGGGTAAATATAAGCCAAAGGAGGGCGTCAGAGGAGGTGGGGCCCACCCAGGCGACCAGGGGCAAGGCCGCGCAGGGTGGCCGCCTGGGCAGCCTGTGGCTCCCCTCTGGCCCATCTTCGGTGATATGGATGCTTCTGTCACGCTGATTTTTATATATTTTTCTGTGGATTTTTGGGGCTGTGGATATTTGGGTAAAAGCCCCTACAAAATTGACATCAGCAGACAGAAACTGACACTGGGTGTACTAAGTTAGTAGGTTAATCCAAATATGTGTAAAAGATATAAAAGTGTAGCAAAACATATAGCAATGTCACCTAAAAGATCATTGAATAAGCAGAAATTATAGATACGTTTGGGACGTATCACGACCCTATTGCTTTGAAGTTAATGACTCATAGCTTCATTCCTAGTGTGTTGGTTGTTGACTCACCATTTTAGCATTGATCGTGCTACTCAGTCCGTATTTCCAAGTGCACCCTTCTACCAATGTTTAATTGTTGAAGTTTCCTCAACTTTACGTCATTATATCATCTGATTTGAAAAATGCTATCGGCCACACCCTCAACTTCTCCGTGAAGTTTCCTCAACTTTATGTCATTGATCTTATAATTTTGGAAATTCGTCCCTATCAAAATCTCAAGGGATTATTGTTGAGCCCATCGGCCACACCCTCAACTTCTCCATGTTTCATGCTGAAGCTTATGAAAGCATTATCTTTGTGCCTAGATCATGAAGGATAGGTTAGTCCAAATATATGTAAAAAGATCTAAAAGTGTAGCAACACATATAGCAATGTTACCTAAAAGTTCATGGAACAAGCAGAAATTACAGATACGTTTGGGACGTATCAACATCCTCAAGCTTAATTCCTGCTCGTCCTCGAGTAGGTAAATGATAACACAAATAATTTCTGTGGTAACATGCTAACACACATATAAGAACTTCAAAGTAAAGCAAGTAAGATATGCAATTCAAGTCCAGATAATAACAAGCAAGAGTCTATATCTAGTATTGAAATTAGCAAAGTAAGAACATAAAGGTCCAAGAGCTCTCGCTGACCGTGACTCGAATGTCTCCAAATTGTGTTTGCGTGCAAGAAATGTGAGATGGGTTTAGAGGATAAAATATATATTTTTAATTGAGAACTCAATCTAGTAAACCTCACACTTGGTCTCCTTCGGAAGGTTATTTTGACTCATCCCGAGACCACTAGTCAGGCACAAGTCAAAATTATCCTCTCCCTTTTGACTTTGAGCACTCATGCAATGGATGAACGCAAGAAATATATGTTTGCACTTAGGATGGCAAATAGAGTAATGATGGGGAAGGAAGACAAAAACGTGCGAAAGGCTCGCATCAATGAGGACAACCATGGGCGAGAGAAAGCCAAATGATAGATATGATGTGAGGATTAGGGATTTCCATGCAATGGATGCACATATGAGCTAAGGTAAGCTCTCCAATGGAACTAGTGGGGGTGCATCCAACTTGCTTTCTCATGAAGACCTAGATCTCAATTGAGGAGGCTCGTCACTGGAATATGCAAGCCAAGTTCTATAGTGTAAGGGTCACCACATGGTTATGCATGAATGATAATCTCTATGGAGTACAAATATAGCAATTGAGTACGAGTGTGGATCTTTCAAAAGGAATAGTAGTGTTGCCCACTTCTCTCTTTTTATTTCTTTTATTTCCTTTTGTGTGGCCTCTTTGGCTCTTTCTATTTATCTCTCATTTGTCCTCTTTGGGATCTTTTCATTTGTCCTCTTTGGTATATTTTACTCACTTAAGGTAAACACTCTATGTTTAACAAGAATGAAAAGAAGATCTTCACACTTTATAAGAAGTACTCAACATAAATACAAGTGAAAACTATCATGATTTATGCAAATGTAAGCCTCTGCGAGTGTAGCAGGATATGCAATGATACTAGCACGTCATGTAGCGATAATAAAGGCAAGGCCCAACTAGCATGTGGCTCCTCGATCAAGCAAAAGCATGTATGACATGAAGATCAAGTCATGAGATGGTGGATGTTGCATGGCAATGTATCTCGGAAAGGCTATGAAAATACCTTAATAGGTAGGTATGGTAGCTGTTTTGAGGAAAGATATAATGAGGCTTATGATGACAGAGTGTATCATGCCAAGGGTTTGGATGCACCGGCGAAGTTTGCACCATGTCACATCCTTGTTCCTCTTGCAAATATGCCCTAGAGGCAATAATAAAATGGTTATTATCATATTTCCTTGTTCATGATAATCGTCTATTGTCCAAGCTATAATTGTATTAACAGGAAACAGTAATACATGTGTTAATAAATAGATCACAATGTGTCCCTAGCAATCCTGTAGTTGGCTAGCTCGTTGATCAATAGATGATCATGGTTTCCTGATCATGGGCATTAGATGTCATTGATAACGGGATCACATCATTGGGAGAATGATGTGATGGACAAGACCTAATCCTAAGCATAGCACTAGATCGTATTGTTCGTATGCTAAAGATTTTCTAATGTCAAGTGTCTTTTCCTTCGACCGTGAGATTGTGCAACTCCCGGATACCGTAGGAGTGCTTTGGGTGTATCAAACGTTACAACGTAACTGGGTGACTATAAAGGTACACTACGGGTACCTCTGAAAGTGTATGTTGGGTTGGTATGAATCGAGAACGGGATTTGCCACTCCGCGTGATGGAGAGGTATCTCTGGGCCCACTCTGTAGACCATCATCATGAGCTCAATGTGACTAAGAAGTTAGTAACACGATGACGTGCTACGGAACGAGTAAAGAGACTTACCGGTAACGAGATTGAACAAGGTATAGGTATACTCACGATCGAATCTCGGGCAAGTTCTATACCGACAGACAAAGGGAATTGTATACGGGATTGATTGAATCCTTGACATCGTGGTTCATCCGATGAGATCATCGTGAAGCAAGTGGGAGGGTATCCAAACCCCGCTGATTGTTATTGGCCGAAGAGGTGTCTCGGTCATGTCTGCCTATCTCCCAAACCCGTAGGGTCTACACACTTAAGGTTCGATGACGCTTGGGTTATAGGGAATTGTTATACGAGGTTACTGAAAGTTGTTCGGAGTCCCGGATGAGATCCCGGACATCACGAGGAGCTCCGGAATGGTCCGGAGGTAAAGATTGATATATAGGATGGATGGTTTTGGACACCGGAAATGTTTCGGGCGTCACTAGTAATGTACCGGGACCACCGGTAATGGTCCTGGGGGTCCACCGGGAGGGGCCACCAGCCCCAAGAGGTAGAATGGGCCAAAAGAGGGAGGGAAACCAGCCCAAAGTGGGCTGGTGCGCCTCCCACGAGGAGGCCCAAGGCGCAGGAGGTGGAGAGGGGGGGAAACCCTAGGCGCTGGTGGGCCTAAGGCCCACCTGGGGGTGCGCCACCCCCTCCCCCTGCCGTGGCCGCCGCACCTCCCATCTGGGGGGGATGCCGCACCACCTAGGGTGGGAACCCTAGGGGTGGCACCCCCTCCCCTCCTCCTACATATAGTGGGGGTTTTGGGGCTGTTTTGCACACAGTTTCCCATCACCCTCGGCGCAACCCTGCCCCCCTTCTTCCTCCTCTCCCACGGTGCTTGGCGAAGCCGTGCTGGGAGACCTCGTCTCTCCATTAACACCACGCCATCGTGCTACAGGAGATCTTCCCCAACCTCTCCCTCCTCCTAGCTGGATCAAGGTGCAGGAGACGTCTTGAACGCGTAGGTGCCGTGGTTCGGCACTAGATCGGAATCACACCACGATATGAATCGCCGCGAGTACGACTCCATCAACCGCGTTGTAGCAACGCTTCCACTTAGCGGTCTTCAAAGGTATGAATATGCACTCACCCCTCTCTCGTTGCTGGTCTCTCCATAGGAAGATCTCAATATGCGTATGAATTTTTTTGAATTTATGCTACGTTACCCTACAGTGGTATCAGAGCCAGGTTTTCTATGCGTAGATTCTATGCACGATTAGAACACAAAAGGTTGTGGGCGATGATTTTTCAATTGCTTGCCGCTACTAGTCTTATTCTTTTCCGGCGGTATTGTGGGATCAAGCGACCCGGACCGACATTACACGTACGCTTACGTGAGACTGGTTCCACCGACAGACATGCACACCGTGCATAAACGTGGCTGGCGGGTGTCTGTCTCTCCTACTCTAGTCGGATTGGATTTGATGAAAAGGGTCCGTATGAAGGGTAAATAGCTTTGGCATATCATCGTTGTGGCTGTCACGTAGGTAAGAAAGCATTCTTGCTAGAAACCCAAATCAGCTACGTAAAACTTGCAACAACAATTAGAGGACGTCTAACTTGTTTTTGCAGGGTTTGACATGTGATGTGATATGGCCAAAGTTGTGATGTTGAATCTATGATGTATGAGATGATCATGTTATTGTAATAGGTTTCACGACTTGCATGTCGATGAGTATGACAACCGGCAGGAGCCATAGGAGTTGTCTTAATTTATTTTATGAGATGCAACGCCACGTGCTTACTACTTTTACTTCATTGCTAACGGTTAGCTATAGTAGTAGTGATTGTAGTAGTTGGCCTGACGACTTCACGGAGACACGATGATGGAGATCATGGTGTCACGCCGGTGACAGTGATGATCATGCGATGCCTGAAGATGGAGATCAAAAGAGCAAAGATGATAATGGCCATATCATGTCACTATATGATTGCATTGTGATGTTTATCATGTTTTTCATCTTATTGCTTAGAACGACGGTAGCATAATAAGATGATCCATCTTAAAATTTTGAGAACGTATTCCCCTAAGTGTGCATCATTGCGGAGGATCGTTGTCTCGAAGCACCACGTGATGATCGGGTGTGATAGATTCTAACGTTCGCATACAACGGGTGTAAGCCAGATTTACACACGCGGAACACGTAGGTTGACTCGACGAGCTTAGCATGTACAAACATGACCTCGAATACAAGAGACCGAAAGGTCAAACATGTGTCGTATGGTTGAATACGATCAGCATGAAGTTACTCACCATGGTGACTAGTCCGTCTCACGTGATGATCGGACACGGGTTAGTCAACATGGATCATGTATCACTTAGATGACTAGAGGGGTGTCGATTTAAGTGGGAGTTCATACTTAATTTGATTAAATGAACTTAATTGTCATGAACTTAGTCTAAAAGTTGTCTTTATAAATATTGTAGATGGCCAACGTCAACCTCAATTTCAACACATTCCTAGAGATAAACAAGCTGAAAGATGTTGGTAGCAACTTTGCGGACTGGGTTCGCAACTTGAAGCTCAGCCTTGAAGCAGCTAAAAAGTCTTATGTCGTTGATGCGCCGCTAAGTGACCCTCCTTCTCCCGCAGCAGCCCAGGACATTCTGAACGTCTAGAAAATGCGGAGTGATGACTACTCTCTGGTTAGGTGTGGCATGTTATACAGTTTGGAAACGGGGCTCCAAAGGCATTTTAAGCAACACGGTGCATATGAGATGTTCCAAGAGCTGAAGCTAGTTTTTCAAGCTCATGCCCGTGTCGAGAGATATGAAGTCTCCGACAAGTTCTTTAGCTGTAAGATGGAGGAGAACAGTTCTGTCAGTGAGCACATCCTCAAAATGTCTGGGTTACACGGTCGTCTGACTTCACTTGGAGTCAAACTTCCGGATGATGCTATAATTGCCAGAATCCTCCAGTCTCTCCCACCAAGCTACAAAGGTTTTGTGTTGAACTACAACATGCAAGGGATGAAGAAGACCATTCCTGAGTTGTACTCGATGCTCAAGTCTGCAGAAGTAGAAATCAAGAAAGAGCATCAAGTGTTGATGGTCAACAAGACCACTACTTTCAAGAAGGGCAAGGGTAAGAAGAACTTCAAGAAAGACGTCAAAGCCATTGCCGCGCCCGGTAAGCCAGATGTCGGGAAGGATAAAAAGAATGGACCCAAGCCTGAGACTGAGTGCTTCTATCGCAAGGGAAAGGGTCACTGGAAGCGGAACTGCCCCAAATACTTAGAGGATAAGAAGGCCGGCAACGTTAAAGGTATATGTGATATACATGTTATTGATGTGTACCTTACCAGCGCTCGTAGTAGCTCCTGGGTATTTGATACCGGTGTTGTTGCTCACATTTGCAACTCAAAGCAGGAACTGCGGAATAAGCGGAGACTGTCCAAGGACGAGGTGACGATGCGCGTCGAGAATGGCTCCAAGGTCGATGTGATCGCCGTCGGCACGCTACCTCCACATCTACCGTCGGGATTAGTTTTAAACCTTAATAATTGTTATTTAGCCCGAGCTTTGAGCATGAATATTGTATCAGGGTCTTGCTTAATGCGAATAATGGTTGTTCTATTTATATGAGTGATATGTTTTATGGTCATGCTCCGCTGGTGAATGGTTTATTCTTGATGAATCTCGATCGTGATGTTACACATATTCATAGTGTGAGTAGCAAAAGATGTAAAGTTGATAATGATAGTCCCACATACTTGTGGCACTGCCGCTTTGGTCATATCGGTGTCAAGCGCATGAAGAAGCTCCATACTGATGGACTATTAGAGTCTCTTGACTTTGAATCATTTGACACATGCGAACCGTGCCTCATGGGCAAGATGACTAAGACTCCATTCTCAGGAATAGTGGAGAGAGCAACCGACTTATTGGAAATAATACATACTGATGTGTGTGGTCCAATGAACGTTGAAGCTCGCGGTGGCTGTCGTTATGTTCTCACTCTCACCGATGATTTGAGTAGGTATGGGTATATCTACTTGATGAAGCACAAATCTGAGACGTTTGAAAAGTTCAAGGAATTTCAAAGTGAGGTCGAGAATCAACGTGACAGAAAAATTAAGTGTCTACGATCTGATCGTGGAGGAGAATATTTGAGTCACGAGTTTGGCACACACCTAAGGAAGTGTGGAATCGTTTCACAACTGACGCCGCCTGGCACACCGCAACGCAACGGAGTTTCTGAACATCGTAATCGCACTTTATTAGATATGGTACGATCTATGATGTCTCTTACCGACTTACCGCTATCATTTTGGGGATACGCATTAGAAACTACAGCATTCAATTTAAATAGGGCACCGTATAAATCCGTTGAGACGACACCGTATGAACTATGGTTTGGCAAGAAACCTAAGTTGTCGTTTCTTAAAGTGTGGAGCTGCGATGCTTATGTGAAGACACTTCAACCAGAAAAGCTCGAACCCAAAGCGGAGAAATGCGTATTCATAGGATACACTAAGGAAACTATTGGGTATACCTTCTATCTTAGATCCGAAGGTAAAACCTTTGTTGCCAAGAACGGATCCTTTCTAGAGAAAGAGTTTCTCTCAAAAGAAGTAAGTGTGAGGAAGGTAGAACTTGATGAGGTAATTACACCCCCTCTCGAACAGGAAAGAAGCGCAGCGCGGGAAATTGTTACTGTGGCGCCTGCACCAACAGAAGAGGAAGTTAAAGATAATGATCATGAAGCTTCGGATCAAGTTACTACTGAACCACGAAGGTCGACAAGGGCACGATCCGCACCAGAGTGGTACGACAACCCTGTAATGGAAATCATGTTGTTAGACAATGGTGAACCTTTGAACTATGAAGAAGCGATGGTGGGCCCTGATACGTCTCAAACGTATCTATAATTTTTGATGGTTTCACGTTGTTATCTTGTCTTCTTTGGTTGTTTTATGTACCTTTTATATGTTTTTGGGACTAACTTATTAATTCAGTGCCAAGTGCCAGTTCCTGTTTTTTTCGTGTTTTTGACTCTTTTCAGATCTGATTTTGGAATGGAGTCCAAACGAAAGAAAAACCGCGTAATGATTTTTCCCGATCGAAAGACGTCCACGGGGCTTTTAGGCCAAGCCAGATGGGCTCCAAGGAGCCCACAAGCCCCCACTCCGCCACCAGGGGGACACGGCGGTGGGCAGGCTTGTGGCCTCCCTGGCCGCCCCCTGACCTAGGTCTTTGGCCTATAAATTCCCAAATATTCCGCAAAAAATAGGGGAGCCTCAAAAATACTTTTCCGCCGCCGCAAGCTTCCGTTTCCGTGAGATCTCATCTGGAGACCCTTCCCGGCACCTTGCCGGAGGGGACTTTGGAGTTGGAGGGCTTCTTCATCATCATCATCACCCCTCCAATGACTCGTGAGTAGTTCACTTAAGACCTACGGGTCCGTAGTTAGTAGCTAGATGGCTTCTTCTCTCTCTTGGATCTTCAATACAAAGTTCTCCATGATCTTCATGGAGATCTATCCGATGTAATCTTCTTTGGTGGTGTGTTTTTCGAGATCCGATGAATTGTGCACTTGTGATCAGATTGTCTATGATATATACTTGAGTCTTTGCTGATTTCTTATATGCATGATTTGATATCCTTGTAAGTCTCTCCGAGTCTTGGGTTTTGTTTGGCCAACTAGATCTACGATTCTTGCAATGGGAGAAGTGCTTGGTTTTGGGTTTTGCCATGTGGTGACCTTTCCTAGTGAAAGTAGGGGCAGCAAGGCACACATCAAGCAGTTGCCATCAAAGGTAAAAAGATGGGGTTTTTATCATTGGTTTGACATTATCCCTCTACATCATGTCATCTTGCTTAAGGCGTTACTCTGTTCTTATGGACTTAATACACTAGATGCATGCTGGATAGCGATCGACGTGTGGAGTAATAGTAGTAGATGCAGAAAGTATCGGTCTACTTGTTTCGGACGTGATGCCTATAGAAATAATCATTGCAAAGATATCGTCACGACTCTGCACAGTTCTATCAATTGCTCGACAGTAATTTGTTCACCCACCGTCTACTTGCTTTCATGAGAGAAGCCACTAGTAAACAATATGGCCCCCGGGTCTATTCACATCCATCGTTTACATCTCCTCTTTTACTTTGCTTTGTTACTTTGCCGCTTTCAGTTCTCACTTGGCAAACAATCTATAAGGGATTGACAACCCCTTCATAGCGTTGGGTGCAAGCTTTTGTGTTTGTGCAGGATCTTGAGATACTCTTCCGCCGGATTGATACCTTGGTTCTCAAACTGAGGGAAATAATTACCGTCGCTGTGCTACATCACCCTTTCCGCTTCAAGGGAACACCAAAGCAAGGCTCCAAGGCCACGTGGGAAATCCTTTGCATACTTGCCTAGCAAGTCCCTTAAGGCGTAGCCGTAGCTGAAGGATTCCTGGTGCCGTCGACACAACTATTTCTGGTGCCATTGCAAGGGATACACAACAAACATCAGAAGTATTTCTGGCGCCGTTGCCGGGGAGGAGAAAACAAGATCTATCCAAGTAGGTCTCACAAACTCTCCTCTTGCATTTACTTTTGTTGTCAGTTGCCTCTGGTTTCCTCTGCCCCACTTCACATTTGCCGTTTTCATTCGCCTTTCGCCTTCGCCGTTTTCTTTTGCCTTTGCCAGTTTTCTTGCTTGCTTGTGTGCTTGTTTTTTTGTTGAAGAGATCATGTCTGAAAACACCAAACTTTGCTACTTCTCGAGCACTAATAATAATGATTTTATTAGTACTCCGATTGCTCCCGCCACTAGTGCGGAATCGTATGAAATCAACGCAGCTCTGCTGAATCTTGTTATGAAAGAGCAATTCTCTAGCCTTCCTAGTGAGGATGCCGCATCCCATCTCAATACCTTCATTGAGCTTTGTGATATGCAAAACAAAAGAGATGTGGATAATGATGTGATTAAGTTGAAACTTTTTCCTTTCTCGTTGCGAGATCGTGCAAAAACTTGGTTTTCTTCTTTGCCTAAAAATAGTATCGATTCTTGGGATAGATGCAAAGATGCTTACATATCCAAGTATTTTCCGCCGGCTAAGATCATCTCCTTACGTAACGATATCATGAATTTCAAGCAACTTGATCATGAACACGTTGCACAATCTTGGGAGAGGATGAAGCTTATGATTAGAAATTGTCCTACTCATGGCTTGAGTTTGTGGATGATTATACATATCTTGGACTCCGCCTCAGGTGGAACGTTCATGGAAATCACTTTAGGAGACGCTACAAAACTCCTAGACAATATCATGACCAACTACTCTCAGTGGCACACTGAAAGGTCGCCTGCTAGCAAAAAGGTGCACGCTATAGAAGATATTAACTCGCTTAGTGCTAAGATGGACGAGTTGATGAATTTGGTTGCTAGTAGAAACGCTACCGTAGATCCTAATGACATGCCACTATCTTCTTTCATTGAGAGTAGCAACGCTAGTTTGGACGTGAATTTTGTTGGTAGGAACAATTTTGGCAACAACAATGCTTTTAGAGGAAACTATGTTCCTAGGCCTTTTCCTAGTAACTCCTCTAACAATTATGGCAATTCCTATGGCAACACTTATGGAAATCATAAAAAATTACCCTCTGATCTAGAGAGTAATATCAAAGAGTTCATCAACTCTCAAAAGATTTTCAATGCGTCCAGAGAGGAAACACTACTCAAAATAGTTGATTTGGCTAAGAGCGTTGATTGGATGTCTTGTGATATTGATTCTTTGAAAGTTAGATGCATTCCTCCCAAGATCAACTTGGATGAAACTTTGAAAGCTATGCGTATCTCCATGAATGAGAGCAAAGAAAGAACCGCCCAAATTCGCGCTAGACATGAATGGTTTAAAAGGGTGCGTTCTAGTGATGCAAATCACGAAGATCTTAAAGTGCTTGGTGTGTCTCCTCTGGAATCTTTGTTTTCGCGTGTCAAACCTACTTATGGAGGGGCTGGATATGAATCCACTTTGGTTGAAAAATGCCCCAATGATTCGGAGTCCAGCTATCTTGATGATAAAGGTGTGGATAGTGGAGTAGAAGAAGTCAAAATTTTGGGTACTAATGAAACTCCCACTTTGGATTTCAAGGAATTCAATTATGATAATTGCTCCTTGTTTGAATGCATTTCTTTGATGCAATCTATTGCAAACTCTCCACATGCTTATAGCCAAATCAAAGCCTTTACCGCGCATATCGTAGATGCTATGATGAAATCTCTTGAAGAGAAGCTCGAACTAGAAGTCTCGATACCTAGAAAACTTCATGATGAGTGGGAACCTACTATCAAAATCAAGATCAAAAACTATGAGTGCAATGCTTTGTGTGATTTGGGTGCTAGTGTTTCCGCGATTCCACAGTCTTTATGTGATATTCTTGGTTTTCATGAGACTGAAGAGTGTTCTCTTAATCTGCATCTTGCGGATTCTACCGTCAAGAAGCCCATGGGGAGGATCGATGAAGTTCTTATTGTTCCAAATAAGAACTATGTACCCGTGGATTTCATTGTACTTGACATAGATTGCAATCCTTCATGTCCCATTATTCTTGGTAGACCTTTCCTAAGGACTATTGGTTATCATCGATATGAAGGAAGGGAATATTAGATTTCAATTTCCCTTAAATAAGGGCATGAAGCACTTTCCTTGAAATAAAATAAGACTGCCTTATGAATCTATTACGAGGGCTACCTATGGTTTGAGCACCAAAGATGACTATACGTGATTCCATCACCTTCGCCTAGCTAAGGGCGTTAAAGAAAAGCGCTTGTTGGGAGATAACCCAACGAATCTATCCTTTTTCTTTCTGTTTTGTGTTTTTCACACTTTCGTAATTCTGTTATGATTGTGTTTTTTGTGTTTGTTTTTGCGTTTGTGCCAAGCAAAACCGTTATGATTGGTCTTGGGGATGATCGTTTGGTCACGCTTGAAAAGACAGAAACTTTCTGCTCACGAAAATAATTTGCATTTTATTTATGTAAGAGCTTTTGAGTTGATTCTTTTTGCTGCTGATTGCTAAGAAAATTCTTCAAACTGTCGAAATTGTTCAAAAAAATTTAAGTACCAGAGGTATACGAAATATACAGATTGCTACAGACTGGTCTGCTGTTAACACATTCTGTTTTTTGTTGTGTTGGTTGCTTATTTTGATGAAACTATGGATAGTATCGGGGGGAATTAGCCATGGAAGATTGAAATTACTTTAACCAACATCAGCACAAGTAGAATTTAAGTTTTCTATAGTACCTAAGGAAGTGGTGGTTTGCTTTCTTGTACTAATGTTATCACGAGTTTCTGTTTGAGTTTCGTGTTGTGAAGTTTTCAAGCTTTGGGTGATGTTCTTATGGACAAAAAGATAAAGAGTGGCAAGAGCTCAAGCTTGGGGATGCCCAAGGCACCCCAAGATATTCAAGGATGCCGTAAAAGCCTAAGCTTGGGGATGCCCCGGGAAGGCATCCCATCTCTCGTCTTCAATCCATCGGTAACGTTACTTGGGGCTATATTTTTATTCACCACATGTTATGTGTTTTTGCTTGGAGCGTCTTGTATCATAGGAGTCTTGTATTTTGTTGTGTCACAATTATCCTTGCTGAACACCTAGAGAGAGAGACATGCACTCACCGTGATTTTGTCGAGCTTCACTTATATCTTTTGGTAGACAATTCAGCTCACATGTGCTTCACTTATATCTTTTGAGCTAGATACTTTTGCTCTATGTGCTTCACTTATATCTTTTGAGCTAGATACTTTTCCTCTATGTGCCTCACTTATATCTTTTAGAGCACAGCGGTGCGTGGCTTGGTAGTGGATCAATGCTTTGAAAGTAGTCTCAAAAGGGGTAGTTATCCAAAGGGATACGAAAACTTCCACCTTCATGTGCATTGAATAGTTAGAGAAGTTTGATTCATCACAATTAGTTTTGAGTTGTGGTTATGATAATATTGAAGTCATGCTAGTAAGTTGTTGTGGATCTAGAAATACTTGTGTTGAAGTTAGTGATTCCCGTAGCATGCACGTATGGTGAATCGCTATGTGATGAAATCTGAGCATGATTAGTCTATTGATTGTCATCCTTTGCGTGGCGGTCGGGATCGCGCGATGGTTTATACCTAGCAACCCTTCCCCTAGCAGTATGCGTTGAATGCTTTGTTTCGATTACTAATACAACTTTTGCAACAATTATATGAGTTCTTCATGACTAATGTTGAGTCCATGGTTTAGATGCACTGTCACCTTCCACCATCACTATCTTCCTAGTGTCGTACAACTTTCGCCGGTGCACAAAACCCACCATTAGCCTTCCTCAAAACAGGCACTATACCTACCTACTATGGCTTTTTCAAAGTCATTCCGAGATATATTGCTATGCAACTACCGCCATGATATGTGCCACCACGTCTACATTGCCTTTGCACGATTGTAAGATAGCTAGCATGATGTTTCCATTGATGTCTATGCCATGCTAGATCATTGCCACGGTACACTACCGAAGGCATTCCGTATAGAGTCATAGTTGCTCTAAGTTTTGAGTTGAAAGTGTGATGATCATCATTATTGGAGCATTGTCCCATGTGAGGAAATAAAAGAGGCCAAAGAAGCCCATAAAAAAAGAGGCCAAAGAGCCCACCAAAAATATAATATATATGAGAGAAAAAGAGAGAAGGGACAATGCTACCACTTTTTCCACACTTATGCATTTTGAGCACCATGATCTTCATAATTGAGAGTCTCTCGTTTTTTCACCACCATATAGCTAGTGGGAAATTCTCATTATATAACTTGGCTTGTATATTCCAATGATAGGCTTCCTCAAAATTGCCTTAGGTCTTCGTGAGCAAGCAAGTTGGATGCACACCCACTAGTTTTCTTTAAGAGCTTTCAAATACTTGTAGCTCTAGTGCATCATTTGTATGCCAATCCCTACTCATTCACATTGATATCTATTGATGAGCATCTCCACAGCTCATTGATATGTCTAGTTAATGTGACTATCTTCTCCTTTTTGTCTTGCAACCCCCACCACATTCCACACCATCTATAGTGCTATAACCATGGCTCACGCTCATGTATTGCGTGTGAGTTGAAAATGTTTGAGAAAGTAAAGGTGTGAAACAATTACTTGGCCAATACAGGGGTTGTGCATGATTTAAATTCGTTGTGCAATGATGATAGAGCATGGCCAGACTATATGCTTTTGTAGGGATAACTTTCTTTTGGCCTTGTTATTTTGAAAGTTCATGATTACTTTGCTAATTTGCTTGAATTGTTATTGTTTCCACGTCAATAGCAAACTATTGTTTTGAATCTAATGGATCTGAACATTCACATCACATAAGAGGAATTACAAAGGACACCTATGCTAGGTAGCATGAAAGCATCAAAAATTCATTCTTATCACTTCCCTACTCGAGGACGAGCAGGAGTTAAGCTTGGGGATGCTTGATACGTCTCAAACGTATCTATAATTTTTGATGGTTTCACGCTGTTATATTGTCTTCTTTGGTTGTTTTATGTACCTTTTATATCTTTTTGGGACTAACTTATTAATTCAGTGCCAAGTGCCAGTTCCTGTTTTTTCCGTGCTTTTGACTCTTTTGAGATCTGGTTTTGGAATGGAGTCCAAACGGAAGAAAAACCCCGAAATGATTTTTTCCTGAACGAAAGAAGTCCAGGGGGCTTTTGCGCCAAGCCAGGTGGGATCCACGGAGCCCTCAAGCCCCCACTCTGCCACCAGGGGGAGGCGGCGGTGGGCAGGCTTGTGGCCTCCCTGGCCGCCCCCTGACCTAGGTCTTTGGCCTATAAATTTCCAAATATTCCGCAAAAAATCAGGGGAGCCTCGAAAACACTTTTCCGCCGCCGCAAGCTTCCGTTTCCGTGAGATCTCATTTGGAGACCCTTCCCGGCACCCTACTGGAGGGGACTTTGGAGTTGGCGGGCTTCTTCATCATCATCATCGCCCCTCCAATGACTCGTGAGTAGTTCACTTCAGACCTACGGGTCCGTAGTTAGTAGCTAGATGGCTTCTTCTCTCTCTTGGATCTTCAATACAAAGTTCTCCATGATCTTCATGTAGATCTATCCGATGTAATCTTCTTTGGTGGTGTGTTTGTCGAGATCCAATGAATTGTGGACTTGTGATCAGGTTATCTATGATATGTATTTGAGTCTTTGCTGATTTCTTATATGCATGATTTGATATCCTTGTAAGTTTATTCGAGTCTTGGGTTTTGTTTGGCCAACTAGATCTATGATTCTTGCAATGGGAGAAGTTCTTGGTTTTGGGTTCTGCCATGTGGTGACCTTTCCCAATGACAGTAGGGGCAGCAAGGCACACATCAAGGAGTTGCCATCAAGTGTAAAAAGATGGGGGTTTTATCATTGGTTTGAGATTATCCCTCTACATCATGTCATCTTGCTTAAGGCGTTACTCTGTTCTTATGGACTTAATACACTAGATGCATGCTGGATAGCGGTCGACGTGTGGAGTAATAGTAGTAGATGCAGAAAGTATCGGTCTACTTGTTTTGGACGTGATGCCTATAGAAATAATCATTGCATAGATATTGTCACGACTCTGCACAGTTCTATCAATTGCTCGACAGTAATTTGTTCACCCACCGTCTACTTGCTTTCATGAGAGAAGCCACTAGTAAACACTACGGCCCCCGGGTCTATTCACATCCATCGTTTACATCTCCGCTTTTACTTTGCTTTGTTACTTTGTCGCTTTCAGTTCTCACTTGGCAAACAATCTATAAGGGATTGACAACCCCTTCATAGCGTTGGGTGCAAGCTTTTGTGTTTGTGCAGGATCTTGAGATACTCTTCCGCCGGATTGATACCTTGGTTCTCAAACTGAGGGAAATACTTACCGTCGCTGTGCTACATCACCCTTTCCGCTTCGAGGGAACGCCAACGGAAGGCTCCAAGGCCACGGGGGAAATCCTTTGCATACTTGCCTAGGAAGTCCCTTAAGGCGTAGCTGTAGCTGAAGGATTCCTGGTGCCGTCGACACAACTATTTATCGCGCCATTGCAAGGGATACACAGCAAACATCAGGCTCATATTCCAACAAATGGCTTGAAGCTATGAAATCCGAGATAGGATCCATGTATGAGAACAAAGTATGGACTTTGGTGGACTTGCCCGGTGACCTGTGAGCCATAGAAAATAAATGGATCTTCAAGAAGAAGACTGATGCAAACGGTAATGTAACCGTTTATAAAGCTCGACTTGTCACAAAGGGTTTTCGACAAATTCAAGGAATTGACAACGAAGAGACTTTCTCTCCCGTAGCGAAGCTGAAATCAGTCCGAATCATGTTAGCAATTGCCGCCTTTTATGATTATGAAATTTGGCAAATGGACGTCAAAACATCATTCCTTAACGGGAACCTTAAGGAAGAGTTGTATATCATGCAACCAGAAGGTTTTGTCGACCCTAAGGGTGCTAACAAAGTGTGCAAGCTCTAGCGCTCCATTTGTGGGCTGGTGCAAGCATCTCGGAGTTGGAACATTTGCTTTAATGAGGTGATTAAAACGTTTGGGTTCATACAAGTTTATGGAGAAGCCTGTCTGTACAAGAAAGTGAGTGGGAGCTCTGTAGCTTTCCTCATACTATATGTGGATGACATATTATTGATGGGGACTAATATAGAGATGTTGGAGAGCATAAAGGCCTATTTGAACAAGAGTTTTTCAATGAAGGACCTTGGAGAAGCTGCATACATATTAGGCATCAAGATCTATAGAGACAGATCGAGACGCCTCATAGGTCTTTCGCAAAGTACATACCTTGACAAGATATTGAAGAAGTTCAATATGGGTAACTCAAAGAAAGGGTTTTTGCCAGTTTTGCAAGGTATGAGATTGAGTAAGACTCAGTCACCGACCACGGCAGCAGATAGAGAGAAAATGAGTACTGTCTACGCTTCAGCCGTAGGTTCTCTAATGTATGCCATGCTGTGTACGAGACCTAATATAAACCTTGCCATAAGTTTGGTAGGGAGGTACCAAAGTGATCCCGGTATGGAACACTTGACAGCGGTCAAGAATATCCTTATGTACCTGAAGAGGACTAAGGAGATGTTTCTCGTTTATGGAGGTGACGAAGAGCTCGTCGTAAAGGGTTACGTCGACGCCAGCTGCGACACAGATCCGGATGACTCTAAGTCACAAACCGGATACTATATGTTTTGAATGGTGGGGCAGTGAGCTGGTACAGCAGCAATCAAGAAGTCGTGGCAGCATCTACATGTGAAGGGGAGTACATAGCTGCTTCAGAAGCAGCTCATGAAGGAATTTGGATGAAGGAGCTCATCACCGACCTTGGAGTGGTTCCAAGCGCGTCGGGTCCAATGACACTCTTCTGTGATAACTCTAGGGCCATTGCCATAGCCAAGGAGCCCAGGTTTCACCGGAAGACGAAGCACATCAAACGCCACTACAAATCCATCCAAGACCATGTCCAGAGTGGAGTAATAGAGATTTGTAAAGTACATACGGATCTGAATGTCGCAGACCCATTGACTAAACCTCTTCCTCGAGCCAAACATGATCAACACCATAATCCTATAGGTGTTTGATACATCACAATGTAACTAGATTATTGACTCTAGTGCAAGTGGGTGACTGTTGGAAATATGCCATGGAGGCAATAATAAAATGGTTATTATCATATTTCCTTGTTCATGATAATCGTCTATTGTTCATGCTATAATTGTATTAACAGGAAACAGTAATACATGTGTGAATAAATAGATCACAATGTGTCCCTAGCAAGCCTCTAGTTGGCTAGCTCGTTGATCAATAGATGATCATGGTTTCCTAATCATGGGCATTAGATGTCATTGATAACGGGATCACATCATTGGGAGAATGATGTGATGGACAAGACCTAATCCTAAGCGTAGCAATAGATCGTATTGTTCGTATGCTAAAGCTTTTATCATGTCAAGTGTCTTTTCCTTCGACCGTGAGATTGTGCAACTCCCGGATACCGTAGGAGTGCTTTGGGTGTATCAAACGTCACAACGTAACTGGGTGACTATAAAGGTGCACTACGGGTACCTCTGAAAGTGTCTATTGGGTTGTATGAATCGAGATCGGGATTTGTCACTCCGCTGACGTAGAAGTATCTCTGGGCCCACTCGGTAGAACATCATCATGAGCTCAACGTGACTAAGAAGTTAGTCACACGATGACGTGCTACGGAACGAGTAAAGAGACTTACCGGTAACGAGATTGAACAAGGTATAGGTATACCGATGATCGAATCTCGGGCAAGTTCTATACTGACAGACAAAGGGAATTGTATACGGGATTGATTGAATCCCTGACATCATGGTTCATCCGATGAGATCATCATGGGGAAAGTGGGGGCCACCATGGGTATCCAGACCCCTCTGATGGTTATTGGCCGAAGAGGTGTCTCGGTCATGTCTGCCTGTCTCCCGAACCCGTACGGTCTACACACTAAAGGTTTGATGACGCTAGGGCTATAGGGAATTGTTATACGAGGTTACCGAAAGTTCTTCAGAGTCCCCGATGTGATCCCAGACATCACGAGGATCTCCGGAATGGTCCGGAGGTAAAGATTGATATATAGGATGGATGGTTTTGGACACCGAAAATGTTTCGGGCGTCAGCGGTAATGTACCGGGACCACCGGGACCAGCGGTAATGGTCCCGGGGGTCCACCGGGAGGGGCCACCAGCCCCAAGAGGTAGCATGGACCAAAAGAGGGAGGGCAACCAGCCCAAAGTGGGCTGGTGCGCCTCCCACAAGGAGGCCCAAGGCGTATGAGGTGGAGAGGGGGGAAACCCTAGGCGCTGGTGGGCCTAAGACCCACCTAGGGGTGCGCCACCCCCTCCCCCGGCCCTGGCCGCTGCACCTCCCATCTGGGGGGGGGGGTGCCGCACCACCTAGGATGGGAACCCTAGGGGTGGCACCCCCCTCCCCTCCTCCTATATATAGGGGGGTTTTGGGGCTGTTTTGCACATAGTTTCCCATCTCCCTCGGCGCAGCCTTGCCCCCTTTCTTCCTCCTCTCCCAAGGTGCTTGGCGAAGCCCTGCCGGGAGACCTCGTCTCTCCATCGACACCAAGCCGTCGTGCTGCAGGAGATTTTCCCCAACCTCTCCCTCCTCCTTGCTGGATCAAGGTGCGGGAGACGTCACCGGGTTGCACGTGTATTGAACGCGGAGGTGCCGTGGTTCGGCACTATATCGGAATCACACCACGATCTGAATCGCCGCGAGTTCGACTCCATCAACCACATTCCAGCAACGCTTCCGCTTAGCGATCTTCCAAGGTATGAATATGCACTCACCCCTATCTCGTTGCTAGTCTCTCCATAGGAAGATCTGAATATGCGTAGGATTTTTTTTGAATTTATGCTACGTTACCCTACAGATCCCTATTAGGGTTTAGCAAGTTGTGCTAATGTCTTCTTTCTTTGCATCCAAGAAAATGAAATGAAATACAAAATCAAAGGAAAGAAAACCAAACCAAAACCCTAGCCACCCCTTATTCAAAAACAATTCAACTATTGCCAAAATCAATGAATCCAAAATGGCCATTAGAAAAGTTCATCTTTTCTGATAAATGTTGAAAACAAGATATCAGGGGAGAAACATGTTTTCAAACTACTTTTGGCATTTTAGTTCTGAAAGTCACTAAAATCAATTATATAGTTGATTTCAAATAATTTAAAGTTTCCAAAAATGTTGAAAACTCTATGTGTAGTTGGAAATATTTCAACTAACACCCCAGTATTTTTAAAACTATTTTTGATTTAGTTTTGGAGCCAAAAGAAATAGAAACAAATGTCAGAAGAATAAACAGAAACTGGAAAGAAGAAGAAAAAAACTATCTAATGCTTACGTGAGGCCCAGCCCACCTCCACGTATGTCGTCTTCCAACTTCGCCAGTCGAAGCAAGAGGTGGCCGCTGCTCCTCCCGGCGCGCCCACGCACCTACATGCACGCCTGCTTCACCCCGATGCGCTGGAGAGGGAGGATAAGTCTCCCGGGATTCATTCCCACCTCTTCCCCCTCCTCAGTCACGCTCTCTCCTCTCTCTCTTCCTCGGCCGCCATGACCGCGAGCTCGAGCTCGACCTAGCCATCGCTCCAGCCGTCCTCCCCCGCCCCTGAGTGTGTCGTTCACTCCGCCTCGTCGAGCTAGTCGTCTCAGCCAAAGGAAAGAAGCCCCCGAGCCCTGCATCGACGGATCTCCATCGTCTTCAACCTCGGATCCCCGGAGCTCGCCGCCGTCGTTCTCCCTTCTCCGACCGTCGCCGAGCCCGCTCTCGTCGCCTCTGCACACCTCGTGAGCCCAGGATGCTTTCCCCCATGTTTTCCCCCTCGGTCCCTTCCTCTTTCGCCCGATTCCACCGGAGCCCGACGAGATCCACCATGGGAGCTCGTCGTCGGTAGCTCTCCGGTGAATGGCTGATCATTATAAGGCCACCAACAGCTTCAGCGCGTTGCGTAGATGTTGTAGGAGCTAAACCCCGCACGAATTGGCTTCGGTTTCGATGACCTCGTCGTTGCCCGATCTCCGGCAGCCGCCGAGCTCGTCAGTGGCGTCATCTCCGGCCACCTTAGCCCCCGTTCTATGCAAAAATGGAACCGCGGCTGAGTGCTCGTTCCTCTGGTGCCCTCCGCGTGACATTTGGTCGCCATAATAGAAAACCCGAGCCCCTCCCCGTCTGTGTGGTCGCCGGAGCTCACCGCCGGCGAGTTCCACCTCGCCGACGGTGGATCTGAGCCTCCGTGAGTCACTGACATGTGGGGCCACCTTCAAACTAATTAAGTTTAATAAAAATAAAAATAACTTATTTAATTAACCTAAACAGACACTGACAGGTGGGTCCTACTCTGTTAATTAGTTAACTAAGTTATAATTTAACTAAAACTGGCCAGAGTCACTGACCAATAGGTCCCACTGGTCAGGTTTGACTTTCAACGGCCAGATTCACCTGCTGATGTCATGCTGATGCAATAAAACCTTTTTTTGTTTAAAAATAATTCAGAATAGGTTCAAAACTTTGGAAATTCATAGAAAATTGAATATAACTCCAAATCAGACAAATAATATATGTAAATTGATCAAACAAATTCAATGAACACAATGGTGCTCCTTTCATGCATGAAAAACAAAGTTATAAAACAACATCAGGTCAAATCAATTAAAGGAAGTTAATAAATAAATCATTCCAATTGGAATTTGAATTTGAATTCAAACCAACACCAAACCAAAGATTTCGCAATCACATTAGCTCATGCTACATTACTTTTCATGCCATGCTCATGCATCATATTGTTGCATATGAGTGTTATTGATTGTTGTTGTTATTCCGGTAGGCTCCGCCCCTCCGGATTCGACTGAATATCTGACTGACGGATATCACCCCTCTGCTGAGCAGCAAGGCAAGCAACCTTTTTGATCATCGCGATAAATCCCATGTTCTCGCTCCTGCTCTTACTTATTGCATTAGGTCAAAATGTTTTCAATGCTTTTACGACGTTAGTTGAACCCATTCCTTTGCATGACCTGTCCTTGTCACAGTAAATAGCTAAACCTTGCAACCTAGCATACCTGGTAGATGCTTGAGCCATGATGTGTCGTCTTATCCTGCTATGCATGCTATGCTTAGAGTTGTGTAAGGTTTGTCATCTGGGTGATGAACAGGATTGTGAGAATGTGTTCAGTTAATAAAGGTTGTGTGTTGAACCTGATTTTGTAAAGGTACCGGTGAAAGGCTATGTAGGAGTACATGGCGGGTTGTTTCATTGGAACCGTCCTTAGGAACTGAGTTTAGTGTATGTAATCCAAGACTAGATACTACCACACGTTGGGATACTTAATTGACCCTCTCGTCTTATTAATCGCCTAGTACTCGGTCCAGGAGTTGCAAGTAGTTTCTGGTGTTTATAGTCATGCTGGAGGCCGTGCATAGTGCTGACCTTAGAGGTGGACTATGATGCGGTAGGCATTGGCATGGTGTACCAAGTGGCACCCGGATGGTGGGCTTGGGAACCCTGCGCACATCGTTTGGGGCCGTGGCAGAAACCTCAGCCGGACTTCCGTGCGGGTTACCCTCAGATAGGCGATAAACCTGGACTAGGTATTAAAGTGGTTAACGGTCGTGGTCGACTCCCTCGCTGGGCTTCCGCTTAAAGGTTGCAGAGTTGCATGACGTGCACATGGAGATAAGTGGCGAGAGCGTGTGTGAAGAAGTACACCCCTACAGGGTTATGATCTATTCGAATAGCCACGTCCGCGGATATGGACTACCTGGAAACATATGTTGTTCATAGACAACTATAATGGCTACTCATAAAATTGACAAGACAAGTGTGAGTGTCGTGGATGGCATTTCCGTAGGGAGACAGAATGATTCCTAGATGGAGTATTGTTGTGGTGTTAGTGGACTCATGTGCGAGAAAACAAAGTTGTCTAAGTTATTTGAAACTGCAAGTTTGTCTAGCCAAGAGTCGAATGCTGGCTTTGTGCATGAAACCCCACAACTCCTTGTTGATACATTGCATGAGTAGATAGATTGTCCTAATGTCTTGCTGAGTACCTTTGTACTCACGTTTGCTTAATAATTTGTTCCAAAGGTTGTTAATGACCCTAATGGTGGGTTCTATCTAGACGTTGACGATGACGAGTAGCTGGTGTTCCAGCTACGATCTGGACCTAGGTTGGGTCTGTAGATAGTCAGGCCATGTGCCTTTTACCTTTCTATCTGTCCATACTCAGACAGTTTTAATCTTCCGCTAGCTTGTAAAACTTGTTTGAATGACTTGTGATGATGGGTCGTGACACCCCTATCTGTGTAATATTATGTGTGAGGCTCTTCCGAGCCTTCTAAATAAAGTTTGTATGTTTATGGTTATGTTGTGATGCCACCGATGTATCTATGCATATCGATATGCCATGCGTACGTGTGTTGTACCTGATATGTATGGGGTTCGAATACCTAGTCGTATGCCTTAGTAGCACTCCTTACGGGGAAATGCCCCTTTGTTATTCCATCGAGCCATGGTAGTTCGCTATTGCTCCGACTACATTGGTTGACCGGCATGTGTCCTTCTTAGCTGTTGTGTCTGTCCCTTTGGGAAAATGTCACGCGTTGTAATGGAGTCCTTGTAGCTTGCTACGACTCGTCTACATTCGCTGATGACCGACACCTGCTTTGCTAGGTCATGTATGCATGTCCCTGGATAGAACTGATGCTTGAGTTTATGACTAGACATGTTGATCCGGGTTCTTTGACATTGGAATCCTAGCGACACAATTGCATACGCGAGTCAAAAGGCGCAAACGGTCCCGCCTAAGGTAAGGCTGCAGCCGTGGGGATAACCGTGCGTGAGACCGCAAAGAGATGTGATGTGTTACCGGATGGATTCCTATGGCTTAGGATCGGGGTCCCGACAGCGTTGTTATCAGAGCGTGGCTGACTGTAGGATTACTAAGACAAACTGGTCGAAGTTGAGTCTAGAATTGCTTTAGTTATATATAAGGGAATTGTTTGTGGAAGGGAACGTAAGACTCTTGCTTCTCTTCTCAAGTTATTCTATTCTGGTCATCCTCGTCTTTTCCTGCGGGGATTAAGAACTAGGTTACTTATCTTTCTCTCAGGATCGTGTATTACTGTTCGGTAGATTATAGGACAACGAGTCGAGAGTTACTCCAAGTTTCTGTTATTCCAATAAAGTATGTTTTGATGACCATGGAATTGAACTTGATAGTTGAATGGTTATGCTATCCTATCTTTTGTGGGTTGTCTCAAAATTGTTTTTGAGAAATTACAACCGTTATGCTGCCCAATTTTGTCTCCAGAGCTCTAATGCCTTTGCATTACTCTCTATTTTCAGATGCCTGGTCGTCCTCCTCGTCAGGTGGTCCGTCTGACTAGGTGCATTGATGTGCCGGGTCACACGGCCATGCTAGTCAGGATGATGTCAGTAGCCGGTTACCGCTTGTACCCAGAGTATACACTGGAGGAGCAGTATCGGGATTTGAATCAGAGTCAGTACTTGTGCACTGTTAGGGTATTCCCAGATTACCGTGGAGCTGAGGAGCCGATCCATTGGTCTTATGGATTGGGGGTTACTGTTGACATGGCAGTACAAGATGCTGCCTATTCAATGCTGACCATTATGAGGGTCAAACATGCGCTGCTGCAGAATTCAGAGTTCTGCTATGTTCGTGCCTCTCAGCCAGGAGAAGAAGGGTACCTCAGTGGGGTCTACTTTGATTCCTCTATGGAGGATCCGCTGCTGCAGTCCACCGCTGAGATGCTAGAGAATAAAGACAGGGATGCTCGTGCCCTTCGTATGGAGCTCTAAGCTACACGTGCCCGTCTATGGACGGCTTTGACACAACTGGCACATGTAGTCCGGACAGGGTATGGAGATATGGAGATGCTGAACCCTGTTAGGACCCATCTTCTGGCTCTTCGGGGACCTCTACTACCACCAGTCAGGGGACGAAGGCCACACCCGTGCCCTTACGGTTCCCAGGGGTCTCAGGCTCGAGTATTTCCTGATCCGCAGGTTGAGGTCCCAGGCCATGGAGGCAACCTTTATGAGATGTTTTATGCGGATGCCTGAACCCGTGAGTGGAAGAGTAGTATGGTAGTAGTTGTACTTCCACTGTCCTGTGTGTCCTGTGGAGTATGCTTGTGTCGTGAGATGAATTCTTGAGGCATAGATAAATAATATATAGGAAGCTTGGAAAGCCTATGATGAGTAGTATCATCTTTTCAGTAGTTTGCTCTTCGGTTAAGGTTGTACTGAACTATGTAATGGTGTGTATGAACCATAGTGTATATATAGCAGTTGCTTGTTACCCTGTTGTTCGGATGTTCATTTCCGCATTCCTTGTGTTCAGTGCATTCTTAATCCATAGTTAGTATTGATATTGATTTTGGTTTAAGATGTGAGTTTGTTTGTCAGGATGGTGTTCACCAGGTTGAACCGTGCCCATGCCCATGACCAGGGAGAGGGTAGTCAAGCACCGCAGGAGGAACTTCCTCACCCACCTTCTCTGGCAGAAGTTATGCTTGAGGCAGAAAGAAAGAAAAGGGAGACCAACCGTCTGCTAGAGCGTATTGAGCAAAATATGGCTCGTCGGCCGAGGAATGATGCAGTGTCCCTCAATGACTTTGTGAAGCTGAATCCTCCGAAGTTCCATCACTGCGTCGACCCCCTTGACGCTGATGACTGGTTGTGCAGTATATCGCGCAAGATTCGCTCTGCAAATGTTTCTGAGGCCGACAAGGTGACCTTTGCAGCGTACTTTCTGGAAGGACCCGCCAATATGTGGTGGGAGAACTTCGAAGCTATGCGTCCTGCCGGACCAGCAGCCACATGGGCATACTTTAGTGCAGCCTTCCGTGTGCACCATATTCCAGAGGGTCTGATGGACAGAAAGAGAGAGGAGTTCTGTGCATTCACCCAGAGAAAATTGACCGTGGATGCCTATAGCCGCGAGTTCGGTAACCTCGCCCGCTATGCAACCGAAGAGGTGCCAGCTGATGCCAAGAAACAAGCAAGATTCCATAAGGGTCTGAGCCCTGAACTTCGTCGTGACCTGCGTCTCCACGAATGTACAAGTTTTCAAGCTCTCGTGAACAAGGCGATCAGTGCCGAGACTGGTCATACCGACTATGAAGCCACAAAGAAGCACTCCCGCGACTGTGGCTTATCATCTGGCTCTGCATTCCCAAAACGCAGGCTGTGGGTGCTACTGCAACAAAAGACCTTCCAATGGTGTCAGAAACATGCTGACGGGAGTCTGTTCTTGTCTTGATACTCCTCAGCAACGGCACAAGGAATCCTTCTGCTACGGCTACGCCTTAAGGGACTTCCTAGGCAAATATGCAAAGGATCTCCCCCGTGACCTTGGAGCCTTGTGTTGGTGTTCCCTCAAAGCGGAAAGGGTGATGTAGCGCAGCGGTGGTAAGTATTTCCCTCAGTTTGAGATCCAGTGAAGGAGTATCTCAAGTGCGTGCACAAACACAAAAAGCTTGCTCCCAACGCTATGAAGGGGTTGTCAATCCCTTATAGATTGTTCGCCCAGTGAGAACATAAAGCAACAAAGTAACAAAGCAAAGTAAAAGCGGAAGTGTAAACGATAGGTGTGAATAGACCCGGGGGCCGTAGTGTTCACTAGTGGCTTCTCTCATGAAAGCAAGTAGACGGTGGGTGAACAAATTACTGTCGAGCAATTGATAGAACCGTGCAAAGTCGTGACGTCATCTATGGCAATGATTATATCTATAGGCGTCACGTCCAAAACAAGTAGACCGATACTTTCTGCATCTACTACTATTACTCCACACGTCGACTGCTATCCAGCATGCATCTAGTGTATTAAGTCCAAAAGAACAGAGTAACGCCTTAAGCAAGATGACATGATGTAGATGGACAATCTCATATCTACGACAAAGCCCACCTTGTTACCCTTGATGGCAACTACACGATGTGTGCCTTTCTACCCCTACTGTCATTGGGAAAGGTCACCACACGGTAAGAACCCAAAACCAATCACTTCTCCATGAAGATCATGGAGAACTTTGTATTGAAGATCCAAGAGAGAGAAGAAGCCATCTAGCTACTAACTACAGACCCATAGGTCTGAAGTGAATTACTCACGAGTCATTGTTGGGGCGATGATGTTAATGTTCAAGCCCTCCAACTCCAAAGTCCCCTCCGGCAGGGCACCGGAAGGGTCTCCAGATGAGATCTCATGGAAACGGAAGCTTGCGGCGGTGGAAAAGTGTTTTCGTGGATTCCATGATTTTTTTTTCTGTATTTTAGGGAATATATGGGCGAAGGAGCTAGGTCAAGGGGGCGCCAGGGAGGCCACAAGCCTGCTAGCCGCCCCCTTGGTGGCGGCTACAGGGCTTGTGGGCTCCTTGTAGCTCTCCTGGCTTGGACCACAAGCCCCATGATCTTCTTCCATTCGGGAAAATTTTATTTCGGGGATTTTATTCCGTTTGGACTTCGTTCCAAAATCAGATCTGAAAAGAGCCAAAAACACAGAAAAAACAGGAACTGGCACTTCGCACTGAATTAATAAGTTAGTCCCAAAAAAGATATAAAAGGTACATAAAACATCCAAAGATGACAAGATAATAGCATGAAACCATCAAAAATTATAGATACGTTTGAGACGTATCAAGCATCCCCAAGCTTAACTCATGCTCGTCCTCGAGTAGGGAAGTGATAAAGAATGAATTTTTGATGCTTTCATGCTACCTAGCATAGATGTTCTTTGTAACTCCTCTTATGTGACGTGAATGATCAGATCCATTAGATTCGAAACAATAGTTTTCTATTGACGTGGAAACAATAATAATTCAAGCAAACTAGCAAGGTAATCATGAACTTTCGAAATTACAAGGCCAAAAGAAAGTTATCCCTACAAAAGCATATAGTCTGGCTATGCTCTATCATCATTGCACAACGAATTTAAATCATGCACAACCCCGGTATAGGCCAAGTAATTGTTTCACACCTTTACTTTCTCAAACCTTTTCAACTCTCACGCAATACATGAGCGTGAGCCATGGTTTTAACACTATAAGTGGTGTGGAGTGTAGTGGAGGTTGCAAGAAAAACAAGGAGAAGATGGTCACATTAACTAGGCATATCAATGAGCTGTGGAGATGCTCATCAATAGATATCAATGTGAATGAGTAGGGATTGCCATACAAATGATGCACTAGAGCTAAGAGTATGTGAAAGCTCTTAAAGAAAACTAGTGGGTGTGCATCCAACTTGCTCGCTCACGAAGACCTAAGGCAATTTTGAGGAAGCCTATCATTGGAATATACAAGCCAAGTTATATAATGAAAATTCCCCACTAGCTATATGGTGGTGACAAAACGAGAAACTCTCAGTCATGAAGATCATGGTGCTTAATATGCACAGGTGTGGAAAGGTGGTAGCATTGTCCCTTCTCTCTTTTCTCTCATCATTTTTTAGTGTGGGCTCTGTGGCCTCTTTTTTTTTGGTGGGCATCTTTGGCCTCTTTTATTTCCTCACATGGGACAATGCTCCATCAATGATGATCATCACACTTTCAACTCAAAACTTAGAGCAATGATGACTCTATATGGAATGCCTTCGGTAGTGTACCGTGACAATGATCTAGCATGGCATAGACATTAATGGAAAGATCATGCTAGCTATATTTCGATCATGCAATGGCAATGTAAAACTGGTGCCACATGTCATGGTGGTAGTTGCATGGCAATATATCTCGGAATGACTTTGAAAAAGCCATAGTAGGTAGGTATGGTGGTTGTTTTGAGGGAGGCTAATGGTGGGTTTTGTGCACCAGCGAAAGTTGCACGGCACTAAGAAGATAGTGATGGTGGAACGTGAAAGTGCATCTAAACCATGGACTCAACATTAGTCATGAAGAACTCATATACTTGTTGCAAAAGTTCTATTAGTAACCGAAACAAATCATTCGACGCATACTCCTAGGGGAAGGGTTGGTAGGTATAAACCATCGCGCAATCCCGACCGCCACACAAAGGATGACAATCAAAAGACTAATCATGCTCACACTTCATCACATAGCGGTTCACCATACGTGCATGCTACCGGAATCACTAACTTCAACACAAGTATTTCTAGATCCGCAACACCTCACTAGCATAACTTCAATATTACCAAAACCACAACTCAAAACTAATTGAGATGAATCAAACTTCTCTAACTATTCAATGCACATGAAGGTGGAAGTTTACATATCCCTTTGGATAACTACCCCTTTTGAGACTACTTTCAAAGCGTAGATCAACTACCAAGCCACACACCGTCGTGCTCTAAAATATATAAGTGAAGCACGTAGTGCAAAATCAACTAGCTCAAAAGATATAAGTGAAGTACATGTGAGCTGAATTGTCTACCAAAGGATATAAGTGAAGCTCGACAAAATCATGGTGAGTGCATGTCTCTCTCTCTAGGTGTTCAGCGAGGATGATTGTGTCACAAAAAAAATAAAAGACTCCTACGATACAAGACGCTCCAAGCAAAACACATAACATGTGGTGAATAAAAATATACCCCCAAGTAACGTTACCGATGGATTGAAGACGAAAGAGGGGATGCCTTCCCGGGGCATCCCCAAGCTTAGGATTTTACGCATCCTTGAATCATCTTGGGGTGCCTTGGGAATCCCCAAGTTTGAGCTCTTGCCACTCTTTATCTTTTCATCCATAAGAACTTCACCCAAAACTTGAAAACTTCACAACACGAAACTTAAACAGAAACTCGTGATAACATTACTATAAGAAAGCAAACCACCACTTCCTTAGGTACTGTAGCAAACTTAAATTCTACTTATGTTGATGTTGGGTTACTGTATTTTCAATCTTCCATGGATAAGACCCTCCGATACTATCGATAGTTTCATCAAAGTAAGCAACCAACTCAACAAAAATAGAATCTGTTAACAGCAGACCACTCTGTAGCAATGTGTATACTTCGTATACTTCTGGTACATCTCAAATTCTGAACAATTACGACAGTCTCAAGAATTTGCGTAGGAATCAGCAGCAAAAAGAATCAACTCAAAAGCTCTTACAGAAAACAACTGAAAATTCTTTTCGTGAGAAGAAAGTTTCTGTCTTTTCCAGCATGACCAAACGATCATCCCCAAGACTAATCATAACGGTTTTGCTTGGCACAAATGCAAAAAGAAACACAAAAAACACAATCATAACAGAATTATGAAAGTGTGGAAAACACAAAACCGAAAGAAAAAGGATAGACTCGTTGGGTTGCCTCCCAACAACCGCTATTGTTTAACGCCCTTAGCTAGGCATTGATGATGCTCACACAAAAGACAAGAGTTGAAGCACAACGAGAGCATCACAAAGCATGTGAAAGTCACATCTAAGTCTAACATACTTCCTATGCATAGGCATTTTATAGGAAAACAAATTGGCAAGACAACCAATAGTTACCAAATGCAAGGAAGAAGAAAGAGACAATAGCAATCTCAACATAATGAGAGGTATTTTGGTAACATGAAAGTTTCTACCACAATATTTTCCTCTCTCATAGGAATTACATGTGGGATCATATTCGAATTCAACAATGTAACTATCACATAGGATATTCTTTTCATGATCCACATGCATGCAAAGTTGACGCTCTTCAAAAATAGTGAGATTATCATCAACTAAAGTCATGAGTTCTCCAATCCCACTTTCAATATTGTTGCAAATATCATAATCATCATGAGGCTTGAACAAATTTTCAAGATGATAAGAAAGATCATCACCACAATCATGATTATTGCAACAAGTAGGGGACATAGATAAACTAGCATCCCCAAGCTTAGGGTTTTGTATATTTTTAGCATGATTGTCACTAATAGGATTTATAGTGAAACCATTGCAATCATGCTTTTCATTCAAGGAGCCCTCGTGAATCACTTCATAAGTTTCTTCATCACGATTTTCAGATTCACGCATCTCAAGCAAAACTCCATAAAGATAGTCAAGTGCACTAAATTCACTAGCAATTGGTTCCACATAAGTGGATCTCTTAAAGAGATTAGCAAGTGGGTGAGGATCCATATCACTAGATTTTTAGTACTCCATGATGCTGGTTTACTCCCAATGTGCTCCGACATCTCTGACTGGAACAGCGAGTTAATTCTTCAGTTCTATGCCACTCTTCACATATCTGGCAACCCTCAAGACATTAACACTTGGGTGTTTGATTGGATGTCACAAAACACTCACTATAAGGCTCCTGCTACTTAACTCCTCAGAGAACTGCATGTACCAATTCCCTCAGAAGAGGATGTGAAGCTTTATGGTGAGCGTGAGCTGCCCAATGGAATGATGGAAGTCCTCATGAAACCTTTGGCTGAAGGAAAATCTCCGAGAACAACCTTCCTCATCCACGAGCTCAAGTACACACCCACGTCTGTTTACAGAATCCTCTGCAGTGTGCTCGCACCGATCAAAGGCCATGATGATGAATAAGATGTTGTAGGCCTCATGAAGAATATCCTCTTCAACATTATCCATGGTATTCCTATCAACATCCATGATTTCTTCTTGAGGACTTTGGCGGACAATGTATGTGTCCTTTTGATCACAAGATATATACCCCAATGATCATGAGATTCATCAGGACAAGGACAGGCATCAACTTCCACGCTGATTTCCAAAACCATGTTGGTTATATGCCTCCTATCCGGGTCAACAAGAAGAATTTCGTGTCCATTGAAGGAAAAGGCAAATCTGTGATTAAAGAAGGCAGTAGGCCCCTTGATGGTCAGTTCAGAGAGCCAGAAGCTTATTCCTCATGGGATGATACTGAGACTCGTCCGGCAAGCCCCGTTCCTCCTCGCGTAATGAATACAATAGAGCTCCTCCTCAGTCTTCACCAGAAGGTGGATCGCAACCACAAGTGGGTCAAACGCCAGTTTGGTGCCATTGTCATAACCCTCACTGAAACACAGAACTCTATGAAGCTAAACCATCACTATGTGCATGAGGTTTTTGATCGCACGTGGGCTACACTTGCACATCTGAAGACTCAGACTGAGCTTGAAGAAATGGACTTTGAGCGAGACTTTGAATGGTCGTTGCCTCCCAAGAAGAAGTTCAGACCTATTCCAGTGCCAGACCTTGAAGACAGCTCCTTTTCTTCATTCCACACTTCTGAAACTGATGAAGAACAGCTCGACACTGCTACCGGTCCAAGGTAGAAGACTACTCCCAAGAAGCATCATGGCTCTTCCTCAACTGCCACGAAGTGAAATCTTCACGGACGTTAGTCCTCACTTTGTCCCTTTTTGTCACTTGATGACAAAGGGGGAGAAACTTGAGAGTTAGTCTTCAAGCGGGATATTTTTGGGGCTTATGAACTATATTTAAGTTACAAACTCTTGGCTCTTCTGAAGTTTTTATGTAATGAGTTGTAACTTAAGCCCGATGGTACTCTGACGCTTTTGAATGTTTTTCTTCGCATGCTTATTCCTCATGTTTTAATGCACGCATGCTGGAATTCGTGAGATACCATTTGCCATCATGCATTTTCGTTTTCTTCATATGATATGTTACATGTATGCATGATTTACAAGACTCAAGGGGAGATCTGCATGATATAAATCATCAATGTGCATTTGCTGTGAAAAGAAAAATCCTCAAGATATGCACATCTTCAGGGGGAGTCTCTCTGAATCTTGATTTCAAATTCCTCAAATGAGTATTTACACTTCATATTTTTTATCCCTGTTGAAGACTTAACCTAATTGTCATCAACGACCAAAAAGGGAGAGATTGTAAGTGCATCTAGTGCCCCTTAGTGATTTTGGTGGTTTGAAGACTTATAGGTTAAGTATCTAATGTGTTTGTGAGTATACACAGGATCTATAAGTCATTGAGGAGTTTGAGATATTTGAAGAATATCGACCCCTAAAAATATATGTCTTTAGTTGAAGAAATTGGTCTGAAGCTGAAGAAATGAATCGCGAGGAATCTGCGATGAAGTTGATATTCCTCATGAAGATATTGATATTGAGAAGTCCGGTGTGTCCTGAACAAAATCACTCTGAAGAATTTGAAGCATGAAGATTAACACTTTCTGTTTTATTTTCTTCGCATTTGAGTAATAGGAACACCGTACTGTTAAAGGGGGTCGAAGTTACACTATGGAATGAATTTCCTCATGATGCTCAACCCAAGCCTAAATCCTACCAAAATCCTCAAGTGGGGAATACGAGTGACATGAGGACTCTCACAATTGAGGGTCCCGACCGTTTCGATAGCCACGCCAAGTCATTGGTCTTATCCATTCCAACGGTCATATTATTTAAGGGCATTAGTGTCAAATCATGTCGGGATGCTCCCAGGCTATAAATAGCCACCCCCACAACCACTAGCTGGTTGGCTGCTCCGTTAGAAACTGACACTTGTCATAAGAGCAACCCAATTACTTAGAGCCTTCGAGAGTAATTCATCAGTGAGGAAATACACCATACACCGAAACCACAAACCAAACCTAGTGATTGAGCTTCACTGAAGAAGTTGTTCCTGTGTGGGACTAAAGCCTTTTACCTTTGAGGATTGTGCATCGTCCAGACGGTTAGGCGTCATGGTCTAGAGCTTTCCAGCAGTCAATTGTGGATCGCCGGGTGACCAAGTTTGTGAGGGTTTGGAAGTGTGCCCTGAAGACTTACCACGAGTGTTGGGCGAGGATTGTGTGTCCTTAGCTCAAGGAGAATACGGTAGGGACTGTGTGTCCGGGACTGTGTGTCCTTTGGTTTCAATACCAAGCCGCTCCAAACCAGATGTACGATTGTCCCAGTAGTTGGAAATGGGTCATCAACGATTGTCTTCACTGAGAAACAGGTTCTAATTCCTCAACTCCTTACTTTCCTCGTATTATGTGTTGATGACTTTCACTGCAACTGTTTGAAGAATTTGCTGAAGACTTTCTCTGAATTTTCTCAACCCCAAATTCTTCACGTCCGTTAATCCTCATCTGTATTTTGCGTGCCTGCTCACTGTGCAATCTGTTTTCACATTCTTCACTCTGAAAAACTGTTGTTGTGAAACTTTGCACTTCTGATCCTTTACTGTTTCCGTTGTAAGTTAGTCATCAGTGAGGAATTTCCTCAGTGATGAAATTCTAAAAATCTCCTATTCACCCCACCCTCTAGTCGATATAACGCACTTTCAATTGGTATGAGAGCAAGGTATCCCTTGTTCTGTGTGATTTTGGTTTAACCACCTGGAGTTTTAGTTATGTCGACTACAGGCATGTTTAAGGTGACTGCAGCATGTCCTACCTACGAAGGAAAGAACTTTCCCTTCTGGAAGAACAAAATGCAAATGCATCTACAAGCTATTGATAATGATCTCTGGTATATTGTGGAACATGGCGTCCCCATCATCTCTACCAGTGTCACTGCGGCTGATATGAAGAAATTCAAGCAACTCGATTCTCAAGCGAAGAACATCATCTGTGGCCATCTGAGCCCAGGCCAGTTAGGAAGAGTAAGTGCTTTGGGCTCTACAACACTGATCTGGGAGAGACTGTGCAAGGTAAATGAAGGAGTATCAACCCAGCGTGACTCTCGTGTTGATATTCTTCGCAATCTCTTCAATCGCTTCAAGTGACATGACAATGAAAGCTGCCAAGACACCTTTGATCGCCTCACTGACATATCAAATGAACTGCAAGCACTGGGAGCTCGAGACATCACTGATCACGAAGTTGTGAAGAAACTGCTGAGATCTTTGATTTCTTCATTTGATACTTTAGTTCTGATGATTCAAGAAAGACCAGATTACAAGATGCTTGATCCAGCTGATATACTAGAAGGGCTAAATACTCATGAATTCCAGCTAGAAGAAAAGAGAGATCTATATGGACCAAGCTATTCCAGACCACGTGCACTGAAGGCTAGAGCAATTTCCTCATCTGAAGACGAAGACACGGATGACAGCATTTGTGACCCTGAAGAATTTGGACAGGAGCTTGCAATGCTCGTGAGGAAATTCCAGAGATTTACACGACGTGGCCAGTTCGGTAATCTTCAAGAAGAGACATGAGGAAATCAGAATCTTCATTTGAGGACTACAAGAAACGAACCTGTCACAAGTGCAAGAAATCAGGTCATTACATTGCTCATTGTCCTCGTTGGGGAAAGGAATCAAAGAAGAATAAATACAAGGATGACAGTTCTGATGACTCAAAGAAGAAGAAGAAATCTTCAAAATCCTCATCTTCAAAGCCCTCATCGCATAAGAAGACTAGTTTCAGAAAGGCTCGGGCACTTATTGGCAAGGAAATGGACTCTGAGGCAGAATCATAGGAATGTGACAAAGAAGAGGGTTCTGATGAAGACTCAGAATCCGGACAGGCTAGTCTTGCACTCGCAACCACTTTCGTCAGCAAGTCAATCTTCAACCTTGAAGAAAATGATAGCACCATCCGCACTGATGACTATGTTGATGACTTCGCTCCAACCTTTTGCTTCATGGCAAAAGGTTCAAAGGTACCAAATAATGCCTCCTCTTCTGATTCAAGTGACTGTGAACCTAATAATTATAAGAAACCCAGTTACAGTAAACTTGCTATCATTGCCACTAAACAACAAACTGCCCTGGAAAAGCTTCAGAAACTTCTAGATAAAAGTGATGATCTGTTGAATGATGAAATGAACCTTACCCAAATCCTCACTAAGTATGTGAAAAGTATTCAGTCTAGATTTGATAATCTTCAGGATCGTTATGATACACTCCTCACTGATCATGAGAAGCTTTCCTATGAATTTCTTCGAAGGAAGCTTGATCTTGAGAAGCTGAGGATGTCTCATGATGATCTTCGTATGGAAAATGATTCATTACTAGCTCAACAGATCAACGCTGGTCAAGTTGAATTCATTCCTCCATGTCTTAAATGCATTGAACGCGAAACTTCTAATTCCTCACCAGAATCATCAAATGCTGCTATTGCTACAAATTCTTCTACTACACCTGTTTTGTCTATTTCCTCACTTGAGGAAAACACAAATGTTACTGATGAAAATGCAGGGTTGAAGGAATTGTACGTGACAGCATAAACAAAAGCCTCAAAGGACATCAAACCCTTTGTGATGTGCTCAAAAAGTAGATCTTGAACAGGAACCCGAGGAAAGAAGGAATTGCCTTTGAGAGGAAATTAAATGATGATGGATCTTATTGGAAACCTGAGCAGTATCCCAAAACCTCTTGGGTTGCTGCTACTGGGCCTCCTTTTGATCCATCTAATCTAACTGTTTTTCATGTGAATTATCCTATTCCTCGGATGAGTCATTTGACTCCAACTATAAACTGTTGAAAAATCAATCTGGTGAAGTATTTGCTCGATATGTTGGAACTAATTGCAGGAATGGCCCTCCCTTGAGGAAAATCTGGGTTCCCAAAAGCTGTCTCGAAAATCTTCAGGTGAATGTCCTTATGACACTACCACTGAAGCATCAGAACCCCAGATCAAATTCCTCAGGAGGACCAAAGTCTTCAAGAGGATCAAAATCCTCAACTGGTCAAAACTAAGCTCGTACCCGTGCTAATGCGTCTAACATGCAGGGAAACTACAAGGAATATGAATATGAGCGTTACTCCTCAAATCATTATGTTCATAAATCCTCAAACCAGTTCTATGCATATTCATATGAGTACTTTAATCCCCCTACTATTAAGAGAAGTGCATTGGCTTCAATGCAACCTTTCTCATATGGTGCTCGCAGGATGATGAATGCTTTGCCACCCCTTCAGATGTGGGTGGTGAGGAAATCGAACTAATCACTTCTATAGGACAGGTCTCCAGATGAAAATCATCATCTGAAGAATTTGCTGGAGACCTGAGGAAATGCTTGATAGGACGCAAGCTAATGATTGATGAAATAGAAATATTTCACACGTCCTTACATTTCTGTTATGATGAAATTACTGATCTGATGAAATTAGTATCATATTCTTCAAATCTGAAGCATATGAGATGGTAAGCTGTACTAATTCATCTGCAGGATGACAAACCCAAGAATACTGAGTGGGTTGTTGATGGTGGCTGCACACATCACATGACTGGTGATAAAAGCTTACTGATGAATATGCCACTAACTCCATCACCTCTGAAGCAAATCACATATGCTAACAAAGGTAAAAGCAAGGTATTGGGAGTTGGCAAAGTGGCTATTTCCAAGGATAGGCATATGGACAAAGTGATGCTTGTTGAATCCCTTGGTTTTAACCTCATGTCAGTATCGATGCTTTGTGATCTTGATATGATTGTTATCTTTGGTAGATATAGATGTCTAGTCATTATGGAATCTGACAGATCCAAAGTCTTCGAATGTGTAAGAAGAGGGGATTTGTACATTGTTGATTTCTCTACAGGTCCTCAACCAGCCACTTGCTTGCTAGCAAAAACCTCAGAAGGATAGTTATGGCACCGAAGACTAGGTCATGCACGCATGAGGAATTTGCACACGCTCGCGAAGAAGAAGCATGTCATCGGCATCGAATCAGTCAAATTCCTCAACGATCATATCTGCGGTGCTTGTGAATCTGGGAAAATGACCAGATCCAAGCATCCCTCGAAGACTATGATGACCACTACACGTCCATTCGAATTACTTCATATGGATCTATTCGGACCTACTCACTATGCCACACTAACCAATGCAACATCTTTATATGGCTTCTTCATAGTTGATGATTATTCCAGATATACTTGGGTGCATATCATATTGTATAAAACTGAAGTGCAGGAAATCTTCAAACGATTTTCTTCAAGGGCCTCGACGAACTTTGGCATCAAGATCAAACATATCAGGAGTGATAATGGAACCGAGTTCAAAAACACTGGTCTTGATGATTATCTTGATGAACTTGGTATTACTCACGAATTATCTGCTCCTTATACTCCTCAGCAAAATGGTGTCGTCGAAAGGAAGAGTAGGACTCTGGTTGAAATGGCAAGAACTATGCTTGAAGAATATCAGACTCCTCATCGCTTTTGGCCTGAAGCAATCAACACTGCATGCCATATCATCAACAGGGTATATCTTCACAAATTCCTCAAGAAAACCTCATATGAACTCCTCACTGACAAGAAACCCAATGTAAGTTATTTCAAAGCCTTCGGTGCAAAATGCTGGATTAGAGATCCTCACCATAGCTCAAATTTTGCACCTAAGGCACATGAAGGTTTTATGCTCGGTTATGGAAAGGACTCGCACACTTACAGAGTCTTCAACAACTATCACAACAAAGTTGTTAAGACTGTAGATGTGCGGTTCGATGAAACTAATGGCTCGCAAAGAGAGCAATTGCCTTCTGATCCAGATAAGTTGTCTCCTGAGGAAGCAATAAAGCTCAAGCCTACTGAAGACATTGTCCCAACTGAGGAAATTGATGAAGAAACGATCCCCATCACTGATGAAAATCAAGAAGATTCTCCTAAGGAAATTGCACCAGCACCACTTCCTCAGCCCAGACAAAATCCTCAACCAGCTCATCCGAGGATTGCAAATGAAGTAGAACTTGACAAAATCCTCAACGACATCAACGTGCCAGGTCCTCTCACTCGCTCAAAAGCTTCACACTTAGTTAACTTTTGTGGGCATTTCTCCTTTGTATCCATCACAGAACCCTCAAAAGTTGCTGAGGCTTTTCTGGAACCGGAGTGGATCCAAGCTATGCAAGACGAACTTCTTCAATTCAAGCTGAATGACGTATGGGAGCTCGTCAAACGACCAGATCCTCGCAAGCACAACATCATCGGCACCAAGTGGATTTTCCGAAACAAGCAAGATGAGGACGGTCAAGTGGTGAGGAACAAGGCACGACTTGTAGCCCAAGGCTACACCCAGGTTGAAGGAATAGATTTCGATGAAACTTTTGCACCTGTTGCTACACTTGAAGCTATTCGAATACTACTTGCCTATGCTAATCATCATAACATCATCCTATATCAAATGGATGTGAAAAGTGCATTCCTCAATGGTAAGCTTGAGGAACAAGTATATGTTGCTCAGCCCCCAGGTTTTGAGGATCCAAAGAATCCAGACAAAGTCTTCAGACTCAAAAAGGCTCTTTATGGTCTCAAGCAAGCCCCTCGGGCATGGTATGATACATTGAAGGAATTCCTCATGAAGAAAGGCTTCAAACCTGGTTCACTCGATCCAACTCTTTTCACTAAATCCTATGATAATGAGCTATTTGTGTGTCAAATATATGTCGATGATATCATATTTGGTTGTACTGACAAATGATACAGTGATGAATTTGCTTACATGATGAGTGAAGAATATCAGATGTCCATGATGGGGGAGCTGAAATTCTTCTTAGGTCTTCAAATTCGTCAACAAAGCAATGGAATCTTCATATCACAGGAGAAATATCTCAAGGATGTTTTGAGGAAATTCGAAATGCATGAATGCAAAGGTGGCAAGACTCCAATGCCTACTAACGGCCACCTCGGCACTGATGAAAATGGTAACGATTTCGATCAGCAGGTATATCGTTCTATGATTGGCTCTTTATTGTATCTATGTGCATCTAGGCCAGATATAATGCTTAGTGTTTGCATGTGTGCACGTTTTCAAGCAAAACCGAAGGAATCACACCATAAGGCTGTCAAACATATTCTTCGATACTTAGATCACACACCAACACTAGGATTATGGTATCCCAAGGGCTCAAATCTTCATCTGGTAGGTTATTCTGATTCTGACTATGCTGGTGACCATGTGGATCACAAGTCAACGTCTGGCACATGCCATTTCCTCGGAAGATCACTAGTTTGCTGGTCCTCAAAGAAGCAGAACTACGTATCTCTCTCCACTGCCGAAGCTGAGTACATTGCTGCTGGTTCTTGCTGTGCTCAATTACTATGGATGAAGCAAACCCTCAAGGACTACGGCATCAACATGAGGAATGTGCCTCTCTACTATGACAATGAGAGTGCTATCAAGATTGCATACAACCCAGTACAACACTCGAAGACCAAGCACATCCAGATTCGTCATCATTTTCTTCGGGACCATGTCCTCAAGGGCAATATCCTCATCGACCATGTGAAGACTGATGATCAACTGGCAGATATCTTCACTAAGCCCTTGGATGAGAAAAGGTTTTGCAAGTTGCGGTGTTAGCTAAATATCTTAGAATCTTCAAATGTTTTGTAAAAACATGCACACATCCTAACACTTTTGCAAAATTGATGACTTAGATGTGCAACACATGATGAATCGATTTTCTTCAACTAATGAAGAATGTCACTCTGAATGTGAAGAAATCAACGAAGAAATTGATTCTCAGGGCCCTACGACAATTGTACGCGGCGTCTGTAATCAACATTCTTATATGGTGGGTCACCCACCGCCCAATGTGAAATTCCTCAAGTTGATTTTCTTCAAATGTTCTATTTCCTCAAAATGTGTTTTTCTTCAAAACTGCTATTCTTCATTATGATGATTTATCACAAAATCTTCAAAAAACAGTTGATGACTTTCAAATGTTCTATTTCCTCAAAAGGATTTTCCTCAGTGATGAAATTCTAAAAAGCTCCTATTCACCCCCCCCCCCTCTAGTCGATATAACGCACTTTCACAAGCAAAACTCCATAAAGATAGTCAAGTGCACTCAATTCACTAGCAATTGGTTCCACATAAGTGGATCTCTTAAAGAGATTAGCAAGTGGGTGAGGATCCATACCACTAGATTTTCAGCAAGCGAAGATGCAAGCATATTGAGGGAACATAGCACACAAGCCAAGGAAAGGCAAACGAAAGAAAAGGGCGAACGAAAAAGGCAAATGAAAACGGCAAGGGGGAAAGGCAAATGAAAACGGAAAATGTGAAGTGGGGGAGAGGAAAACGAGAGGAAACTGGCAAAAAAGGTAAATGTAAGAGATGAGTTTGTGAGACCTACTTGGATAGATCTCTGCTTCCCTAGCAACGACGCCCCCCTTGTGGCAGCTACAAGGCTTGTGGGCTCCCTGTAGCTCTCCTGGCTTGGCCCACAAGCCCCCTGATCTTCTTTCGTTTGGGAAAAATTTATTTCGGGGATTTTATTCCGTTTGGACTCCGATCCAAAATCAGATCTAAAAAGATCCAAAAACAGAGAAAAAACAGGAACTGGCACTTGGCACTGAATTAATAAGTTAGTCCCAAAAAAGGTACATAAAACATCCAAAGATGACAAGATAACAACATGAAACCATCAAAAAATATAGATACGTTTGAGTCATCTCATTCCTTCTTGTCTTTCTAGGTCATTTCATTCATTCATTTCAGAAATTATAGATACATGAAAACATCCAAATATGACAAGAAAACATTGGGTCATCTCATTCCTTCATTTCAGAAAGTTATGCACAGCTCCATAACATGTCTTTCTGTGATATGCTAATCCCATTGGTTGTCCAAACCCCTGGTAGTAAGTGGCAAACCTCCAGGATAACCTATGACAATGAAATTCTAGTAGACATGCTAGTTTTTCTAGCATCTTTGATAGCCCTGAAATCTTCGGATATCAATATCATCTTGGGTATGGACTGGATGTCAGCTCATTATACCAAGATTGATACTCATTCTAGAAATGTTCAGCTTACCCATCCCACGGGTGAGATAGTCAATGTCTCTACTCGAGTTGCCAAATGCCAACTCTATTCCCTCAATGCCAACCCTCTTCCAAAACTTGAAGACATTCCGGTAGTCCGTGACTTTCCGGATGTTTTTCCAGAAGAACTGCCAGGAATTCCACCTGACAGGGATGTAGAGTTTGTGATAGACCTTGTTGCGGGAACTGTCCCAATAGCCAGAAGAACTTATAAGATGGCACCCTTGGAGCTAGCCGAACTTAAGAAGCAACTAGATGAGGTCTTGAATAAAGGTTTCATTCGTCCTAGATCATCTCCTTGGGCTTGCCGTGTCCTCTTCGTCAAGAAGAAAGACGGAACGGATCGGATGGTTGTAGATTATCGACCAGTTAACCTGGTCACCATAAAGAACAAGAATCCGCTTCCCAGGATCAATGACCTATATGATCAGCTCACTGGATCCTTAATCTTCTCCAAAATGGATTTGAGGTTGGGTTACCATCAAATCAAGATCAAGAACGGGGACATTCCAAAAACGGCTTTTGTCACTCGTTATGGCCAATACGAGTACACCGTCATGTCCTTCGGTTTAACCAATGCCCCAGCGACCTTTTCTTGTTTGATGAATTCAATCTTCATGGAGTATTTGGATAAATTCGTCGTGGTATACCTCGGTGATATTCTCATCTACTCAAAGAACGAACGAGAACATGCCGAGCATCTAAGGCTGGTATTGATGAAACTTTGAGAGCACCGCCTATATGCCAAATTTTCAAAATGTGAATTTTGGTTACCAGAAGTGACCTATCTAGGCCACATAATCTCTGGTAAGGGTATTGCCATCAATCCCGAGAGAGTTCAAGCTGTCCTTGATTGGACTCAACCTGAATCGGTTAAGCATGTTAGGAGTTTTCTTGGTCTAGCGAGCTATTGTCACCGCTTTGTCGAGAATTTCTCCAAGGTTGCAAAGCCTCTAACTGAACTCCTCGAGAAAGATAAAAATTCGAGTGGACACCACAGTGTGAGCATAGTTTTCAGGAAGTGAAAAGACGTCTGACTTCCGCACCTGTGTTGTTACCACCAGATTTTTCTAAGGACTTTGTTATCTATTGCAACGCGTCGCGACAAGGATTAGGTTGCATTATCATGCAGGATCATCATGGGATTGCATACGCATCTCGGCAGTTGCGTCCACATGAGGATAATTATCCCACACATGATCTTGAGCTTGCAGCTGTAGTCCATGCACTTAAAACCTGGCGACATTATCTTCTTGGTAATCGTTGCGAAATATTCACTAATCACCAAAGTTTGAAATATATCTTCACCCAGATGACTTAGGGATAACCTACACCACGGGGAAGGCCAATGTTATGGCAGATGCACTAAGTTGTAAGTCTTATTGTAACAATCTCATGCTACAACGAGGTCAACCACATCTCCATGAGGAATTTCGGAAGTTAAATCTTCACATTGTTCCTCAAGGATTCCTTTCTACCCTGGTGGCGAAGCCTACTCTTAGGGATCAAATCATAGTCGTGCAGGCATATGATAAGGGTATATCCCGGATCAAGGAGAATATTGCTAGCGGAAACACTAGGGATTTCTCTATTAATGAGCAAGGTGTTGTGTTCTTTCAGAACCGTCTAGTGGTTCCAAAGAGCAAACGTCTGCGGCAGTTGATCCTTAAGGAAGCTCATGATTCTCCTCTCACCATTCATCCTCGTAGTACTAAGATGTATCAGGACCTACGCCAGAGGTTTTGGTGGACTAGGATGAAGAGAGAAATTGTTGAGTTCGTTGCTAACTGCGACGTTTGTCGTCGAGTTAAGGCAGAACATCAAAGGCCTGGTGGCACCCTTCAACCTTTAGCTATTCCTGAATGGAAATGGGATAAAGTCAGTATGGATTTCATCACTGGATTTCCCAAGACCAAGGATGGAAATTATGCTATCTTTGTGGTCATTCACCGTCTTTCCAAAGTAGCTCATTTTCTTCCAGTTCGTGAGAGTATAACAGCTAGCCAGCTAGCAGAGTTATATATCTCTCGAATAGTGTCTCTTCATGGTGTTCCTCTGGAGATTAACTCAGACCGTGGAAGTATCTTTACTTCTCGCTTCTGGGAGAGTTTTCAGAATGCCATGGGGACTCACTTATCTTTTAGCAGTGCTTTCCATCCTCAATCAAGTAGTCAAGTAGAAAGAGTGAATCAAGTCCTAGAAGATATGCTCCAAGTTTGTGTTATATCGTTCGGTATGAATTGGGAGAAGTGCCTTCCATTCGCCGAATTTGCTTATAACAATAGTTATCAATCAAGCTTGGGCAAAGCACCTTTTGAAGTTCTCTATGGACGAAGATGTCGAACACCTCTTAATTGGTCAGAAACTGGAGAGAGGCAACTCTTTGGTCCGGATATGATACAGGATGCATAAGAGCAAGTTTGCATTATTCGTGAAAAGTTGAAAACAGCTCAGTCTCGTCAAAAGAGCCAATATGATCGTCATCATAAGGCTGTGACCTTTGAAGTTGACGAGAAGGCCTACCTTTGGGTTACACCTTTGAAGGGTACCCATCGTTTCGGTATCAAGGGCAAGTTGGCTCCTCGTTATATTGGTCCTTTTCGCATTCTTGCCAAACGAGGAGAAGTTGCCTACCAATTGGAACTTCCCCCATACCTTTCCAAGGTTCATGATGTATTCCACGTCTCGCAACTCAGGCGTTGCTTTTCGGATCCTATCCATGAAGTGGACCACGAAACGCTTGATCTCCAAGATAACCTTTCATACCGAGAATACCATGTGCATATTCTTGATCAAGCTGAGCGTACCACTCGACGTCAAAACCTCAAGTTTCTTAAACTTCAATGGTCAAATCATTCTGAAAAAGAGGCAACATGGGAAAGAGAGTATCGTTTTCGACTTGAGTATCCCGCGCTATTTCCGACGACTTCCAAATCTCGGGACAAGATTATTTTGAGTGGGGGTGAGTTGTCACATCCCTGATCCCTATTAGGGTTTAGCAAGTTGTGCTCATGTCTTCTTTCTTTGCATCCAGCAAAATGAAATGAAATCCAAAAGCAAAGCAAAGAAAACCAAAGCAAAACCCTAGCCACCCCTTATTGAAAAACAATTCAACTATTGCCAAAATCAATGAATACAAAATGGCCATTAGAAAAGTTCATCTTTTCTGATAAATGTTGAAAACAAGATATCAGGGGAGAAACATATTTTCAAACTACATTTGGCATTTTATTTTAGTTTTGGAAGACACTGAAATATATTATATAGTTGATTTAAAATAATTTAAAGTTTCCAAAAATGTTGAAAACTCTATGTGTAGTTGGAAATATTTCAACTAACACCCAGTATTTTTAAAACTATTTTTGATTTAGTTTTGGAGCCAAAATAAATAGAAACAAATGTCAGAAGAATAAATAGAAACTGGAAAGAAGAAGAAAAAACTATCTAACGCTTACCTGAGGCCTAGCCCACCTCCACGCGTGTCTTCTTCCTCCTTCGCCAGTTGGAGCAGGAGGTGGCCGCCGCTCCTCCCGGCGCGCCCACGCACCTACGTGCACGCCTGCTTCACCCCGATGCGCTGGAGAGGGAGGATAAGTCTCCCGGTATCCATTCCCACCTCTTCCCCCTCCTCATTCACGCTCTCTCCTATCTCTCTCTTCCTCGGCCGCCATGACCGCGAGCTCGAGCTTGAGCTAGTCATCGCTCCGACCGTCCTCCCCCGCCCGTGAGTGTGCCGTTCGCTCCGCCTCATCGAGCTGGTTGTCTCTGCCAAAGGAAAGAAGCCCCAGAGCCCTGCATCACCGAATCTCCATCGTCTTCAACCTTGGATCCCCGGAGCTCGCCGCCGTCGTTCTCCCTTCTCCAACCATCCCCGAGCCCGCTCTCGTCGCCTCTGCACTCCCCGTGAGCCCAGGATGCTTTCCCCCATGTTTTCCCCCTCGATCCCTTCCTCTTTCTCCCAATTCCTCCAAAGCCCGACGAGATCCGCCGCAGGAGCTCGTCGCCGGTAGCTCTCCGGTCAACAGCTGATCATTCTAAGGCCACCAACAGCTTCAGTGCGTTGCGTAGATGTTGTAGGAGCTAAACCCCGCATGAATTGGCTTCGGTTTCGATGACCTCGTCGTTGCCCGATCTCCGGCAGCCGCCGAGCTCCTCGCTGGCGTCATCTCCGGCCACCTTAGGCCCCGTTCTATGCAAAAATGGAACCGCGGCTAAGTGCTCGTTCCTCTGGTGCCCTCCGCGTGACGTTTGGTCGCCAGAATAGAAAACCCGAGCCCCTCCGCCGTATTCGTGGTCGCCGGAGCTCACCGCCGGCGAGTTCCACCTCGCCGCCGGTGAATCTGAGCCTTCCTGAGTCACTGACATGTGGGGCCACCTTCAAACTAATTAAGTTTAATAAAAATAAAAATAACTTATTGAATTAACCTAAACAGACACTGACAGGTGGGTCCTACTCTGTTAATTAGCTAATTAAGTTAAAATTTAACTAAAACTGGCCAGAGTCACTGATGACCTGCTGATGTCATGCTGATGCAATAAAACCTTTTTCTATTTAAAAATAATTCAGAATAGGTTCAAAACTTTGGAAATTCATAGAAAATTGAATATAACTCAAAATCCGACAAATAATATATGTAAATTGATCAGAAAAATTCAATGAACACAATGGTGCTACTTTCATGCATGAAAAACGAAGTTATAAAACAACATCAGGTCAAATCAATTAAAGGAAGTTAATAAATAAATCATTCCAATTGGAATTTGAATTTGAATTCAAACCAACACCAAACCAAAGATTTGGCAATCACATTAGCTCATGCTACATTACTTTTCATGCCATGCTCATGCATCATATTGTTGCATATGAGTGTTCTTGATTGTTGTTGTTATTCCGGTAGGCTCTGCCCCTCCGGATTCGACTGAATATCCGACTGACGGATATCACCCCTTTGCTGAGCAACAAGGCAAGCAACCATTTTGATCAACCCGATAAATCCCATGTTCTCGCTCCTGCTCTTACTTATTGCATTAGGTCAAAATGCTTTCAATGATTTTACGATGTTAGTTGAACCCATTCCTTTGCATGACCTGTCCTTGTCACAGTAAATAGCTAAACCTGGCAACCTAGCATACCTGGTAGATGCTTGAGCCATGATGTGGCTTATCCTGCTATGCATGCTATGCTTAGAGTTGTGTAAGGTCTGTCATCTGGGTGATGAACAGGATCGTGAGAATGTGTTCAGTTAATAAAGGTTGTGTGTTGAACCTGATTTGGTAAATGTACCGGTGAAAGGCTATGTAGGAGTACATGGTGGGTTGTTTCATTGGAACCGTCCTTAGGAACTGAGTTCCGTGTATGTAATCCAAGACTAGATAATACCACACGTTGGGATACTTAATTGACCCTCTCGACTTATTAATCGCCTAGTACTCGGTCCAGGAGATGCAACTAGTTTCTGATGTTTATAGTCATGTTGGAGGCCGTGCATAGTGCTGACCTTAGAGGTGGACTATGATGCGGTAGGCAGTGGCACGGTGTACCAAGTGGCACCCGGATGGTGGGCTAGGGAACCCAGTGCACATCGTTTGGGGCCGTGGCGGAAACCTCAGCTGGACATCCGTGCGGGTTACCCTCAGATAGGGGATAAACCTGGACTAGGTATTAAAGTGGTTAACGGCCGTGGTCGACTCCCTCGCTGGGATTCCGCTTAAAGGTTGCCGAGGTGCATGACGTGCACATGGAGATAAGTGGCGAGAGCATGTGTGAAGAAGTACGCCCCTGCAGGGTTATGATCTATTCGAATAGCCGCGTCCGCGGATATGGACTACTTGGAAACATATGTTGTTCATAGACAACTATAATGGCTACTCATAAAATTGAGAAGACAAGTGTGACTGTCGTGGATGGCATTTCCGTAGGGAGATGGAATGATTCCACGATGCAGTATTGTTGTGGTGTTAGTGGACTCGTGTGCGAGAAAACAAAGTTGTCAAAGCAATTTGAAACTGCAAGTTTGTCTAGCCAAGAGTCAAATGCTAGCTTTCTGCATGAAACCCCACAACTCCTTGTTGATACATTGCATGAGTAGATAGATTGTCCTAAAGTCTTGCTGAGTACCTTTGTACTCACGTTTGCTTAATAATTTGTTGCAGAGGTTGTTAATGACCCTAATGGTGGGTTCTATCTAGACGTTGATGACGACGAGTAGCTGGTGTCCCAGCTACGATCTGGACCTAGGTTGGGTCTGTAGATAGTCAGGCCATGTGCCTTTTACCTTTCCATCTGTCTGTACTCAGACAGTTTTAATCTTCCGCTAGCTTGTAAGACTTGTTTGAATGACTTGTGATGATGGGTCGTGAGACCCCTATCTGTGTAATATTATGCGTGAGGCTCTTCCGAGCCTTCGAAATAAAGTTTGTATGTTTATGGTTATGTTGTGATGCCATCGATGTATCTATGCATATCGATATGCCATGCGTAGGTGTGTTGTACCTGATATGTATGGGGTTCGAATACCTAGTCGTATGCCTTAGTAGCACTCCTTACGGGGAAATTCCCCTTTGTGATTCCATCGAGCCATGGTGGTTCGCTATTGCTTCGAACACATTGGTTGACCGGCATGTGTCCTTCTTAGCTGTTGTGTCTATCCCTTTGGGGAAATGTCACGCGTTGTAATGGAGTCCTTCTAGCTTGCTACGACTCGTCTACATTCGCTGATGACCGACACCTGCATTGCTGGATCATGTATGTTTGTCCTTGTACAGAACTACTGCTTGAGTTTATGACTAGACATGTTGATCCGGGTTCTTTGACATTGGAATGCTAGCGACACAATTGCATACACGAGTCAAAAGGCGCAAACGGTCCCGGCTAAGGTAAGGCTGCAGCCGTGGGGATAACCGTGCGTGAGACCGCAAAGAGATGTGATGTGTTACCGGCTGGATTCCTATGGCTTAGGATCGGGGTCCCGACAGCGTTGGTATGACATCCTGACTGACTGTAGGATCACTAAGCCAAACTGGTCGAAGTTGAGTCTAGAATTGCTTTAGTTATATATAAGGGAATTGTTTGTGGAAGGGAACGTAAGACTCTTGCTTCTCTTCTCAAGTTATTCTATTCTGGTCATCCTCGTCTTTTCCTGCGGGAATTAACAACTAGGTTACTTATCTTTCTCTCAGGATCGTGTATTACCTTCGGTAGATTATAGGACAACGAGTCGAGAGTTACTCCAAGTTTCTATTATTCCAATAAAGTAAGTTTTGAGGACATGGAATTGAACTTGATAGTTGAGTGGTTATGCTATCCTATCTTTTGTGGGTTGTCTCAAAATTGTTTTTGAGAAATTACAGTCGTTATGCTGCCCAATTTTGTCTCCAGAGCTCTAATGCCTTTGCATTACTCTCTATTTTCAGATGCCTGGCCGTCCTTCTTGTCAGGTGGTCCGTCTGACTAGGTGCATTGATGTGCCGGGTCACACGGCCATGCTAGTGAGGATGATGTCAGTAGCCGGTTACCGCTGGTACCTAGAGTATACAGTGGAGGAGCAGTACCGGGATTTTAATCAGAGTCAGTATCTGTGCACTGTTAGGGTATTCCCAGATTACCGTGGAGCTGAGGAGCCGATTCATTGGTCTTATGGATTGGGGGTTACTGTTGACATGGCAGTACAAGATGTTGCATATTCAATGCTGACCATTATGAGGGCCAGACATGCGCTGCTGTAGAATTCAGAGTTCTGCTATGTTCCTGCCTCTCAGCCAGGAGAAGAAGGATACCTCAGTGGGGTCTACTTTGATTCCTCTATGGAGGATCCGCTGCTGCAGTCCACCGCTGAGATGCTAGAGAATAAAGACAGGGATGCTCGTGCCCTTCGTATGGAGCTCAATGCTACACGTCCCCGTCTGTGGACGGCTTTGACACAACTGGCACCTGTAGTCCACACAAGGTATGGAGATATGGAGATGCTGAACCCTGTTAGGACCCATCTTCCGGCTCATGTTGACTGGCCTGCTATAGGAGGTTCACCCCTCTTCAGGGACCTCTACTACCACCAATCAGGGGACCAAGGCCACACACGTGCCCTTACGGTTCCCAGGATTCTCAGGCTCGAGTATTTCCTGATCTGCAGGTTGAGCTCCGAGGCCATGGAGGCAACCTTTATGAGATGTTTTATGCGGATGCCTGAACCCGTGAGTGGAAGGGTAGTATGGTAGTAGTTGTACTTCCACAGTCATGTGTGTCCTGTGGAGTATGCTTGTGTCGTGAGATGAATTCCGGAGGAAAAGATAAATAATGTATATGAAGCTTGGAAAGCCTCTGATGAGTAGTATCATCTTTTCAGTAGTTTGCTCTTTGGTTAAGGTTGTACTGAACTATGTAATGGTGTGTATGAACCATGGTGTATATATAGCAGTTGCTTGTTACCATGTTGTTCGGATGTTCATTTCCGCATTCCTTGTGTTCAGTGCATTCTTAATCCATAGTTAGTATTGATGTTGATTTTGGTCTAAGATGCGAGTTTGTTTGTCAGGATGGTGTTCACCAGGTTGAACCGTGCCCCTGCCCATGACCAGGGAGAGGGTAGTCAAGCACCGCAGGAGGAACTGCCTCACCCGCCTTCTCTGACAGAAGTTATGCTTAAGGAAGAAAGAAACAAAAGGGAGACCAACCGTCTTCTAGAGCGTATTGAGCAAAATACGGCTCGTCAGCCGAGGAATGATGCAGCGTCCCTCAATGACTTTGTGAACCTGAATCCTCCGAAGTTCCATCACTCCGTCGACCCCCTCGATGCTGATGACTGGTTGTGCAGTATATCGTGCAAGATTCGCTCTGCAAATGTTTCTGAGGCCGACAAGGTGACCTTTGCAGCATACTTTCTGGAAGGACCCGCCAATCTGTGGTGGGAGAACTTCGAAGCTATGCGTCCTGCCGGACCAGCAACCACATGGGCAGACTTTAGTGCAGCCTTCCGTCTGCACCATATTCCAGAGGGTCTGATGGACAGAAAGAGAGAGGAGTTCTGTGCATTCACCGAGGGAAAATTGACCGTGGATGCCTATAGCCGCGAGTTCGGTACCCTCGCCCGCTATGCAACCGAAGAGGTGTCAACTGATGCCAAGAAACAAGCAAAATTTCGTAAGGGTCTGAGCCTTGAACTTCGTCGTGACCTGCATCTCCACGAATGTACCAGTTTTCAAGCTCTTGTCAACAAGGCGATCAGTGCCGAGACTGGTCATACCGACTATGAAGCCACAAAGATGCACTCCCGTGACTCTGGCTTATCATCTGCCTCTGCATTCTCAAAACGTAGGCTATGGGTGCTACTGCAACAAAAGACCTTCCAACGGTACCAGAAACATGCTGATGGGAGACTGTTCTTGTCTTGATACTCCTCAGCAACGGCACCAGGAATCCTTCTGCTACGGCTACGCCTTAAGGGACTTCCTAGGCAAATATGCAAAGGATCTCCCCCGTGGCCTTGGAGCCTTGTGTTGGTGTTCCCTCAAAGCGGAAAGGGTGATGTAGCGCAGCGGTGGTAAGTATTTCCCTCAGTTTGAGAACCAAGGTATCGATCCAGTGAAGGAGTATCTCAAGTGCCTGCACAAACACAAAAAGCTTCCTCCCAACGCTATGAAGGGGTTGTCAATCCCTTATAGATTGTTCGCCAAGTGAGAACTGAAAGCAAGAAAGTAACAAAGCAAAGAAAAAGCGAAAGTGGAAACGATAGGTGTGAATAGACCCGGGGGCCGTAGTGTTCACTAGTGGCTTCTCTCATGAAAGCAAGTAGACGGTGGGTGAACAAATTACTCTCGAGCAATTGATAGAACCGCGCAAAGTCGTGACGTCATCTATGGCAATGATTATATCTATAGGCATCACGTCCAAAACAAGTAGACCGATACTTTCTGCATCTACTATTATTACTCCACACGTCGACCGCTATCCAGCATGCATCTAGTGTATTAAGTCCAAAAGAACAGAGTAACGCCTCAAGCAAGATGACATGATGTAGATGGAAAATCTCATATCTACGACAAAGCCCACCTTGTTACCCTTGATGGCAACTACACGATGTGTGCCTTGCTACCCCTACTGTCACTGGGAAAGGTCACCACACGGTAAGAACCGAAAACCAAGCAGTTCTCCCATTGCAAGAATCATAGATCTAGTTGGCCAAACAAAACCCAAGACTCGGAGAGACTTACAAGGATATCAAATCATGCATATAAGAAATAAACAAAGACTCAAATATATATCATTGATAATCTGATCACAAATCCACAATTCATCGGATCTCGACAAACACACCGCCAAAGAGGATTACATCGGGTAGATCTCCATGAAGATCATGGAGAACATTGCATTGAAGATCCAAGAGAGAGAAGAAGCCATCTAGCTACTAACTACAGACCCATAGGTCTGAAGTGAACTACTCACGAGTCATTGGAGGGGCGATGACGTTGATGTAGAAGCCCTCCAACTCCAAAGTCCCCTCCGGCACGGCACCGGGAATGGTCTCCAGATGAGATCTCGCGGAAACGGAAGATTGCGGCGGCGGAAAAGTTTTTCGTGGATTCCCTGATTTTTTTCTGTATTTTAGGGAATATATAGGCGGAGGAGCTAGGTCAGGGGGCGCCAGGGAGGCCACAAGCCTGCTAGTTGCCCCCCTGGTGGTGGCTACAGGGCTTGTGGTCTCCCTGTAGCTCTCCTGGCTCGGACCACAAACCCCTAATCTTCTTCCGTTCGGGAAGAACTTATTTCGGGGATTTTATTCCGTTTGGACTCCGTTCCAAAATGAGATCTGAAAAGAGCCAAAAACACAAAAAAACAGGAACTCGCACTTGGCACTGAATTAATAAGTTAGTCCCAAAAAAGATATAAAAGGTACATAAAACATCCAAAGATGACAAGATAACAGCATGAAACCATCAAAAATTATAGATACGTTTGAGACGTATCAAGCATCCCCAAGCTTAACTCCTCCTCGTCCTCGAGTAGGGAAGTGATAAAGAATGAATTTTTGATGCATTCATGCTACCTAGCATAGATGTTCTTTGTAACTCCTCTTATGTGACGTGAATGTTCCGATCCATTAGATTCAAAACAATAGTTTGCTATTGACGTGGAAACAAAAATAATTCAAGCAAACTAGCAAGGTAATCATGAACTTTCGAAATAACAAGGCCAAAAGAAAGTTATCCCTACAAAAGCATATAGTCTGGCTATGCTCTATCATCATTGCATAACGAATTTAAATCATGCACAACCCTGGTATCGGCCAAGTAATTGTTTCACACATTTACTTTCTCAAACTATTTCAACTCTCACGCAATACATGAGCGTGAGCCATGGTTTTAGCACTATAAGTGGTGTGGAGTGTGGTGGAGGTTGCAAGAAAAACAAGGAGAAGATGGTCACATTAACTAGGCATATCAATGAGCTGTGGAGATAGTCATAAATAGATATCAATGTGAATGAGTAGGGATTGCCATACAAATGATGCACTAGAGCTAAGAGTATGTGAAAGCTCTTAAAGAAAACTAGTGGGTGTGCATCCAACTTGCTTGCTCACGAAGACCTAAGGCAATTTTGAGGAAGCCTATCATTGGAATATACAAGCAAAGTTATATAATGAATAATTCCCACTAGCTATATGGTGGTGACAAAACCAGAAACTCTCAATCATGAAGATCATGGTGCTTAATATGCACAAGTGTGGAAAGGTGGTAGCATTGTCCCTTCTCTCTTTTTCTCTCATAATTTTTTTTGTGTGGGCTCTTTGGCCTCTTTTTTTGGTGGGCATCTTTGGCCTATTTTATTTCTTCACATGGGACAATGCTCCATCAATGATGATCATCAGACTTTCAACTCAAAACTTAGAGCAATGATGACTCTATATGGAATGCCTTCGGTAGTGTACCGTGATAATGATCTAGCATGGCATAGACATTAATGGAAACATCATGCTAGCTATCTTTCGATCATGCAATGGCAATGTAGAAGTGGTGGCACATGTCATGGTAGTTGCATGGCAATATATCTCGTAATGACTTTGAAAAAGCCATAGTAGGTAGGTATGGTGGTTGTTTTGAGGGAGGCTAATGGTGGGTTTTGTGCACCGGCGAAAGTTGCACGGCACTAAGAAGATAGTGATTGTGGAACGTGAAAGTGCATCTAAACCATGGACTCAACATTAGTCATGAAGAACTCATATACTTGTTGCAGAAGTTTTATTAGAAATCGAAACAAAGCATTCAACGCATACTCCTAGGGGAAGGGTTGGTAGGTATAAACCATCGCGCGATCCCGACCGCCCCACAAAGGATGACAATCAAAAGACTAATCATGCTCAGAGTTCATCACATAGCGGTTCACCATACGTGCATGCTATCGGAATCACTAACTTCAACACAAGTATTTCTAGATCCACAACACATCACTAGCATAACTTCAATATTACCAAAACCACAACTCAAAACTAATTGAGATGAATCAAACTTCTCTAACTATTCAATGCACATGAAGGTGGAAGTTTTCATATCCCTTTGGATAACTACCCATTTTGAGACTACTTTCAAAGCATAGATCAACTACCAAGCCACGCACCGCCGTGCTCTAAAAGATATAAGTGAAGCACATAGAGCAAAATCAACTAGCTCAAAAGATATAAGTGAAGTACATGTGAGCTGAATTGTTTACCAAAGGATATAAGTGAAGCTCGACAAAATCACGGTGAGTGCATGTCTGTCTCTATAGGTGTGTAGCAAGTATGATTGTGACACAATAAAAATAAAAGACTCCTACGATACAAGACGCTCCAAGCAAAACACATAACATGTGGTGAATAAAAATATACCCCCAAGTAACGTTACCGATGGATTGAAGACGAAAGAGGGGATGCCTTCCCGGGGCATCCCCAAGCTTAGGCTTTTACAGCATCCTTGAATCATCTTGGGGTGCCTTGGGAATCCCCAAGCTTGAGCTCTTGCCACTCTTTATCTTTTCGTCCATAAGAACTTCACCCAAAACTTGAAAACTTCACAACACGAAACTTAAGCAGAAACTCGTGATAACATTAGTATAAGAAAGCAAACCACCACTTCCTTAGGTACTGTAGCAAACTTAAATTCTACTTATGTTGATGTTGGGTTACTGTATTTTCAATCTTCCATGGATAAGACCCCCCGATACTATCCATAGTTTCATCAAAATAAGAAACCAACTCAACAAAAACAGAATTTGTTAAAAGCAGACCAGTCTGTAGCAATCTGTATAATTCGTATACTTCTGCTACTTCAAAAATTCTGAACAATTACGATAGTCTGAAGAATTGTCGTAGGAATCAGAAGAAAAAGAATCAACTCAAAAGCTCTTATAGAAAACAAATGAAAATTCTTTTCGTGAGCAGAAAGTTTGTGTCTTTTCCAGCATGACCAAACGATCATCCCCAAGACTAATCATAACGGTTTTGCTTGGCACAAACGCAAAAAGAAACACAAAAAACACAATCATAACAGAATTATGAAAGTGTGGAAAACACAAAACAGAAAGAAAAAGGACAGATTCGTTGGGTTGCCTCCCAACAAGCGCTATTGTTTAACGCCCTTAGCTAGGCATTGATGATGCTCACACAAAAGACAAGATTTGAAGCACAACGAGAGCATCATAAAGCACGTGAAAATCACATCTAAGTCTAACATACTTCCTATGCATAGGCATTTTATAGGAAAACAAATTGGCAAGACAACCAATAGTTACCAAATGCAAGAAAGAAGAAAGAGACAATAGCAATCTCAACATAACGAGAGGTAATTTGGTAACATGAAAGTTTCTACCACAATATTTTCCTCTCTCATAGCAATTACATATGGGATCATATTCGAATTCAACAATGTAACTATCAAATACGATATTCTTTTCATGATCCACATGCATGCAAAGTTGACGCTCTTCAAAAATAGTGGGATTATCATCAACTAAAGTCATGAGTTCTCCAATCCCACTTTCAATATTGTTGCAAATATCATAATCATCATGAGGCTTGAACAAATTTTCAAGATCATAAGAAAGATCATCACCCCAATCATGATTATTGCAACAAGTAGGGGACATAGCAAAACTAGCATCCCCAAGCTTAGGGTTTTGTATATTTTTAGCATGATTGTCACTAATAGGATTTATAGTGAAACCATTGCAATCATGCTTTTCATTCAAGGAGCCCCCGTGAATAACTTCATAAGTTTCTTCATCACGATTTTCAGATTCACGCATCTCAAGCAAAACTCCATAAAGATAGTCAAGTGCACTCAATTCACTAGCAATTGGTTCCACATAAGTGGATCTCTTAAAGAGATTAGCAAGTGGGTGAGGATCCATATCACTAGATTTTCAGCAAGCAAAGATGCAAGCATATTGAGGGCACATAGCACACAAGCAAAGGAAAGGCAAATGAAAGAAAAGGGTGAACGAAAAAGGCAAATGATAACGGCAAGGGGAAAGGCAAATGAAAACGGAAAATGTGAAGTGGGGGAGACGTAAACGAGAGGCAACTGGCAAAAAAGGTAAATGCAACAGATGAGTTTGTGAGACCTACTTGGATAGATATCTCCTTCCCCGGCAACGTCGCCAGAAATACTTCTGCTGCTGCAACAAATGACCTTCCAACGGTGCCAGAAACGTGCTGACGGGAGAATGTTCTTGTCTTGATACTCCTCAGCAATGGCACCAGGAATCCATCTGCTACGGCTACGCCTTAAGGGATTTTCTAGGCAAATATGCAAAGGATCTCCCCCGTGGCCTTGGAGCCTTGCGTTGGTGTTCCGTCGAAGCGGAAAGGGTGATGTAGCGCAGCGGTGGTAAGTATTTCCCTCAGTTTGAGAACCAAGGTATCGATCCAGTGAAGGAGTATCTGAAGTGCCTGCAGAAACACGAAAAGCTTGCTCCCAACAGTATGAAGGGGTTGTCAATCCCTTAAAGATTTTTTGCCAAGTGAGAACTGAAAGCAACAGAGTAACAAAGCAAAGTAAAAGCAAAAGTGGAAACGATAGGTGTGAATAGATCCGGGGGCCGTAGTGTTCACTAGTGGATTCTCTCATGAAAGCAAGTAGACGGTGGGTGAACAAATTACTGTCGAGCAATTGATAGAACCGCGCAAAGTCGTGACGTCATCTATGGTAATGATTATATCTATAGGCATCACGTCCAAAACAAGTAGACCGATACTTTCTGCATCTACTACTATTACTCCACATGTCGACTGCTATCCAGCATGCATCTAGTGTATTAAGTCCAAAAGAACAGAGTAAAGCCTTAAGCAAGATGTGATGATGTAGATGGACAATCTCATATCTACAACAAAGCCCACCTTGTTACCCTTGATGGCAACTACACGATGTGTGCCTTGCTGCCCCTACTGTCACTGGGAAAGGTCACCACACGGTAAGAACCCAAAACCAAGCACTTCTCCCATTGCAAGAATCGTAGATCTAGTTGGCCAAACAAAACCCAAGACTTGGAGTGACTTACAAGGATATCAAATCATGCATATAAGAAATCAGCAAAGACTCAAATATATATCATAGATAATCTGATCACAAATCCACAATTCATCGGATCTCGACAAACACACCGCCAAAGAGGATTACATTGGATAGATCTCCATGAAGATCATGGAGAACTTTGTATTGAAGATCCAAGAGAGAGAAGAAGCCATCTAGATACTAACTACGGACCCGTAGGTCTGAAGTGAACTACTCGCGAGTCATTGGAGGGGCGATGATTTGATGTAGAAGCCCTCCAACTCCAAAGTCCCTTCCGGCAGGGCACCGGGGAGGGTCTCCAGTGAGATCTCGCGGAAACGGAAGCTTGCGGCGGCGGAAAAGTGTTTTCATGGATTCCCTGATTTTTTTTCTGTATTTTAGGGAATATATAGGCGAAGGAGCTAGGTCAGGGGGGCGCTAGGGAGGCCACAAGCCTGCTAGCCCCCCCCTTGTGGCGGCTACAGGGCTTGTGGGCTCCCTGTAGCTCTCCTGGCTTGGCCCACAAGCCCCCTGATCTTGTTCCCTTCGGGAAAAATTTATTTCGAGGATTTTATTCCGTTTGGACTTCGTTCCAAAATCAGATCTGAAAAGAGCCAAAAACACAGAAAAAACAGGAACTGGCACTTGTCACTGAATTAATAAGTTAGTCCCAAAAAAGATATAAAAGGTACATAAAACATCCAAAGATGACAAGATAATAGCATGAAACCATCAAAAATTGTAGATACGTTTGAGTCATCTCATTCCTTCATGTCACACTGGGTCATCTCATTCCTTCATTTCAGAAATTATAGATACATGAAAACACTGGGTCATCTCATTCCTTCATTTCAGAAAGTTACGCACAGTTGCATAACATGTCTTTTTGTGATATGCCAATCCCATTGGTTGTCCAAACCCCTGGTAGTAAGTGGCAAACCTCCGAGATAACCTATGACAATGAAATTCTAGTAGACAGGCTAGTTTTTCTATCGTCTTTGATTGCCCTGAAATCTTTGGATATCAATATCATCTTGGGTATGGACTGGATGTCAGCTCATTATGCCAAGATTGATACTCATTCTAGAAATGTTCAGCTTACCCATCCCACGGGTGAGATAGTCAATGTCTCTACTCGAGTTGCCAAATGCCAACTCTATTCCCTCAATGCCAACCCTCTTCCAAAACTTGAAGACATTCCGGTAGTCCGTGACTTTCCGGATGTTTTTCCAGAAGAACTGCCAAGAATTCCACCTGACAGGGATGTAGAGTTTGTGATACACCTTGTTGCGGGAACTGTCCCAATAGCCAGAAGACCTTATAAGATGGCACCCTTGGAGCTAGCCGAACTTAAGAAGCAACTAGATGAGGCCTTGAATAAAGGTTTCATTCGTCCTAGCTCTTCTCCTTGGGCTTGCCCCGTCCTCTTCGTCAAGAAGAAACACGGAACGGATTGGATGGTTGTAGATTATCGACCAGTTAACCTGGTCACAATAAAGAACAAGAATCCAGTTCCCAGGATCAACGACCTGTATGATCGGCTCGCTGGATCCTCAATCTTCTCCAAAATGGATTTGAGGTTGGGTTACCATCAAATCAAGATCAAGAACGGGGACATTCCAAAAATGGCTTTTGTCACTCGTTATGGCCAATACGAGTACGCCGTCATGTCCTTCGGTTTAACCAATGCCCCAACCACCTTCTCTTGTTTGATGAATTCAATCTTCATGGAGTATTTGGATAAATTCGTCGTGGTATACCTCGGTGATATTCTCATCTACTCAAAGAACGAACAAGAACATGTCGAGCATCTAAGGCTGGTATTGATGAAACTTTGAGAGCACCGCCTATATGCCAAAAAATTTCAAAATGTGAATTTTGGTTACCAGAAGTGACCTATCTAGGCCACATAATCTCTGGTAAGGGTATTGCCGTCAATCCCGAGAGAGTTCAAGCCGTCCTTGATTGGACTCAACCTAAATCGGTTAAGCATGTTAGGATTTTTCTTGGTCTAGCGAGCTATTGTCGCTGCTTTGTCGAGAATTTCTCCAAGGTTGCAAAGCCTCTAACTGAACTCCTCAAGAAAGATAAAAAGTTCGAGTGGGCACCACAGTGTGAGCATAGTTTTCAGGAACTGAAAGGACGCCTGACTTCCGCACCTGTGTTGTTACCACCAGATTTTTCTAAGGACTTTGTTATCTATTGCGACGCCTTGCGACAAGGATTAGGTTGCATTCTCATGCAGGATCGTCATGGGATTGCATACACATCTCGATAGTTGCGTTCACATGAGGATAATTATCCCACACATGATCTTGAGCTTGCAGTTGTAGTCCATGCACTTAAAACCTGGCGACATGATCTTCTTGGTAATCGTTGCGAAATATTCACTGATCACCAAAGTCTGAAATATATCTTCACCCAGCCGGATTTGAATCTCAGGCAAAGACGGTGGGTTGAGTTAATCATAGATCATGACTTAGGGATAACTTACACCTCGGGGAAGGCCAATGTTATGGCAGATGCACTAAGTCGTAAGTCTTATTGTAACAATCTGATGCTACAACGAGGTCAACCGCATCTCTATGAGGAATTTCGGAAGTTAAATCTTCACATTGTTCCTCAAGGATTCCTTTCTACCCTGGTGGCGAAGCCTACTCTTAGGGATCAAATCATAGTCATGCAGGCATATGATAATGGTATATCCCGGATCAAGGAGAATATTGCTAGCGGAAACGCTAGGGATTTCTCAATTAATGAGAAAGGTGTTGTGTTCTTTCAGAACCGTCTAGTGGTTCCTAAGAGCAAACGCCTGCAGCAGTTGATCCTTAAGGAAGCTCATGATTCTCCTCTTACCATTCATCCTGGTAGTACTAAGATGTATCAGGACCTACGCCAGAGGTTTTGGTGGACTAGGATGAAGAGAGAAATTGCTGAGTTCATTGCTAACTGTGACGTTTGTCGTCGAGTTAAGGCGGAACATCAAAGTCCTGCTGGCACCCTTCAACCTTTAGCTATTCCTGAATGGAAATGGGATAAAGTAAGTATGGATTTCATCACTGTATTTCCCAAGACCAAGAAAGAAAATAATTCTATCTTTGTGGTTATTGACCGTCTTTCCAAAGTAGCTCATTTTCTTCCAGTTCGTGAGAGTATAACAGCTAGCCAGCTAGCAGAGTTATATATCTCTCGAATAGTGTCTCTTCATGGTGTTCCTCTGGAGATTAACTCAGACCGTGGAAGTATCTTTACTTCTCGCTTCTGGGAGAGTTTTCAGAATGCCATGGGGACTCACTTATCTTTTAGCAGTGCTTTCCATCCTCAATCAAGTGGTGAAGTAGAAAGAGTGAATCAAGTCCTAGAAGATATGCTCCAAGTTTGTGTTATATCGTTCGGTATGAATTGGGAGAAGTGCCTTCCATTCTCCGAATTTGCTTATAACAATAGTTATCAATCAAGCTTGGGCAAAGCACCTTTTGAAGTTCTCTATGGACGAAGATGTCTAACACCTCTTAATTGGTCAGAAACTGGACAGAGGCAACTCTTTCGTCCGGATATGATCCAGGATGCAGAAGAGCAAGTTTGCATTATTCGTGAAAAGTTGAAAACAGCTCAGTCTCGTCAAAAGAGCCAATATGATCGTCATCATAAGGTTGTGAACTTTGAAGTTGATGAGAAGGCTTACCTTTGGGTTACACCTTTGAAGGGTACCCATCGTTTCGGTATCAAGGGCAAGTTGGCTCCTCGTTATATCGGTCCTTTTCGCATTCTTGCCAAACGAGGAGAAGTTGCCTACCAATTGGAACTTCCCCCATATCTTTCCAAGGTTCATGATGTATTCCACGTCTCGCAACTCAGGCGTTGCTTTTCGGATCCTATCCATGAAGTGGGACACGAAATGCTTGATCTCCAAGATAACCTTTCATACCAAGAATACCCTGTGCATATTCTTGATCAAGCTGAGCGTACCACTCCACGTCAAAACCTCAAGTTTCTTAAAGTTCAAAGGTCAAATCATTCTAAAAAATAGGCAACATGGGAAAGAGAGGATTGTCTTCGACTTGAGTGTCCCGCGCTATTTCCGACGACTTCCAAAGCTCGGGACGAGATTATTTTGAGTGAGGGTGAGTTGTCACATCCCTAATCCCTATTAGGGTTTAGCAAGTTGTGCTCATGTCTTCTTTCTTTGCATCCGAGAAAATGAAATGAAATCCAAAAGCAAAGCAAAGAAAACCAAAGGAAAACCCTAGCCACCCCTTATTCAAAAACAATTCAACTATTGCCAAAATCAATGAATCCAAAATGGCCATTAGAAAAGTTCATATTTTCTGATAAATGTTGAAAACAAGATATCAGGGGAGAAACATATTTTCAAACTACTTTTGGCATTTTATTTTAGTTTTGAAAGTCGCTGAAATCAATTATATAGTTGATTTCAAATAATTTAAAGTTTCCAAAAATGTTGAAGACTCTATGTGTAGTTGGAAATATTTCAACTAACACCCCAGTATTTTTAAAACTATTTTTGATTTAGTTTTGGAGCCAAAATAAATAGAAAAAAAGGTCAGAAGAACAAACAGAAACTGGAAAGAAGAAAAAAAATTCTAACGCTTACCTGAGGCCCATCCCACGTCCACGCCTGTCGTATTCCTCCTTCGCCAGTTGGAGCAGGAGGTGGACGCCACTCCTCCTGGCGCGCCCACACACCTACGTGCACGCCTGCTTCACTCAGATGCGCTGGAGAGGGAGGATAAGTCTCCCGGTATCCATTCCCACCTCTTCTCCCTCCTCATTCACGATCTCTCCTCTCTCTCTTCCTCGGCCGCCATGACTGCGAGCTCGAGCTCGAGCTAACCATCGCTACGGCCGTCCTCCCCAACCCCTGAGTGTGTCGTTCGCTCCGCCTCGTCGAGCTGGTCGTGTCTGCCAAAGGAAAGAAGCCCCCGAGCCCTACATCGCCGGATCTCCATCGTCTTCAACCTCGGATCCCCGAAGCTCGGCGTCGTCGTTCTCCCTTCTCCGACCGTCCCCGAGCCCGCTCTCGTCGCCTCTGCACTCCCCCATGTTTTCCCCCTCGATCCCTTCCTCTTTCTCCCGATTATACCGGAGCCCGACGAGAACCGCCGCGGGAGCTCGTCGCCGGTAGCTCTCCAGTGAACGGCTGATCATTCTAAGGCCACCAACAGCTTCAGCGTGTTGCGTAGATGTTGTAGGAGCTAAACCCCGCATGAATTGGCTTCAGTTTCGATAACCTCGTCGTTGCCCGATCTCCGGCAGCCGCCGAGCTCGTCGTTGGCGTCATCTCCGGCCACCTTAGGCCCCGTTCTATGCAAAAAACTGGAACCGGCTGAGTGCTAGTTCCTCTGGTGCCCTCCGCGTGACGTTTGGTCGCCGGAATAGAAAACTGAGCCCCCCCGCCGTATCTGTGGTCGCCGGAGCTCACCGCCGGCGAGTTCCACCTCGCCGCCGATGGATCTGAGCCTCCCTGAGTCACTGGCATGTGAGGCCTCCTTCAAACTAATTAAGTTTAATAAAAATAAAAATAACTGATACTACCACACGTTGGGATACTTAATTGACCCTCTCGACTTATTAATCGCCTAGTACTCGGTCCAGGAGTTGCAACTAGTTTATGGTGTTTATAGTCATGTTGGAGGCCGTGCATAGTGGTGACCTTAGAGGTGGACTACGATACGGTAGGCAGTCACATGGTGTACCAAGAGGCACCCGGATGGTGGGTGCTACTGCAACAGAAGACCTTCCAACGGCGCCAGATACACGTGCTGACGGGAGACTGTTCTTATCTTGATTCTCCTCAGCAACGGCACCCGGAATCCTTCTGCTAGGGCTACGCCTTTAGGGAATTCCTAGGCAAATATGCAAAGGATTTCCCCGTGTCCTTGGAGCCTTGCTTTGGTGTTTCCTCAAAGCGGAAAGGGTGATGTAGCGCAGTGGTGGTAAGTATTTCCCTCAGTATTGAGAACCAAGGTATCGATCCAGTGGAGGAGTATCACAAGAGCCTGCACAAACACAAAGAACCTGCTCCCAATGCTATGAAGGGGTTGTCAATCCCTTATAGAATGTTTGCAAAGTGAGAACTGAAAGCAAAAAAGTAACAAAGCAAAGTAAAAGTGAAAGTGGAAACGATAGGTGTGAATAGATCCAGGGGCCGTAGTGTTTACTAGTGGCTTCTCTCATGAAAGCAAGTAGACGGTGGGTGAACAAATTACTGTCGAGCAATTGATAGAACCACGCAAAGTCATGACGATATCTATGGCAATGATTATATCTATAGGCATCACGTCCAAAACAAGTAGACCGATACATTCTGCATCTACTACTATTACTCCACACGTCGACCGCTATCCAGCATGCATCTAGTGTATTAAGTCCAAAACCAAGCACTTCTCCCGTTGCAAGAATCATACATCTAGTTGGCCAAACAAAACCCAAGACTCGGAGAGACTTACAAGGATATCAAATCATGCATATAAGAAATGAGCAAAGACTCAAATATATATCATAGATAATCTGATCACAAATCCACAATTCATCGGATCCCGACAAACACATCGCCAAAGAAGATTACATCGGATAGATCTCCATGAAGATCATGGAGAACTTTGTATTGAATATCCAATAGAGAGAAGAAGCCATCTAGCTACTAACTACGGACCCGTAGGTCTGAAGTGAACTACTCACGAGTCATTGGAGGGGCGATGATGATGATGAAGAAGCCGTCCAACTCCAAAGTCCCATCTGGCAGGGCGCCGGGAAGGGTCTCCAGATGAGATCTCGCGGAAACGGAAGCTTGCGGCGGTGGAAAAGTAATTTCGAGGCTCCCCTGATTTTTTGCTTTGTTTTAGGGAATATATACGCCAAAGATCTAGGTCAGGGGGCGTCAGGGTGGCCACAAGCCATGCCACCGCCGCCTCCCCCCTCGTGGTGGAGTGGGGGGCTTGTGGGCTCCCTGGACCCTCCTGGCATGGCCCACAGGCCCCTTGATCTTCTTCCTTTCGGGAAAAAAATCATTTCGGGGATTTTATTCCGTTTGGACTCCGTTCCAAAATCAGATCTGAAAAGAGCCAAAAACACAGAAAAAATTGGAACTGGCACTTGGCACTGAATTAATAAGTTAGTCCCAAAAAAAGATATAAAAGCTACATAAAACATCCAAAGATGACAAGATAACAGCGTGAAACCATCAAAAATTATAGATACGTTTGAGACGTATCAAGCATCCCCAAGCTTAACTCTTGCTCGTCCTCGAGTAGGGAAGTGATAAAGAATGAATTTTTGATGCTTTCATGCTACCTAGCATAGATGTCCTTTGTAACTCCTCTTATGTGACGTGAATGTTCAGATCCATTAGATTCAAAACAATAATTTGCAATTGACGTGGGAACAATAATAATTCAAGCAAACTAGCAATGTAATCATGAACTTTCAAAATAACAAGGCCAAAAGAAAGTTATCCCTACAAAAGCATATAGTCTGGCTATGCTCTATCATCATTGCACAACGAATTTAAATCATGCACAACCCCTGTATTTGCCAAGTAATTGTTTCACACCTTTACTTTCTCAAACCTTTTCAACTCTCACACAATACATGAGCGTGAGCCATGGTTTTAGCACTATAAGTGGTGTAGAGTGTGGTGGAGGTTGCAAGACAAAAAAGGAGAAGATAGTCACATTAACTAGGCATATCAATGAGCTTTGGAGATGCTCATCAATAGATATCAATGTGAATGAGTAGGGATTGCCATACAAATGATGCACTAGAGCTAAGAGTATGTGAAAGCTCTTAAAGAAAACTAGTGGGTGTGCATCCAACTTGCTTGCTCACGAACACCTAAGGCAATTTTGAGGAAGTCTATCATTGGAATATACAAGCCAAGTTATATAATGAAGATTTCCCACTAGCTATATGGTGGTGACAAAACGAGAGACTCTCAATCATGAAGATCATGGTGCTTAATAAGCACAAGTGTGGAAAAAGTGGTAACATTGTCCCTTCTCTCTTTTTCTCTCATTTTTTTTATTTTTTTGGTGGGCTCTTTGGCCTCTTTTTTTATTTTTTTATTTTGGTGAGCTTGTTTGGCCTCTTTTGTTTCCTCACATGGGACAATGCTCCATCAATGATGATCATCGCACTTTCAACTCAAAACTTAGAGCAACGATGACTCTATATGGAATGCCTTCGGTAGTGTACCGTGACAAAGATCTAACATGGCATAGACATTAATGGAAACATCATGCTAGATATCTTACGATCATGCAATGGCAATGTAGACGTGGTGGCACATGTCATGGTGGTAGTTGCATGGCAGTATGTCTCGGAATGACTTTGAAAAAGCCATAGTAGGTAGGTATGCTGGCTGTTTTGAGGGAGGCTAATGGTGGGTTTTTGTGCACCGGCGAGAGTTGCACGGCACTAAGAAGATAGTGATGGTGGAAGGTGAAAGTGCATCTAAACCATGGACTCAACATTAGTCATGAAGAACTCATATACTTGTTGCAAAAGTTTTATTAGTAATTGAAACAAAGCATTTAACGCATACTCCTAGGGGAAGGGTTGGTAGGTACAAACCATCACGTGATCCCGACCGCCACGCAAAGTATGACAATCAATAGACTAATCATGCTCAGATTTCATCACATAGCGGTTAACCATACGTGCATGCTACGGGAATCACTAACTTCAACACAAGTATTTCTAGATCCACAACACCTTACTAGCATGACTTCAATATTACCAAAACCACAACTCAAAACTAATTGAGATGAATCAAACTTCTCTAACTATTCAATGCACATGAAGGTGGAAGTTTTCGTATCCCTTTGGATAACTACCCATTTTGAGACTACTTTCAAAGCATAGATCAACAACGAAGCCATGCACCGTTGTGCTCTAAAAGATATAAGTGAAGGACATAGAGCACAAGTATCTAGCTCTAAAGATATAAGTGAAGCACATATGAGCTGAATTGTCTACCAAAAGATATAAGTGAAGATCGACAAAATCACGATGTGTGCATGTCTCTATCTCTAGGTGTGCAGCAAGGATGATTGTGACACATCAAAAAAATAAAAGACTCCTACGATACAAGACGCTCTAAGCAAAAACACATAACATGTGGTGAATAAAAATATAGCCCCAAGTAACGTTACCGATGGATTGAAGACGAGAGAGGGGGTGCCTTCCCGGGGCATCCCCAAGCTTAGGCTTTTACGGCATCCTTGATTCTCATGGGGTGCCTTGGGCATCCCCAAGCTTGAGCCCTTGCCACTCTTTATCTCTTTGTCCATAAGAACTTCACCCAAAACTTGAAAACTTCACAACACGAAACTTAAACAGAAACTCGTGATAACATTAGTATGAGAAAGCAAACCACCACTTTCTTAGGTACTGAAGCAAACTTAAATTGTACTTGTGCTGATGTTGAGTTACTGTATTTTCAATCTTCTATGGCTAATACCCCCCGATACTATCCATAGTTTCATCAAAATAAGCAACCAACACAAGAAAACAGAATCTGTTAACAGCAGACCAGTCTGTAGCAATTTGTATATTTCGTATACTTCTGGTACATCAAAAATTCTGAAAGCTTACGACAGTCTGAAGAATTTGCGTAGCAATCAGCAGCAGAAAAAATAAACTCAAAAGTTCTTACAGAAAAAAAATGTAAATTATTTTCGTGAGCAGAAAGTTTCTGTCTTTTCCAGCATGACCAAACGATCATCCTCAAGACTAATCATAACGGATTTGCTTGGCACAAACGCAAAAAAACACAAAAAAACACAATCATAACAGAATTGTGAAAGTGTGGAAAACACAAAACAGAAAGAAAAAGGATAGATTCGTTGGATTGCCTCCCAACAAGCGCTTTTGTTTAACGCCCTTAGCTAGGCGAAAGGTGATGGAATCACATATAGTCATCTTTGGTGCTCAAACCATAAGTAGCCCTCATCATAGATTCATGAGGCAATCTTATTTTCTTTGTAGGCAAGTGCTCCATGCCCTTATTTAGAGAAAATTGAAATCTAATATTCCCTTCCTTCATATCGATGGTAGCACCAATAATCCTTAGGAAAGGTCTACGAAGAATAATGGGACATGAAGGATTGCAATCTATGTCAAGTACAATGAAATCCATGGGTACATAGTTCTTATTTGCAACAATAAGAACATCATCGATCCTCCCCATGGGTTCCTTGACAGTAGAATCCGCAAGATGCAAATTAAGAGAACACTCTTCAATCTCATGAAAACCAAGAATATCACATAAGGACTTTGGAATCGCGGAAACACTAGCACCCAAATCACACAAAAGCATTGCACTCATAGTTTTTGATCTTGATTTTGATAGTAAGTTCACACTCATCATGAAGTTTTCTAGGTATAGAGACTTCTAATTCGAGCTTCTCTTCAAGAGATTTCATCATAGCATCTACGATATGCGCGGTAAAGGCTTTTCTTTGACTATAAGCATGTGGAGAGTTTGCAATGGATTGCATTAAAGAAATGAATTCAAGCAAGGAGCAATTATCATAATTCAATTCCTTGAAATCCAAAGTGGGAGTTTCATTACTACCCAAAATTTTGACTTCTTCTACTCCACTCTCCACGCCTTTATCATCAAGATAGGTGGACTCTGAATCATTGTGGCATTTTTCAACCAAAGTGGATTCATATCCAGCCCCTCCATAAATAGGTTTGACACGCGAAAACAAAGATTCAAGAGGAGACACACCAAGCACTTTAAGATCTTCGTGATTTGCATCACTAGAATGCACCCTTTTAAACCATTCATGCCTAGCGCGAATTTGGGCGGTTCTTTCTTTGCTCTCATTCATGGAGATACGCATAGCTTTCAAAGTTTCAACCAAGTTGACCTAGGGAGGAGTGCATCTAACTTTCAAAGCATCAATATCACAAGACATCCTATCAACGCTCTTAGCCAAATCGTCTATTTTGAGTAGTTTTTCCTCTATGGACGCATTGAAAATCTTTTGAGAGTGAATGAACTCTTTGATATTACTCTCTAAGTCAGATGGTAATTTGTTGTGATTTCCATAAGTGTTGTTGTAGGAATTGCCATAATTGTTAGAGGAGTTACTAGGAAAAGGCCTAGGAACATAGTTTCCTCTAAAAGCATTGTTGTTGCCAAAATTGTTCCTACCAACAAAATTCACGTCCAAACTAGCGTTGCTACTCTCAATCAAAGAAGATAGTGGCATGTCATTAGGATCTACGGTAGCGTTTCTACTAGCAACCAAATTCATCAACTCGTCCATCTTAGCACTAAGCAAGTTAATCTATTCTATAGCGTGTACCTTTTTGCTAGCAGGTGACCTTTCAATGTGCCACTGAGAGTAGTTGGTCATGATATTGTCTAGGAGTTTTGTAGCGTCTCCTAACATGATTTCCATGAACGTTCCACCTGAGGTGGAGTCCAAGATATTGCGAGAAGCGAAATTCAAGGTAGCGTAAAACATTTGTATAATCATCCACAAACTCAAGCCATGAGCGGGACAATTTCTAATCATAAGCTTCATCCTCTCCCAAGATTGTGCAACGTGTTCAAGATCAAGTTGCTTGAAATTCATGATATCGTTACGTAAGGAGATGATCTTAGCCGGCGGAAAATACTTGGATATGTAAGCATCTTTGCACTTATCCCAAGAATCGATACTATTTTTAGGCAAAGAAGAAAACCAAGTTTTTGCGCGATCTCGCAACGAGAAAGGAAAAGAGGTAATAACACCAATGGTGCCCAAACTTGTCATGGATTTTCACTTTGATGCCTGAACTTGAAAAATACACCAAATTGGTTTCAAAACTTGGCAATATGGTTCAAATACAGTTCAAATCGTGTCTAGATACATATGCATTGCTGACTAGACATGCCAGCTTGGCGCAGGGCCTGCTTGTAGTGCCGAATAGACTGACACATAGAGTATGTCTCATTGACCATCGGGTTTCACCTGTTAGTACACAACTATAATAAATGAAAAATGGTTAGGCTGGGATTCGAACCAGGGGACTGTGCGCCACGAAGGACCTGTGTAACCACTTCCAAGGGGTAAAATAATTGTCTATTCATCATCACTGGCACAATTTATCGACCTCACAAGACCATGGAGTTAAATCGGGTAAAGTTAGTGGAGCCAATTTTCTATCTGTTAGTTGTTTTTTTTATTTTTGAAATTACAAGATATTCAGGTAGTATGTAAAGTGTTCATGCTTTTAGGAAATGCATTTCTAGTTGTAAAAAGTGTCGACATATTTTGATAAAGTAAATGTGTTTGTCATTATATATATTTTTGAATGAAAATAAATTTTAAAATATGTGTAAAAGAATATATAACAACCTAGTGTGCCCCAAGGAATTTATACATTCTTATATTTAAATTAACACATTGTAAACTATGCATACATTTTTCTAGTTAAAAAATATTTTAAGACAATAAGATTCTAGATTTATCTTGATTACTGTTACAATATTTTACATATGTTCAAAAATTTCTGAAACGAAAAAAGGTCACATGTGGAAGGGTCACATAAAAAGGAAAAAACTAAAGTTCTAAAATGGGAGCATGTGGATATATGTTTTAAAGATGACGATTTTGAAAATTAGATGAACATTTCAGAATATTTAAATTTTTGGAAATTGTAAAATTATTTTATTATATATCAAGATTCTTCTAAAAATTCCAACAACATTTTAACAATTGTTTATTATTATTTATATTCATGAATTTTTTAAAATTAAATTTAATGTTTTCTTAATACTGTAATTATAGTATTCATGAATTTTTTTAAATTAAATTTAAAGTTTTCTTAATATTGTAATTATAGTTTGAATACTTTTTAATTTTTCAGGAAGAAAAATAACTAATATGTGGAAAATGGGTGACACTCATTGCAACCCATTTAACTCCGCAGTGGAGTTAGTTAAATAAACATGAGCGTTGTGTAGTATACAACAAAATTACCTTGGTTATGTGGTTAGGGCAGGTCATTGATAGCATACACGTCATCTGTTCAAATACCAAGATATATTTATTTTTTATTAATTTCAGTTGTTCACTGGCAGGTGGGACCTGATGGTCATTGAGTCGTACAATTTCTATGTTAGTCTGTCCGTCACTATAAATGGGACCCGCGTCATGCTGACATGCCTAGTCATGTATCTGAACGTGATTTGAACCATATTTGAGTCATACAGCCAAGTTATAGAACCAGTTTAATGTATTTTTCAAGTTCAGGCATCAGAGTGATCATCGATGGCAAGTTTATGCACTACTAGTGTTATTACCTCAAAGGAAAAAAGCTTCAATTTAATCACGACATTATCCACATCTTTCTTCTTTTGCATATCGCAAAGCTCAATGAAGGTATTGAGATGGGATGCGGCATCTTCACTAGGAAGGCCAGAGAATTGCTCTGTCATAACAAGATTCAGCAAAGCTGCGTTGATTTCGTACGATTCCGCACTAGTGACGGGAGCAATCGGAGTACTAATAAAATCATTATTATTAGTGCTCAAGAAGTCGCAAAGTTTGGTGTTTTCAGCCATGATGACTTCAACAAACAAACAAGCACAAAAGCAAGCAAGAAAACTGGCAAAGGAAAACCGCAAAGGCAAAAGAAAACAACAAAGGAGAAAGGCAAATGAAAACGGCAAATGTGAAGTGGGGGAGAGGAAAACGCGAGGCAACTGGTAAAAAAGTAAATGCAGGAGATGAGTTTGTGAGACCTACTTGGATAGATCTTGATCTCTCCTCCCCGGCAACGGTGCGAGAAATACTTCTGCTACTACAACAAAAGACCTTCCAACGGCGCCAGAAACACGTGCTGACGGGAGACTGTTCTTGTCTTGATTCTCCTCAGCAACGACACGAGGAATCCTTCTGCTACAGCTACGCCTTTAGGGACTTCCTAGGCAAATATGGAAAGGATTTCCCCGTGGCCTTGGAGCCTTGCGTTGGTGTTCCCTCGAAGCGGAAATGGTGATGTAGCGTAGTGGTGGTAAGTATTTCCCTTAGTTTTGAGAACCAAGGTATCGATCTAGTGGAGGAGTATCACAAGTGCCTGCACAAACACAAAGAACCTGCTCCCAACGCTATGAAGGGGTTGTCAATCCCTTATAGAATGTTTGCAAAGTGAGAACTGAAAGCAACAAAGTAACAAAGCAAAGTAAAAGTGGAGGTGTAAACGATAGATGTGAATAGACCCGGGGGCCGTAGTGTTTACTAGTGGCTTCTATCATGAAAGCAAGTAGACGGTGGGTGAACAAATTACTGTCGAGCAAATATAGAACCGCGCAAAGTCGTGACGATATCTATGACAGTGATTATATCTATAGACATCACGTCCAAAACAAGTAGACTGATACTTCCTGCATCTACTACTATTACTCCACAGGTCGACCGCTAACCAGCATGCATCTAGTGTATTAACTCCAAAAGAACAGAGTAACGCCTTAAGCAAGATGACATGATGTAGATGGAACATCTCATATCAACGACAGAGCCCACCTTTTTACCCTTGATGGCAACCACTCAATGTGTGCCTTGCTGCCCCTACTGTCACTGGGAAAGGTCACCACATGGTAAGAACCCAAAACCAAGCACTTATCCCATTGCAAGAATCATAGATCTAGTTGGCCAAACAAAACCCAAGACTCGAAGAGACTTACAAGGATATCAAATCATGCATACAAGAAATCTGCAATGACTCAAATATATATATCACAGATAATATGATCACAAATCCACAATTCATCGGATCTCGACAAACACATAGCCAAAGAAGATTACATCGGATAGATCTCCATGAAGATCATCGAGAACTTTGTACTGAAGATCCAAGAGAGAGAAGAAGAAGCCATCTAGCTACTAACTACGGACCCGTAGGTCTGAAGTGAACTACTCATGAGTCATTGGAGGGGCGATGATGATGATGAAGAAGCCCTCCAACTCCAAAGTCCCCTCCGGTAGGGCGCCGGGAAGGGTCTCTAGATGAGATCTCACGGAAACGGAAGCTTGCGGCGGCGGAAAAGTAATTTCGAGGCTCCCCTGATTTTTTTCTGTATTTTAGGGAATATATAGGCCAAAGATCTAGGTCAGGGGGGCGCAAGGGTGGCCACAAGCCCTGCCACCACACCTCCCTGGAGCCCTCCTGGCTTGGCCCACAGGCCCCCTGATCTTCTTCCGTTCGGGAAAAAATCATCAGGGAGTTTATTCCGTTTGGACTCCATTCCAAAATCAGATATGAAAAGAGCCAAAAACACAGAAAAAACAGGAACTGGCTCTTGGCACTGAATTAATAAGTTAGTCCCAAAAAAGATATAAAAGGTACATAAGACATCCAAAGATGACAAGATAACAGCATGAAACCATCAAAAATTATAGATACGTTTGAGACGTATAAGTGGGCTTGAGAACCCTGCGCACACCGTTTGGGGCCGTGGCGGAAACCTCGGCCGGACATCCGTGCGGGTTACCCTCAGATAGGCGATAAACCTGGACTAGGTATTAAGGTGGTTAACAGTCGTGGCTGACTCCCTCGATGTGCTTCCGCTTAAAGGTTGCCGAGGTGCATGACGTGCACATGGCAATAAGTGGGGAGAGCGTGTGTGAAGAAGTACACCCCTGCAGGGTTATGATCTATTCGAATAGCCGCGTCCGCGGATATGGACTACTTGGAAACATATGTTGTTCATAGACAACTATAATGGCTACTCATAAAATTGACAAGACAAGTGTGAGTGTCGTGGATGGCATTTCCGTAGGGAGACGGAATGATTCCACGATGGAGTATTGATGTGGTGTTAGTGGACTCGTGTGCGAGAAAACAAAGTTGTCAAAGCTATTTGAAACTGCAAGTTTGTCTAGCCAAGAGTCAAATGCTGGCTTTCTACATGAAACCCCACAACTCCTTGTTGATACATTGCATGAGTAGATAGATTGTCCTAAAGTCTTGCTGAGTACCTTTGTACTCACGTTTGCCTAATAATTTGTTGCAGAGGTTGTTAATGACCTTAATGGTGGGTTCTATCGAGACGTTGACGACGACGAGTAGTTGGTGTCCCAGCTACGGTCTGGCCCTAGGTTGGGTCTCTAGATAGTCAGGCCATGTGCCTTTTATCTTTCCATTTGTGTGTACTCAGACAGTTTTAATCTTCCGCTGGCTTGTAAGACTTGTTTGAATGACTTGTGATGATGGGTCGTGAGACCCCTACCTGTGTAATATTATGTGTGAGGCTCTTCCGAGCCTTCTAAATAAAGTTTGTATGTTTATGGTTATGTTGTGATGCCATCGATGTATCTATGCATATCGGTATGCCATGCGTACGTGTGTTGTACCTGATATGTATGGGGTTCGAATACCTAGTCGTATGCCTTAGTAGCACTCCTTACGGGGAAATGCCCCTTTTTGATTGCATCGAGCCATCGTAGTTCGCTACTGCTCCGGACACATTGGTTGACCGGCATGTGTCCTTCTTAGCTACTGTGCCTGTCCCTTTGGGGAAATGTCACGCGTTGTAATGGAGTCCTTGTAGCTTGCTATGACTTGTCTACATTCGCTGATGACCGACACCTGCTTTGCTGGGTCATGTATGCATGTACCTGTACGGAACTGCTGCTTGAGTTTATGACTAGACATGTCAATCCGGGTTCTTTGACATTGGAATGCTAGCGACACAATTGCATACGCGAGTCAAAAGGCGCAAACGGTCCCGGCTAAGGTAAGGCTGCAGCCGTGGGGATAACCGTGCATGAGACCGCAAAGAGATGTGATGTGTTACTGGCTGGATACCTATGGGTTAGGATCGGGGTCCCGACACACCAACTCTAAAGATGAGAAAGGGGAATGCACGGTAGCGAAGAGGCTAGCAAAATATGGATGGTGGAAGTGCCAACAATCGAATACTCACATTAGTCCGAAGAACTCATACACTTATTATCAGTAACTCTCTATCTAGTTAGGAAATTCTCAAAGAGACAAGTACCCCGAGGAGGAGTGTTTAGGGGTTTGGTTATCCTTGCGCATCCTCGACCCATGGTAATGTGAGGGTACTCTATATATTCCAACCCCTCCAGAGATTAGTGATCAATTTAGTACCTAGAGTTCTCAACTAATTTTTAGTTTTTGAAAAACACACGGATTTCCCAAAATATGACACCTATCACTAATAGGCTGAAGCTCTTGGTACCAATAGTCCAAAGATTACTCAAATCAATACATCAAAACTATTGTAAGTTACTACTATACTTAAATGGCAACCTCAATTACCTACTCATGCAAGACACACAACTCGGTACAACGAACCAACTCTCTAAACAACATAAGCATGATAACTCAAGAGAGTTCCAAAAGAAACCTAAATAATAGCTCTTGAAAAGATAAAGCATGAAAACTAACAGCTAAGCATGTCAGTAGCTATGAAAAGATAAAGAACACACAAAAAAGATAAGCATAAAAGCCTATGTTGTGTTCTAGAGTGGAATGGAGCGTGTTTCTCTCCCAAACAAGGAAGGCTAGGTTCCGACTTGTTATGAACAGTGAGAAAAACTAAAACAAAGTAAAAAAAGTAAAGAGCGGGACGCTCCAAGCATAGAACATAACATATGGAGTGATAAAAATATAGCATGGAGATGGATGAACTAATGATTGTTGATAGAGAAGGGGATGCACGGGGACATCCCCAAGCTTAGACGCTTGAGTCTCCTTGAATATTTCTTTGGGGTGCATGGGGTATTCCCCAAGCTTTAGCACTTGACACTCCTGGATCTTCTTTCATCATCTTCCATCGCATACTTGAAAACTTCCTTCATATGAAACTCATCATAAGTTGGTTAGAGTGGTTAGTACCCATGATAAAATAATTCATTACCTACTGAAAATATAGATTTTCATGAAAATCTACTATTTATCATTATTGCCAAAAGTTATTTTCAAATGAAAGGGAAGCTTAAGATTTGCAAAATATTGAAAACGCAAAACGTGGCAGAATCTTTGAAAAACAGAACAGTAGGTAGTAAATGATGTTTTCGGAGCACTTCTGCAACTCCAATCAAAAAACTGAGAACAGATGCGAGAAAGACAATTATACAGAGCATGCTTTAAAAACAATGTAGATAAAAAAGATGATCTGGTGATTTTTGGCAAATTTTTCCGTCAAGCAGACATAATCTGTTTTTGGACAGCATGTCACAACTTTTGAACTTTCTTGCAATCGGAGGCTAAAACTTGGCACAAAGCTTGAAAATAAAGATACGATGATGTTGCTACAGTAGTAACAAGCATCAAGACCACTAAAACTGAAAGTAAAAACAAGTTGGGTTGCCTCCCAACAAGCGCTTTCTTTTATGCCTTTGAGCTACGCATGATGCAAAAAATATCAAGTTGTATCAATTGGACCATCACAAAGATCATTAAAAAGCTCTTCAATAGTACAGCTAATCTTAAGAGGACTATCAAAGAGAGGCTTAGTTGAAACACTTCTAGGAACAAAAGAAAAGGTAGTAAGACCAATTGGAATTTCATTTCTAATTCTATTTAAGAGAGGTATTTCTTCCAAGGTCTTCACAGTTTCAACACCCCTAGTAATAGGTATATTTGTTTTGGGTTGAGGAACCTTGGGTACGTGAACGAACTTAGGTCCCTTACTTGCGGGGGTTTCTACCTTTTTAGTCTTGATGGAGGATAGAGTAGTTCCTCAAGTTTCAATAATATCCTCGTTCTTATCAATCCTAGAAGGATCTTATCAATCCTAGAAGGATCCATATCACGGGATTTAAGGGTTGATGGAGCTATCAAGTCTATTTAAGTTCCCTTGAATCCTACGATCTACTTCATTTATTTTACTCATGCTTGGCATCTCTAGCTCTATCTTCTCAAGTTTACTCATAATGTGAGCTAAAATGATATCATCCTTTATGTCAACAATAGGTGGGATGCCGACAAGATTTTCCGTAACATTAAGAGCCTCCCCAACTTGAGATTCCAAGAAATTCCCTCCTATTTTTGTGTCTAGAACAAACCTATGCCAAGAAGTAATACGAACAAAAAAATTCTAAGCAAAATAGTGGTGGATTGCTTTTTGGTGGCTCTATCTTGAGAATTTTTTATTCTATACCAAGAATCTTTCGAACTTTATCCAACCCTTTGTTTGAAGGTCAGAATCTCTCCTTCGGGTGCGACACTAGAGTCAAAGCACTTAGGCATACTGACTAAACAAAGCAAAGTAACTAATTTTTTGTGGTTTTTGGTATAAGACTCAAAGGCAAAAACTAGAAAGAAAACTAACAAGACTAAAAAGAAAAGGTATATGATAATGTGAAACTCCCCTATCTTGAAGACCGGAGTCCCCGGCAACGGCGCCAAAAACTTGCTTGATAAAGAGTTGATGAATATACTTCTCGCCCCTCGTTGGTTACCTCAAGTGGAAGGTGGAGATGTAGTCAGGAGCAAGTTTCCCTTACACAGAGATTGTAAGGTTTATCGAACCAGGAGGACTTCGAGGATCAACAAGTAAGTGTTCACTGCCCTGGCGCTAGAAGAAGACGTGGACCTGCACATAGAACAAATAACTTTGCTCCCAATGAGTACAGAGAGTTTGTCAATCTCTCCGGCCTTGTAGTTTGCAAAGGATCAAAACACAAGTGGGAATAGTGATAGCATTGCAACGAAAAGTAAATGAAAGCGGTAAATGATGGAGGTCTAAGCAATGGTGGTGATATGGTCCTAAGTCATGTTGTTCACTAGTGATGTCTCTCTCCCAAAAGACTATAAACAACTATGCATGGGTAAACAAATTACAGCTGGGCAATTGACAGAATAATGAACGCACCGCAATGCTAATTATGCTACTTGAAAGTTAGAGGCTCAATAGTAATGGGTGGTACGCCACGACAAGTAGACCGTTTATTCATCAGAATCTATTTACTAATCATCCACCTTGAGATATTTATCCAGAACATCTCGCTGCTATTATTTAGGTTGCGAGCCCCACCCAAAGTGTAAACTCAAAGCAACGGACAACTGCATTAACGAACTAAGCGTAAGGTAAAAAATCCTTGCAATCGTGGTCACAAGCACCGTTGTTTTCTCCCTCGTGGCAACAGCACATCCCCTAGTCTCATGTTTGTGTCACTCAAGATAGACATCAGGGGGCATGAATCCACAATCATGAATAATGCTCCCTCTTGGAGTTACAATGTACTACTTGGCCAACGCAATAAAGAGCAACAGAGAACATGCATGAATCACGAAAGAACATAATATAAAAGAATAATCAAATACATAACTCATAACAATCTGAACATAATCTCATAATCCATCGGATCCCAACAAACCAAGCATAGCAATAGCATGAAAGTTACATAGATGTCTTGATCATGTGGGGCAGCTCACAAGGGCTAATCATTGAAGCACAAGATTGGAGAGAAGATATCACATACCTACTGGTCATGGACTCATGGTCCAAGGAGGACTACTCACGACACGTCCGGGAAGCATCCATGGTTGTGGAGAAGCTCCCATAGGTCAACCCTCCCTCTGGTAGGGTTCCGAGAAGAGGTCTCCTGACGCTCCCGATCTCGGAAGCGCTGCGGCGGCGGAACGATGGAGAAATTCACGATTCTGGATATGATGGAAGGGTTTCCGATCGGAGGGGTAAATATAGTACACAGGAGGGCGTCAGAGGCGGTGGGGCCCACCCAGGCGGCATGTGGGTGCGGCCAGGGGCCAAGCCGCGTAGGGTAGCCGCCTGGGCAGCCCCTGGCTCCCCTCTGGCCCATCTTCGGTGATCTGGAAGCTTCTGTCATGCTGATTTTCATATATTTTTCTCGGTATTTTGGGGGCTCTTGATATTTGGGTAAAAGCCCCTACAAAAAAGAAATCAGCAGACAAAAACTGGCACTGGGTGTACTGAGTTAGTAGGTTAGTCCAAATATGTGTAAAAGGATATAAAAGTGTAGCAAAACATATAGCAATGTCACCTAAAAGATCATGGAACAAGCAAAAATTATAGATACGTTTGGGATGTATCACAACCCTATTGCTTTGAAGTTAATGACTGGTAGTTTCATTCCTAGTGTGTTTGTTGTTGACTCACCATTTTAGAATTTATCGTGTTACTCAGTCCGTATTTCCGAGTGCACCCTTCGACCAATGTTTAATTGTTGATGTTTCCTCAAGCTTACGTCATTATATCATCTCATTTGACCAAATGCTATCTCCTTGATCTTATAATTTTGGAAATTCATCCCTATCAAAATCTCAAGGGATTATTGTTGAGCCCATCGGCCACACCCTCAACTTCTCCATGTTTCATGCTGAGCTTTTGAAAGCATTATCTTTGTGCCTAGCTCATGAAGGTTATGTTTGATTGGAGAAATGTTTTCCCAAAGTTCACATGCATTCTTGTTGCCGTGAATGTGAGAAAGTTTCGTTTCGCTTCCTTTGGGATCATCCCAAGTCATTCATGCATGTGCAAAGTGTTATATATTTTGAACATTTGCTATCCTCACTTCATATAACTTTCTTAGCACGCCAAGCCATTGACTCATTGGATCAAGGAAAATAAGTTCCTTCATAGGAGCTAATCTAGACATACACAAGGACCTTGATATCCTCGATGATGGTTCCCAAACTAGGACTCGGTTGTATTTTTGATAAGAATTCTAGGTGGGCACAAATGTCTTAACATTTTGTTCATGTGTCCTGCAATCCAACTCATGATTCAAGGCTTGATTTCATAGTTTATATCCCGAGAATCTTGCATCATAATCTCGTCAATTTTTGTTGCCCCTTTTTCTTCTTAGGCCCCCTAAGTCTGAGGTATCCTGACACCAATCATATCTTAATCTCGGGCAGATATGTTGGTTGGAACATTTCCAAATAAGGATAACTTTTGTCTTTATGCAACCCGATACGGTGATGTGTTGTCTAGCACACCTGGTGGGAGGACCTATTGTTTTATTATCTTCCTTGGTAAGGTTAGCCATTCCCCCTAAGGAAATTGTATGACTTACTTTATAAGTTATTCTTGATGGATCCTTTGTGTACCCAACTCCCACGTTTACCTCATGACCATGTCGATGCTCCCCCAAAGCACGAATGTGGTACTTCAAATATCTACAGGAATATTGGAAGCGCAATGCTAAAATGTTCTTGATCAATTACCAAACAATATTGTATGGGTGAACATCATGATTCTCCTTGCCCATTATCTAAATGGTTATGTACTTGATGACCTATCATGTATACCGTGCTCTGTTTTCCTTGGGAAAGGTATACCCTAATACTTGTGTAAGGACACATTTTCGTTTCCATTGGTCTCTTTAAACCTTCTTGTAATCTAACTTATCTGAGCAGTGGTAATTCCCTGCTTTGGTAAAAACCTCGATGTACAACTATGTCAGTAAGACCTTGTTACTATGGTGGATAACATTCCCGTAACCGCTAGTGGACGTGAACTTTGCCTATTGGTCCGCCTCGTTCCAACGAGTAGGAAAATTGTTCTATTTGTCCCCTGCCCTTGGTACCTACGTTGTTGCCAACATAACTCAGAGGCTATCCTCTAACATATCTTGCTTTCAAGACCGTATACGATGTCACCACTCTGCCTACTCTTGGCCCGCTTGGTGGGCCCATAACCCAGAGTTCCATAGGATCAAAACCCGACTCACCTGTACTTCTTTGATTGCAAAGTATCCTTTGCACTAGGCTTCATGTGAAATTCTCGAGCCACCGTCCAATGAGCGATCTATTCTTGTATCATACACAATATTTATTTTCTTTGCTCTAAATTCCCTTTCATCTCTGATTAGGCATCAAATGATTCCCTAACCGTTTGAAACCTTGGTACCATTGCATGTTATTCTCAATGAATTCCGTGAGTTACAACTTAGGAATAATTCATGTCCTCTTCCTTGAGTTCGACTCCAGATGCCCAACTTTGAGTACCTACGTTCTCCCAAAGTTTTCCCTATTATCGCATTCGTAGGACGATCAAGATCCCGAAGGAAGCATGACGACTCCATCCGGTTTACTTTAATCAGAGTAATGAGTACATCAACAAGAAGTACCAACCCCTTTGATGAGATAAACGGGTACAAGAAGACTCATTAGTATGTTGTAAAGAGACGTTTGCCCCATACCTCTACCCGTTAATTCTTGGGACAAGAATTTCTTTTAGTGGTGGTGAGTTGTGACACCTGGATTAAGTGCTACTGGAATCCTTGTAATCAAGCTACAACAACATGAGGATTAAGCTAATCCATTTTGCTAATCCAAGTATGATTAGTGTTGAAATCAAACCCTAATTCATGTTCTTGCAATTCCAATTCATTTAGAAATTGGAATTAAAGGTTTTGCAAACCAGTAAATAAAAATCATAAATGGGTTGCAAATATTCCCTAGGCAATTAGAAAATCATAACCAATATTTTACAAAGTGTTTTGGTGTCTCAAAAATAATTAATACATAGTCCAAATCATTTAATTAAATGCCTTTTTAATTATGTGGATTTCAAATGAATTCAAAGGTGCCCCAAACATTTTGTGGTAATGCCTTATTTGGCAACACAACTAATGGACCATATCCCATATGTTGTACTCCCTCCGTCCCAAAATAACCATCTTAAGCTTAGTACAATTTTGTATTAGAGCTAGTACAATGTTAAGACAGTTATTTTGGGACGGAGGGAGTATAAGTGTTTTTGGTTACTAAAATAAATAAAACAGAAAAGAATAAAAAGAAAAGAAATAAAAAATATAACAAAGGAACCCCCCTCTTGGGCCTCGGCCCAACTACCCGGCCCAACTGCGAACCCATCGGTCGGCCCACCTCCCCACTAGGGGTATAAAACCACCACAAACCCTAGCTACCCCTTGCTCCCCACTTCCCCATCACCCCCGATTTCCCCACCAATTTGGCGGCTCTCTCTCTCCCTGCCTCGGCCATATCCCGGCCACTCCAGCGCATCACCGGCTATCGCTAGCGCCATCTCGTCGGTGCCCATCCTCGTCACCGTTGCCTCCCTACCTCGCCCCCGAGCCCACTACTCTCGCCACCATCGAACGTGAGGCCGACCTCTCTCCCTCCTACCCCCTCGGTCTGACAAACCCCCGGCTCCCTCCGGTGATGTCGGGACCCCGATCCTAAGCCATAGGAATCCAGCCTGTAACACATCGCATCCCTTTGTGGTCTCACGCACGGTTAACTCCACGGCTGCAGCCTTACCTTAGCCGGGACCGTTTGCGTCTTTTGACTCACGTATGCGATAGTGTCGCTAGCAAACCAATGTAAAAGAACCCGGATCGACATGTCTAGTCATAAATCAAAGTGGCAGTTCCGCACAAGGACAGGCATACATGACCCAACAAAGCAGGTGTCGGTCATCAACGAACGTAGACGAGTCGTAGCAAGCTACAAGGACTCCATTACGTCGCGTGACATTTCCCCAAAGGGGACAGACACAGCAGCTAAGAAGGACACATGCCGGTCAACCAATGTGTCCGGAGCAGTAGCGAACTACCAAGGCTCGTTGGATCACAAAGGGGCATTTCCTTGTAAGGAGTGCTACTAAAGTTCACGACTAGGTATTCGAACCCCATACATATCAAGTAAGACACACGTACGCATGGCATACCGATATGTATAGATACATCGATGGCATCGCAACATAACCATAACCATACAAGCTTTATTTAAGAGGCTCGGAAGAGCCACACACATAATATTACACATTAAGGGTCTCACGACCAATAATAGCAGTCATACAATAGAAGCCAGCGGAAGAGTTATAAACTGTCTGGGTACAGACAGGGCAACTAGTAGGCATGAGGCCTGACTATACTACAGAGCCGACGTAGGGCCAGATCGTAGCTGGGACACCAGCTACTCGTCGTCGTCGATGTCTACGAAGAACCCTCCATTAGGGTCATTAGCAACCTCTGCAACATTTATTAAGAAAACATGAGTACGAAGGTACTCAGCAAGACTTTAGGAGAACTAACTACTCATGCAAGGTATCAAAAGGTATTGTGGGGTTTCATGCGGGAAGCCAGCATTTGACTCGTGGCTAGACAACTTGCTTTTTGAAATTAGTTTTGACAACTTGATTTCTCGCACACGAGTCCACTAACACCACAACAATACACTATCGTGGATTCATTCCGTCTCCATACGGAAATGCCATCCACGACACTCATGCTTATCTTGACAATTTTATGAGTAGCCATTGAAGTTATCTATGAACAACATATGTCTCCAAGTAGTCCATATCTGCGGACGCGGCTATTCGAATAGATCATAACCCTGCAGGGGTGTACTTCGTCACACACGCTCCTGCCACTTATCGCCATGTGCACGTCATGCACCTCGGCAACCTTCAAGCGGAAGCCCAGCGAGGGAGTCGGCCATGACCGTTAACCACACTAGTACCTAGTCCAGGTTTATCGCCTATCTGAGAGTAACCCGTACGGAAGTCCGGCCGAGGTTTCCGCCACGGCCTCAAACGATGTGCGCAGGGTTCCCAAGCCCGCCATCCGGGTGACACTTGGTACACCGTGCCACTGCCTACCGCATCACGGTCCACCTCTTAGGTCAGCACCATGCACGGCCTCCAGCATTACTATAAACACCAGAAACTACTTGCAACTCCTGGACCGAGTACTACGCGATTAATAGGCCGAGCAGGATCATATTTCAGGGCCCTGCATGTGGTAGTATCTAGTCTTGGATTACATACACGGAACTCAGTTCCTAAGGACGGTTCCAATGAAACAACCCGCCATGTACTCCTACACAGCCTTTCACCGGTACCTTTACCAAATCAAGTTCAACACACGACCTTTGCTCACCGAACACATTCCACATTTCTGTTCATCTCCGAGATGACAGACCATACACAACTCTAAGCATAGCATGCATAGCAGGATAAGGCACATCATAGCTCAAGCAACTACCAGGTATGCTAGGTTGCAAGGTTCGGCTATTTACTGTGACAAGGTTAAGTCATGCAAAGGAAGTGGGTACAACTATCGTGGCAAAAGCAGTTGAAGCATTTGATCCTAATGCAATAAATAGGTGCAGGAGCAAGAACATAGGAGTTAGCGTGATGATCAAAAGGGTTGCTTGACTTGTTGCTCAGAGGAGGAACGATATCCGTCAGACGGATATTCGGTGGAATCCGGGGGTGCGGAGCCTACCGAAATGAATGGCAACATTCAATAACAATCATATGCAATCAAAATGATGCATGAGCATGGCATGAGAATGCAAAGTGATAAGTTATTATAATCAAAATGTTTTAGGTTTAGAGTTGATTTGAATCACATTCGAATAGCAATTCAAACGGGTATTCTCGGATACCGGTTTAATTGATTCGACCTGATGCTCAGATCAACCTAATGTTAACATGCATGAAATGTCATGTTATGGTACTGATTTATATCTAGGGCAATGTGTGATCATTGTATTTATAATGAAATTTGGATATTTTTTCAAATTCCATTTATAAAGTGATTAAAGAATTGAATTATTCCTTATTTCACAATTTAGGGTCCTGTAACTTTTTCAAACATAGTTGAAAATAGCATAATCAGAATCCTTGAATTTTTCTGATACTTTTTCATATATAATTTATTTTCATTGGAGTTACAGATTAATTTCTATGATTTTTGCAATTTTTAGCAATTTCCTGAATTAGTGTTAAACTGGAAATTCCATTTATTGCATCAGGCTGACGTCAGCAGGTCAGCCGACCTGTTCAGGTCAAACCTGACAGGGGGGCCCCACTGGTCAGCCTCTCTGGGACTAATCCCGCGCTGACTAGCCCTAACTGAGGTTTGACTTGGCCTTGGGCCCACTTGTCAGCGAGTGATTAAGTCACTAATCGGCTGGGTTAGCTTGCCACGTCGACCTCCACCGGCGGCGAGGTCGTCCTCGCCGGCGGGGAGCCTCCGGCGACCACCAGCACGGCGGAGGGGCTCGGAAACGGCGCACAGGGGGCCAAAGGCTGCGCGGAGAGCACCAGAGGAACGGCACGTCTCCCGCAGCTTCATTTCTGCGCCTAGCCGGGGCTGATCTAGCCGTAGATGACGCTGGCGACGAGCTTGGCGACGGCCAAGGCTCGGGCGTCATCGGGGTATTTGCAACAGGGGGATCTACGCTCGGTTCTCAGCTGCTACAGCATCTACGCGTCGTCCTGGAGCTGTTGGTGCCATCGGAAGGACGAGCTGGACATCGGAGGGCTACCGGCGACGAGCGGCAGCGGCGGTCCTCGTCGGGCTTCGGTGAAACTAGGGCTAGAGGAGGGGATCGACGGGGAAAACTTAGGGAAAACGACGTCATGCTCACAGGGAGTGCAGAGCAGAGCTCAGACGGCTCGGGGAAGGCCTGGGGGCGACGAATCGACGGGAGAGGTCCGGCGGTCGGAGGTGGAAGACGACGGCGTTGCGGGCGTTGCAGGGCTCGAGGTGGCTTCGGCTTCTGCAGAGACGACCAGGGCGATGAGGCGGAGCTAATGGCGTGCTCTGGGGGGGATCCTATGGCCAGGGGCACGGCCAGCTCGAGCTCGAGCTCGGCTCTAATGGCGGCAGCAGGGAGAAGGAGGAGATCCGGGAGGAGGAGGAGAGCTGAGGCGGGGAATGGATAGGGGAAGCTCTAGGGAGCTTATCCCCGTCGTCGCCAGCGCGAACCGGCGGCCAGGCAGGCACGCAGGTGCATGGCCGCGCCGGAGGAGGCGGCGGCCACCTCCTGCTGCCTACTGGCGCGAGGGAGGGGACGAGCGGGGAGATGGGCCGGGCCTGGCTTGGGCGACAGGTAAGTCTTTTTCCATTTCCTCTGTTTTTGTTTTTCCGTTTTGCTATTTATTGCTTTGCTAATTATTTCAGCTCCAAAACAAAAAGTAAAAACTATTTTAGACCTCCTGAAATATTTGTTATAATATCCCCACTCATTTCCAAGGTTTTCAACATTTTTGGAAAATTATAGTTTCTGATTTCAATTTTTAAATTTGAAACCAGTGGCTTTTGCATTTATTTAAAATGCTTAAAGTGTCAAGAAAATAGTTTTCTCCAATGCTCATTTACTTTCATGATTTATCAGAAAGTTTGAACATTTCTTGAGGCCATTTTGGGTTCATTGATTTGAACTAGTTTGAAATTTCCTTTAATTGAAATGGTGGCTAGGGTTTTGAGTTTTTCCTTTGCCACTTTGTTGTTTTTGTTGAAACTTCTTAGATGCAAATACAAAGAAGACATGAGCACAATGCTATCTTGCTTAAGGGTTAGGGATGTGACAACTCACCCCCACTCAAAAGAATCTCGTCCCGAGATTTAGAAGTCGTCGGGAATAACGCAGGATATTCGAGTCGGAGACGATCCTCTCTTTCCCAAGTTGCCTCCTTTTCAGAATGATTTGACCACTGAACTTTAAGAAACTTGAGGTTTCGACGTCGAGTGGTACGCTCAGCTTGATCAAGAATACCCACGGGGTATTCTCGGTAAGAAAGGTTATCTTGTAGATCAAGCGTTTCGTGGTCCACTTCAGGGATAGGATCCGAAAAGCAACGCCTGAGTTGCGAGACGTGGAAAACATCATGAACCTTGGAAAGATGCGGAGGAAGTTCCAACTGGTAGGCAACTTCTCCTCGTTTGGCAAGAATGCGAAAAGATCCAATGTAACGAGGAGCCAATTTGCCCTTGATACCGAATCGATGGTTACCCTTCAAAGGTGTAACCCGAAGGTAAGCCTTCTCGTCAACTTCAAAGGTCACAGCCTTATGATGACGATCATATTGGCTCTTTTGACGAGACTGGGCTGTTTTCAACTTTTCACGAATAATGCGAACCTGCTCTTCTGCATCCTGGATCATGTCCGGGCCAAAGAGTTGCCTCTCTCCGGTTTCTGACCAATTAAGAGGGGTTCGACATCTTCGTCCATAGAGAACTTCAAAAGGGGCTTTGCCCAAGCTTGATTGATAACTATTGTTATAAGCGAATTCGGCGAATGGAAGGCACTTCTCCCAATTCATACCGAACGAAATAACACAAGCTCGGAGCATATCTTCTAGGATTTGATTCACTCTTTCTACTTGACCACTTGATTGAGGATGGAAAGCAGTGCTAAAAGATAAGTGAGTCCCCATGGCATTCTGACAACTTTCCCAGAAGCGAGAAGTAAAGATACTTCCACGGTCCGAGTTAATTTCCAGGGGAACACCATGAAGAGACACTATTCAAGAGATATATAACTCTGCTAGCTGGCTAGCTGTTATACTCTCACGAACAGGAAGAAAATGAGCCACTTTGGAAAGACGGTCAATGACCACAAAGATAGCATTATTTCCTTTCTTGGTCTTGGGAAATCCAGTAATGAAATCCATGCTAACTTTATCCCATTTCCATTCAGGAATAGCTAAAGGTTGAAGGGTGCGAGCAGGCCTTTGATGTTCTACCTTAACTCGGCGACAAACGTCGCAGTTAGCAACGAACTCAGCAATTTCTCTCTTCATCCTAGTCCACCAGAACCTCTGGCGTAGGTCCTGATACATCTTAGTACTACCGGGATGAATGGTGAGAGGGGAATCATGAGCCTCCTTAAGGATTAACTGCCTTAGATGTGGGTTCTTAGGAACCACTAAACGATTCTGGAAGAACACCACACCTTGATCATTCATGGAAAATTCTTTAGCGTTTCCGCTAAAAATATTCTCCTTGATCCGTGATATACCCTTGTCACGCTTTTGGCCAGCTATAATTTGATCCTTAAGAGTAGGCTTCGCCACCAGGGTAGAAAGGAATCCTTGAGGAACAATATGAAGATTCAACTTCCGAAAGTCCTCATGGAGAAGTGGTTGACCTTGTTGTAGCATCAAATTGTTACAATAAGATTTACGACTTAGTGCATCGGCCATAACATTGGCCTTCCCCGGGGTGTAAGTTATCCCTAAGTCGTAATCCGAGATCAACTCAACCCACCGTCTTTGCCTGAGATTCAAATCCGGCTGGGTGAACATATATTTCAGACTTTGGTGATCAGTGAATATTTCACAACGATTACCCAAAAGGTAATGTCGCCAAGTTTTTAGTGCATGGACCACAGCTGCAAGCTCAAGGTCATGTGTGGGATAATTATCCTCATGTGGACGCAACTGTCGAGATGCGTATGTGATCACATGACGATCTTGCATGACAATGCAACCTAATCCTTGTCGCGAGGCGTCGCAATAGATAACAAAGTCCTTAGAAAAATCTGGTGGTAGCAACACAGGTGCGGAAGTCAGGCGTCTTTTCAGTTCCTGAAAACTATGCTCACACTGTGGTGTCCACTCGAACTTCTTATCTTTCTTGAGGAGTTCAGTCAGAGGCTTTGCAACCTTGGAGAAATTCTCGACGAAGCGGCGACAATAGCTCGCTAGACCAAGAAAACTCCTAACTTGCTTAACCGATTCAGGTTGAGTCCAATAAGGGACAGCTTGAACTCTCTCGGGATTGACAGCAATACCCTTACCAGAGATTACATGGCCTAGATAGGTCACTTCTGGTAACCAGAATTCACATTTTGAAAATTTGGCATAAAGGCGATGCTCTCGAAGTTTCATCAATACCAGCCTTAGATGCTCGGCATGTTCTTGTTCATTCTTTGAGTAGATGAGAATATCATCGAGGTATACTACGACGAATTTATCCAAATACTCCATAGAGATTGAATTCATCAGCCAGAGAAGGTGGTTGGGGCATTGGTTAAACCGAAGGACATAACGGTATACTCATATTGGCCATAACGAGTAACAAAAGCCGTTTTTGGAATGTCCCCGTTCTTAATCTTGATTTGATGGTATCCCAACCTCAAATCCATTTTGGAGAAGACTGAGGATCCAGCGAGCTGATCGTACAGGTCGTTGATCCTGGGGAGCGGATACTTGTTCTTTATGGTGACCAGGTTAACTGGTCGGTAATCTACAACCATCCGATCCGTTCCGTCTTTCTTCTTGACGAAGAGGACGGGACAAGCCCAAGGAGAAGAGCTAGGACGAATGAAACCCTTGTTCAAGGCCTCATCTAATTGCTTCTTAAGTTCGGCTAGCTCCAGGGGTGCCATCTTATAAGGTCTTCTGGCTATTGGGACAGTTCCCGGAACAAGATCTATCACAAACTCTACATCTCTGTCAGGTGGAATTCCTGGCAGTTCCTCTGGAAAAACATCCGGGAAGTCACGGACTACCGGAATGTCTTCAAGTTCCGGAAGAGGGTTGGCATTTAGGGAATAGAGTTGTCATTTGGTAACTCAAGTAGAGACATTTACTATCTCACCCGAGGAATGGGTAAGCTGGACATTTCTAGATGGAGTATCAATCTTGGCATAGTGAGCTGACATCCAGTCCATGCCCAAGATGATATTAACATCCGAAGATTTCAATGCTATCAATGAGGCTAGAAAAACTAGCCTGTCTACTAGAATTTCGTTATCATAGGTTATCCTAGAGGTTTGCCATTTACTACCAGGGGTTTGGACAACCAATGGGATTGGCATATCACAAAATGACATGTTATGCAACTGTGCATAAGTTTCTGAAATGAAGGAATGAGAAGACCCAGTGTCAAAGAGAACGGACGCTGGGTGATGATTAACAAGAAGCGTACCCAGCATGACATCGGGATCCTCTGCAGCTTGTTCTGCAGACACATAATTCACACGGCCACGTGCAGGAGTTGGCTTCACATAAAACGCTTTGCCCGACTTGGCCTGCCCGACGGACTTTCCAGGTTGCTTGGCACCCACATTCTGATGACACTCACGGGAATAATGCCCTGGTTCTCCACACTTGTAGCATATCACCTGGTTGGCACGTGGTGCAGCATTGCTAGCTGGACCACCATAAGCTTTTGATGGAGGGTTGGCCTGATTCGTCTGAGGCGCCACGCAGGATGGCCTCGGAGCGTATCTTGGCGGCAGATAACTGTTTGGAACCCACAGCCTGCGTTTTTGAAACGCGGAACCAGAAGATGAGCCAAAGTCACGGGAGTGCTTCCTTGTGGCTTCGAAGTCAGAATGACCAGTCTCCGCACTGATCGCTTTGTTGACTAGGGCTTGAAAACTTGCACACTCATGGAGGCGCAGATCACGACGGAGCTCGGGGCTCAGACCCTTACGGAATCTTGCTTGCTTCTTGGCGTCAGTAGACACCTCCTCTGTTGCATAGCGGGCGAGGTTACCGAACTCGCGGCTATAGGCATCCACAGAAAACATGCCCTGAGTGAAGGCACAGAACTCCTCTCTCTTTCTGTCCATCAGGCCCTCTGGAATATGGTGCAGACGGAAAGCTGCGCTGAAGTCTGCCCATGTGGCCACTGGTTCAGCGGGACGCATAGCTTCAAAATTCTCCCACCACAGATTGGCGGGTCCCTCCAGGAAATACGCCGCAAAGGTCACCTTGTCGGCCTCAGACACATTCGCAGAGCGAATCTTGCGTGAAATGCTGCACAGCCAGTCATCAGCGTCGAGGGGATCGACGGAATGATGAAACTTTGGAGGATTCAGCTTCACAAAGTCATTGAGGGACACTGCAGCATTCCTAGGCTGTCGAGCCGTATTCTGCTCAATACGCTCTAGCAGTCGGTTGGTCTCCCTTTTGTTTCTTTCTGCCTCAAGCATCACTTCTACCAGAGAAGGTGGGTGAGGCAGGTCTTCCTGCGACGCTTGACTACCCTCACCTTGCTCATGAGCAGGGGCACGGTTCAACCTGGTGAACACCATCCTGACAAACAAACTCATAGCTTAGACCAAAATCATATCAATACTAACTATGGATTAAGAATGTACTGAACACACGGAATGCGGAAATGAATATCCGAACAACATGGTAACAAGCAACTGCTATATATACACCATGGTTCATACACACCCTTACGTAGTTCAGTACAAACTTACTCGAATAGCAAACTACTGAAATGGTGGAACTACTCATCAGAGGCTTACAAGCTTCCTATACATTATTTATCTAGGCCTCCGGAATTCGTTTCACATTACTACCATACTCCACAAGTCACGCAGGACTGTGAACATACGGCTACTACCATACTATCCTTCCGCTCATAGCTCAGGCATCCGCATAGAACATCTCATAGAGATTACCTCCATGACCCGGAAGCTCAACCTGCAGATCAGGAAACACTCTAGCCTGAGATCCCTGGGATCCATAAGGACACGGATGTGGCCTTGGTCCCCTGACTGGTGGTAAGAGGGGTCCCCGAAGAGGTGTGACTCCTCCTATAGCTGGCCAGTCAACATGGGCCGGAAGATGGGTCCTAACAGGGTTCAGCATCTCCATCTCTCCATACCCTGTCTGGACTACCGGTGCCAGCTGCGTCAAAACTGTCCACAGACGGGCACGGGTAGCATAAAGCTCCATGCGGAGAGCACGAGCATCCTTGTCTCTGTTCTCTAGCATCTCAACAGTGGACTGCAGAAGTGGATCCTCCATAGAAGAATCAAAATAGACTCCACTGAGGTATCCCTCTTCACCAGACTGAGAGGCCGGAACATAGCAGAACTCTGAATTCTGCAGCAGTGCATGTCTCGCTCTCATAATAGTCAGCATTGAATAGGCAGCATCTTGTACTGCCATGTCAACAGTGACTCCCAACCCATAGGACCAATGGATTGGCATCTCCGCTCCAGGGTAGTCTGGAAATACCCTAACAGTGCAGATGTACTGGCTCTGGTTGAAGTCTCGGTACTGTTCCTCTACCGTGTACTCGGGGTACCAGCGGTAACCGCACACCGACATCACCCTGACCAGCATGGCCGTATGACCCGGTACATCAATGCACCTGGTCAAACGTACCACCTGACGAGAAGGACGGCCAGGCATCTGTAAATAGAGAGTAATGCAAAAGCATTAGAGCTCTGAATGCAAAAATTGGGCAGCATAACGGCTGTAAATGCTCAAAACAAATTTGAGACAACCCAAAGTGGAATAACGTAACCACTCAACTATCAAGTTCAACTCTCTGGTCACCAAACTTACTTCCTGCTTCCTAGGAATAAAAGAAACCCAATATCTCTCGACCTGTAGTCCTATAAGCTACCGATCGGAAACACGAGCCTAGGAGAAGATGAGAAATCTAGTCCTTAATTCGCGCAGAAAGACGAGGATGACCAGAATAGAATAACTTGAGAAGAGAACAAGAATCTTACGTTCCCTTCCACAAACAATTCCCTTATATATAACTAAAGTAATTCTAGACTCAACTTCGACCAGCTTGGCTTAGTAATCCTATAGTCAGTCAGGCTCTGATACCAACGTTGTCGGGACCCCGATCCTAAGCCATAGGAATCCAGCCTGTAACTCATCGCATCCCTTTGTGGTCTCACGCACGGTTAACTCCACGGCTGCAGCCTTACCTTAGCCAGGACCGTTTGCGTCTTTTGACTCACGTATGCGATAGTGTCGCTAGCAAACCAATGTCAAAGAACCCGGATCGACATGTCTAGTCATAAACCAAAGTGGCAGTTCCGCACAAGGACAGGCATACATGACCCAACAAAGCAGGTGTCGGTCATTAACGAACGTAGACGAGTCGTAGCAAGCTACAAGGACTCCATTACGTCGCGTGACATTTCCCCAAAGGGGACAGACACAGCAGCTAAGAAGGACACATGCCGGTCAACTAATGTGTCCGGAGCAGTAGCGAACTACCAAGGCTCGTTAGATCACAAAGGGGCATTTCCTTGTAAGGAGTGCTACTAAAGTTCACGACTAGGTATTCGAACCCCATACATATCAAGTAAGACACACGTACGCATGGCATACCGATATGTATAGATACATCGATGGCATCACAACATAACCATAACCATACAAGCTTTATTTAAGAGGCTCGGAAGAGCCACACACATAATATTACACATTAAGGGTCTCACGACCCATAATAGCAGTCATACAATACAAGCCAGCGGAAGAGTTATAAACTGTCTGGGTACAGACAGGGCAACTAGTAGGCATGAGGCCTGACTATACTACAGAGCCGACGTAGGGCCAGATCGTAGCTGGGACGCAGCTACTCGTCGTCGTCGATGTCTACGAAGAACCCTCCATTAGGGTCATTAGCAACCTCTGCAACATTTATTAAGCAAACATGAGTACGAAGGTACTCAGCAAGACTTCAGGAGAACTAACTACTCATGCAAGGTATCAAAAGGTATTGTGGGGTTTCATGCGGGAAGCCAGCATTTGACTCGTGGCTAGACAACTTGCTTTTTGAAATTAGTTTTGACAACTTGATTTCTCGCACATGAGTCCACTAACACCACAACAATACACTATCGTGGAATCATTCCGTCTCCATACGGAAATGCCGTCCAGGACACTCACGCTTATCTTGACAATTTTATGAGTAGCCATTGAAGTTATCTATGAACAACATATGTCTCGAAGTAGTCCATATCCGCGGACGCCGCTATTCGAATAGATCATAACCCTGCAGGGGTGTACTTCGTCACACACGCTCCCGCCACTTATCGCCATGTGCACGTCATGCACCTCAGCAACCTTCAAGCGGAAGCCCAGCGAGGGAGTCGGCCACGACCGTTAACCACACTAGTACCTAGTCCAGGTTTATCGCCTATCTCACAGTAACCCGTACGGAAGTCCGGCCGAGGTTTCCGCCACGGCCTCAAACGATGTGCGCAGGGTTCCCAAGCCCACCATCCGGGTGCCACTTGGTACACCGTGCCACTGTCTACCGCATCACGGTCCACCTCTCAGGTCAGCACCATGCACGGCCTCCAGCATTACTATAAACACCAGAAACTACTTGCAACTCCTGGACCGAGTACTACGCGATTAATAGGCCGAGCGGGGTCATATTTCAGGGCCCAGCATGTGGTAGTATCTAGTCTTGGATTACATACACGGAACTCGGTTCCTAAGGACGGTTCCAATGAAACAACCCGCCATGTACTCCAACAAAGCCTTTCACCGGTACCTTTACCAAATCAAGTTCAACACACGACCTTTGCTCACCGAACACATTCCACATTTATGTTCATCTCCCAGATGACAGACCATACACAACTCTAAGCATAGCATGCATAGCAGGATAAGGCACATCATAGCTCAAGCAACTACCAGGTATGCTAGGTTGCAAGGTTCGGCTATTTACTGTGACAAGGTTAAGTCATGCAAAGGAAGTGGGTCCAACTATCGTCGCAAAAGCAGTTGAAGCATTTGATCCTAATGCAATAAATAGGTGCAGGAGCAAGAACATAGGATTTATCGTGATGATCAAAAGGGTTGCTTGCCTTGTTGCTTAGAGGAGGAACGATATCCGTCAGACGGATATTCGGTGGAATCCGGGGGTGCGGAGCCTACCGAAATGAATGGCAACATTCAATAACAATCATATGCAATCAAAATTATGCATGAGCATGGCATGAGAATGCAAAGTGATAAGTTATTATAATCAAAATGTTTTAGGTTTAGAGTTGATTTGAATCACATTCGAATAGCAATTCAAACGGGTATTGTCGGATACCGGTTTAATTGATTCGACCTGATGCTCAGATCAACCTAATGTTAACATGCATGAAATGTCATGTTATGGTACTGATTTATATCTATGGCAGTGTGTGATCATTGTATTTATAATGAAATTTGGATATTTTTGCAAATTCCATTTATAAAGTGATTAAAGAATTGAATTATTCCTTATTTCACAATTTAGGGTCCTGTAACTTTTTCAAACATAGTTGAAAATAGCATAATCAGAATCCTTGAATTTTTCTGATACTTTTTCGTATATAATTTATTTTCATTGGAGTTACAGATTAATTTCTATGATTTTTGCAATTTTTAGGAATTTCCTGAATTAGTTTTAAACTGGAAATTCCATTTATTGCATCAGGCTGACGTCAGCAGGTCAGCCGACCTGTTCAGGTCAAACCTGACAGGGGGGCCCCACTGGTCAGCCTCTCTGGGACTAATCCCGCGCTGACCAGCCCTAACTGAGGTTTGACTTGGCCTTGGGCCCACTTGTCAGCGAGTGATTAAGTCACTAATCGGCTGGGTTAGCTTCCCACGTCGACCTCCACCGGCGGCGAGGTCGTCCTCGCCGGCGGGGAGCCTCCGGCGACCACCAGCACGGCGGAGGGGCTCGGAAACGGCGCACAGGGGGCCAAAGGCTGCGCGGAGAGCACCAGAGGAACGGCACGTCTCCCGCAGCTTCATTTCTGCGCCTAGCCGGGGCTGATCTGGCCGGAGATGACGCCGGCGACGAGCTTGGCGGCGGCCAAGGCTCAGGCGTCATCGGGGTCTTTGCAACAGGGGGATCTACGCTCGGTTCTTAGCTGCAACAGCATCTACGCGTCGTCCTCGAGCTGTTGGTGCCATCGGAAGGACGAGCTGGACATCGGAGGGCTACCGGCGACGAGCGGCAGCGGCGGTCCTCGTCGGGCTCCGGTGAAACTAGGGCTAGAGGAGGGGATCGACGGGGAAAACTTAGGGAAAACGACCGCATGCTCACAGGGAGTGCAGAGCAGAGCTCAGACGGCTCGGGGAAGGCCTGGGGGCGACGAATCGACGGGAGAGGTCCGGCGGCCGGAGGTGGAAGACGACGGCGTTGCGGGCGTTGCAGGGCTCGAGGAGGCTTCGGCTTCTGCAGAGACGACCAGGGCGACGAGGCGGAGCTAATGGCGTGCTCTGGGAGGGGATCCTATGGCCAGGGGCACGGCCAGCTCGAGCTCGAGCTCGGCTCTAATGGCGGCAGCAGGGAGAAGGAGGAGATCCGGGAGGAGGAGGAGAACCGAGGCGGGGAATGGATAGGGGAAGCTCTGGGGAGCTTATCCCCGTCGTCGCCAGCGCGAACCGGTGGCCAGGCAGGCACGCAGGTGCGTGGCCGCGCCGGAGGAGGCGGCGGCCACCTCCTGCTGCCGACTGGCGCGAGGGAGGGGACGAGCGGGGAGATGGGCCGGGCCTGGCTTGGGCGACAGGTAAGTCTTCTTCCATTTCCTCTGTTTTTGTTTTTTCGTTTTGCTGTTTATTGCTTTGCTAATTATTTCAGCTCCAAAACAAAAAGTAAAAACTATTTTAGACCTCCTGAAATATTTGTTATAATATCCCCACTCATTTCCAAGGTTTTCAACATTTTTGGAAAATTATAGTTTCTGATTTCAATTTTTAAATTTGAAACCAGTGGCTTTTGCATTTATTTAAAATGCTTAAAGTGTCAAGAAAATAGTTTTCTCCAATGCTGATTTACTTTCATGATTTATCAGAAAGTTTGAACATTTCTTGAGGCCATTTTGGGTTCATTGATTTGAACTAGTTTGAAATTTCCTTTAATTGAAATGGTGGCTAAGGTTTTGAGTTTTTCCTTTGCCACTTTGTTGTTTTTGTTGAAACTTGTTAGATGCAAATGCAAAGAAGACATGAGCACAATGCTATCTTGCTTAAGGGTTAGGGATGTGACAGGTGAGCCCGGCCGTGCCGCGCCCTCCGGTGCCTCACTCCCTCCCCGCACTCCCCGGCACCCTCCGGCGAGCCCTGGTCGTTCCGCTACTTCTCGTGCCCTGCTGCCGCCTCGCTCGCTCGCACGACCGTGCAAGTGCAGGCCGCCCGCAAACCACACGCCCTCACCGCGCCCGCGCCGCCCATGCGCGATGCCCGTGCTCCACGCTCACGTGCGCTCGCCTACCACCATGGCTGTTGTTTTGCTGATGTTGCCTGTCGTTGGTCGCGTGGGCCGTGGCATCGGTCCTCACCTTGCCCGAGTGGTTAGTGGGGGTTAACCACCCCACTACCCCCCATGGTCCAATGACAGCACGGACCCACGCCCGTCTTAACAAAATGACAAAAATAAAAATAAATAATAATAATAGATATTAATAAATAACTAGTGAAATTAATTATTTAATTAACTCATTAACTTAGTTAAACCTAATTAGGTTAGTTAATCTTTCTATTAATATAATTAGTCAATGGCATGTGGGTCGAGGCTGTTTAAAACTAATTAAAGCTATTTAATTATTTTTGATAATTAATTAAACTAAAAAGTGTATGACATGTGAACACCATCTGTTAATTAATCAAATATTAGATTTAATTAATCCCTCATTAACCACTATCCATGACTGTAAGTGCATCTAGTGCCCCTTAGTGATTTTGTAATATCGACCCTTAAAAATGTAGGGTTTTTTATTTCTGTGCCCCTGGTTCCTTAGCTCTACTCATTCATCCCCACTTTGTTAACTATTGCTCACTTTCCCCACTCCCTTGCCCGAAACCCTCAGTACAGGTTATAATGGACGTTGTCGTCGGGTAGCTGACAAGTGGGGCCGCGTATACGTGGGCGCATGCGAGACCGCGGTCGTGGGGTAGCACGTGTCCATGGACATGCGCGAAATGTCCCATCATATAAAGAGGGAAACCACCTCCATCGCCCCTACCATTCTCCCCCTAATCCCCTCCCTGTCGCATCGTCTTTCTCTCCCCCACCGGCGCCGTCTCGCTCTCCTCCACTGCCTCCATCGCACCGTCTCGCTCCCCCCACCACATCCTCTTCCTTACCTTCATCGCCTCCATCTGTAAAATGGCCGACGCTCGTGGCCACGCTGGCGCAGCGACCGGAGATGTGGTGGAGCAGCAGGGTCTAGGCGCGGTGACCGCGGATGTCGGTGGCGTCCACGACGGTGCAGGGAAACTCGCAACCGATGCGGATGTGGCGGGCTTCGCCTCATCACTGCAGAAGGTGAAGGCGTCGAGCAGCGCAGTCAATCCAGATGCCCCCGTTGCGCCTCCTACCGTGGAGGAGCAGGCATTTGCACTTTCTTAGCTTGTAGAGTTAATTGCTCCCTAGTTGCATTGGTTAGATTGTGATTAACATGGTAGTTCAGATGGTTAGAGTAATTGGTTTGACGGATGGGCCGGGGTTTTCTGTAGGGTATGGGTTGGGGGGACGGGTTTTTTTGGACTAGGGTTTGTTGGATAAATTCGTTGCAAAAATGCTATGTTGTGAACTATGATTTTAATTGCTGCAATGATTGGGGTTTTTAGGTTTGTTTTTAGATTTGTATAAATTCGTTGCAAAAATGCTAGATGTTGTGATTAGATTAGGGTTTTTAATGCTATGATGCTTATTAGATTTGTTTTTAGTGCTCACAGATTGGGGTTTTTAATGCTACTCAGATTCGTTGCCTTAGATTGGGTCCCTATTAGATTTGTTTTTGAATGCTACTCAGATTGGGGTTTTGAATGTCATATGTCGAAATGAAATCCATTGATTAAGAAGTTATAAATTTGATTCAGTGTGTGTAAATTTGTCATATTGGGTGTTTTGATTCATTAGTATATAAATTTGATTCATTAGTATATAAATTTGTCCACAATATATAGTTATATTAGCTTTGTTCTTCAATGTGTGTGCATGACGAATGATCATAATGTTATTTGAATGTCATATTGGGGTTTTTGATCAATGTGTGTACAAATATAATACATTGATATACTAGTGATGGATGTGGTTTTCGAATGCATATAGCTAAGGGGCACAGAAATAAATTAAAACCCCGCTTCTAAAACATTTCTGATATTGGGAGTATATTAGCCCTATGATCAATGTGTCATGTGTGCATATCTAAATTTTCAATTGGCTACTAGTGGTGGATGTAATTGTATATTCACGAGGATGATGGTTGGGGGGAGAAAGAGGAAGCTGGCCGACTACGACCCTTACGAGGGGGCGTTTAGTGACGATTCTGAATATGAGGTAAGCCTATCCCTTGTTCATTTAGTTCCTTTGACATGGTGTATATGAATCTATAATGTATTAATACAATTCATTCATGTGTGCATTATGATTCTGGAGATGATGTGTACAAGGGAAACGTCGCGTCCTTCACAACCAAGAAGGTGCAGAAGATCAAAGCCAAGGGAGGTGCTTCCTTCTACAATCGCAAGTTCAAGAAGTGCCAGTGCCCCTACTGCACCACCAAGCCAAAGCCCAAGGATGGCCGCTTCGATCACCTTCTGTCTCATGCAGAGGATGTAGCGATCCGCGAGGAGGACTACAAGATCAGGGGGTAGCATGCTGCGCTCGCGAAGGCCCTGACTCCGGCGTGAAGTGATGTGATGATGTTGTGATGGTGTGATGATGTGAACTGAATCTTAATCTTTTGGGTACTTAGGGTCCGGTTACTTATGGTAAACTTAATGTGGCAGTTTATGGTGTGAACTTAATCTATGGTGATGCTAGTAACGTATTATTCTATCTATATTTGTCTGTCCTTATATTTGCTTGTGGTGTATGGTTAGTTCTGTTTAGATGTTGTGAACTAGAGTTTAGGTGCTGCAATGATCAAACATGTTGTTTCAGTGTTGCTTCATTGATCAGACATGTTGTTTTAGTGTTGCTTCACTGATCACACATGTTGTTTCAGTGTTGCTTCAATCTATATAGTGTAGATTCAAAATATGCTCCAAATGAGCTCCCAGGCTAGGGTAAACAGCCCATTTGTAATCAAGTTTTTTTGGACCTACTCTAAATGAGCCAAATATTTTGTATTAACACCTATTCAATCTATATAGTGTAGATTTGAAGTCTCACTATTTTTTGAATTAATCTTCATCTTTTTACATTTTATTTTGAAAAATATGCTTTAATATAAAAATATTAAAAAACACGTTTGAAATATGAAAATGTAAAACTAAGTTCAAATCCTTCTTATTCACTTTGAAATAAAGCTTTGGTGAGTTTTTTGATTTTTGAATTTTTTGCAAAAACAGAAGGTAACCCTACCTCATCTCCTTGAAGTCTATGAAATCTTGTAGGTGATAGCTCATATGTGTGAAGGTTTTCTCATGAAAATGACCATAGACCAAGTTTATGATTTTTGGTTGGTAACATGTCACATAAGACAACATTGTGCGCAGGTTTCATATTTTTTTTATTTTTTAAATTAATGGTACTCATTTGACCTCAATCGTGCCAGCTAGGGTTTTTTCATGAAAATGAGCATACACCAAGTTTAGTATTTTTCCTCGTTAGTTTGTCTTATCAAACAACGAATGGCGAAGGTTTCATATTTTTTCGCTTGTTTTTAAATTAGTTATGCTCAGTCAAAGCTTTTGTAACCCCGTTGACCAGCTCAAAACCTCTCTAAACCCCGCGGGGTTTTGCCTAACCCTAGCTCCCAACGTCAGCCGTCCGATCACACCCTGGCGCGAAGCGACAGGCCTCGGATGTAGTCTTCTAGAAGGAATTCGGTGGGCAGGCTGCGTACAGGCTCCGGGTCGTTGGATCACAAGGACGGCTCCGCATCGTTGGATCGTGGGGCGATCCGCGAGAGGAGATCCTGTTGGTTGTGCTCGGCTGCTCGCCCTCCATTGACTCTGCGAAAAAACGGTGGTGTTGGGCCCAAAAGGAAACCAATCTCTAGTTGGGCCGTCGAATCGCGTCATTTTTTTTGTGAACGAGCTGGCTCTGTTTTTTGTGAACGTGTAGGCTCTGTTTTTTTGCCTCATTTCAAATTACACAACTATTGATACTGCGTAGAAAATTTAGTTCTTTTTGTTCTATACAAATGTAAAATGACCAAATTTATAAGGGCTAAATTTATTTTTATCATTCAAAATGGCCACAAACTATTAAAAAATGGGTCATTTTGCATTTGTATAATGGCCACAAGCCCTCTATCTCTTTTTATCATGCAAAATGACCAAATTTTTATGGGTCAAATTTATTTTTATCATGCAAAATGGCCACAAGCTCTTCAAAAATTGTCTTTTTTTCATATAATATAGGGTTTGACCACGGATTCCCACGCGTGCAATTAGCTACTTTCTCTTCTTCTTTTCAAACCACCGTTTCCCACGCGTGTACACTCCCGATACTGCGGTGTGTTTGAAAACGGGCTACTAACTTCACATTTGACCCTCTTATTGCCACGGCCAAATAACATGTAGCACTACGGCTATTTAAGCCGCCCTCTGCCTCTGTCATCCCTCATCCATCTTCCCTTCTTGCTCTTCGACCCTTTCTCCGTCTTGTGCACATCCCTCAGCCATGCAGTACACCGGACCAACCTACCGCTTCCCACCCACCGTGCCGGAGAGGCTCTACCCTACCAGCGTGTACGTTGATCGCACACTACGTGTGTGGGCGATATCAAGGCTGAGGACCGCAAGGAACTTCATCTAGTTCTTCCTCGCGTCCGGCTACCACCACCTCCCGAGGGGATCTCCAACGATGTTCCGTGTCGAGGAGGTCATCCAAAACCGGGTGGTGGTTGCTCTCCTTGCCCACTTCACCAACACATTTGACGCCTTCAACCTCCTCGGCCGGGTGTTTTGGTGTGGCTCTGAGTTAATCACTTTCACCACCCACAACAGGTTCACGGAGTACAACAACATCTTCCCCACCGCGACGCACATGCACACTCTTCCATACCCCATCGACAACGCCCCGGAGGAGCAGTGAAAAGGGCGCCCGAAGGAGGAGCGAGGTGGATAAGGTGGCGGCTAGGGTTCTAAACCCTCTATCTTTTTTTAGTATATGTTGTGTTAAGTTGTAATTGAACTATGTTGGCGTTGCTATGGGCTTGTTGGCCCTTTTCTTAAATTCTATTATTAAGTTTTCTATCTATTCTATTATTAAGTTCTTCCTAGTTTGAGCTATGTGGTCGTGCTATGGGCTTGTTGGCCCTATATACATAGGGAACCCATCTACATATTGGGACTACATATTTGTTGATTATTTTCTTAGAGAGCTCGGCTTGTTAGTAGGGTTCCCTTGTTAGTAACAACCTAGTGCATGCAAGAAAGCTTTGTTAGTAGGGATGAATCAGTACAACTAAGCAAGGGAGTGGCTCTTTTTTACACAAGTCACAAATATGTAGCCACCTATCTAGAAGAGAGGAACCAGCGACAGTGACTGTCGCTGCATCCGTGGCGGCTGACGTGCAAGAAAGCTGCTCGGTCAGTGCATCATGGCAGACGCATCGACGCATGCAGGCTCGATCGGCACATCGTGGGATCATGGCATCGGCGCATGCAGGCTCGATCGGCGCATGCAGGCAGGGTTTGCTGGGTGCATGCATAGCAGGCTTCTGTCCTGGCGGCATGTGCAGACATTTAATGAAGGGATGACCCAACGAAAGCACGACCCAACGGTCGAACACCGACACCACCCAATGCGGCCCCACTTGTCAGGTCGAACAGACGACACAGTCCAGCGTGGCCCCACTAGTCAGAGTTAACAGTCAAGCCTTTGACCCGACGACAACGTCCGTTGTGCCCAGTTATGAGGGTTTCTGGCAAGGGAGTGGGGAAAATTGAGCAAAAGTTAAGAGGGCGGGGATGAATGAGTAGAGCTAAGGAACCAGGGGCACAGAAATAAAAAATCGAAAAATGTATGTCTTCAGGTGAAGACTTTGGTCATTCCTTGTAGACTTTGATCGTGAAGAAATTGGGAAGAAATTGATATTCCTCATGCAGACATTGAAGATGAGGAATTCGGTGTGTCCCAAAGAAAATACTCTGAAGACTTTGAAGCATGAATATTCACTCCTTCTGTTTCATTTTCTTCATTCTTGAGTCATAGGAACACTTACTGTTAAATGGGGTCGAGGTAAAACTACGGGAAGAATTTCCTCATGATGCTCAACTCAAAGCTACACCTACCAGATCCTCAAAGTGAGGAACACGAGAGACATGAGGACTTTCATAGTTGAAAGTTCTGACCGTTGTCACGCCACGCGCCACCTGTCCCAAATCTTATCCACCCAATGGTCATGTCATTAAGGGCATTAATGTCAAATCATGTCCGGATGCTCCCAGGCTATAAATAGCCGCCCCCACAACCACTAGCTGGTTGGCTGCTCCGAGAAAAACTGAAAGTAGTCATTTGGAGCAACCCATTTCCTCGAGGACTTTGAGAGAAAATCATCAAGTGAGAAAATACCGCAAACACCGAAACCAAAACCAAAACCCAAGTGATTGAGCATGACTGAAGAAGTTATTCCTGTGTGGAACCAACGCTAGTTACCTTTGAGGTCTGTGCATCCTCCAGACAGCTAGGCGTCATCGTCTAGAGCATCCAGCAGTCAATTGTGGATCATCGGGTGACCGAGTTTGTGAGGGTTTGGAAGTCTGCCCCGAAGACCTATCACGAGTATTGGGCGAGGACTATGTGGCCTGAGCTCAAGGAGAATACGGTAGGGATTGTGTGTCTTTTGGTTTCAATACCAAGTCGCTCCAAACCAGATGTACAACTGTCATATCAATTGGAATTGGGTCATCAACAATTGGGTCATCAAGCTACTCGTTCTATTTCTTCAACTCTTTTCATTTCCTCGATTGCATGTTGAAGACTTTCAAATGTACTGTTTGAAGAATTTGACTGAATAATTTGTCTGAATTCCTCACCTCAAATTCTTCACCTAAGTTATTCATCACCTGCTTATCCTGTATACGTGACATCTGCAAACCAATTCTCTCAATTCATGTTGAGTACTTTGTTGTAGTCGTTTTATCACTTCTGCCCAAGTACTATTTCCGCTGCTCTCAGTTCATGACTGAGGATTTTTCTCACTAGGAATTTCCTCGGTGATGAATTTGTAAAAATGCCTATTCACCCCCCTTCTAGTCGATATAACACACTTTCAATTGGTATGAGAGCAAGGTACTCCCTTGTTTTCTGTGATTTTGGTTTAACGCATCTAGTCTTAGTTACGTCGACCGTAGGTATGATGAAGGTTACTACAGGTTGTCCTACCTTCAAAGGAAAGGACTTCCCCTACTGGAAGACCAAGATGCAAATGCATCTTCAAGCAATTGACAACGATCTTTGGTACATTGTGGAAAATGGTGTTCCCTCCATCACTACAACTATGTGTGTTGCTGATGTGAAGAAGTTCAAGCAACTCAACTCGCAAGCGAAGAATATCATCTGTGGCCATCTGAGCAAAGCTCTCGGAGCCGGAGACATTATTGACCATGAAGTTGTGAAGAACCGGCTATGATCTCTTGATCCATCGTTTGACACACTCGTTCTAATGATCCAAGAACGAAGAGACTACTAGATGCTTGATCCTGCTGATATACTTGAGAGACTCAATACTCATGAATTTCCAGAAAGAAGAAAATAGAGACCTATATGGACCAAGCTATTCAGGACCTCGTGCGCTGAAGGCAAAGGTTGTTTCCTCATCTGAAGATGAAGAATCTGACTCCATTCCTTGTGATCCTGAAGAACTTGGGTAGGAACTTGTTATGCTCGTGAGTAAATTACAGAAGTTCACAAAGTATGGCCAGTTCGGGAAGTCTTCAAGAAATATATGAGGAAATCAGAATATTCATCTGAGGACTACAAGAAAAGAACCTGCCACCAATGCAAGAAATCTGGTCACTACATTGCTGACTATCCTCGCTGGGTGAAGGAATCAAGAAAGAAGAAATACAAGGATGATAGTTTTGACGACTCAAAGAAAAAGAAGAAATCTTCAAAGTCCTCATCTTCAAAGTCCCCGTGACACAAGTAGACCAGTTTTAGAAAGTCTCGGGCACTCATTGGCAAGGAAATGGATTCCGAAGAAGAATCTGAGGAATGTGATGAAGCGAAAGGTTCTGAAGTGGAGTCAAAAGCTGATGCGGCAAGTCTTTCACTTTCTACCATATTCGTCAACAAGTCGATCTTCAACATTGAAGAAAATTACAACGTCAACAACATAGATGAATATGATGATGACTTTGCTCCCACCTATTCCTTCATGGCAAAAGGTTCAAAGGTACAAAATACACATCCTCCTCTGACTCTAGTAACTGTGAACCTGATGATTATCAAAAACCCAGTTACTATAAACTTGCCAACATTACCACTAAACAACAAAGTTCTATTGAAAAGCTTCAAAACCTTCTAGACAAAAGCGATGATACGTTGAATGATGAAATGAATCATTCTCCAATCCTCACTGAAGATGTTCAAAGTATTCAGTCTAGATTTGATAGTCTTCAAGATCATTATGGTAAATTCTTGGCTGATCATGAGAAGCCGTCCTATGAATTTCTTCAAAGGAAGCTTGACCTTGAGAAGTTTAAAATGTCCCATGATGATCTTCGAATGGAAAATGATTCATTGCTTGCTCAACAGATCAGTACCGCTCAAGAAGATTTATTCTACCATGCCTGAAATGCATCAAACGTGAAACTGCTAATTCTTCATCTGAAACCTCAAATGCTTCTATCGCTACATATTCTTCAACTGTTCATGTGGTATCAAATTCTTCACTTGAGGAAACCACAAACGGTACTGACGAAAATGCAGGATTGAAGGAATTGTATGTGACAGGCATATACAAAAGTCTCGAAGGGCATCAAACCCTTTGCAATGTGCTCAAAAAGCAGATTCTGAACAGGAACCCGAGGAAAGAGGGCATTGCCTTTGAGAGGAAACTGAACGTTGATGGGTCATACTGGAAACCTGAGCAGTACCCCAAAAAACCTCATGGGTTGCTGCAAAAGGACCTCTCAATGATCCATCCTATCTAACAGGCTTTGCATATGAAATGTCTTATTCCTCTAATGAGTCATTTGACTCCAACTATAAACTGTTCAAAAATCAATCTGGTGAAGTATTTGCTCAATATCTTGGAACTAACTGCAGGAATGGACCCCCTGATGAAAATCTTGGTTCCCAAAAGTTGCTTGAAAAATCTTCAGGTGAATGTCCTCATGACACCTCCAGTGAAGAACGGGAACCCTATATCAAATTCCTCAGGTGGACCAAAGTCTTCACGAGGATCAAATTCCTCAAATGGTAAAAATTATGCTCGTACTTGCAAAAATGCTTCTAATATGCTGGGAAACCACAAGGGACATGAATATGTGCACTATTCCTCAAATCATTATGTTCATAAGTCCTCAAAGATTTTCTCTGCCTATTCATTTGAGTACTCTAACCCCCATGGCGTGAAAAGAAGTGCATTTGCTTCAATGTCCCCATTCTCATATGGTGCTCGTAGGATGATGAACTCTTTGCCACCCCTTCAGATGTGGGTGGTGAAGAAATCGAACTAATCACTTCTGCAAGTCAGGTCTCCAGATGAAAGTCATCATCTGAAGAATCTGCTGGAGACGTGAGGAAATTGCTTGATAGGATGCAAGCTAAAACATAATGAAATTATCTAACATTTCACTCATCCTCAAATTTACTGTCTATGATGAAATTCAAGTCTGATGAAATTGATATCATATTCTTCAAATATGAAGCATATGAGATGGTAAGCTATACTATATCTCTAGGAATCGGCACATGGACAAAGTCATCCTTGTCGAATCCCTTGGGTTTAACCTCATATCCGTCTCAATGCTTTGTGATCTTGATACGATTGTCATCTTTGGAAAATATAGATGAGTAGTCATCATGGAATCTGACAAATCCAAAGTCTTCAAATGCTCTAGGAAAGGAGACTTGTATATTGTTGACTTCTCTACAGGTCCTCAACCAGCAACATGTCAACTAGCAAAAACCTAAGAAGGCTGGTTATGGCATCAACAACTTGGTCATGCAGGTATGAGGAATTTTCACACACTGGCGAAGAAGAAGCATGTCATTGGCATCGAAACCGTCAAATTTCTCATGGACCATCTCTGCCGTGCTTGTGAGTCTGGAAAAATGACCAGATCCAAACACCCCTCGAAGACTATCATGACTACTACTCATATGTTTGATTGTTTCATATGGATCTCTTTGGACCTACTCATTATGCTACTCTAACCAATGCAACATCTCTATATGGCTTTGTCACTGTTGATGACTACTCTCGTTATACTTGGGTACACATTATTGCTTACAAAACTGAAGCGTAGGAAGCCTTCAAACAATTTTCCTCAAGGGCCTGAATGAACTTCTACGTCAAGATCAAAAACATCACGAAAGATAATGGGACAAAATTAAAGAATACTGGTCTTGATGATTATCTTGGTAAACTTGGTATTACTCACGAATTGTTTGGTCCTTATACTCCTCAGCAAAATGGCGTCGTTGAGCGCAAGAACAGGACTCTGGTTGAAATGGAATGGACTATGCTTGAAGAATATCAGACTCCTCGTCTCTTTTGGCCTGAGGCAATCAACATTGCTTGCCACATCATCAATAGGGTATATCTTCACAAATTCCTTAAGTAAACCTCATATGAACTCCTCACTGACAAGAAACCTACAGAGTCTTCAACGCCTATCACAACAGGGTTGTTGAAACTGTAGATGTGTGGTTCGATGGAACAAATGACTCGCAAAGAGAGCAATTGCCTCCTATGTCAGATAAAATAACTCCTAAGGAAGCTATTAAGCACAAGGCTATAGAAGGTATCATTCCTACTGAGTAACAACCCCTTTTTGAGGAAGTCGCCCCCAACAATGATGAAATTCAAGCGGGTGCACCTAAGGAAAATGCTCCAGATCAAATTCCTCAGTCCAACCAAAGTCTTCACCAACACAACCGAGGATTGCAAATGAAGTGGAAATTGACAAAATCCTCAATGACATCAATGCGCTAGGTCCTCTCACTTGCTCAAAAGCTTCACATTTAGTTAACTTTTGTGGGCATTCCTCCTTTGTGTCTATCAGAGAACCCTCAAAGGTTGTTGAAGCCTTCATGGAACCTGAGTGGATTCAATCCATGCAAGATGAACTTGTTCAGTTCAAGCTAAATGACGTATGGGAACTCGTCAAAAGACCTGATCCTCGCAAGCACAATATCATCGGCACCAATTGGATCTTTTGAAACAAGCAAGATGAGGATGGTCAGGTTGTGGGAAAGAAGGCACGGCTTGTACCCCAAGGCTACACTTTTGCACCTGTTGCTAGACTTGAAGCTATTCGCATATTGCTTGCTTATGCTAACCATCACAATATTATTCTATACCAAATGGATGTGAAAGGTGCATTCCTCAATGGTAAGCTTGAGGAAGAAGTATATGTTGCTCAATCCCTAGGTTTTGAAGACCCGAAGCATCCTGACTAAGTCTTCAGACTCAAAAAGGCACTCTATGGCCTCAAGTAATCCCCTCGGGCGTGGTATGACACATTGGAAAAAGGCTTCAAACCCGGTTCACTCGATCCTACTCTTTCCACAAAATCCTACAACAATGAACTATTTGTGTGCAAAATATATGTCGACGACATTATCTTTGGTTGTACTGATAAACGTTAGAGCGATGAATTTGCCTACATGATGGGTGAAGAATATCAAATGTACCTGATGGGGGAGCTGAAATTCTTCTTAGGTCTGCAAATTCGTCAACAACGCAATGGCATATTCATCTCTCAACAGAAATACCTCAAGGATGTCCTGAAGAAATTTGGCATGAATGAATGCAGAGGCGTCAAGATTCCTTTGCCTACCAACGACTACCTCTGCACTGACAAAAATGGTATAGATTTCGATCAGCAGGTATATCGCTCTATCATTGGCTCTTTATTGTACCTATGTGCATCTATGCTAGGCATAGTGTTTGCATGTGTGCATGTTTCCAAGCAAAACCGAAGGAATCACACCATAAGGTTGTGAAACATATTCTTCGATATCTAGCTCACACACCAATGCTTGGATTACGGTACCCCAAGGGCTCAAGTCTTCACCTCCTTGGATATTCTGATTCTAATTATGCTGGTGACCATGTGGATTGCAAGTCAACGCCAGGCACATGTCATTTCCTTTTACAATCCTTAGTCTGTTGGTCCTCAAAGAAGCATAATTGTGTACCACTCTCCACTACTGAAGCTAAATACATTACTGTTGGATCTTGTTGTGCTCAACTGCTATGGATGAAGCAAACCCTCAAGGACTATGACATAAACATAAAGAATGTGCCCCTCTACTGCGACAATGAGAGTGCAGTCAAGATCGCCTACAACCCAGTACAACACTCAAAGACCAAGCACATCCAAATTCCTCATCATATTCTTCGTGATCATGTGCTCAAGGGCAATATCATCATCCACCATGTGAAGACTGATGGCCAGCTAGGTAATATCTTCACTAAGCCCTTGGATCAGAAAAGGTTTTGCAAGTTGCGGTGTGAGCTAAATATCCTAGAATCTTCGAATGTTCTGTAAAAATGAACACATCCTAACACTTATGCAATATTGATGACTTAGATGTGCAACACACGAAGTAACGTTTTTTGTCAATCAATGAAGAATAACTCTCTAAGTGTGAAGAAATTAATGAAGAAATTAATTCTCATGGCCCTACGACAATTGTACGCGGCGCCTGAAATCATCATTCTAATATGGTGGGTCACGCCAGCACCAAACTTTGAAATTCTTAAAATTTGAGACTTTTCACAAATTTCTCAAAGTTTTCAAACTCTTCAATTTTTTTCGAATTCTTCACAATTTTCTGTGATGATCTTCATTGACTATATATGAGCTTTCAATGTCCTCAATAGCATTCACTTATTGCTAAGTCTTCAAGTTGGTATTTCTTCTAAGTGAATGCAATCGGACCTGTCTCCCCTCTATGCTAGGCTTAACTGAGTCCATTCCCAATTCTTCATATGTGTTCTATTTGACACTTGTTCAAAGTCCTCACTGAGTCCTTGTCAGCTAATGACTTTCCTACAAAGTCCTCAAATTTCAAACGAAAAAACCTTCACCACCCTAACTGCACCCACTACTCATGATAGGATAACCACGATCTCCACTATCTCCACCGCTTCGTACGTGGGTAGCACGTTTCATGCGAAGACGAAAGGGCAAGGGCAGTTTCGTCCGAATATTTAGCTTCAGACCGTTTTTACCTGAGCTATAAATAGCCCCTTCCCCCCTCCAGTGAAATACTCTTCTCTCACTCTCGTCTTCTCCACTCGAGCTCCAACCTAGCACCGCCGGTAGAAATCTTTGTTGCCAGTGAGGAACAACTTCACTGCCTCGACCTCGCTGTCACCAGACTAACGCCGACTATGGAACATCTCCCTCCGCCGCCGCCTTAGCTATCTGCAGTCGCCAAGTTAGGGCACTGAAGGTCTTAACCAACGAGCTTCTGTTTTTTACTTCCACAGTTCATCGAGTTCATCAAACAGGGTAATTAAAATCTTATTTTACCATCTCTGTTGATCCATTTATTTTCCTTAGATCTGTAAAATATGTTATTCCTCAGAAAGTCTTTCAGCTATGTACACCCATGTCTAGAATACTTGATAAATTTCACTAAGTTACTAAATTCTTCATGTGATTCCTCAATTGTGTAAATTTACGAATCTGCACAACACTTGAACCCAAGATCAGATTGCTTAGCCAAATTCCTCAACACTGTAGTGGTCAAATTCCTCAACTTGAGTCATTTTTCAAATTCCTCAAATCTGAGAACGCATATGACCTCTCCAAACTCTTCACACCCATACTCTGTTCACAGTACAAAATGTCGGCTAATGAATAACTAGGTTCTCGTCAACTTAACTCATTTGCAACATTTCTTGAAGAAAATATACCCATGTCATCGGATTCCTCCAGAATGCAAATTCCTCAGCAAGAACCTCAACTAAAGAAAATGGAGGATGACACAAAACAGAAGGCTGGCAAGAAGCTGGAAAAGAACACTGCGTTTGAGATCCCTGAAGATGTCTATGCTAATTACTATACATCAGATGAAGAAATACATGGGAAAGAAACAACAGCAAAACGCAAAATCAGGCTTTAGAGGATTGAACGTAGATGGGCTCAGGAGTGGAAGAAATACAAGTATGTCACTCCCAAGTATGCCAAGAAGTTTCAGAGTGAAGTTCGTCGTAACAAGAGGATAAACTGTCTACGATTTGATCGTAGAGATGAATATCTGAGTTGCGAGTTTTTGTACACAGTTAAGACAATGTGGAAGTTGTTTCGCAATTCATGCCACCAAGAACACCATGGTGTGATGGTCTCATAGCCGCGACCTATTTGGTATGGTGCATACTATGATGTGTCTTATCGAATTACCACTATCATTTATGGGTTATGCATTAGAGACAACCACATTCACTTTAAATAGGGCACCGTGTAATTCCGTTGAGATGACATAGTATAGACTAAGGTTTAAAGAAATCTAAGCTGACGTTTCTTGAAAGTTTATGGTTGCGACGCTTATATGAAAAAGTTTCAGTCTGATAAACTCGAACCCAAAGCGGATGAATGCATCTTCATAGGATATCCAAGACAGTTGGGTGCATCTCCTATCTCAGATCCGGAAGCAAAGTGTTTGTTTCTAGAAACGGGTCCTTTCTCGAGGAAAGGTTTCTCTCGAAAGAATTGAGTGGGAGGGTGGTAGAACTTGATGAGGTTATTGAACCATCACTTCAACCAGTGTGTAGCAGGGCGGAGGAAGTTGTTCCTGTGGCGCCTACACCAATTGAAGTGGAAGCTGATGATGGTGATCGTTATGCATTGGATCAACTTACTACAAACCTCGTAGGTCGACAAGGTCGCATACTATTACAGAGTAGTACGATAACCCTGTCTTGGAGGTCATGTTGTTGGACAACAATGAACCTACGAGTTATGGAGAAGCAATGGTGGTCCCGGATTCCGATAAATGGCTGGAGGCCATGAAATCCGAGAGAATCCATGTGTGAGAAAGAAGTGTAGACTTTGGAAGAACTACTTGGTGGTCGTAGGACTATTATGTAAAGATGGATATTTATAAGGAAGATAATGTTGATGGTGAAACATCATCGTTAAAAAATGCTTGACTTGTCGCAAGGGTGTTTTCCGACAAGTTCAAAGAGTTGAGTATGATGAGACTTTCTCACTCACAGCGATGCTAAAGGTCTGTTGGAATTATGTTAGCAGTTGCTGCATTATTTATGACATATTGCACATAGGATGTCAAAAGATTGTTTTCCTCGACGGAAAGGTTGTATGTGATACAACCGGAAAGTTTTGTCGATCCTGAGGATGCTAACAAGTATGCAAGCTCCAACGATCCTTCTATGGACTGGTGCAAGCATATAGGTGTTGGAATATATGCTTTGATGAGTTGATCGAGGCTTTTGGGTTTATACAAGGTTTGTGAGAAACTTGTATTTCCATAGAAGTGAGTGGGAGCACTATAGAATTTCTGATAAGTATATGTGGTTGACATATTGTGGATCAGAAGTAATGTAGAATTTTTGTAAAGCATAAAAGGTTGTTTGAAAGGAGTTTTCCAAAGGAATGCGTTTATTGCGCTACCTGAACGTTGAGCATCAAGATCTATGGAGATAGATCGAAACGCTTAATAGAAGTTTCAACAAGATGCATGCCTTGACAAGTTTTTGAAGGAGTTCAAAATAGATCAGCAAAGAAGGAGTTCTTAGTTGTGTTGTAAGGTGTGAATTTGAGTAAGACTCAAAACCCGACCGCGGCAGAATAAAGAGAACATGCGAAGGTCGTCTTCTATACCTTAGCCGTAGACTCTAAAGTATGCCATGCTGAGTACCGCACCTGATGTGTGCCTTGCTACAAGTCTGTTAAGAGGTACACAGAGTGATCCAGGATTGAATCACTGATCAGCGGTCAAAGTTATCCTTAGTAACTGATGGACTACGGATTTTTTCCGATTATGGAAGTGGTTAAAGAGTTCTTCGTAAAGGGTTACGTCGATGCAAGCTTTGACACTAATCCGAATAACTATGAGTAGTGAAACGGATTCATATGGTAGAGTAGATATTTGGAATATTTCGAATAGTACATAGTAGCAGCATCTATAAGATGACATAAAGATTTGTAAAGCTCACCCGGATCTGAAAGGGTTCAGAACCGTCGACTAAAACCTCTCTCATAAGCAAGACATGATCCCAGAACTATAAGGGTGTTGGATTCGTTAGAATCACATAGTGATGTGGACTAGATTATTCACTCTAGTGCAAGTGGGAGACTACTGGAAATATGCCCTAGAGGCAATAATAAATTAGTTATTATTATATTTCTTTGTTCATGATAATCGTTTATTATCCATGTTATATTTGTATTGATTGGAAACACAATACTTGTGTGGATACATAGACAAAACACTGTCCCTAGTAAGCCTCTAGTTGACTAGCTCGTTGATCAAAGATGGTCAAGGTTTCCTGACCATAGGCAAGTGTTGTTACTTGATAACGGGGTCACATCATTAGGAGAATCATGTGATGAACTAGACCCAAACTAATGAACGTAGCATGTTGATCCTGTCATTTTATTGCTACTGTTTTCTGCGTGTTAAGTATTTATTCCTATGACCATGAGATCATATAACTCACTGGCACCAGAGGAATACCTTGTGTGTATCAAATGTCACAATGTAACTGGGTGACTATAAAGATGCTCTACAGGTATCTCCGAAGGTGTCCCTTGAGTTAGTATGGATCAAGACTGGGATTTGTCACTTCGTGTGATGGAGAGGTATCTCGGGGGCCCACTCGGTAATACAAAATCACACACAAGCCTTGCAAGCAATGTGACTTAGTGTATGTCACGGGATCTTGTATAACGGAACGAGTAAAGAGACTTGCCGGTAAACGAGATTGAAATAGGTATGCGGATACGGACGATCGAATCTCGGGAAAGTAACATACCGAACGAGAAAGGGAATGACATACGGGATTATATGAATCCTTGACACGGAGGTTCAACCGATAAAGATCTTCGGAGAATATGTAGGATCCAATATGAGCATCCAGGTCCCACTATTGGATATTGAGCGAGGTGTCTGTCGGGTCATGTCTACATAGTTCTCGAACCCGCAGGGTCTGCACACTTAAGGTTCGACGATGTTTTATGCGTACTTGAGTTATATGATTGGTTACCGAATGTTGTCCGGAGTCCCGTATGGGATCACGGAAGTCACGAGGATTTCCGGAATGGTCTGGAAACGAAGATTGATATATAGGTTTGTCTCATTTGGTTACCGGAAGGTTTTCGGGCATTACCGGCATCGTACCGGGAATGACGAATGCGTTCCAGATTTCTGCCGGGAGGGTCCCACCCACCCGGGAAGAAGCCCAAAGGCTTTGTGGGGTCACACCAGCCCTTAGTAGGCTGGTGGGCAAGCCCAAGAGGTCCCTTGCGCAGGAAGAAGGAAAAAAACAACAAGGGAGAAAAGAGAAAAAAAAGGAGAGGAGGCGGTACAAAACAGGAGGACTCCTCCCCCTCCAAACCGATTTGGAGAGGGACTCCTCCTCCCCCTTGGGCCGAACCCTTGAGGCTCCATTGAGCCTCAAGGCAAGGTCCCTCCCCTCCCTCCTATATATACTGGGGTATTAGGGCTGATTTGAGACAACTTTGCCACGTGCTGCTCGACCCTATACCACGCAGTTTTTCCTCTAGATCGTCTTTCTACGGAGCTTAGGCGAAGCCGTGCCGAAGTAGATCATCACCACCACCGGCGCGCCATCACGCTGCTGGAGAACTCTTCTACCTCTCCGCCCCTCTTGCTGGATCAAGAAGGTGGAGATCGTCATCGAGTTGTACGTGTGCTGAACGCGGAGGTGTCGTCCGTTCAGCACTAGATCAGAACGGATCATGAGATGGATCGCAAGACGGTTCGTGCAACACATCGCGAGACGGTTCGTGGGACGGATCGTGGGACGGACCGCGGGACGGTTCGTGGGATGGTTCGTGGGGCGGTTCGAGGAACATGAAGACGTTCCACTATATCAATCGCGTTTCTTAATGCTTCCTGTTGTGCGATCTACAAGGCTACCTAGATCCAAATCTCCTCTCGTAGATACACATCACCATGATAGGTCTTCGTGTGCGTTGGAATTTTTTTCCCATGCAACGTTCCCCAACAATATCTTCTACTTCAGGGATCATGTCATTCCCAAGAATCTGACGTTCACCAGTCTCAGACCAATTGAGCGGGGTACGACACTTGCCTGAGAATGGAGCCTTGCCTGAGCTTGCTTGGAAGATGTTGTTGTATGAGAACTTGGCAAACGGGAGGCAATCTTCCCAGTTCATGCCAAAAGAAATCACAAAATCTTTGAGCATATCTTCAAGGATTTGATTGACTCTCTCCACTCGACCACTGGGCTAAGGATGGAAGGATGTGCTGAAACGGCTCTTGGTACCCATCACAGTCTGAAAGGAATCCCCGAACTTGAAAGTAAAGAGGCTTCCAGGATCTGAAAAAATGAGCATTGGAACACCGTGCAAAGAGACTATCCTTGACATATACAACTCTTCAAGCTGAGCTGCCGAGATAGATTCTTTGACTGGAAGGAAATGAGCAACTTTTGTCAAGTTGTCGATGATGAAGAAGATGGCATCATTGTCTCTCTCGGACTAAGGAAACCCAGTGACAAAATCCATCTCCACATGATCCAACTTCCACTCGGTTATGGTCAAAGGATGAAGGAGTCCTACCGTACGTTGATGCTCCGCCTTTACTCTGCTACACACATCACATTCGTTCACGAACTGAGCAATTTCGCGTTTCATGCCAGTCCACGAGAAGGTCTACTTCAGATCTTGATACATTTCGGAGCTTCCTGAATGTATCGAGAGGAGGGAATTATGGGCGTCATCCATGATAAATTTTGGAGCTCTCCCTTCAGAACGACAAGGCGGTCCTCGAAGAACAAGGTATCTCTGTCGTCAACACGGAAGCACTTATAATTCAGAATGCTCTTTGCCAAGCCAATCTTCACTTTCTTCACCATAGCATCAAGAAGTTGAGCTTGGCAGCCTTGGTCTTCCAAGGTAGGAGAAACCTCAAGATTAGTAAGAAATCCCTGAGGTACTATCTGAAGGTTGAGCTTCCTGAAAGATTCACAAAGATTAGGGTGGAGAGGCTTCAGAATGAGACTCTTGTAGTAAGCCTTTCTGCTCAAAGCATCCACAATGACATTTGCTTTGCCCGGAGTATAGTCAATCCTTGGAATATAATCTTGGATCATCTCCACCCAACGAGCTTGATGAAGATTGAGATTAGGTTGAGTGAAGATGTATTTGAAACTCTTGTGATCGGTGTAGACTTCAACCTGTCTACCTAACAAGAGGTGTCTCCAAGTAAACAAGGCATGGACCATTGCCGCCAACTTAAGATCATGAGTGGGGTAGTTCTTCTCACTTCGCTTCAACTGCCTCGAGGTATAACCAACCACTTTCTTATCTTGCATCAGGACTTCACCAAGACCTTGGAGAGAGGCAGCACAGAACACTTGATAAGGTATGGAATCATCCGGAGAGTCAAGATTCGAGTTGAGGTGAGCTCCTCTTTTGAGTGTATGGAATGCCACCTGACACTCTAGAGACCACACATACTTCACACTCTTCTGAAGAAGGTTGGACCGAGGCTTAGCAATCTTGGAGAAGTTCTCAACGAACCTTCTGTAATAGCTTGCAAGCCCGAGAAAGCTTCGAAGCTGCTTCACATTCTGAGGAGGATCCCACTAAACAATGGCCTGAACCTTTACAGGATCTACCTTGATGCCCTCGGAGAGATGATGTTCCCAAGGTACACAACTTCCTTCAACCAGTATTCACATTTGGAAAACATAGCATAAAACTTATGCTTTCTGAGCTTATCAAACACAAGCTGGAGATGTTCTTCATGCTCTTACTCAGTTTCACAAAAGATCAGAATGTCATCAAGATACACCAAGACAAATACATTCTTAAAGGGAGAGTAGATATAATTCATCATCCAGGAGAAAGTCGGAGGAGCATTGGCGAGACCAAAAGACATCACTGTTTACTCATAAGAGCCAAAGCTTGTCCTGAATGCAGTCTTCGGAATATATTCTTCGCGAATGTGGATCTGATGACAGCCCATCCGGAGATCAAGCTTAGAGAAAATCACGACCCTTTCAATTGCTCAAACAATTCATTGATTTTGCGAAGTGGATACTTGTTGCTGATTGTCTTCTTATTCAATGGACGGTAATCGATACAGAGTCGGTCCGTGCCATACTTCTTATTAAAAAATAGAACACCACAACCCCAAGGAGATGAACTTGGTGTGATCAGACACAAACGTTCTTGCTCATCAAGCTGCTTCTTCAAGTATTTCACCTCTTCGGGACCAAGTTTATAAGGATGCTTGCAGACCGATTCAGTTCCAAGTTCAAGTTCAATTACAAACTCAACTAGCCGATGCGGGGGAGTTCCTGGCAATTCTTCAGGAAAGACATCTTCATACTCATAGACCATCAGAACTTGAGAAATGGGTGAGTTTTCACCCTTCTCATTGAGGAAAAAGAGATGGATCGTGTCATCGCGAGCAGCGAAAATGATCACGTCGTCCAAAGGATGAGTCAACTTGACTTATTTGGCTTCACAATCGACAAATGCCTTGTTCATCGCCAGAAAATCCATGCCAAGGATCAGATCAATATCGGAATTCCCAAGGACAATTGGAGAAGCCAGAAAGGAATAGTTGTCCATCTTGACACTAGCATTTTGAACAAACCAACGAGAACTCATGAGCTTCCCCGGAGAAACAACATCTAAAGCCTTTGGCAACTCTTCATGATGTGAATCATGCTTAACCACAAATGGATATGATATGAAAGAATGTGATGCACCAGTGTCAAACAGAACCTTTGCAGGAATAGAATTAACTGAGAGATTACCCATGATCACATCTGAGGAGTTCTCTGCTTCAGCTACATTCACCATATCATTGCTTGGATCAAACTTCACCATAGCATTGCTGACCTGGGATCAAACTTCACCATAGCATTGCTTGGAGGACTTATTGGAGGAGGAGGCAGAAGATGCCACTGGTTGCTACACTTGTTAGAGTAGTGACCCTTCTGACCACACTTGTGACAAGTCACCTCTCATAGAGGACAGAATTGAGGTTGACTAATTCCTGACTTCTGCTGCTGAAACTTCTTCTAGAAAGTTGGGTTGGGTGGGTGGGAAGAACCATGACCACTAGACTGCTTGAACTGTTGAGGCTGCCGAGGAGGAGAAACCCACTATTTCTGTTGCTTTGGAACAACCTGAGTTGAGGAAGAGAAACTTGAGTCTATGAAATGCTTCATTGTGTTCTCAACTTTGAGGAAGGCTGACTCATCCCTGAGAGCCAAGTTGTAGAACTGGTCGAAGTCATTGGGATTGTGCAAGGCAAGGGCGAGCTACAAGTCTTCCTTGAGACCACCACGAAACTGACAAATCTTGATCTTTTGATCAGGAATGTCTTGCTTAGCATAACGAGCGAGATCCTGGAACTCCACATTGTAGTTGTACACAGACAAACTCCCTTGCTTCAAGCGCATGAATTTCTCACGCATCTCTTCCACAAAACTTGCTGGAATATAGTTAGCCCTAAATCCATGCAGAAATCATCCTAGCTGATCACTCTAACGCCTCTGGAATCATTTAATTGCTGCCACCATTCTGCTGCTTGCCCTTTGAGCAGAAAGATCGCAAACTTAAGAAAGTCCTCTGGTCTGACATTACTGCACTCAAAGTGTTTGTTCATGTCACGGAGCTAGTCATCCGCATCGAATGGCCGGACATAGGAGGTGAAGGACTTCGGCTGATTTTCCACGAATTGATTCAGAGAAGTAAACTACTGACCACCATTGTTAAAATTACCCTACTACCCTTGGTTCCTCTCTTGCAACAAATGGAGTTACATTTGAATGTTTGCATTGGTTGCAGCCATCACAACTTGCCATGCCTCATGAGGAGGAGGCGGAGGGGGTGCTACAGGGTTTGACTGCTCACCCTCATGACTTGGATTCTGGCGAGTTGGTGGAGCCATCCTGGAGACACACAACAACATTAGACCAGATATGAAAATTCAAAGATGAAGCTGAATCAATGGACAGAAATATCTGAACAAGAATTCTTAGAAACTGCACTCGAACTAAAACTAGTAAGAATGCTTCCACAATATTGTTGTCGACAACATATGATTCAAAGCCACTTGCAATTGTCAAGTATGAGCTAGGATTGCACGGAACAAATGTATATTCCCAACATACATCTCATGAAAGAATTCCTAAGTTACTAATGGAATTCCCACCTAAGAACTTCCGAAATTTCTGGTCATGCAATCAGGTCCATGGATATAAGGAGAAAATTCATCACTCAACTCTTAGCAATTACACTAACCCGTCTAGTGTATCACATTCATCAACACAAAACCAGAGATCTCAAAAACTCGTCTATCTCAAACCCTCGAAAACACTATGATACTAAGTATGGCAGTACATCCGGACGCTCTCCACTAGTATTGGGGATGCCGGACTCCTCTCACCACTACCACTATTGAAGAAATTTTGAACATCCTCCATCCTGAGATACTAACAAATCTGAACAATAACGATGTGCTCAAGAATCCCCTGGAGCTCAACACCTCAGAAGAAATCAAGTTAGACAGGATGCATGATACGTCTCCATCGTATCTACTTCTCCAAACTCTTTTGCCCTTGTTTTGTACTCTAATTTGCATCATTTTAATGGAACTAACCTGGACTGACGTTGTTTTCAGCAGAATTGCCTTGGTGTTGTTTTTGTGTGGAAATGAAAGTTCTCAGAACGTCCTGAAAATTTACGGAGAATATTTCTTGAAAATATGAAAAATACCTGCGCAAAGATCCACCGGAGGGGGTGGGCCAGTGGGCCATAAGCCCTGTAGCCGCCACCCCCTGGTGGCGGCTAGCAAGTTTGTGGGGCCCACGTGGCTCTGCCGCCCCCAATCTCAGCTCTATAAGTTCACTTTCGTCCCAGAAAAAATCAAGAGAGAAGATTTCGTCGCGTTTGCAATGCGGAGGCGCCGCCACATCCTGTTCTTCATCTTGAGGGCAAAATTGGAGTCCGTTTTGGGCTCCGGAGAGGGGAAATCGTCGCCATTGTCATCATCAACCTTCTTCCCTCTCCAATTCCATGAAGCTCTTCATCGTTCGTCAGTAATCTATTCATAGGCTCGTTGGGCAGTGATGGGTAGGATGAGATCTATCACGTAGTCGAGTTAGTTTTAACGGGGATTGATCCCTAGTATCCACTATGTTCTGAGATTGATGTTGCTACTACTTTGCCATGCTTAATGCTTGTCACTAGGGCCCGAGTGCCATGATTTCAGATCTGAAATTATTATGTTGTCACCAATATATGTGTGTTTTAGATCCAATCTTGCAAGTTGTAGCTACCTACTATGTGTTATGATCTGGAAACCCCGGAGTGACAATAACCGGAACCACTCCCGATGATGACCATAGTTTGAGGAGTTCATGTGTTCACCAAGTGCTAATGTGTTGGTCCGGTTCTTGATTAAAAGGAGAACCTTAATATCCCGTAGTTTCCTTTTTGACCCCGCTGCCATGGGAGGGATGGACAATAGATGTCATGCAAGTTCTTTTCCCTAAGCACGTATGACAACACACGGAATGCATGCCTACATCACATTGACGAATGGGAGCTAGCCACATATCTCTCCGTGTTATAACTGTTGCATGATGAATATCATCCAAACAAATCACCGACCCATTGCCTACGAGTTTGTCGTACTGCTGTTGTTACTTGTCTTGCTCTATTTCTACTGTTGTTACTAATGTCGCTTGCTACTGTTGCTACTTGTTACTACTGTCACTACTGCTGTTCCTTGCCACTACTATTACTCGTTACACTGCTGCTTCCTGCTACAATTTTGGTTTGTTGGTCATTGACGGGAAAAGACAATTTCCGTCAACGGGCAACTTTTGGCGCCATTGATACAATCGTTAGAAATAGTCTGCCGTGTCAACAGATCGTTTCTGACACCGTTGTTATCATACTACTTTGCTGACACTTTTCTTGCAGATACTAATCTTTCAGGTGTGGTTGAATGTGACACATTCAGCTGCTAATACTTGAGAGTATCCTCTCACCTCCTACTGGTGTACTAACAAATTTGGGTTGAATACTCTACCCTCGAAAACTGCCTCGATCCCACGCGCTGGTGGGTTATTGCAAGAAAATTTCTAATTGTTGAGCAATCGAGAACAACATTCGTCTAGCTATTGCCAGAGAGTGCTAGTCAATATTTTTCTGGTGCCATTTCCGGGGAGTGCTAGCAGCATTCTTCTGGTGCCGTTGCAGGGGAAGGTCTGTTGTCACAGAGTCAACATTTTTCTGGCGCCGTTGCTGGGGAGGTATTGCTATATTCTCTGAGTCACTTGGGATTTATATTTGCTGATCACTATGAAGAATCTAAAGGATCCAAAAACGAAAGTCTTGCCCTCAACTACGAGGGGAGGTAAGGAACTGCCATCTAGCTCTACACTTGATTCACCTTCAGTTATGAGTAAGTTTGCGACATCACCTCATGCTAGAAATCTTGATATGTCGCCTGTGCTTGATGATGCTTATGATGCTACTGCTAGAGATGCTATGCTTGATACTATGCCTGATACTGCTTTGCCTGATACTACTAGAGATGCTTTGCCTGATACTGCTAGAGATGCTATGCCTGATGATGCTAGAGATGCTATGCCTGATACTGCTTTGCCTAATGATGCTAGAGATGCTATTATGCCTGATGATGCTATGCTTGATACTGCTAGAGACACTACTTTTCCTGATGTTCCACTAGGGGTATTCCTTGATGCTCATATTGCTAGAGTTACTGCCAATGCTCGTGACGCTTCTGAAACTGCCGATACTATTGAGATAGAACCTGCTTTTGCTCCTGCTAGATCTAGCTCTCCTAGATATGAATTGCCTGATATACCTCAGGGTTACGTTATGGAGGGAGAGATAGCTGAGGATTTTCTTGCGTGTAAGGATGCCTATGACGCTGAGAAATTACTTCTCAAGTGGAAGGAAAAATCTCTGAAAGCTAGGATGAAATACGACCCGAAGTTTGCCACTTCACCTATCTTTATCACCGATGAGGATTATGAATTCTCTGTCGACCCTAAGATAATCTCTCTAGTCGAATCTGATCCTTTTCACGGTTATGAGTCTGGGACGGTCGTAGCCCATATTACCAAACTGCACGATATAGCCACCCTTTTCACTAGTGAGGAGAAGATCCGCCACTACTACATCCTTAAGTTGTTTCCTTTATCTTTAAAGGATGATGCTAAAGCCTGGTTCACCTCTCTTGCTCCTGGATGTGTGAGTAGTCCCCAGGATATGGTCTATTACTTCTGTGAGAAATATTTCCCTGCCCATAAGAAGCAAGCTGCCTTGCAGGAAATATACAACTTTGCTCAACTCCAAGAAGAGAGTCTCCCACAAGATTGGGGGAGGCTCGTCCAGCTACAAAATGCTTTGGCTGATCACCCTCTTAAGAAGAACGAGATACTTGATATCTTCTATAACGTACTTACCGATGCCTCTAGAGACCACCTAGATAGTTGTGCCGGTTGTGTTTTTAGGGAACGAACTATAGAACAAGCTGATACCCTACTGAATAACATCTTGATCAATGATAATGCTTGGACTATTCCCGAACCACCTCCTAAGCCAACTCCGAAGAAAAGAGATATTATATTCCTCAGTCCCGAAGATATGCAAGAAGCCAAGAAATCTATGCAAGAGAAAGGCATTAGATCTGAAGATGTAAAAAATCTACCACCTATTGAAGAGATCCATGGTCTCGATAACCCGATACAAGTAGTAGAAGTGAATTCTCTGCGTAGGTTTGATGAGAGTGATATTCCTTTTGACAAGCCTGCTAGCCTATGCTTTGATGAATTTGACAACTTTGTTGCCAAACAACAGAGTTTCAATGATTATGTTAGGAGACACTTGGAACAAAGTACTCGTATGCTTAGCCATTTAAGTGCTTGTGTAGACAGAAATGTCAATGATTTGAAGCTTCTGAGTAAACATGCCTCTATGATTACTACTCAGGTAGAACAAGTACTTAAAGCTTAGAAGGACTTGCTCAATGAATTAAATGACAACTCTGTCAGAGTCATTACTAGAGGAGGCAAAATGACTCAGGAACCTTTGTATCTTGAAGGTCATCCTAAGAGAATTGATCAAGATTCTCAAGGAATTAATGCTGATACACCCAATCATCCTAAGGAGAAGAAGATGGATGATAGAAACCTACATGCTAGTTCACCAAATATTGTCACACCTGAAGAACCTAATGATATTTCTGCATCTGATGCAGAAACACAATCTGGTGATGAACATGAACCTGGTGACAATATGGATAGTGATGTTCATAATAATGCTCAACCTAGCAATGATGAGGATGTGGAGATTGAACCTACGATTAATCCTGATAACCCACAACCTAAGAGATACGATAAGAATGATTCACTGCTAGGAAGCATGGTAAAGAAAGGGAGCCATGGGTTCAGAGATCTATGCCCTTTCCTCCTAAGCCATCCAAGAAAAAGGATGATGAGGATTTTGAGAGCTTCGTTGAGATGATAAGACCCATCTTTCTGCAGATGCGGTTAACTGATATGCTCAAAATGTCTCTGTATGCCAAGTACATGAAGGATATCGTGACTAATAAATGGAATATACCAGATCTTGAGATCTTCACCATGCTTGCCAATTACACTTTCAAAGGTGGAACTCCTAAGAAACTTGGTGATCCCAGAGTGCCCACTATACCTTGCTCCATTAAAGGACACTACGTAAGAACTGCCTTATGTGACCTTGGAGCCGGTGTTAGTGTTATGCCTCTCTCTATCTTTATCGTATACTTGAATTGGATAAGTTCACACCCACTGAAATTTCTCTGCAAATGGCCGATTAATCAACTGCTTTCCCTATCGGCATTTGCGAGGATGTGCGTGTTGTGGTTGCTAGCACCACTATCTTAAAAGACTTTGTTATCTTGGATATTCCCGAGGATGATGCCATGGTTGTCATCCTCGGAAGACCCTTTTTAAACACTGCATGGGCTGTTATAGATTGCAACAAAGGCAATGTCACTTTCCATGCCAACGGTAATGAGCACACAGTGCACTTTCCGAAGAAACGATATCAAGTACATTGCATCAATGCTATCGAAAAGACTTCATTGATTCTTATTAGGAGCTTTGAATGCCCTATTCCTCGTGTCAAGATGAAGTATGATTTGCTTGTTGGGGAGATACATATCCCCATTGAGGTGACTTTGTGGCTATTTGACAATTCTCCGTTCTCTCTTGCGATTCGAGAAGGTTTTGTCATGAGGACTTGATCAACCCCATTGACGGATTTCTTTCGATGACCATGAAATGGATGAATCCAAGAGTCACATACCTCTGTTTTGAGCTTTCATTTTCTGTTGCTTAGAAGGAAAATGATAGATTTAGTCTAGTTTTTCCTATTTTCTGTTTTAGCGTCCCGGAGAAAAATACCCCGAAAATAAAAGTTCTCCGATGGTCCTGAAAATCTAGAATGATTTTTTCTGGAATATTTGAAAAATACTGGGCCTGAGAGCTGGCCTGGGGGCCAGACCAGTGGGCCACAAGCCCTGCAGCTGCCGCCCCCCTGGTGGCAGCTTGCAAGCTTGTGGGGCCCACAGGGACCCCCTCAGCTCATTCCAGCTCCCATCCTCTTCTTCCACCTACAGGAAAAATTGTTTCGCAACTCAAATCCGTGTTCTTGCTCATTTGGCTGTGATTTTCGATTTCCTTGCTCAAAGCACCATTCTCCAAACCGTTTTGGGGAAATTACTCCTGGGTAAGTGACTCCTCCATTGGTCCAATTAGTTTATGCTCTAGTGCTTTATCTTTCGCGTATTCTTGCTACCTTGGTGACTCTGTTCTTGAGCTAGAAATGTTGATTTTAGCTAGTCCGAAGTACTTTTAGCGCGTGATACGGTCTCTAGGCACTAGTAGGAGTAGTTTCTACAAGGTGTGGTTGGTCTTCATTCTCTTTTATCTTGAACTTCAAAAATTTCAGCAAAAGGAAATTATGTTCAGGAGGAAGTTTCATGGTGGTTCCCCATGTAAGAAGGGTCCCCGTCTTTCTTTTCGGGAGCCCGAACCTTATCAACTAAGGGACGCACCGGTACAACCATGTGAATGGCCTTCCGATGAGTTCATGATCGAAGCAGGTTTTAAGGATGAGTTTGATACACTTGTCCGCAATGCCGGGTTAGAAGAATTCCTCTCAGATAAATGTGAACAGTATGCTATGCTCACTGCCTCTTTTGTGCGTAGATTTAAATTTTTAGTTGGTCGTGACTCATCCATACTGTTTGATCTGTACGATAATTCCTACGCCATGGATTTGGAGGATTTCAATAGGATTTGCAAGATACCCGATGGGGATAGTATTAATGATCCTTCTAAATCTTCGGTCAGCGACTTTGTCTCCAGTATAACTGTTGGAGAAACCAGAGATATCACGCAAGCCACCATAGGAAGCATCCATTTCCCTGCCTTGGACTACTTTGCCCTCTTCATAGATAGGTGCATTAACGGCAAGGGTGCACACTGTCACCTATGCGCTTCCGACCTTAGTATCCTTAAGAGCGCAGTAACAGGTGACAGGAGCTTCAATATGGGAGCTATAATAGCAAGGAGGCTGAATGATAATGCCATTGAGGGGGATTTCTTTGGTGGAATTTATGCTACACGCTTAGCAAATTTTCTTGGAGTATCCATCCGTCCAGTAGACCCTCCTCTCCGTACAACCTACCTTGATCGTGTCGCTCTAACACGCTACCAGTTCCTTGAGAGAGATCATGGATCCCTCCTATACCACTTGATATTTAACCGGCAGCTTGTTTTCCATATTACCCTTCCTGCTCCTGCATTCTTTGACTTTCAGGTAAAACAAAGATACTACATAACCATAGGAGAGGCAGAGGTGTATGATAGGGAGGCGATGGCTGCTCGACTTCGTGAGGTAGCTATTCAGGCAGTGGCTGCAGCACTCCCGTATAACACCCATTATGATTTTGGGTTTCGACAGGACCATCCTTGGGAGTAGACCAAACTAGGCCAACAACCTAAGCTTGGGGGAGTACGTGTTCTCACCGACCTTACATTCGTGCTTATTCTTTCACTTTGTTAGTCGGTGTTTACACTTTGCCACTTTATTATCCATGCTAGTTTATTTTCGTTTTCTTGTTTTCTTGTTTTGTGTCCTTTTGAGAAAACCCAAAAAGATTTTCCTTTCTTCTTTTGCTTGTTGGGAGCTTTCCCGTGTAAATAGTTTTCTTTTTCTTTGGGTCAAGGTAGAAGATATTGGTTACAATGTTTAGTGGTTCTTGCATACATACCTGTTTAGCTTTCAAAGAGCCATATTACTTTGTCTTCTCCTTTGTGTTTGCCTGCAGATTCAGCTTAGTCCAATGCTCTTATTATTGTACACATCGTTCGATCGTGCAAATGAAAGGCAATAATGATGATATATGATGAATGATTGAGACTGGAAAAGCTGGTATGAACTCTATCTATTTTGTTTTTGTAAATATGACTAGCTTGTCATGCCTGATTCAGCTTTGTTGTGAGAGAACCATGTTTGCATTGACAAATTAGAGAGCATAGTTTCTGATGCCATGCTTAACTAGCTGAGGACTTATAATGGTTTGTCTTGATTGCCAACATAGATTTTGAGATGACTATGATGTAGTATGATAGGATGGTATTCTCCTTTGAATGATTCAAGTGGCTTGACTTGGCGCATGTTCATGCATGTAGTTGAAACAAAATCAACGTAGCCTCTATGATGTTCGTGTTCATGGTGATTTATATCCTGTTCATGCTTGCATTCAATGTTAGTCAAACTCATTGCATCTTGATGACTGTTGTCGCTCTCTAGTTGGTCGTTTCCCAGTCTTTTGCTAGCCTTCACTTGTACTAAGCGAAATACTGCTTGTGCATCCCCTTCCATAAACCCAAAAGTTTTTCCATGAGAGTCCACCATACCTACCTATTTGCGGTATCTACCTGCCATTCCAAGTAAATTTGCATGTGCCACTCTCTAAACCTTCAAGAAATAATCTGTTTTGCATGCCCGAACCGCTCATGTGGTGACAGGGGGCTATTGGTATCTTCCATGCTAGGAGTGTTATCCTCGACATGTGTTTATTCACTGTCACTCACGAGAAAGGAGCCGGTAATTGGAATGCCCAGTTCCACGCTTAAATCGAAAACATAACTGTAAAACAAGACTCCCCCCGGATTGATGTTAGTAGGACGGTACCCGAGGATTCGGCTAGCCGTGGAGTGTGATTGATTGGTGGTGGGGGAGTTAAAACTTTACTTTTCTGTTTGGGAACCGCCTATAGCATGAGTAGCATGGAATATGTTGAGAACTCTTGGTCATTCCGTTGACAATGAAAGCATGCCACCCAAAATTATTATCTCTGTTTTCAAAGCTTGAGCTCTGGCACCTCTTCAAATCAATGCTTCCCTCTGCGAAGGGCCTGTCTATTTATTTTCCTGTTGAGTCATCCTCCTCTTATATCAGCACCAATTAGAGAGCACCTCTGTCATTTTTATGCTTTGCTTTTGATTGATATTGAGTATGACTATGACTGGATCTTCGTTGCTATGAATTACAATGTTTAGTTAGCCCTTGATCTTTGGAAGTGCTCTGCATTTATGTTTTGCGGTCTCAGAAAGAGCTAGCGAGATACCACCTATTCATATTAATTCATGCTTGTTTTTATTGAAGTGTTGGTATTTCAAACTCATTATTATTTGCTTGTTAGCTGATTATGTCATTGATATTAGTTTACCGTGAGACCTTTGTGTCACTTGCTTATGTGGTTAACTTGTGATCTTGTTGAAATTCTGGTTATGAGTTAGACATAGTTGCAACAACAAGATCAAACAGAGTTTGTCAAAGTTTTTCTTTCTCTCTCAGTTTGTCAACTGAGTTGCTTGAGGACGAGCAAGGTTTTAAGCTTGGGGGAGTTGATACGTCTCCATCGTATCTAGTTTTCCAAACTCTTTTGCCCTTGTTTTGGACTCTAATTTGCATGATTTGCATGGAACTGACCTGGACTGACGCTGTTTTCAGCAGAATTGCCTTGGTGTTGTTTTTGTGCAGAAATGAAAGTTCTCAGAACGTCCTGAAAATTTACGGAGAATATTTCAGGAAAATATGAAAAATACCTGCGCAAAGATCCACCGGAGGGGGTGGGCTAGTGGGCCACAAGCCCTGTAGCCGCCACCCCCCTGGTGGCGGCTAGCAAGCTTGTGGTGCCCACGTGGCTCTGCCGCCCGCAATATCAGCTCTATAAGTTCACTTTCGTCCCAGAAAAAATCATGAGAGAAGATTTCGTCGCATTTGCAATACGGAGGCGCCGCCACATCCTGTTCTTCATCTGGAGGGCAGATCTAGAGTCCATTTTGAGCTCCGAAGAGGGGAAATCGTCGCCATCGTCATCATCAACCTTCTTCCCTCTCCAATTCCATGAAGCTCTTGATCGTTCATGAGTAATCTATTCGTAGGCTCGCTGGGCGGTGATGAGTAGGATGAGAACTATCATGTAATCGAGTTAGTTTTGATGGGGATTGATCCCTAGTATCAACTATGTTCTGAGATTGATGTTGCTACTACTTTGCCATGCTTAATGCTTGTCACCAGGGCCCGAGTGCCATGATTTCAGATCTGAAATTATTATGTTGTCACCAATATATGTGTGTTTTAGATCCGATCTTGCAAGTTGTAGTTCCCTACTATGTGTTATGATCCGGCAACCCCGGAGTGACAATAACCGGAACCACTCCCGGTGAAGACCATAGTTTGAGGAGTTCATGTGTTCACCAAGTGCTAATGCGTTGGTCCGGTTCTTTATTAAAAGGAGAACCTTAATATCCCGTAGTTTCCTTTTGGACCCCGCTGCCACGGGAGGGATGGACAATAGATGTCATGCAAGTTCTTTTCCCTAAGCACGTATGACGACACACGGAATGCATGCCTACATCACATTGACGAACGGGAGCTAGCCACATATCTCTCCGTGTTATAACTGTTGCATGATGAATATCATCCAAACAAATCACCGACCCATTGCCTACGAGTTTGTCCTACTGCTGTTGTTACTTGTCTTGCTCTGTTGTTACTGTTGTTACTACTGTCGCTTGCTACTGTTGCTACTTGTTACTACTGTCACTAGTGCCGTTCCTTGCCACTGCTATTACTCGTTACACTGCTGCTACCTGCTACAATTTTTGTTCGCTGGTCGTTGATGGGAAAAGACAATTTCCGTCAACGGGCAACTTTTGGCGCCATTTATACAATCGTTAGAAATAGTCTGCCGTGTCAACAGATTGTTTCTGACACCGTTGTTATCATACTACTTTGCTGACACTTTGCTTGCAGATACTAATCTTTCAGGTGTTGTTGAATCTCACACATTCAGCTGCTAATACTTGAGAGCATCCTCTCACCTCCTACTGGCGTACCGACAAATTTGGGTTGAATACTCTACCCTTGAAAACTGCCTCGATCCCATGCGCTGGTGGGTTATTGCAAGACAATTTCTAATTGTTGAGCAATCGAGAACAACATTCGTCTAGCTATTGCCAGAGAGTGCTAGTCAACATTTTTCTGGCGCCGTTGATGGGGAGTGCTAGCAGCTTTCTTCTGGTGTCGTTGCAGGGGAAGGTCTGTTGTCACAGAGTGAAGTCACCAAGACAGAACTCCGTCACATCGGTGTCATATAGATTCCAAAAATATCTGCATGATCCTAAATTTTTTTTGAGCAAGAAGAGGATTCAAATCAAAATTTCCTAAGTCGTGAACCTCACGAGAGCATAGATGAGGAGAAAAAGAAACCTACTCTCCAATATAACTAGGACTCAAAATAGTTTTCACTAGACTCGACTCGGCCAAGTTCGATCAACCAAAGGCTCCTATGGTCGTAAGGCTCTGATTACCAACTTGTAACATCTAAGATGCGGCTCTTTCCTTATTTGGGGGTGGCGCCTCAAAAGGAAAAGGGGCGCATCGAAGCGTTTCGCAAGAATGGTAAACATTGCAATACATACAAGAGGGATGAGTATAATATTTGGCTTACACTCGCCACAAATTAAGTTACAAGATCCACATAATATTTATTCAAATCATTCAGAAGGCAGGGTCCGACTACGAACAAGATAAATGACAAAAGCAATGTTGCTGCCTCACTAGGACCACGATCACGACCAAGGACCTCTAGTCATTGGGATACGTCACGTGCAGCCGGCCACTGTCCTCATCAAACTCCCACTTCAGTTGGGTATCCTCAAAATCATATTTATCCGGGGTACCTGTACCTGTGGGTGGTTGTAGTAATTTGTGAGCCACAAGGACTCAACAATCTCATGACCATGGCAACGAATCTAAGTAAGTTGTTGGGTAAGGATGGGGTATGTGTTTGAGTTTGCAGCAGCACTAAGCATTTATGGTGGCTAACTTATGTTGTACACGATGTAATTTAGTGGCCTACGCATGACGGCCACAACTAAAAATGATCACTAACTGATCCTGAACACCTACTTACGTCAGTCATAACCCCACCGTGTTCTCGATCAGAGAAGGAACTCTGAAGGAAACAATCACGGTTACGCACACACTTGGTAGGTTTTAATTAATTTACTTTAAGTTATCTAGAACTAGATGTTAACAAAGTTTCCATGTTTTGCACATAACCGCGGGCACGACTTTCTGAAAGATTTAATCCTAGAGGGGTGCTCCAACTAATCCATCACAAATTACCACAGGCCGCATAAAAATCCTCGATCGCGAAACTCGCGATCTCGTCGGATTCCATAGTGGAAAACCTCAATTCCGAGAAGACACAAAGTCTCACCGGAATCCCAATGCACAAGAGATATCGTTAAGGAAAGACAAGTCCAGACAGACCGCCCGACGTGTCGACGAACCCGACAGGAGCCGCCTATCTCGTTCTCAGGACACGATAGATGAGTCACACTATGAGCTAAACCAAACCTCGAGTTGCCCCGTGGTGGCCCCATAGTCTGCCCGTTTTGGACCAACAATTATGAGGAGCACTGGCCCGGGGGATTGATTAAGTTTCCTAGGGGTAGCTATGCCCTATGCTTTAATTATTAACTTTTTAGCAAATTTAACACGAAAGTTGGGTGTTGCCAGACAAGCCTTAACACTAAACGATTTACCAAGGGGGTCCCCATAACAACCCCGAACGTGTTAGGAGCGCTCAGTTATGGAATAAAACACCGGTAGCCGAAACTAAGGCGGCAAAAGCGGAACAAAACACCACGCAATAGGCCAGGCCTTCCGACTTTTACTAAGTATATTGGTGCATTAATTAAATAGAATTTAAACTAAGATGATAATAAACTTCCCATGTTATCTCATGGACCAGCTTCCACCTACAACTAGCAATGCTATAAGAGGGTTGAGCAACACTAACTTAGCCAATCAATATTTTTCTAGGAGGTGAAGGTTAGAGGTTTCATAGCAATGTTTGGAGGCTTAATTATCAGGTTGTAGGAAGCGGTGAATAATGACAGAAATGGTTCAACTAGGCATAACAAAGTTAGAAACGATGTCAAGGTCACGATCATCTTGCCCGTGAGATCTTCAGATGGAAACTGCTCTTGATCTTCCTAAATGTCCATAACAAAATCCTCGAACTTGTTCTGAGAAACCAATGCTACCCACAAGAAATAACCAGCCAATAAACACCAGAAAGTGACAATGATATAAGCAACATGATGCATGTGTGGCATGAAAGGAAGCATGACATTTCTATACTAGTCATCTTTCATGCATTACTTGAGTTATTACTATTCTGGACAAAACCTCGAGTTAACTTATTTATACATGCATGATCATGGAAGGAATGGATGCATCATGAGAAAACAGTGCAAAAACATATAAAGAACGTCGCGAACCGAGTTACGTACCTCTCGAAAACTACAAAACAAGATAAGGCTAAGGAGACATAACAACAAAATACCGGTAGCTATGGGCACCCACTTGGCATTCCATGGTTGCCACAGGAAGAAGCATAAAATTCCAGGTGGTAAAGAGCTAAAGAACTCATCAAGCATAGCTCACGGAAAGCCCAAAACAATATAGCACACAATCTGCCCACTAACAGCATCTTACCACTTTACTCACAAGAATTAAAGTAGCTACATCCCACCTTAAGGCATGAATTTTGACAGATCTGTAGAGGAACACAAATGCAAACAATCACTAGTTCAGTGCTTGGACTAAAATCCCACCGAAAACTTACTAGCATCCAATCAACACGGCATGAAAATACTAGCACAATCTCAGACTTAGTGAAAATTTACAGATTTTCACTTGCTGCCATTTCAACAGAATAACAAATTTTGACAAAGAATAAAACTATGATGCAAGTCCTATGAACAATCTTGTGGCACCAAGTTGTAGAGGGGTTCAACCACTACAATTCATGTCATTGGTGCAACCACCAAAGATCAATGCAATCATGGGAACCATGCTCACAACAGGGAAAGAAAAATGACAGTCCCAACACTTCGAATTATTTCTAGCTATGCAAACAACAATATTTTATCACTTGAAAACATCAAGGGATCCACTTATCTAATGGAGTATCATGCCAAATAAAAATACTAGGCCCTAGTCTTCACAAAAAGCTATAACTTTCATGTTGACACAAACTTCAAAGCATGCACACAATAATTCGTACAAAAATGACAAAATGCGACCTCATCACAAAATGACATTTTTTGCAAACTTGCTCAAAAGTGAATTCCAATGCCACCATTGTATTCGCTGGGAAATTCTGCCTGAAAACCATATATCATACTCCTATATTACTGTAGATAAATCTCACACAAAATGCAATGAGAAACCCCACACAATTCCATTAGAACTATAAGTCAAAACTTATGCAGCACCTCACGGCACTGGAGGAAGCTTTTGACAGCTTGGTGGATGACTTAGTAGCCGCACGTATGGATGCTACTGAGGCTTGCACTCCAAATAGGACTAAGCGTGTGCGTCCTACGCCACCTCTGTCATACCCCTCATCCTCCGCTTCATATGCACTGTTCGTTCAATCCTCAGCCCGCCAATTGCCTTCCGTTGAGGAGTTTAACCAAGTTATTGCTCCTACCCCTATTAGAGTTGCACTTCCTGCTAGCACCATACCCGATGCACAGATCCGTGTCACTCATCTAGAGCCTATATCGGAGGAGGGCGAGTCCGAGGCACCTTGTTTGGGACTTACCCTTGGCAGACAGATCAATATTTCGCCCACCTCGAGCCAGAGCACGGTTCGACAACACGTCACGACGACTTGTATGATTTGTATGATATATCTGCTTGCATTTAGGCTTGGAGAATAGTAGTTTTTTTGCGTCATATATAATTTGGAGAAGTGCATTATCCTAAATAACACATGAGGAATGTGTATGCACATCGTGAGTGATGTATTGTATAATTATGCTTGCTTGTAAAATATGTATCATGCGGTCCTTCTCCGTACGCGACGATGTTTTATGGAAAAATGTTTGCAGTATCATATTTTGGCTTGCAAAATTAATTTTCTTCATTGCTCGGGTTTTACTCATTTGATTTTTGCAACAACACCCCAGAGTAAAAATGCATCGTCCCTCGACTCGCTCCATGCCCAGTCCATCAAAGGAAAATTATTTCACATAGACAAGCAACAATATCCCACAAGGTCACTCAAGTGAACAAGACAGTGACTCACCTTTCTCATAAGTTTGCCGCCTCTACGAACAAAGTCAATAGGAACACCAGGAAATGATGAATCAGCTTATTTGAGCCTTGAAAATCACCGTGTACCTCATCAACCACACTCCAAATAATCTGAGCTGCAAAAGTCCCATCCCACGGTTTTCTCTCACTCGGATAAGCCCTTGGAAGCACAAGATTGGCTGCGCGACATCTAGAGAAAAATAATTATTCCCAACATTCAGACCACGAGAAGGTATTATGCGTGCCACATCATATAACCGGAGCAGCCGCATCTTGGTGGGAAAATTTTCTGTCCGTACACAGAAATGAAAACATTATTACCTATGAGGAATTCAAGGAATATTTTCATGGAGCGCACATTCCCAACAACGTCATGAAAATAAAGAAGAGAGAATTTGAAGACCTCAAACAGTGAAGTTCAACTATAATGGAATATCTGGATTAGTTTAACCGGTTAACTCGCTATGCTAATGATGAGTGCATGACGCAAAACAAGAAATGGAGAAGTACTTAGATGGACTCGGACCAGCATTAAAATGTCAACTTATTATCCACACAGTTCCTGATTTCAAGTTACTCGTTGACAAGGCAATCATACTTGAAATTGAATGTCGCAATTTGGATGAAACTTGCAAGCGCCATCACAATAATTCTTCGTAGACGCGGAAGACAAATTTTAAGAAAAATGCAGCACCACGAGCTCCAATTTCACCTCCCCATCTGAACAATAATTACCACACAAGGAACAAGGAGTTCACCTATCGCCCATGCATTACGTGTTTCGCCTGTGGAGAAGAAGGACATTATGTCAGGAAGAGCCCAAAGCAAGGAAACATGGCTCCCATGCTGAACAACCACAGTTACAACTTAGCTCCAAAGTGTAACAACTTTAACCCCAAGAACAACCACAGGTAGGGCCACGTGAACCATGTGGCCAAGGAAGAGGCTCTAAGTGCACGTGGCATTGTACACGGTAAGTTCCATGTCAATGGAATTCCGGCCATGGTTTTGTTTGATTGTGGAGCTTCCCATTCGTTCATTTCGAAAAGGTTTGCCTTGAAGCACAATTTTTCGATTCTCCCTTTGGAAAACTCAATGACTATCAAGACCCTGCGAGTATAGAGAATTCCTCGGAGTTACTGCCAAGGTGTAACCATTGAAATCAAAGTGTTAAAATTTTGGGCAAATATTATTGAGATAGCAAACAATAGTCTGCATATTGTTCTGGGGATGGATTGGTTAAATACAAACAAAGGTTTTATCGACTGCTTCAATCGGACTGTGACCCTCACCTATCACCACGGGGAGAAAGTAAAGGTTGCAACCATGGAGAGACCAGCGCCACCTCAAGCAAGGCTAAATAAAGTTGATATTTCAGAACTGAGAAAAGTCCCACTAGTCTATGAATATCCAAACGTAATTCTAGAAGCATGTATGGTGCCTGATCGGGAAATAGAGTTTGTCATTAAACTAGCACCCTGCACCACTCCAATTTACAAAAACCTTATTGGATGGCACCAACCGAATTGGTAGAATTAAAGAAGCAAATCCAAAAATTACACGACAAAGGTTATATGAGGCCCAGGTGCTCACCATGGGGATCACCGGTATTATTTGCTAAGAAAAGGAACAAGGCTATGCACGGATTACTGAGCTCTCAAAATGGCCACCATAAAAAAATACCCACTACCGCAGATAAATGACTTGTTCGACCAGCTCGCACAAGCCAAGATCTTTTCCAAGATTGATTTAAGGTCGGGGTACCATCAATTGAAAAAATGATCAAAAGATGTACCCAAAACAACATTTACCTCCAAATACAGATTATATGAGGTCAGGGTGTAGCCCGGACACATTTTGTGCATCTCATGAACAAAGTATTTATGAAATATATGGACATGTTTGTTGTGGTATTCAGTGATGACATATTGGTTTATTCCAAGATGCGAGAGGAACACGCACGACAACTCAGGATCGTACTGGGAGAACTATGGAAACATCAATTGTACACCAAATTCAGCAAATGTGAATTTGGTTGAAAAGAAGTCGGCTTTCTTGGACACGTATTGACCCAAGAAGGTATTGCCATAGACTCAGATAAAGTCAAGGCGATACTTGGATGGAAACAACCAGACAATGTGACTGGTGTCTGGAGTTCTCTAGGGATGGTTGGATATTACAGAAGATTTATTGAAGGCCTTTACACCATAGCCAAACCGATGACACAATGACTCAAAAAGGATAAGAAATTTGAATGGACCGAAGCCTGCGAGAAATTTTCCAACAATTGAAGAAGAGATTAACTATGGCATCTGTATTAATCGTACCAAATTTACCCAATTTTTTTAAAGTACACTACGATGCATCCAGAAAAGGCCTCGGATGTGTACTAATGCAAGAAGGAAATGTCGCAGCCTAAGCCTCAAGGTAACTCCAACGACATGAGGAAATTTATCCTACTCATGATCTGGAATTAGCAATAGTAATTCACGCCCTCGAGGAATGTTGACACTTCCTACTTGGAAACCTTGTGAAATATAGGCTGTGCGTACCTAACCAAGAGGACCTTAAGACGCTAATTTTGGAATAAGCTCATACACCCTACTCAATCCACCTAGGAGGCACAAAAATGTACGAGGATATTCAAGAGAAATTTTGGTGGCATGGCATGAAAAGAGATATAGCCTTGTTCATTGCACGTTGTGACTCTTGTCAATGCATTAAAGCAGAGCACCAGAAACCAGCAGGGCTGATAAAACCACTCAAGATACCAGAATGGAAACGGGATGATATAGGAATGGATTTTATTGTTGGGATACCCAACTCGTGACATGGGCACGATGCCATATGGGTCATCATTGACTTGCTCACCAAGGTGGCCCACTTCATCCCCGTAAAGGACACTTACTCCACGCAGAAGCTAGCATGGCTTCATCTCGACTGCATTATCTGTTTACATGGAGTCCCGGAGACCATAATGTCTGACAGAGGCACTCAGTTCACCTCCAGATTTTGGGATCCCCTACAATAAGTATTAGGAATACATTTGGTGTTTAGTACAGCATATCACCCCTAGACATGAGGCCAGACCGAACATGTGAATCAAATCTTAGAAGACATGCTAAGGGCATGTGTTCTTACATATGGAGCGAATTGGGAGGATAGTCTTCCATATGCCGAGTTTTTATATAACAACAGTTATCAGTTGAGTCTACAGATGTCCCCTTTGGAAGCCTTGTATGGACGAGGATGTCGCACCACTAACTTGGTCAAAGATCGGAGATAGCCGTATCTTTGGCCCGGAAATGCTCCAAGAGGCCGGGGAAAAGGTTAAGCTCATCAGGGACAGACTCAAAGTAGCCCAGAGTCATCAAAAGAGTTATTATTATCAAAAGCATCGAGACATCAGTTTTGAGCCAACTGAATATGTTTATCTCCATGTATCTCCAATGAGAGCTCTACAAAGATTTAAAGTCAAAGGAAAGTTGGCACCTCGATTTATCGGACCCTTCCATATAAATGCACGAGAGGCAAGCTAGCCTACCAACTAGACCTACGTTCTCAATTGTGAGACGTCCACGACGTGTCTCACATATCACAATTGAGAAAGTGTGTGAGCAACCCGGATAAGCGAGTACCGCACGAGAGCATAGACATTCGGCCAGACATCGCTTATCGAGAACACCTAGTCGAAATCTTGGAGGTGTCTGAAAGGAAGACACGTCACAAGGTAGTCTAATTTAACAGAGTACAATGGAGCAATCACACCGAAGACGAGGCAACATGGGAAAGACATGAATTCGTGAGAGATGAATTCCATAGCTATTGGAAGCACAACTGAAATCTCGGGAAGAAAGTTTTCCTAAGGGGGTAGGTGTTGTAACACCCCAGACATTTTAATTTCTTTTAACAGAAGCTTTTATTATTTTAAAAGAGAGTTATTGGAATTTTTGTGAAACTTATTTTTGAAAACTACTTCTGGAGAGAAAACCTCTTATAAAATTTTCATGAGTTTGCTTTTGATTTTAACGTTCATATATGATTCTTCCAAGATAGAAATTTTTGATGTGGGATTTTATTTTATTTTTCTAAAAACCACATTTGAGACTATAGGCTAAGGGTCTCCCTTTTGAAAATTCTCTTTTCACTTCTTCCCATACCTTTAAAAAAATCACTTCTAATAATCCTCCCCTATCCCAAGACCTCATTCAAACTAGTTCTTCAAAACTCTAATTTATTTCATATTTTTATTTTCTCTGAAATAGGTTAAAAACAATTTGTAAATTTATTTTGGGGGCATTGCACTTTTCAAAGGATCTCATAGCTGCCTTAGGATTTTGACCCCAAATAAATTTCCCTAGCTACTCCTTAGTACCCTCAACCCAATTACCCAAAAACCTGCTACCCTCTAGTTCAAAATTTTGAAACTGAATTTGAAGGAAGTTTGAACCAGATTTTTATTTCTTGCTGAAGACCCATCTTCCTCTTCTTCAAAATTTTTGAGAAAATTGAGGGAGCCTCTAGATGCAATGAAAGACCATCTCACCAAGTTTCAGCCCTAGTAAAATTTTCTAAATGCCATTGGTATTTTGCCGAGAACCTAGTGGGTAGTGATGCAATCTTTAGTGAAATTCGAGCCCAATCTCACCAGTGCTCACCCTTGGCCGCTTCCTCTTGTTTTCCAAGCCTAACCAGTGTGCCGCACGATCCTTTGGCCGCTTCTGCTTGTCAATGGTGAGCAGGGACAACAGCACTAACCTCACCCGCGACAGAAGTGGTACTCATTACAGCTGCCAGGGGCACTTCTGGTTGGACGGCGCTGCCTAAAGCCCGGGAGTACTCCGCGTGTCCGTCCACGATCTACAAGACAGTCGGCAAGCTCTGTCCAACCATCGTCGTGGCCTGGGTGCCAGAGAGCACGCCGACTGCAACCGTGGCGCCCGTGAAGTCGTTTCATTGAACGGAGCCCCTAGCCCGAAGATGAGCTCACTTAGGAGTAAGACGGAACCCTGATAACCAACAAGTATATGGGATCACGATAGTTTCGAGCGTATAGTATTCGACCCAAATTTATAGATTCGACACAACAGGAGCAAATGAATATTTGTAGGTATTAGCAGCTGATTTGTCAATTCAACCGCACTTGGAGATTTAGTATCTGCAGCACAATGATCAGTAGCACAGTAATATGATAGTTTTGATAGAAGTGGTAACAGTAGCAGCAGTAGAGTAATAGTGATAGCTGTTTTGTAGCAGTTGTAACAGTAGTAACTTAGCAAGCACAATATGTGGAAAACTCGTAGGCACTGGATTGGTGATGTTGTTGGATAACATTCATGATATAATAGTCACAATATATGGGCAAAGAGAACTAACTCCCATTCATCGATATAATGTAGGCATGTATTCCGTAAATAGTAATATGTGCTAATGGAAAAGAACTTGCATGACATGTTTTGTCCTGCCCTCCCATGGCAGTGGGGTCCATAAGGAAACTAAGGGATATTATGGCCTCCTTTTAATAGAGAACCGGAAGAAAGCATTAACAAATAGTGAATACATGAACTCCTCATACTACGGTAATCATCGGAAAGAATCCAAATTATTGTCACTTTGGGGTATGCGGATCTTAACACATAGTTTGTGCATATAACTTGCAAGATCAGATCGAGAACATAGATATAATGGTGAAAACATAAACGGTTCAGATCTAAAATCATGGCACTCCTGCTCTAGTGACAAGCACTAAGCATAGCAAAGTCATATCAACATCTATCTCCGAACATAGTGGATACTAGCGATCAAGCCCTAACAAAACTAACTCGCTTACATGATGAATCTCATCCAACACTTCACCGACTAGCAAGCCTACGAAGGGATTACTCACTCCGTGTGGAGAGCATCATGGAATTGGCAATAGAGGAGGGTTGGTGATGACGAAGACCGAACATTCCCCTCTCCGATGCCCCAAACGGACTCCAGATTAGGCCTCCTAATGAAGAACAAGAGGTGGCGGCGTCTCCGTATCATGAAACGCAACGAAACTTCCTCTCTGATATTTTTCTCCGAAAATAAGATTTTATAGTGCTGGAATTAGGGTCAGTCGAGCCACCTAGGCCCCACTAGACACCAGGCCGCGCCAGGAGGGCCTTGCACGCCCTGATGTGTAGGGGGAGCTTGTGTCCTCCCCTCTGGCAGGTCTTGATTACAATATTTTTCATTTATTCCAGAAAAATCTTCAAAACATTTCGTTCCAGTCTGGAAACTTAGGTTTGTGCACAAAAACAACACCATGGTAGTTCTGCTGAAAACAATGTAAGTCTGAGTTAGTTTCATTCAAATCATGCAAATTAGAGTCCAAAACAAGAGCAAAAGCATTAAGAAAGGTAGATACGATGGGGACGTACCAACTCCACCAAGATTAACCCATTGCTTGTCCTCAAGCAATTTAGTTGACAAACTAAAAGTGATAAAGAAACAAATTATGAACTCTTTTGTTCTTGTTTACATATACATGCTTAGAGAGCACCCATGTTTTCAGCATAAATCATGAATAATCATATCAACAATAACCCTTAGAACTATATTGGCTCATATGAATGGCATAATCAACTAGCGAGCAATAAAAAGATAACTCAGAAGCCAACACTTGGTCAAAATAATCATGATAAAATATGACAACAATGGTATCTCGCTAGCCCTTTGTGAGACCACAAAACATAAATGCAGAGCAACTCCAAAGTTCAAGCAGCGACCAGACATTTTAATTCATGGTAAAAGAGATCTAGTCATGCTGCAAACAACGATTACTAGACAAAAAGCTTAAGGATGACAATAGTGCTCTCAGGTCTGGTGCTTATTTGAGAAGGTGATGACTCAAAGTAAAAAATGAAATAACATGAAAGTAAATAGAAAGTCCTTTTGCAGAGGGAAGCAGTGATTTGCATTGGTGCCAGAGCTTATAGCAAAAATAAGAGATAAATTATTTTGGGAGGTGCACCCTTCGTGTCAACGTTACAACCAAGAGTTATTGGTATATTCCATGTAAACAAATTAGCAGCGGTTCCCAAGTGGTAAAAGTAAAGGTTTGATACCCCTCCACCCACAAGCACACTCCATGGCTAGCCGCATCCATGGGTGTCGTCCATGCCAACAACGATTGAGGGGGAGTTTTGTTTAATTATTTGAGATTTCTGATTCGGGATTGGGAGTCCCATTTTACCAGCCCCTCTCGTGCAAGGACGAGTGAATAAACACTCATCATGAGAATAACCCGCTTAGCATGGAAGATATTGACCACCCTTTGTCGCTCCATGAGCGGTCCAGGCACACAAAACAGAAGTTTATTTGATATATTAGAGGTGGCACATGCAAATTACTTGGAACGGCACGGTAATATCGCATATAGGTAGGTACATTGGACTCTTTGGAATAACTTTGTTTCAAGTATTTTTTATGCACAAGCAATATCCCCACTTAGTACATGTAAAGGCTAGCAAATAGGTTGGGAAGCGACCAACTAGAGAGCGAAGATGGTCATGAACATGCTTTATGAATAATCGTCGTTGCATACTAGCATGAGTAGGATACAAACACCATGAACATAAATATCATGGAGGCTATGTTGGTTTTTATTCAACTACATGCGCGAACATGTGCCAAGTCAAGCCACTTGAACATTCAGATGAGGATACCATATCATCATACTACATTACAACCATTTTAATGCATGTTGACATCCAAGATAAATCATTATCAACTCCTGGCTACTTAAGCATGGCATGAACAACTATAATCTCTAATTGTCATTGCAAACATGTTTGATCATAATATGCTGAATCATGGATACTGGTCTAAACATATTTACAAAAACAAAAGCAAGTTGAGTTCATACCCGCTTCTCTTTGCCAGAGTCACTTCTTCAAATATCGTAATTATTGCCTTCCACGTGCACCACCGAACGATAGAGTGTCATGGACTAAGCTGGAATCTGCAACATTTTATTCAAAAGGAGAAGACAAAGTAATATGGGCTCTTTATTAGATCAATAACAATGCATATGAGAGCCACTCAATATTTTCATTGTGGTCTTCCCCTTGGGTGTAACTCAAAGAAGGGAAAAGAAATTCACACAAACACACAAAATATTTTTGGAGTTTTTAGTTTTTTCGAGAAGGAAACAAATTAAAGAAGGAAAAATTAAAATGATAAAAACTATTTACACGGGAAATCTCTCAACAAGTAAAAGAAGAAAAGAGAAATATTTTTGCGTTTTCTTTTAATACTACAACTAAATTACGCTAGAAAGAACAATAAAAAAGAAGTGAGAAATATTTTTAGATTTTCTACAAGTTTTTGCAAACACACAAGAAGAAGGCAAGAAAAATAAATCTAACAAGGGTAATATAGAGCAAGAGTGTGAACACCAAAATTAGAGTATGTAAGCATGAACGTAAAGTCGGTGTAAACATGTACTCCCCCAAGCTTAGGCTTTTGGCCTAGCTTGGTATTCATCACCCATAGTAGCCGTTCAGCCTCATTTCGAAGTGTTTGGGCGGCGGCACGAGAGAGTCCCACTCCTGGGGTTCCTGTTGTTCGCTGCCAGGGCATTCTGGTAGGCAATAATGTCCTCACGCGTGATCATGTATCCGTTCGTGGCAATATAATGAAACAAAGCAGGTGGAGGCAAGGGGATAATATCTCGGGTAACCTCACTAAAAACTAAGCTATATGGAAGGTTTTCCAAGGAATCATCACTATCAATAAATTGATGATCAACCATAGACTGGTAATCTAGATAAGATTGTGGTAAAAGATAGTCATCATGACAAAAAGGGATGTTAAAGCGTTTCGCTAAAGAATGGCATAAATACCACCATGCATTTTACCCTTAGGTCTGCTATTATGTAAACGTCGAGCAATAATAGCTCCGAAGTTAAAGGTGTGATCATTATGGATTGCTCGGTGCAAAGTGGCAAAGTTAGGAGCGCTAAGAATACTACCCTTCCCCCTAGCAGTTAAACACTTCAGGATAAATAAAGCAAAGTAGTGCACTGAAGGAAACTGCAGGCTCACGGTTGTGACTTTTGACACACCTCTCGTCTCACCGACTGTAAAAGTGATCAGGAAATCCTCAAACTCAACCGGTTTGGGTTATCTTAACTCCCCGTGAGAGGGAATTAAAGATATCTCAGATAATTCAGTGAGTGGTATTTCGTGGGTTTCAGCATATAGTTTAAACCGCACTGAAGGTGGATCGAGCCTATTTAGACAATATAAATTTTGAACAAAGGAATTAGTGAGTGTATGGTATTGGTCACACTCATATGCGATGAAGTTCGTCAACCAAACATTTTCCATGAATTGCGCAAACTCATGGTGGAGTCCGGCTTGTTCCATGAAAGGAGTGTGTGTCCATTTGCATGGCCGGACCTCCATCAATCGTGGGGTGGTGACTCCAGTAACAGACGATTCACCAAGAATCCCCTTGCATTTCTTCTTGGATGAACTCCTCCTTAAAAGGTTCATTTTTCCATGAACAAAATTCTGAAAAAAATTGGGTCACAAACTAAGGTTAACAAAACTTCACAAGAATGATAGCAACTACTCATAGAGATGCCTAGAGCCCAAAACAAGCATTCAAACTACTTGGAAATTCAAGAATTCAATGTGCAAGCTCATCTACAGCAGAACCTAGAGTAGCTAATTACTTCTAAGATAAATCACTAAAGCAAAAACTGATTGGAGGAGTGGGGGAGCTACATACCAAGGAGCAATCCCCCAGAACAATTTGAGAAACAGAGTTTCGAGCAAAGAGATAGAAATCCATGGGTTTAAGAGCAAGAACACGAGATATAGAGAGAGATCTACAGGGATTTTTTCTAGAGGTGTGTGTCGAAGTGAGCTGAAGGAATAAGTGAGGGAACCCCCAAGTGGCCCACTAGACACCTGGGGCACCCTTGTGTCTAGTGGCCACCTGGGACACCCCCTGCAGTGTTTTTAGTGCCAAATATTCTCAAATATTCAGGAAAAATATCGTATGAAAATTTCAAGTCATTTGGAGAACTTCTATTGTTGGGCACTTTTTTATTATGCGGAAAAAATGAAAATAACAGGAAAAGTAAAATGGATACATAGAGTTGTGCCTACTGAATTCATCGACCTCATGCTTCTTGAAAATGATTCATTAACAAGGTAGATCAAGTCTTATTAACAACCACTTCCAATTGGCATCATCCCGAAGAATTTTCCTTAAACACTAAGTTACCTCAACGGGGATGTGCATATCCCCCAACAATAAGTATCTCATATTTATTTTTGGTAGTATGTAGAGGTAGTTTAAAATTTTCATTGGTGATAGTCGAAGATTTTTCAATAACATTATCACCATTCGCTTGAAATTGTGTCCTCGGAAAATGCACCGTATGCTCTTTACCATTGACCTCAAAAGTGACCTTGATTTTGTTGCAATCAGTAACAGCCCCTGCAGTATTTAAGAAATGTCTACCAAGGATAATCGATATGTTGTCGTCCTCGGGCATATCAAGATTATCAAAGTCTGTTAAGATAGTAACATTTGCAACAACAATAGGCACATCCTCGCAAACAACGATAGGCATGGGTGTTGATTTGTCAGCCATTTGCAATGAAATTTTCATAGGTGTGAGTTTGTTCAAGTCAAGTCTTTTGTATAAATAGAAAGGCATAACACTAACACCAGCTCCTAGATCACATAAAGAAATTTTCACATAGTTATTTTTATGGAACATGGTATAATTGGTATACCTAGATCTAGTAGTTTTATAGGTACTCCATCCTTAAAGGTATAATTAGCAAGCATCATAGAGATTTTAGCTTCAGGTATTTTTCATTTATTAATGACGATGTCTTTCATGTACTTAGCATAAGGAGTCGCTTTAAAACATCGGTCAAACGAGTACGCAGAAAGACGGGCCTAAGCATTTCGGCAAAGCATTCAAATTCCTCGTCATCTTTTTTCTTACTTTGTTTAGGTGGATGAGGCATGGGTTTTTTACCTAATGGCTCTCTTTCTTTTCCATGGTTTCTAGCAACATAATCTCTTTTATCATAACATTTATTCTTGGCTTGTGGGTTATTAAGATCAATAGCAGGTTCTATCTCAACATGATTCTTTATCATTGTCAGGCTGAGCATCTACATGAGCATCATCATTATCATTCTCATTATCACTTGATGAATGCTCACTACCAGATTGAGTTTCAGCATTAGAGATAGAGATATCATTAGAATTAGCATAAGGTTTTTCTACTTGAGGTTCACTAGAAGTATGCAAGGTCCTATCAGTTTTCATTTTTTTTGTTCCTAGAAGGACTAGGTGCATCAATATTAATTATTTGTGAAACTTGTTTAGTTCTTTTAGGATGTCCTTCTAGATATAGTTGATCTTGAGTCATTGTTCCTCCTCTAGTCATTACTCTAACAGCATGATCATTCATTTTATTAGTCATTTCATGCAGTATCTCACTTTGGGATTTAGCAACCTATTCTGGTTGGGTTTGAGCCATAGAAGAACGTTTTCCTACACCTCTTACATCATTGGTGATTCTAAATGACAAGTCACTTAAGCGAGCAATAATATCAGAGTTTTGTTTCAATTGTTTCATGAAATAGGAGTTGAAATGGTCTTGCTTTATAATATAATTATAAAACTAATATAAGCATTGACTAGGATGTTTATTGTAAGGGATATCACCTTCATAAAAGTTTGGAAGATAAATTACCTCCACCACCTATAGTGGTGTTTCGAGACCATGGATTTCTTCGATGGGTGGTAAATACTTACCATGCTCACCTTTCGTGACATTTTCCTTCATACACTTCTTTGCCTCTTGCATAGCTTAAGGACTAAGGAATACGATACCCATCTTATTTGGAGTGGGTTTAGGAGGTGGTTCAGGAAGTTTCCATTCATCATAATTCTTTAATATATAAGTCAATAACTCCTCAGTTTGTTCGACAGTTCATTCCCTGGAAACACAACCAGCACAACTATCTAGGTGGTCCCTAGAAGCATCGGTTAGTCCTTTAAAAAATATATCAAGTGTTTAGTTTTTATTAAGAGAATAGTCAGGTAAATCATTAACTAATTGGAGAAGTCTCCCCAAGCTTGTGGGAGACTCTCTTCTTCAATTTGCAGAAAGTTCAATATTTCCTCTAAGGCAGCTTGTTTCATATGAGCAGGAAAAATATTTTTCACAGAAGTAGTAGATCATATCCTGGGGACTATGCACACAACCAGGAGAAAAATTATTGTACCAAATCTTAGCATCGCCCTTTAATGAGAACGGAAATAATTTGAGAAAACAGTAGTAGTGAATTTTCTCATCATTAGTAAATAGGGTGGCTATATCATTTAGCTTAGTGAGATGTGCGACAACAATTTCATTTTCATAGCCATGAAAAGGATCAGATTCAACCAGAGTAATTATCTCTGGGGCGATAGAGAATACATAATCTTTATCGGTAATAAAGATAGGTGAAATATCAAAATTAGGATCATATTTCATTCAAGCATTCAAGGATTTTTCTTTCAACTTGCATAGTAGTTTCTTAAGATCTTCTCTATCCTTACAAGCAAGAAAGTCTCCAGCAATTTCTTCATCCATAACATAACCTTCAGGTATTTCAGGAATTTCATTTCTAGGATAGTCGTGTCTAAAAGGTATTTCAATATTTTCAATAGCAAAGACTTCATCAATTTCAATAGTATCATCAGTTTCAGCATGCTCAATTTCTTTAGCTCTAGCAAGTTGTTCATCAAGAAATTCACCTAGTGGAACAGTATCATCAAGCAGGGTACTCGCATCATAATTAGCATCATTCATAGAAGAGGTAGCATCATCAATTACTTGGGACATATCAGGATTAATAGCATGTGGTGGTGGTGTTGCAAGTCTATTTAAAACAGAGGGTGAATCAAGTGCAGAGCTAGATGGCACTTCCTTACCTCCCCTCATCTTAGAGGGAACAATATTGGTTCTTGTATCTTTCAGATTCTTCACAGTGACCAATAGATAACCCAAGTAACTCAACAAATATAGCTATGCTCCCTGGTAACGGTGTTAGAAAATGTTGTTGATAACCCACAAGTATATGGGATCGCGATAGTTTTCGAGGGTAGAGTATTCAACCCAAGTTTATAGATTCGGCACAAGGGGAGCCGAAGAATATTTGCAGGTATTAGCAGCTGAGTTGTCGATTCAACCACACTTCGAGATTTAGTATGTGCAGCACACTGATCAGTAGCATAGTAATATGATAGTTTTGATAGCAGTGGTAACGGTAGCAGCAGTAACGGTAACAGTGATAGCAGTTTTTTAGCAGTTGTAACAATAGTAGCAATAGTAGTAACTTAGCAACCACAATATGTGAAACTCATAGGAATTCGATCGGTGATATTGATGGATAACATTCATCATATAACAGTCACAACATAGGGCAACACATAACTAGCTCCCGTTCATCGATATAATGTAGGCATGTATTCCGTAAATAGTCATACGTTCTTATGGAAAAGAACTTAAATGACATCTTTTGTCCTACCTTCCCGTGGTAGTGGGGTCCATAAGGAAACTAAGAGATATTAAGGACTCCTTTCAATAAAGAATTGGAGAAAAGCATTAACACATAGTGGATACATGAACTCCTCATACTACCGTAATCACCGGAAAGAATCCCAATTATTATCACCTTGGAGTATGCGGATCCTAACACGTAGTATGTGCATATAACTTGCAAGATCAGATCAAGAAGCATAGATATAATGGTGAAAACATAAAGTTTAGATCTCAAATCATGGCACTTGAGGCCTAGTGACAAGCATTGGACATAGCAAAGTCATAGCAACATCTATCTCCGAACATAGTGGATACTGGGGATCAAGCCCTAACAAATTTAACTCGATTACATGATGAATCTCATCCATCACCTCACCGACCAGCAAGCCTACGAAGGGATTACTCACTCCCTGTGGGGAGCATCATGGAATTGGCGATGGAGGAGGGTTGGTGATGACGGAGACCAAAGATTGCCCTCTCCACATCCCCAATCGGACTCCACATTAGGCCTCCCAATGAAGAACAAGAGATGGCGGAGGATACGTATCGTGAAAGGCGATGAAATTTCCTCTCACACTTTTCTCTGAAAATAGGATTTTGTAGCGCTGGAATTAGGGCCAGCCAAGCCACGTAGGTCCCACTAGACACCAGGGCGTGCCACGGGGGCCTGGCACGCCGTGATGTCTAGTGGGCGTGTGTGGCCTCCCCTCTGGTGGGTCTTGGATCTAGTATTTTTCATTTATTTGAGAAAAGATCTACAAAGAGCATCCTTCTGTTCCGAGAACCTTCATTTCTGCACAGAAACAACACCATGGTAGTTCTCATGAAAGCAGCGTCAGTCCAGGTTAGTTTCATTCAAATCATGCAAATTAGAGTTCAAAACAAGAGCAAAAGCGTTAGGTAAAGTAGATACGATGGAGACGTATCAATCCCCTAGAGCCTATCAAACCTTCTCCTGCTGCTATAATCACCTGCTAAGCCCCTGCCTTGCCATGATCCGTGTCGGCTATGTCCGCTTGCGGCAGCCATCTCGGACCATCTATAAAAGGGGGCCCCAAGCTCTCCTTTGAGAACACACCACTCTCGAGAGACCCCAGCTCCACGCCAACCACCGTAGAGGGCCTAGGGGAGGTCTTCTTCCCCTGCTCCGGCCGCATAATCCACCTTGTGTCTAGCCTAAATTAACCCTAGGTGGTCGATCTCCTCTCCTCTAACCTTGTACGTAGCCCCCTCGTAGTTTGTCCTCTCTCATCCGCGCGTCAATTTGACGTTTGCAGGTCAGCGCGGTGCACTCCATCCTCGCCCGAAGCCAGCGGTAGCTGGAGAGGAAGCCGCCGATGCTGTGGTGCTCAAGGGTGATCAAATCCACATTCATCATCACGGAATAGTCCCCCGAGCAAACCTGTGCCAGTCCCATCCCCGGAGTGGTCGCCAATCAACGTCGGTGACCACCGCGAGCTCTGTGCCTTCGGTGAGAAGTTCAAACCTGACAGGAGTGGCCCACCGTTAGGGTCTTTTATTTATTCAACTGTTTTCTGAAGGCGCCTTTCCTGTGAGTGTGTTTTCTTCTCACGCTGGCGTAGTTTCCTCGAACCGTTTCTGTTTTCTCAAACTAGCCCCTCGGAAACTTATTGTTTATAACAGATAAGTCCCTGGGTGCATTTCTTTCATAACTTTTAAACACAAAACTATTTTTGGTTGATTATTTTTCTGAAAACTTTTTTTTTCGGTCTAGTTTTTTCTGATATTTATTTAAAAATATGTTTGGACAACTTTTATATGCACAAGGTATTTATGTAGATCTCGATATTTTGTGGCGTAGATACTGAAGGAGAAGTCACTATCGTCCACTTCACGAGTTCACTTCTGACTTCGTTGATCCATGCAAGCATGTTTGAACTTTGATATGGTGTTTGTCTTCATGTTCCCTCGATAAAAATTACTACATGTGGACATGGTAGCATGACTCGTTGATAGGATTTCATGCATGGATTATCTGAAACTTGTGAAGTAACATAAATGCTTTGATGGCCTAGTCACGTGGGACGTGATAGGTTGTAGCCTAGTCATGTTGGAGCATGCCAGTACCTTAACAAACTTAAAAACACCAGTTTCAACATAGATCAAGTCTTTTTGAGTGTGTCACCTTATTTTTCCGGGCTACCACATGATTTTATGGAAGGGAATATGGTTTAGTAGGTTGCAGACCTATTTCCATCCACACACCAAGTAGAGTGTCTACATGAAGGTTCAATGGCCCCGAAATAATGTCAGCCATACGGTCAAGGGGCATGCGTGTTTCCGGATGACGTCGAGAGGGTGGCACCGCTTAGTTGTGCGCGATATAAATGGATCCCATGTTATTCGAGTTGTCGGCCTCCCTGTCTTATAATTTTTATTGAGCATGGTTTCGGGTGATTCCGGGCCTCGCACGGTGAAATGGGTGTGTACTGGTTATGTGTGTTTACTTCTAAAATACCGTAGGCGGAATTAGTCCCTCTAACTATTGAAACCCGTTGGTTGTGGGTAAAGAGTACACCCTCTACAGAGTCAAAACTATTCGAGTAGCTGCATCCACGGTTAAGGACGGTTGGTTGACAGGTCAAGTGTCGGTCTTCATGTCGGTCTCTTGTGAGCAAATAATCTTTTATGAGAACACTTACCTCTACCAATATGAATGTGATGCTTCTGGCTAATCTCTTATAATGTCTCATGCATTGAGTATTGCGTGGGTTGGTCGTACCACCTCAATACTCGTATATATTTATGTTCTTTCTCATATAAGCCCTTTACGTGGTGTCGCCTCAATGCCTGACTGTGACGAGTTGATTACTTTATAAGCCCTTTCCATGGTGTCGCCTACACGCCCGACTATGGCCAGTTGATTACTTTATAAGCCCTTTATGTGGTGTCGCCTAGACACCCGACTACAACATGCATGTTAATTATTATAGAAGCCGTTCACGTAGTGTCGCCGAGATGCCTGGTTGAGGCATGCAATGCCTTATTTTCTTATAAGCCCTTTTCGATGTGTCGCCTCGACGCCCGATTGTGGCAATTTACTTTTCTTGTTAACCTTTCAAGGCATCGCTTCGGACACCCGATCGGTGTATTTTACTTTCTTTGGATATTTCAGGAGGACTACCGCCTGACTTCTCTTATTCTTAATTTTATTTCAGCTTACAGTTAAATTATTATTATTGCTAAATATGACACTTTATTCAACTTGCGCACGTGCATTTTGTGTGCATTCATTATATCTTATGTCCAGATTATCTTGCGAGTACATTCAAAGTACTCACCTTTGATTTGGCTAGATTTTGATGAAGGCGATCTCATGGATGAAGAGTACGATAGTCAGTTCGGCACCTATAAGAGTCCCAATCAGTCTTGCGATCTTGGGGTCCACCATTGTATTATCCGCTACCAATAATGAAATTGTTGGGCCTCACCCCGATGCTCGACGAGTTGTAGAATATTGAGTCGTGTCACCCACTCTGTTGTCGCATATCAACCATATAATGCAAGTGAGTAGTACTACCATCATGTCATGTTTATATCCGCCTCTATGATAAATATTGGTGTGCTTGTAATAAATTGTTGAGCAACTTCAGCTCAACCCTGTATAATATTAAGTGCTACTAGTGTGAATTATTTCCTATGCTGGAATGACATGAAGGGCTAATTTTTGATAATTATATTATTTGGAAACTGGTCCTGACACATGTGAAAATATGGATTTCGTGAGATATCACAATATTATTGCTATTTAATGTAATCACATATATACCTAGTAAAGGGTGGAAGGCTTGGCCTTTTGCTCCATGCTTTGTTCCACCTTTGTTGCCCTAGTTACTTATGTACCAGTGTTATGTTCCATATTGAGCGCCCCTAACATGCTTGGGGTTCTTATGGGGACCCCCTTGATTTTCGTTTTGGGATAAAATTCTTTCGACAAGTCCCAACATTGGTACTACATTTGCCTAATAACTAATAAAAAGCATAGGGACCCAGCGCATAATTAATCAACCCCCGGGCCTGTTGGAAATATGCCCTAGAGGCAATAATAAATTGGTTATTATTATATTTCCTTGTTCATGATAATTATTTATTATCCATGCTAGAATTGTATTTATTGGAAACTCAAATACATGTGTGGATACATAGACAACACACTGTCCCTAGTGAGCCTCTAGTTGACTAGCTCGTTGATCAAAGATGGTCAAGGTTTCTTAGCCATAGACAAGTGTTGTCACTTGATAACGGGATCGCATCATTAGGAGAATGATGTGATGGACAAGACCCAAACTATAAACATAGCATATGATTGTGTTAGTTTATTTGTCACATCCCTGACCCCTTAAGCAAGTTAGTCTTGTGCTCATGTCTTCTTTGCATTTCATCTAAGAAATTGTCAACAAGAACAAAGAAAGAGGTGAAGGAAAAACTCAAACCCTAGCCACTTCTTCAAATAAAGGAAATCTCAAAACTAGTTAAAATCAATGAACCCAAAATTCCCTCAAGAAAAGTTCAAACTTTCTGATAAATCATGAAAGTAAATGACCAATGAAGAAAACCATTTTCTTAACATCTTAAGCATTATTAATAAATGCAAAAGCTACTGGTTTCAAGTTTTTAATTTGAAATCAGAAACTTTAAATTTTCAAAAATATTGAAAACTTTGGAAATGGTTGGGAATATTCCAACAAATATTCAGGTGTGTTTGAAATAGTTTTTACAAACCATTTTGGGAGTTGAAATAAATAGAAAATCAGTGAAATAGCAAAACAGAAAAAAAAAAGAAAATGAAAAATCCTTACCTGTCGCCTAACCTGGCCTGGCCCAGAAATACCTATCGTCTTCCTCCCCCACCAGTGGGCAACAGGAGGTGGCCGCCGCGTACTCCGGCGCGGCCACGCACCTGTGCGCCTGCCTGGCCGCCGTCTCACGCTGGCAAGCCCGGGGATAAGCTCCCCGAGCCCGTGGCTATCCGTTCCCAGCGCCAGATCCCCCCTCCTCTCGGATCTCTCCTCCCTCCTTCTGCCGCCATTGGAGCCCGAGCAGAGCTCGAGCTCGCCGTCGATCTAGCCGACCCTTCTCCCTCCTGAGCTACGATGTACGTCCGCCGCACCTCTCTGAAGCTTCCTAGCCCCGAGCCCGACGCTGAGGTGCAGTGAAACGACGAGCAGCTATCGTCTTCTTCCTTGGGTCACCGAAGATCGCCGCCGACGTTCTCCCTCTCCAGGCCGTCCTCGAGCAAACTAGCGCCACCACTTCACTCCCCGTGAGCATGCGGTCATTTCCCCTAAGCTCTCCCCATCGATCGCCTCCTCTAGTCTGAGTTCCATCGGAGCCCGACGAGGACCGCCGCTGCGGCTCATCGCCGGTAGCCCTCCGGTGACGGTTTGGTCCGCCTGAGGCCACCAACAGCCTCAGGACATCATGTAGATGCGCTAGGTGCCCAGCCCCGCGCGTTTTGGCCCCGTATTCGATGGCTTCGACGATGGCCGAACTTGGTCGCCGCCAAGCTCGTCGCCGGCGTTGCTTCCGTCCACCCCAGCCCCCGGGGCTTGTCCCATCGTGCGCGCCATCGAGTGGCCGTTCCTCTGGTGGTCTCTGCGCCGAGTTTGGCCCTCTGTGCGCCATTTCCGATGCCCCCTGACGTTCTGGTGCTCGCCGGAGGCTCCCCGCCGGCGAGGACGACCTCGCCGCCGGTGGATCTCAGCTGGCCTGAGCCACTGACGGGTGGGGCCAGCCTCTGGATACTTTAGAAATAATAAAAATAAATCAGATAAATTAATAAGACACTGACATGTGGGTCCAGTAAGATTAATCAGCTAATTAAGTTTAATCTTAATCTAAAACTGACCAGAGACACTGACCAGTGGGTCCCACTGGTCAGGTTTGACTTTCAACGACCAGATGGACCTGCTGATGTCATGCTGATGCAATAAAAGTATTTTCCAGTATAAAAATAATTCCAGAAATGTTTAAAACCTCAAAAATTCATAGAAATTAATCTGTAACTCCAATGAAAATAATTTATATATGAAAAAGTATCAGAAAAATTCAAGGAATCTGAATATGCTATTTTAATTCATGTTTGAAAAAGTTACAGAACCCAAACATGTAGATTAATGAGTAAGTCAATTCTTATAAATATTTTATAAATGGAATTTGGAAAATATTCAAATTTCATTATGAATGACATGATCAAAGAATGTTCTAATAACAAACCAGTACCTTAACATGACATCTCATGCATGCTAACATCAAGTTGACCTGAGCATCAGGTCGAATCAATTAAATCGGTATCCGAGAATACCTCGTTTGAATTGATATTTGAATGTGATTCAAATCAACTTCAAACCTAATACATGTTGATTTTATTAGTTTACCACCTTGCATTCTCATGCCATGCTCATGCATCATCTTGTTGCATATGATTGTTATTGATTTTTGCCCTTCATCTCGGTAGGCTCCGCACCCCCGGATTCCACCGAATATCCGTCTAACGGATATTGTCCCTCCTCTGAGCAACAAGGCAAGCAACCATTTTGATCATCCCGATAAATCCCATGTTCTTGCTCCTGCACTTGTTTATTGCATTAGGATCAAATGCTTCAAATGCTTTTGCCACGTTAGTTGAACCCACTTCCTTTGCATGACCTAACCTTCTCATAGTAAATAGTCGAACCTTGCAACCTAGCATACCTGGTAGTTGCTTGAGCCATGTTGTGCCTTATCCTGCTATGCATGCTATGCTTAGAGTTGTGTATGGTCTGTCATCTGGGAGATGAACAGAATTGTGAGAATGTGTTCGGTAAGCAAAGGTTGTGTGTTGAACTTGATTTGGTAAAGGTACCGGTGAAAGGCTCTGTAGGAGTACATGGCGGGTTGTTTCATTGGAACCGTCGTTAGGAACTGAGTTCTGTGTATGTAATCCCAGACTAGATACTACCACATGCTGGGCCCTGAAATATGACCCCGCTCGGACTATTAATCGCTTAGTACTCTGTCCAGGAGTTGCAAGTAGTTTCTGGTGTTTATAGTAATGGTGGAGACCGTGCATGGTGCTGACCTGAGAGGTGGGCCGTGATGCGGTAGGCAATGGCATGGTGTACCAAGTGGCACCCGGATGGTGGGCTTGGGAACCCTGCGCACATCGTTTGAGGCCGTGACGGAAACCTCGGCCGGACTTCCGTACGGGTTACTCTCAGATAGGCGATAAACCTGGACTAGGTACTAGTGTGGTTAACGGTCGTGGCTGACTCCCTCGCTGGGCTTCCGCTTGAAGGTTGCTGAGGTGCATGACGTGCACATGGCGATAAGTGGCGAGAGCGTGTGTGACGAAGTACACCCTTGTAGGGTTATGATCTATTCGAATAGCCGCGTCCGCGGATATGGACTACTTGGAGACATATGTTCATAGATAACTTCAATGGCTACTCATAAAATTGTCAAGATAAGCGTGAGTATCGTGGACGGCAATTCCGTATGGAGACGGAATGATTCCACGATAGTGTATTGTTGTGGTGTTAGTGGACTCGTGTGCGAGAAATCAAGTTGTCAAAATTATTTAAAAATGCAAGTTGTTTAGGCACGAGTCAGATGCTGGCTTTCCGCATGAAACCCCACAATACTCTTTTGTTACCTTGCATGAGTAGTTAGATATCCTAAAGTCTTGCTGAGTACCTTCGTACTCATGTTTGCTTAATAAATGTTGCAGAGGTTGCTAATGACCCTAATGGAGGGTTCTTCGTAGACATCGACGACGACGAGTAGCTGGTGTCCCAGCTACGATCTGTCCCTATGTTGGATCTGTAGTATAGTCAGGCCATGTGCCCGTTTAGTTGCACCTGTCTGTACTTAGACAATTTAAACTCTTCCGCTGGCTTGTAACTGAATGACTGCTATTATGGGTCATGAGACCCTTAATGTGTAATATTATGTGTGTGGCTCTTCCGAGCCTCTTAAATAAAGCTTGTATGTTTATGGTTATGTTGTGATGCCATCGATGTATCTATACATATCGGTATGCCATGCGTACGTGTGTCGTACTTGATATGCATGGGGTTCGATTACCTAGTCGTGAACTTTAGTAGCACTCCTTACAAGGAAATGCCCCTTTGTGATCCAACGAGCCTTGGTAGTTCGCTACTGCTCCGGACACATTGGTTGACCGGCATGTGTCCTTCTTAGCTGATGTGTCTGTCCCCTTTGGGGAAATGTCACGTGATGTAATGGAGTCCTTGTAGCTTGCTATGACTCGTCTACACTCGCTGGTGACCGACACCTGCTTTGTTGGGTCATGTATGCCTGTCCTTGTGCGGTACTGCCACTTTGGTTTGTGACTAGACTTGTCGATCCGGGTTCTTTGACATTTGAAATGCTAGCGACATTATTGCATACCTGAGTCAAAAGACGCAAACGGTCCTGGCTAAGGTAAGGTTGCAGCCGTGGAGTTAACCGTGCGTGAGACCGCAAAGAGATGCGATGTGTTACAGGCTGGATTCCTATGACTTAGGATCGGGGTCCCGACATTATTGCTATTGTTTTCTGCATGTCAATGTATCTGTTCCTTTGACAATGAGATCATGCAACTCCTGGACACCGGAGGAATACATTTTGTGTATCAAACATCGCAACGTTACTGGGTGACTATAAACGTGCTCTACAGGTATCTCCAAAGGTGTCAGTTGGGTTGGCATGGATCAAGATTGGGATTTGTCACTCCGTGTGACGGAGAGGTATCTCGGGGCCTACTCGGTAATACAACATCACAACAAGCCTTGGCGCAATGTGACTAAGGAGTTAGTTGCGGGATCTAGCATTACAGAATGAGTAAAGAGACTTTCTGGTAACGAGATTGAACTAGGCATGGAGATACCGACGATTGAATCTCGGGCAAGTAACATACCGAAGGACAAAGGAAACAACATACAGGGTTAATTGAATCCTTGACATAGAGGTTCAACCGATAGAGATCTTCGTAGAATATGTAGGAGCAAATATGGGCATCCAGGTCTCGCTATTGTTTATTGACCGGGGAGTGTCTCAGGTCATGTCTGCATAGTTCTCGAACCTGCAGGGTGTGCACACTTAAGGTTCGGTGACATTTCTGTATTATTGAGTTATGTGTGTTTGGTAACCGAAAGTTGTTTGGAGTCCCGGATGAGATCCCAGACATCACGAGGAGCTCCGAATGGCCCGGAGGTAAATATTGATATATTGGAAAGTGGGTATTAAACTCCGAAAAAGTTTTGGGCATTTCCGAAAGTGTACCCGGAGTGACGAATGGGTTCCGGGGGTCCACCAGGTGGGCCCACCCACCCCAAAGGGTCTCATGGGCTGTGGGAGGACGTGGACCAGCCCTTAGTGGGCTGGCCGAAGCGTCCACTAAAGCCCAAGGCGGATTGGAGGTGGGAAGGAAAGAAACCCAAAGGTGGAAAGGGTTTCCAAGTGGAGAGGAGGAATCCTACTCCTAGTAGGATTGGAGTAGGACTCCTCCATCTCCAATTTCGTACAAACCATGAGGGTTTGAGTCTGCCTCCTCCCCTCCCTCCCTCCTATATATACTAGAGGATTTAGATGGAAAATCTAATCCTAATTGCCATGTGCTCCCTCTACTTCTCTCTAGATCTGTTCTTCCTCTAGATCGGTTTTTCAGCAGCGCTTAGGCGAAGCCCTGCTGGAATAGATCCACCACCACCACCATGCCTCCGTGCTAGAGAAATCATCTACCTCTCTGTCCCTCTTGCTAGATCAAGAAGGCGGGGATCGACATCCAGCTGTACATGTGCTGAATGCGGAGGTGTCGTCCGTTTGGCACTAGATCGGGATGGATCGTGATAGGATCGCGGGACGGATCGTGATGAGATCACGGGACGGGCTGCGATTTGAATCGCGAAGATGTTCCACTACATCAACTGCGTTATATATGCTTCCGCTTAGCGATCTACAAGGGTATGTAGATTCACTCTCCCCTCTCGTAGATGATGATCATCATGGATAGGTATTGCGTGTGCGTAGGAAATTTTTTGTTTCCCATGCAACATTCCCCAACAGGGCTAGTGCTCCTCATGAGTGTAGGTCCAAACAAATCCACTTGCGGGGCCATATGGGGCAACTCGGCGGGTTTCTATGCGGCCACCATACGTAATGCTCATCTGGGAGTGCCTTGAGAAAGATATATGTGCGGCTCCTATTGGTATCTAGCCTTCCGGGCGGTCTAACTGGATTTGTTTTATCTTTATCAAACATCTTCTGCACTGGGATTCTGATGATACTTTGGGCTATCTCAAGGTTGAGATTTTCCACGGGAATTCCAAGGAGACTATGGGTTTTCCATGGTTGAGGTTTTCCACGCAGCTTGTGGCTAGTTTGTGAAGGATGAGTTGGAGCACCCCTATAGGGTTAAATCTTTCAGAGATCCATGCCCACGGTTATGTGTCAGCTTGGAAATTTTGTTTAACACCCAGTCATAGAAAACTTGAAGTAAACTCAACTAAAATACACCAACTGTGTGCGTAACGGTGACTGTGTCTACTCGTGTGTTCTGAATCCAAGAGAGGAGACGGTGGGGTTATGCTTGACGTGTAAGTAGGTGTTGAGGATCACTTCTTGATCATTATTAGTTCATTTCTGTTTATGATTAGATCACCCCCTCTTATTCTTATACTCGTAAGTTAGTCACTCAAATAAATGCTTAGTACTGTTGCCGCCTCACCGCCCAACCATACCTCACCCATTAGCCTTTGCTAGTCTTGATACCTTTGGAAATGATACTGTTGAGTATCTGTGGCTCACAGATTACGAAAACAACATTGGCAGGTAATGGTAAAGTTTTTCTTTGATGTGGGCATGATGATTGTTCTATTTGGAGTTTCTTCTTCTTATTCTTCTTCATCGATCTAGGATAGGTTCGAGGCCGGTAGCCTGGGATAGCAAGGATGGATGTCGTCTTATCATTTGATTTCATTCATAGTCGGAGCCTGCTCTTGTGAATGGTGATTGAATGTATGTTTGTACTGAGATACACATTATTAGCTTGTGGCGAGTGTAAGCCAGTTCCATATACTCGTCTTTTCTTACATGTACTTGTAGAGATATCCATTCTTGTGAAACAACAAGATTCGCTTCTATATCGGTCGAGGCCCTCGTGCTAAAATAAGGATAGGATCGCATCTTGGGCGTTACAAGTTGGTATGAGAGCAGTACCGACCTAGGAGCCCCCTTGATTGATCAAACTTTGCCGTGTCAAGTCTAGTGAAAAACTACTTTGAGTCTAGTTATATATCGAAGAGTAGGATTATTTTTACTCCTCTTCTATGCTTTGTTGAAGATTCTTGACGTAAGAATTTTAATTCTACCCTCCTCTCACTCAAATTTTTTAGAATCACGTAGGTATTTTGGAATCTGTATGATGCCGATGTGATGGAGTTCTGTAGTTGGTACCTCCTATTCCACAGGAGTAGAGATCCAGGGGATTCTTGACACATCGTTATCGTTCAGCTTCCTTAGTATCTCATGACATAGGATGTTCAAAAGTGCTTCAATACTCTTTGTGGCGAGAGGAGTTTGGTATCACCCAGTACTAGGGAGAGCGTCCATATGTACTACTATAATTGGTATCGTTGTGATTACGATGGTTTCAGGTAGATGAGTTTCCGAGATCTCTGGTTATGTGTTAACAAATGTGATACACTAGATGTGTAGTATTATTGATAGGAGTTGAGTGTTTTACTCAGAAATTGCTTCGTGTATCCATTGGACCAGATTGCATAACCAGAAATATTTCGGGAGTTCAGAGGTAGGAATTCAAGTAGTTACCTAGGCTATATTCCCATAAATGCATGATGTTAGGTTGGGGTTCGGCATCTAGTGGTTCGTTTGTTCACGGTCTTTCTTATAGCGGTTCTTGTTGTGTATTAAAGAATCCTTGTAGCTTGCTACGATTTGGGGACGCTTCGTATGTTGTGTGCATTGCCTTGTACATGATGGCTGATGTAAGATCGAGCCCGTGCGAGCTTTACCACGAAAATATCAGACGAAATCTCTATCATGAATTTGTTTCCGCCTTATTCTACAAGCCTCATCCTCTGTTTTGTTTGAGTATGGTAATTTTAGTTTCTTCGTTGTCAAGTAGTGATTTCATATTTTTTTTCCTATGTGGTGTTCCATATTTCCATGTGAATTGCTAATCCCCTTGTGGAGTTGTCATGAAATTCTTTCCAACAAGTGTGCTTATCTTCAAGTTATTCAATCTTCCCCAATATTTTTGCAAGATCCATTCTCATATTTTTTCGGAGTTCGTCTCATTTGTTCCAAGTTATCTTTATTCCCCCACCCTCCAGCCCTTTTTTTCAATAATTAAATTATCATCCAAGTGCCTTTCTTCTCTTTGATGCTTCCACTATCTTTTCTTTCGTATTGTATCTCGTGATTCATTGTGAAGATGCTTCGGTGTTAAGTTCATCATTCTTCATTCTTGTTTTGTTCTCCGATGGATTTAATTAAATCTTTTGGTGTTCATCATACCCTTTTCATCATTTAAATGCTTCTCGTGTTGGAAATTCTTATTAAAGACTCTCTTGTTTATTCCTCTCTCTATTCTCTCTGGAGTATTTAATATTCCTCTAAAGATTCATGTTTCTAATAAAATTATTTCAAATAATTTCGAGGTTCTCACCTCATTAAGTTTCCATTTATACCGGTGCAATCTCTCTTTCTAAGAAATCCATTCAATGGTGTTCTTTTCGAGTGGGCCATAACCCACAGGTTTTTCCCAGGATCTTACGTGGCTCTCCTAATCTTTTCTGGAGATCTCTAACTCTTTTCAAATGTGACGTAAGAATGGATTTCATCAGTCATATTACTTATCCAAGATCGCTTCGAAATATTTCACACTATTGCCCAACTTTTACTTATTCATTTACCGGAGTGTCTTAGTGATACTTGGTGGTGTTTCTTGCCTTAATTCTCAGCTTGGAAGACTGAAGAAGTATTTCTCTTAAATCTTGTCCATTCTATTGAAGATTTTCATCTTAGCTTCATGCTACTCTCTTAAACTGTTTCCAATCATGAGAAATCCCTTCCATATTTATCCGGTGCATTTCAAAGTTGTTTTTGTTTCTTAATCCTTGGAAGGCCATAATTTCAGAAGATTTCATGGTTCTTAGCTTTTAGCTTCCGTTCTCAAATTCTACTAAACTGTTGTATATTCTTTCGTATCTCAATTATTCCGATGCCTTGTTGAAGTTTTCTATTAGGCAGGCCATGGTCTCTTTGTTCTCATGTATCTCCATTCATTCATGGTATCCTCATTCATTTGCAAATTCTTACAGGTGTTCCATTGAAGACTTCTTCAAGTTTTGTCTTATCTCTCTCTCCCTTCAATCTTTGACAAGAAGAATAAGTGGTATGATAAATGTATTGCTTGTCATTAATTGAACTTGGTGAAGTGTAAGCAAAACACAATCATTATTCGTGTTTCATCGAGGTAATGCCAATCTTCCTTTCGGGGTTGTTCATGATATCAATTCTCGATTCCAGTGTTCTCATCTTTTCTTTTCCTGTTGTCACATCCCTGGAACCCTAACCAAAGTATAGCATTGTGCTCATATCTTCTTTGCACTGCATCCAAGAAAATTGCAACAAGATCAAAGCAAGTGATGAAGCAAAACTGTAAAACCCTAACCACTTCTCAATTTAAAAGAAATTCCAAACTTGTTAAAATCAATGAACCCAAAATGGCCTCAAGAAAAGTTCAACTTTTCTGATAATTCTTGAAAGCAAATAAGCAGTGAAGAAAACTATTTTCATAACACATTTGGCATTTTATTTAAATGCAAAAAGCCACTAGATTAAAGTTTAAATTTGAATTCAAAAACTTTACGTTTTCAAAAATGTTGAAAACTTCAGGAATGGTTGGATATATTCCAACTAATATTCTGGTGTGTTCAAAATAATTTTATAAACTATTTTGGAGCTGAAATAAAAAGCAAATCAAAATAGTTAGCAAACCAGAAAACAAAACAGAAAAAATGAAAAGGAGCTTACCTGTCGCCCTGTGGAGGCCCAGCCCACCAGGGGCACGGGCGTCTTCTTCCTCCTGCCTTCTGGCACAGGAGCGAACGCCCACGACGGCTCCTCCACCTCCTGCTTCGTCGTGGCACGCTCTGGTGCTCCCCAGGACAGCGCGACAGCGGGGATAACCTCCCCGAGCACGGCCCTATCCGTTCCCGCGATCCATTCCTCCCCTCTCCTCTCGGTTGCTGTGTTCCCCTCTGCTGCCATTGACAAGAGCTCGAGCTCGAGCTGCCCGTGCCTCTAGCCATAGGATCTCCCCCCGAGTGTTCCATTCGCTCCGCCTCGACGAGCTGGTCATCCTTGCAGAAGCAGAAGATCTCCCGAGCCCTGCAACGCCCACGGCACCATCGTCTTCAAGCTTTGGCCGCCGTCGAGCTTTGTTCGATTCGTCGCCCACAGCACCTCCCGAAGCCGTCTAAGCCCTCCACTGCACTCCCCGTGAGATTGCGCTCATTTCCCCTCTTCTTCCCCTCGGTTTCGTGCCCCCTAGCCACTGGACCGACGAGCCCGAGCTCCGGCCGTCGCCTTAGCTCGTCGCCGGTGACCTCCGGTCCTTCCCAGCCCTCCTTGAGGCTAGTACTGGATGATGCCGAGCCTGGGGATCCTCCCAATGCTCTCAGCTCTCGATCCCGAGCACTACAGCCATCTCCGGCGACTCTTCGGCAAAGATCCGCCACGGATCTGGTCACCGTCGGTCAGTCTCCGGCAGGGGATCACCTGGCCTCGCTAATCCATGTTTAAAACGTTAAGCACACACTGACTAGTGGGCCCAGGCCTAAGTCAAACGCAATCAGGGGCTGGTCAGCGCGGGATTATCCCTGTGAGGCTGACCAATGGGTCCCCCCTGTCGGGTTTGACCTGTGACGCCGACGGCTGACGCCATGATGACGTGGGCGTGACGCAATAAGTGGATTTTCTGATTTAAAAGAATTCGAGAAAATGCCCAAAACTTCTAAAAATCATAGAAATTAATCCGTAACTCCACTGAAAATAATTTATATATGAAAAAGTATCAGAAAAATCCAAGGAATCTGAATATGTCATTTTTAAACATGTTTGAAAATGATAATGGACCAAACATGTAGAATAATGAATAGGTTAAATTTAAGAAATGCTTTGGAGTTGGAATTTGAAAATCATTTGAATTCCACTTCAAATGTTATGATCAAAGTTTGTCCAATCACAACCAGCAACTTAACATATCATTCCCATGCATGTTAAAAACAAGTTGATCTGAACATCAGGTCGAATAAATTAAAATGGTATTCGAGAATACCTCGTTTGAAGTGATATTTGAATCTGATTTAAACCAACTTCAAACTTAATAAATGATAGCTACATTAGCATACCACCTTGCATCTCCATGCCATGCTCATGCATCATTTTGTTGCATATGATTGTTATTGATTGTTGCCATTTCTTTCGGTAGGCTCCGCTCCTCCGGATTCCACCGAATATCCGACTGACGGATATTGTCCCTCCTCTCAGCAACAAGGCAAGCAACCATTTTGATCATCCCGATAAATCCCATTTCTCGCTCCTGCACTTACTTATTGCATTAGGATCAAATGCTTCAAATGCTTTTGCCACGTTAGTTGAACCCACTTCCTTTGCATGACCTGTCTTTGTCACAGTAAATAGATGTACCTTGCAACCGAGCATACCTGATAGATGCTTGAGCCATGATGTGCCTTATCCTCCTATGCATGCTATGCTTAGAGTTGTGTATGGTCTGTCATCTGGGTGATGAACAGAATTGTGAGAATGTGTTCAGTAAGTAAGGTTTGTGTGTTGAACCTGATTTGGTAAAGGTATCGGTGAAAGGCCAGGTTGGAGTACTTGGCGGGTTGTTTCATTGGAACCGTCCTTAGGAACTGAGTTCCGTGTATGTAATCCAAGACTAGATACTACCACACGTTGGGATACTTAATTGACCCTCTCGACTTATTAATCGCTTAGTACTCGGTCTAGGAGTTGCAAGTAGTTTCTGGTGTTTATAGTCATGCTGGAGGCCGTGCATAGCGCTGACCTCAGAGGTGGGCTGTGATGCGGTAGGTAGTGGCACGGTGTACCAAGTGGCACCCGGATGGTGGGCTTGGGAACCCTGCGCACATCGTTTGGGGCCGTGGCGGAAACCTCGGCCGGACTTCCGTGCGGGCTACCCTCGGATAGGCGATAGACCTGGACTAAGTATTAGTGTGGTTAACGGTCGTGGCCGACTCCCTCGCTGGGCTTCCGCTTGAAGGTTGCTGAGGTGCATGACGTGCACATGGCGATAAGTGGCGAGAGCGTGTGTGATGAAGTACACCCCTGCAGGGTTATGATCTATTCGAATAGCCGCGTCCGCGGATATGGACTACTTGGAGACATATGTTGTTCATAGATAACTTTAATGGCTACTCATAAAATTGTCAAGATAAGCGTGAGTGTCGTGGACGGCATTGCCGGATGGAGACGAATGATTCCACGATGGAGTATTGTTGTGGTGTTAGTGGACCCGTGTGCGAGAAATCAAGTTGTCAAAATTATTTAAAAATGCAAGTTGTCTAGCCACGAGTCAAATGCTGGCTTTCCGCATGAAACCCCACAATTCCTTATTGATACATTGCATGAGTAGATAGTTATCCTAAATTCTTGCTGAGTACCTCTGTACTCATGTTTGCTTAATAATTTGTTGCAGAGGTTGTTAATGACCCTAATGGAGGGTTCTACCTAGACATCGACGACGACGAGTAGCTGGTATCCCAGCTACGATCTGGCCCTATGGTGGGTCTGTAGTATAGTCAGGCCATGTGCCTTCTAGTTTCATCTGTCTGTACTCAGACAGTTTATCTAGTTCCGTTGGCTTGTAACTTGAATGACTGTTATGATGGGTCATGAGACCCCTACTGTGTAATATTATGTGTGTGTCTCTTCCGAGCCTTTTAAATAAAGCTTGTATGTTTATGGTTATGTTGTGATGCCATCGATGTATCTATACATATCGGTATGCCATGCGTACGTGTGTCGTACTGATATGTATGGGGTTCGATTACCTAGTCGTAGGCTTTAGTAGCATTTCTTACAGGGAAATGCCCCTTTGTGATCCAACGAGCCATGGTAGTTCGCTACTGCTCCGGACACATTGGTTGATCGGCATGTGTCCTTCTTAGCTGCTGTGTCTATCCCTGATGGGGAAATGTCACGCGATGTAATGGAGTCCTTGTAGCTTGCTACGACTCGTCTACATTCGCTGATGACCGACACCTGCTTTGTTGGGTCATGTATGCCTGTCCCTATGCGGAACTGCCACTTTGGTTGATGAGTAGATATGTCGATCCGGGTTCTTTGTCATTGGATTGCTAGCGACACAATTGCATACGCGAGTCAAAAGGCGCAAACAGTCCCGACTAGGGTAAGGCTACAGCCGTGGGGATAACCGTGCGTTAGACCGCAAAGAGATGCCATGTGTTACAGGCTGGATTCCTATGGCTTAGGATCGGGGTCGCGACAGCGTTGGTATCAGAGCCTGACTGACTGTAGGACTACTAAGCCAAACTGGTCGAAGTTGAGTCTAGAATTGCTTTAGTTATATATAAGGGAACTGTTTGTGGAAGGGAACGTAAGACTCTTGTTCTCTTCTCAAGTTATTCTATTCTAATCATCCTCGTCTTTTCTGCCGGAATTAAGGACTAGGTTACTCATCTTCTTCTAGGCTCGTGTTTCTGATCAGTAGATTATAAGACTACGGGTCGAGAGATATTTTGGGTTTCTTTTATCCCTAGGAAAAGGAAGAAAGTTTGATGATCAGAGAATTGAACTTGATAGCTGAGTGGTTACGCTATTCTATTTTCTGGGTTGTCTCAAAATTGTTTTGAGCATTTACAGCCGTTATGCTGCCCAATTTTGCATTCACAGCTCTAATGCTTTTGCATTACTCTCTATTTTCAGATGCCTGGCCGTCCTTCTCGTCAGGTGGTTCGTCTGACCAGGTGCATTGATGTGCCGGGTCATACGACCATGCTGGTCAGGGTGATGTTGGTGTGCGGTTACCGCTGGTACCAGAGTACACAGTGGAGGAACAGTACCGAGACTTCAACCAGAGCCAGTATATCTGCACTGTTAGGGTATTTCCAGACTACCGTGGAGTTGAGGAGCCAATCCATTGGTCTTATGGATTGGGAGTCACTGTTGACATGGAAGTACAAGATGCTGCCTATTCAATGCTGACCATTATGAGGGCGAGACATGCACTGCTGCAGAATTCAGAGTTCTGCTATGTTCCTGCCTCTCAGCCAGGTGAAGAGGGATATCTCAGCGGGGTCTACTTTGATTCCTTTATGGAGGATCCACTACTGCAGTCCACTGCTGAGATGCTAGAGAACAGAGACAGGGATGCTCGTGCTCTCCGCATGGAGCTTTATGCTACATGTGCTCGTCTGTGGACGGCTTTGACGTAGCTGGCACCGGTAGTCCACACAGGGTATGGAGATATGGAGATGCTGAACCCTGTTAGAACCCATCTTCCGGCCCATGTTGACTGGCCCGCTATAGGAGGAGTCACCCCTCTTCGGGGACCCCTACTACCACCAGTCAGGGGACCAAGGCCACATCCGTGTCCTTACGAATCGCAGGGATCTCAGGCTAGAGTATTTCCTGATCCTCAGGTTGAGCTTCCAAGCCATGGAGGCAATCTTTATGAGATGTTCTATGCGGATGCCTGAACCGTGAGTGGAAGGATGGTATGGTAGTAGCAGTACTTTCACAGTCCCGTGTGACTTGTGAAGTATGCTTATGTCATGAAATGAATTCCGGAGGCATAGATAAATAATGTATAGGAAGCTTGTAAGCCTCTGATGAGTAGTTTCATAACTTCAGTAGTTGCTCTTCGGTTAAGGTTGTACTGAACTATGTAAGGTGTGTATGAACCATGGTGTATATATAGCAGTTGCTTGTTACCATGCTGTTCGGATATTCATTTCCGCATTCCATGTGTTCAGTGCATTCTTAATCCATAGCTAGCATGGATGATGATATTGGTCTAAGCTGTGAGTTTGTTTGTCAGGATGGTGTTCACCAGGTTGAACCGTGCCCGTGCTCATGAGCAAGGCGAGGGTAGTCAAGCGTCGCAGGAAGACCTGCCATACCCTCCCTCTCTGGCGTAAGTTATGCTTGAGGCAGAGAGAAACAAAAGCGAGACCAACCGACTGTTAGAGCGTGTTGAGAAAAATACGGCTCGTCAGCCTAGAAATGCTGTAGTGTCCCACAATGACTTTATGAAGCTGAATCCTCCAAAGTTCCATCACTCCGTCGATGCCCTCGACGCTGATGATTGGCTGTGCAGTATTTCACGTAAGATTCGCTCTGCGAATGTTTCTGAGGCCGACAAGGTGACCCTTGCGGCATATTTTCTAGAAGGACCCGCCAATCTATGGTGGGAGAACTTTGAAGCTATGCGTCCTGCTGAACGAGCAGCCACATGGGCAGACTTTAGTGCAGCCTTCCGCCCGCACCATATTCCAGAGGGCCTGATGGACAGAAAGAGAGAAGAGTTATGTGCATTCACCCAAGGAAAGTTGACCGTGGATGCCTATAGCCATGAGTTCGGTAACCTCGCCCGCTATGCAACAGAGGAGGTGTCTACTGATGCCAAGAAGCAAGCAAGATTCCGTAAGGGTCTGAGCCCTGAGCTTCGTCATGATTTGCGCCTCCATGAGTGTACAAGCTTCCAAGCCCTGGTCAACAAGGCAATGAGTGCCGAGACTGGTCATACCGACTACGAAGCCACAAAGAAGCACTCCCATGACTTTGGCTCGTCATCTGGTTCCGCGTTTCCAAAATGCAGGCTGTGGGTTCCAAATAGTTCTCTATCGCCAAGATACAATCCGAGGCCATCCTATGTGGCACCTCAGACGAATCAGACCAACCCTCCAGCAAAAACCTGTGGTGGTCCAGCTAGCAATGCTGCACCGCATGCCAACCAAGTGATATGTTATAAGTGTGGAGAACCAGTGCACTATTCCCGTGAGTGTCCTCAGAATGTGGGTGCCAAGCAACCCGGAAAGTCCGTCGGGCAAGGCAAGTCGGGCAAAGCTTACCATGTGAAGCCAACTCTTGCACGTGGCCGTGTGAACTATGTCTCAGCATAAGGAGCTGCAGAGGATCCCGACATCATACTCGGTACGCTCCTTGTTAATCATCACCCAACGTTTGTTCTTTTTGACACTGGGTCTTCTCATTCCTTCATTTCAGAAAGTTGTGCACAGTTGCATAACATGTCTTTCTGTGATATGCCAATTCCTTTGGTTGTCCAAACCCCTGGTAGTAAGTGACAAACCTCTAGGATAACCTATGACAATGAAATTCTAGTAGTCAGGCTAGTTTTTCTAGCCTCATCGATAGACCTGAAATCTTCAGATATTAATATCATCTTGGGTATGGACTGGATGTCAGCTCATTATGCCAAGATTGATACTCATTCCATAAATGTTCAGCTTACCCATCCCTCGGGTGAGATAGTCAATGTCTCTACTCGAGTTGCCAAATGGCAACTCTATTCCCTCAATGCCAACCCTCTTCTGGAACTTGAAGACATTCCGGTAGTCCGTGACTTTCTGGATGTTTTTCGAGAGGAACTGCCACCAATTCCACCTGACAGAGATGTAGAGTTCGTGATAGATCTTGTTCCGGGAACCGTTCCAATAGCCAGAAGACCATATAAGATGGCACCCCTAGAGCTAGCCGAACTTAAGAAGCAACTAGATGAGGCCTTGAATAAAGGTTTCATTCATCCTAGCTCTTCTCCCTGGGCTTGTCCCGTCCTCTTCATCAAGAAGAAGGATGGAACGGATCGAATGGTTGTAGATTACCGACCAGTTAATCTGGTCACCATAAAGAACAAGTATCCGCTCCCCAGGATCAACGACCTGTATGATCAGCTTGCTGGATCCTCAGTCTTCTCAAAAATGGATTTCAGGTTGGGATACCATCAAATCAAGATCAAGAACGGGGACATTCCAAAAACGGCTTTTGTTACTCGTTATGGCCAATACGAGTACACCGTCATATCCTTCGGTTTAACCAATGCCCCAGCCACCTTCTCTCGTTTGATGAATTCAATCTTCATGGAGTATTTGGATAAATTCGTCGTGGTATACCTCGATGATATTTTCATCTACTCGAAGAACAAACAAGAACATGCTGAGAATTTAAGGCTGGTATTGATGAAACTTCGAGAGCATCGACTTTATGCCAAGTTTTCAAAATGTGAATTTTGGTTACCGGAAGTGACCTATCTAGGTCACGTAATCTCTGTTAAGGGTGTTGCTGTCAATCCCGAGAGAGTTCAAGCTGTCCTTGATTGGACTCAACCTGAATCGGTTAAGCAAGTTAGGAGTTTTCTTGGTCCAGCGAGCTATTGTTGCCGCTTTGTCGAGAATTTCTCCAAGGTTACAAAGCCTATAACTGAACTCCTCAAGAAAGATAAAAAGTTCGAGTGGACACCACAATGTGAGCATAGTTTCCAGGAACTGAAAAGACGCCCGACTTCCGCACATGTGTTGCTACCACCAGATTTTTCTAAGGACTTTGTTATCTATTGCGACGCCTCGCGACAAGGATTAGGTTGCATTCTCATGCAAGATCGTCATGTGATTGCATACGCATCTCGACAGTTGCGTCCACACGAGGATAATTATCCCACACATGATCTTGAGCTTCCAGCTGTAGTCCATGCACTTAAAACCTGGCGACATTACCTTCTTGGTAATCGTTGCAAAATATTCACTGATCACCAAAGTCTGAAATATATCTTCACCCAGCCGGATTTGAATCTCAGGAAAAGATGGTGGGTTGAGTTGATCTCGGATTACGACTTAGGGATAACTTACACCCCGGGGAAGGCCAATGTTATGGCTGGTGCACTAAGTCGTAAATCTTATTGTAACAACTTGATGCTACAACGAGGTCAACCACATCTCTATGAGGAATTTCGGAAGTTAAATCTCCATATTGTTCCTCAAGGATTCCTTTCTACCCTGGTGGCGAAGCCTACTCTTAGGGATCAAATCATAGCCGTGCAGGCTTATGATAAGGGTATATCCCGGATCAAGGAGAATATTGCTAGCGGAAACACTAGGGATTTCTCCATCAATGAGAAAGGTGTTGTGTTCTTTCAGAACCGTTTAGTGGTTCCTAAGAGCAAACGTCTGCGGCAATTGATCCTTAAGGAGGCTCATGATTCTTTTCTCACCGTTCATCCCAGTAGTACTAAGATGTATTAGGACCTACGCCAGAGGTTCTGGTGGACTAGGATGAAGAGAGAAATTGCTGAGTTCGTTGCTAACTGCGATGTTTGTCGTCGAGTTAAGGCAGAACATCAAAGGCCTGCTGGCACCCTTCAACCTTTAGCTATTCCTGAATGGAAATGGGATAAAGTTAGTATGGATTTCATTACCGGATTTCCCAAGACCAAGAAAGGAAATAATGCTATCTTTGTGGTCATGGACCGTCTCTCCAAAGTAGCTCATTTTCTTCCAGTTCGTGAGAGTATAACAGCTAGCCAGCTAGTAGAGTTATATATCTCTCGAATAGTGTCTCTTCATGGTGTTCCTTTGGAGATTAACTCAGACCGTGGGAGTATCATTACTTCTCGGTTCTAGGAAAGTTTTCAGAATGCTATGGGGACTCACTTATCTTTTAGCACTGCTTTCCATCCTCAATCAAGTGGTCAAGTAGAAAGAGTGAATCAAATCCTAGAAGATATGCTCCGAGCTTGTGTTATATCGTTCGATATGAAATGGGAGAAGTGCCTTCCGTTCGCCGAATTTGCTTATAACAATAGTTATCAATCAAGCTTGGGCAAAGCCCCTTTTGAAGTTCTCTATGGATGAAGATGTCGAACACCTCTTAATTGGTCACAAACCGGAGAGAGGCAACTCTTTGGCCCGGATATGATCCAGGATGCAGAAGAGCAGGTTCGCATTATTCGTGAAAAGTTGAAAACAACCCAGTCTCATCAAAAGAGCCAATATGATCGACATCATAAGGCTGTGACCTTTGAAGTTGATGAGAAGGCTTACCTTTGGGTTACACCTTTGAAGGGTACCCATCAATTCGGTATCAAGGGCAAGTTGGCTCCTCTTTACATTGGTCCTTTTCGCATTCTTGCTAAACGAGGAGAAGTTGCCTACCAATTGGAACTTCCTTCACAACTTTCCAAGGTTCATGATGTCTTCCACGTCTCGCAACTTAGGCGTTTCTTTTTAGATCCTATCCGTGAAGTGGACCACGAAACGCTTGATCTCCAAGATAACCTTTCATACCGAGAATACCCTGTGCGTATTCTTGATCAAGCTGAGCGTACCACTCGGCGTCGAAACCTCAAGTTTCTTAAAGTTCAATGGTCAAATCATTCTGAAAAGGAGGCAACATGGGAAAGAGAGGATCGTCTCCGACTTGAGTATCCCGCGTTATTCCCGACGACTTCTAAATCTCGGGACGAGATTCTTTTGAGTGGGGGTGAGTTGTCACATCCCTGGAACCCTAACCAAAGTATAGAATTGTGCTCAAATCTTCTTTGCATTGCATCCAAGAAAATTGCAACAAGATCAAAGCGAGTGGTGAAGCAAAACTCTAAAACCCTAGCCACTTCTCAATTTAAAAGAAATTCCAAACTTGTTAAAATCAATGAACCCAAAATGGCCTCAAGAAAAGTTCAACTTTTCTGATAATTCTTGAAAGCAAATAAGCAGTGAAGAAAACTATTTTCATAACACATTTGGCATTTTATTTAAATGCAAAAAGCCACTAGATTCAAGTTTAAATTTGAATTCAAAAACTTTAAGTTTTCAAAAATGTTGAAAACTTCAGGAATGGTTGGATATATTCCAAGTAATATTCTAGTGTGTTCAAATTAGTTTTATAAACTATTTTGCAACTGAAATAAAAAGAAAATCAAAATAGTTAGCAAACCAGAAAACAAAACAAAAAAAATGAAAAGGAGATTACCTATCGCCCTGAGGAGGCCCAGCCCACCAGGGGCAGGGGCGTCTTCTTCCTCCTGCCTTCTGGTAGAGGAGCGAACGCCCACGGCGGCTCCTCCACCTCCTGCTTCGTCGTGGCATGCTCCGGTGCTCCCCAGGACAGCGCGACAGCGGGGATAACCTCCCTGAGCACGTCCCTATCCATTCCCGCGACCCATTCCTCCCCTCTCCTCTCAGTTGCTCTATTCCCCTCTGCCGCCATTGACAGGAGCTCGAGCTCAAGCTGCCCGTGCCTCTAGCCACAGGATCTCCCCCCGAGTGTTCCATTCGCTCCGCCTCGACGAGCTAGTCATCCTTGCAGAATCAGAAGATCCCCCAAGCCCTTCAACGCCCACGGCACCGTCGTCTTCAAGCTTCGGCCGCCGGCGAGCTTCGTTCGATTCGTCGCCCACAATGCCTCCCCGAGCCATCTAAGCCCTCCACTGCACTCCCCGTGAGATTGCACTCATTTCCCCTCTTCTTCCCCTCGGTTTCGTGCCCCCTAGCCACTGGACCGACGAGCCCGAGCTCCGGCCGTCGCCTCAGCTCGTCGCCGGTGACCTCGGTCCTTCCCAGCCCTCCCTGAGGCCAGTACTGGATGAGGCCGAGCCTGGGGATCCTCCCAGTGCTCTCGGCTCTCGATCCCGAGCACTACAGCCATCTCCGGCGACTCTCCGGCAAAGATCCGCCGCGGATCTGGTCACCGCCGGTTAGTCTCCGGCAGGGGATGACCTGGCCTTGCTAATCCATGTTTAGAACGTTAAGCAGACACTGACCAGTGGGCCCAGGCCAAAGTCGAACGCAATCAGGGGCTGGTCAGCGCGGGATTATCCTTGTGAGGCTCACCAGTGGGTCCCCCTTGTGGGGTTTGAGCCGACGGCTGACGCCATGATGACGTGGGCCTCACGCAATAAGTGGATTTTCTGATTTAAAAGAATTCCAGAAAATGCCGAAAACTTCTAAAAATCATAGAAATTAATCTGTAACTCCAATGAAAATAATTTATATATGAAAAACTATGAGAAAAATCCAAGGAATCTGAATATGTCATTTTTAAACATGTTTGAAAATGTTAGTGGACCAAACATGTAGAATAATGAATAGGTTAAATTTAATAAATGCTTTGGAGTTGGAATTTAAAAATCATTTGAATTCCACTACAAATGCTATGATTAAACTTTGTTCAATCACAACCAGCAACTTAAATATCACTCCCATGCATGTTAAAAACAAGTTGATCTGAGCATCAGGTCGAATCAATTAAAATGGTATTCGAGAATACCTCGTTTGAAGTGATATTTTAATCTGATTCAAACCAACTTCAAGCTAAAAAACTGATAGCTACATTAGCATACCACCTTCCATCTTCATGCCATGCTCATGCATCATTTTGTTGCATATGATTGTTATTGATTGTTGCCATTTCTTTCGGTAGGCTCCGCTCCTCCGGATTCGACCGAATATCCAACTGACGGATAATGTCCCTCCTCTGAGCAACAAGGCAATCAACCATTTTGATCATCCCGATAAATCCCATGTTCTCGCTCCTGCGCTTACTTATTGCATTAGGATCAAATGCTTCAAATGCTTTTGCCACGTTAGTTGAACCCACTTCCTTTGCATGACCTGTCTTTGTCACAGTAAATAGCTGAACCTTGCAACCTACAATACCTGCTAGATGCTTGAGCCATGATGTGCCTTATCCTGCTATGCATGCTATGCTTAGAGTTGTGTATGGTCTGTCATCTGGGTGATGAACAGAATTGTGAGAATGTGTTCAGTAAGTAAGGGTTGTGTGTTGAACCTGATTTGGTAAAGGTATCGGTGAAAGGCCATGTAGGAGTACATGGCAGGTTGTTTCATTGGAACCGTCCTTAGGAATTGAGTTCTGTGTATGTAATTCAAGACAAGATACTACCACACGTTGGGATACTTAATTGACCCTCTCGACTTATTAATCGCTTAGTACTTGGTCCAGGAGTTGCAAGTAGTTTCTAGTGTTTATAGTCATGCTCGAGGCCGTGCATAGCACTGACCTGAGAGGTGGGCTCTGATGCGGTAGGCAGTGGCACGGTGTACCAAGGGGCACCCGGATGGTGGGCTTGGGAACCCTGCGCACATCGTTTGGGGCCGTGGCGGAAACCTCGGCCGGACTTCCGTGCGGGTTACCCTCAGATAGGCGATAGACCTAGACTAAGTATTAGTGTGGTTAACGGTCGTGGCCGACTCCCTCGCTGGGCTTCCGCTTGAAGGTTGCCGAGGTGCATGACGTGCACATGGCGATAAGTGGCAAGAGCGTATGTGAAGAAGTACACCCCTGCAGGGTTATGATCTATTCGAATAGCCGCGTCCGCGGATATAGACTACTTGGAGACATATGTTGTTCATAGATAACTTTAATGGCTACTCATAAAATTGTCAAGATAAGTGTGAGTGTCGTGGACGGCATTTCCGGATGGAGAAGGAATGATTCCACGATGGAGTATTTTTGTGGTGTTAGTGGACTCGTGTGCGAGAAATCAAGTTGTCAAAATTATTTAAAAATGCAAGTTGTCTAGCCACGAGTCAAATGGTGGCTTTTCGCATGAAACCCTATAATTCCTTATTGATACATTGCATGAGTAGATAGTTATCCTAAAGTGTTGCTGAGTACCTCTGTACTCACGTTTGCTTAATAATTTGTTGTAGAGGTTGTTAATGACCCTAATGGAGGGTCTACCTAGACATCGACGACGACGAGTAGCTGGTATCCCAGCTACAATCTGGCCCTAGGGTGGGTCTGTAGTATAGTCAGGCCATGTGCCTTCTAGTTTCATCTGTGTGTACTCAGACAGGTTATCTACTTCCGCTCGCTTGTAACTTGAATGACTATTATGATGGGTCGTGAGACCCCTACTGTGTAATATTATGTGTGTGGCTCTTCCGAGCCTTTTAAATAAAGCTTGTATGTTTATGGTTATGTTGTGATGCTATCGATGTATCTATACATATCGGTATGCCATGCGTACGTGTGTCGTACTGATATGTATGGGGTTCGATTACCTAGTCGTAGGCTTTAGTAGCATTCCATACAGGGAAATGCTCCTTTGTGATCCAACGAGCCATGGTAGTTCGCTACTGCTCTGGACACATTGGTTGACCGGCATGTGTCCTTCTTAGTTGCTGTGTCTGTCCCTGATGGGGAAATGTCATGTAATGGAGTCCTTGTAGCTTGCTACGACTCGTCTACATTCGCTGATGACCAACACCTGCTTTGTTGGGTCATGTATGCATGTCCCTGTGCGAAACTGCCACTTTGGTTTATGACTAGACATGTCGATCCGGGTTCTTTGTCATTGGGTTGCTAGCGACACAATTGCATACGCGAGTCAAAAGGCGCAAACTGTCCCGGCTAGGGTAAGGCTGCACCCGTGGGGATAACCGTGCGTGAGACCGCAAAGAGATGCGATGTGTTACAAGCTGGATTCCTATGGCTTAGGATCGGGGTCCCGACACCTGTGTTCCAAGACTTCTCTAGTATCTCTTAACGAATTTCCATCTAAATATTGGAAGGTCATAATCTTATTTTTTTCAACCTTTATTGTTTTGATAATCCTTTTGTTCCGGTGGTTGCACTCTTTGATTCATCAGATCATTTTGTCAAGATCATTTACTTTCCTTGCTTGTCCATTTAATCGGAGTGCTGTATTCTCTTTCCAAGTTCTTCCATCTTATCAAGTTTTGCTTCTCTTTCCTAGCGAAGTGCTAGCCAAATTTCTTTTGAATTCTTGCTTGTTCCTCATGCCATTCTTCATCTATTGCAACCTTCAAGGATCGTTGGTTTCACTCGTTTGTCAAAGAAGGAACTAAGTTCTACCTCTTCCTTTCCTCTTCCTCTTCCTCTTCTCACTTTAGGATCTTGGGTCGAGATCTCTTGTTAGTGGAGGAGAGTTGTAACAGCCCGGAACCGACCCTCCAGAAGATTCCCTTATTGTCATGTGATTTATTTGGTTGTCGCATTCATCTTCACATCATCTGAATCATTCGCATTGCATTGGCACTCTGTTGCCCTCATTATTTTCAAACTTGTATCCTTTATTAGTTGCGGGTTCTCTCCGTTCTTGTCATTGACCATTTCGAGACTAACCACACATGCACGCACCCGTGGCATCATTAAAATATTGTTTTAGAAGTGTGTATAAAACTTTCTCGCAATGGGTTGAAAGTTGGTGTGTCGTCTTATTTTATTGTAGCTTGACTGTCTGCCAAATTCTGTCGCATTCGGAGGTCGTTTGTTACCCCTACCATTAGACCTATGGGACACTATAGCCGGGTTAATTATGGGGCGTTTCAGTTTGTAAAAACTCTGTGACGGGCCCAAACCTCCCTCTCTTTTTAGCCACCACCACTCTACACATCCCACTAGGCCCAGCATACCTTCCCTCCGATCGGAGCCATCGGACCTCGATCGTAGGGTCGAAAAACTCCCCCAAATCCTCAAAACCTATCCCTTGCCTATTTAAGCACCTCCCCTTGCCATTTTCGGCAGCCTAGCCACCAGTAACCTACAGCCGCTGCCCCTCACCTCAAAATCCGCACTGAATGAAACCCCCTCCTCACTTGGCGCCGCCGCAGCCATCATCCCGACCAACCACAACACGCCACGTCGCCCTAAGCCACCTCTCCAGCCAACCCGGGAGTGCCACGCATCCCCCAACCGCCCGCAGCCCATCAAGACCTGAACGAGGCATGCCCATGTGCCCACAGGTCCATGCCGCAGCCCGCATCACGCCGCTCCCCGCATCTACCCCCGATCCGGATCAAGGGGAAGAGTCCCTCGAGTGCTCATAGCCCAACCTCCCGCTGCTTTGAGCCGCCGGCCACCGGACCTCTAGCTAGCCCCGTCGTCGGCGACCACATGTCTCGTTGTGCCCCTACCTTCCTCTCTCCTCATTCCCTTCCTCTCTCTGCTTCCTCTTGTATCTCTCTTGCGTCATTCACCACAGGAAATGTCATGGCCATGGTTGCTCAAAGCAACGCGTTGCTCGTCACATCTGTAGCCGCCCCGAGCGGATCTAGAGGACCCGACCCCAATCTGCTCGTTGCCGGCCTCCTTTGCTTACCTCCTTCGCCAAAGCTTTGCTGGAACCTGTAGCCTCCACGCCATGGCCTCCTCGGGAATGAACATGGAGTTCATCGCCCTGTTAACGGGGCGAGCGACCGTCGTGTGCCTAGCGAAGCCGGGCCACCCCTCCATGCCAGGCCTCCTAACCAAGCCACCTCCAGTGCAAGGCCTCGCTTGGCACGAGCCAGCACCAGTCCCGGCTCCGTGCCAGGCTGCCTTGTCCATCCCCGCCGTTGATCACGTGGGCCGGCCCAGCTCCCCCACCGGCATTTCGGGCCTCCTTCTCCGCTTCCGGCCCGAGGCCCAAAGTGAGAACCAGCGCTATCCCCCGCCATGTGCACCTGATTGCTATCCAACGAGTGTGTGCTCTATAATTATATTGCACCCAGTTGGCCTATTGGACCAGATCCAGATTCGACCCATATAACGGGTTTTTTAGTATGGTTTTAACATTTATCTAGGATTTTGCAATTACAGAAAATGCCCATATTTAGCATTGCACATAACTGAATAACCGCGCATCGGATGAAAATGTTTTATATATGTAAAATGTGTAGAATTTCATGTAGATTAATAATATACAGCTTTCATGTATGATAAAAAGGTTTAACTTCCTGTTTTCACGAAATTTCTGTAAATTCCATAATCTTGCATAATTGTTGTGTCATTGTTTTCAAAGCAATACCCACATGTTATATTTGATTTGGGGGTAGAAGAATCCATAGAATCCATCTATGCAATTAGTTTTGTAATTTAAATAAGTTTGTGTGCATGCTATTTTTGCTGTGACGCCCTTTTGTTATTTTTGTGTGATTTAATCCATGCATCATATGAATATTTTGTTGAACATGAGATGTTCCCTTTGTGATGTGTACTAACCCCTCGTATTTTTGGTTGCCACGAAAAAGCGTGTTTAGATGTTATTTTCTTACTCCAACATGCCATAAAAATGTTGTTGCTTCTAGGGTGAAAATAATTCGAAGTTTGAGAATCTGATTATTTCGGTATGCCATGGTGTGTTGATGCTAGCTATGATTGTGTGCATAATTAGACCTTTCTAGTATGTAATGAAATGGAGTGCATCATGCCTACTACCATGCTGCAAATTTTCATGCCATTATATGTCCTGATGCATATGTTTTTCTCGCCGCCAATATGCCCTCAGAGTAAGACTGCTATGTTAAAAACGGTTATTTTCACTAAGTCTGAAACTATGTTCAAGTAGCCATCTTGTGAGCTTAGTTGCTAGTGATCCATGCTTCTATTCAATTGCTATTATCATATGAATTATTGTGCACCATGTCAACTACTGCCACATGTCTTGTTTGTGCAAATTCGATTCCTATAGCTTGTTGTTTTGGGGTGTGCAAAATGTCATGTTGCTATTTTGGGCATTGATGGAGTTATAGTCCCAGGGTAGGGTCATAGGTCTGCCGTATAGGTCCTACCCAAGGACTACCCTTCATAGAGGACAAGGCCCTTAGACAGTTCCGACTGAACTAAGGACGCCCCCATCATCCAGTCGGCAACGGTCCACTCGGAGCATATCTAACGTGCCGACTGGAATCCACTCTGTACATCGTAACCTCCCAGGAGGGCAACGGTCATACGTTTTCATACACCATAACTAGCATTTAAGGCTTACGTTACCAGTAACGCCAGCATTTACTCACCACTACTCCACCCCTGTCCACCGGACCATTATGAAGGGCAGCGCACTCTATATAAGCCGCCCTTCACCACTGGTACAGGGGTTCGCAATTGTTGTAATCCCTTAATACACTCGACACGAAGCTCCCAAGAGCACTGAGACGTATGGATTTTACCTCCACCATAGAGGGGCCTGAACTCATACATCCTCGCCATAGCTAAGGCTCTGCCCATATACTTTCGTACCCCGTACTTCTACTGTCAGACTTATACCCACGACAGTTGGCGCCCACCGTGGGGCACGCGTCTAAGCGACTTCCGGCGAGTTTGCGATTTCATCTTTTCGTCATGTCATCCGGTGGAGATCTGTGCATGGGTCATGAGATCCTCTTCGGTGCACTCTCCTTCATCGCCGATGATTCGACATGGCTTCAGGATGCGCCCCTCGACATCGAGACGCTTCCGAGTCGCGGGGCTACGCACTTCCGTGCAAGTTCCTGCGGCGTTCTTCTTCTCCAGCCATCGACCCTGGTGTCGATGTTCGCCCCGGTCACGTGCCGCAACAAGCGATCCGGTCGTTCGCGGCTCCAGCGTTGGGTGAGACACGCCCTAGCGCGACAAAACATGTCCTCTCAAGTGGCGGTGCTCGAATCGGTTGTGGTCCCGTGGTCATCCCAGTGCTTGGAGTCAGTTCTGACTGAACTACCTTCCGAGTATCAGGGTCACGGGCCTGCAGCCGAAGTACTCATGGCCGATTCCCACGAAAGTCTCCCCCGGACTGGTCGGAACGAGCGTGAGATCGTAGAATCATCCGGCGCTCGTCGTCAGCACCTTCGTTCTTCCAGTCGACGCGCTCGCCAGAGCAACGTCGAGGTGTTCCGCACACCCATCCTCAATTTTGCGGCAGCCACCAGGATCGCTGATTCTCTCCAGCCGACTGATTCGGAGGCTGGTAGAGGAATCGAGCAGATCCGTGCCTTGTTACATACGGCGCAACAGCAAAACTCGGCGGTCTCCCAGTCGCACAACAAGATCCACAACAGTTCCGTTCAAGCGAACACACATCGGTCGGTTTTCAGTCCCGGCTCTCACCAGCGTCGCAGAGGGGGCAGCCTCTGGAACGATCGTTCTAGGGATCAGAGTCGGAATCCGCTTTCCATTCGGTCTCATCCCGAAGATCGTCGCCGTTCGCGTACTCCTCCGCGGAGTGGGCCTTACAGACCCCGGCATTACGATGGTCATCGTTCGGGCGGTGACGCGCATGATCAAAGGCCTGATGCAAGAGGGTATATCACTCAGAAGAAGGTTGATAGAAGTCGAGCCCACCGTGATGGTCATGATAGAGATCATCCGAGTGGAAGCAGGACCGTTGTTTCTGGTCCCGAGTGTTTCAGTCGGCCCATTCGCTCGGCTGACATCCCTCCCAACATCCGATTGGCGACGGGAATCAGCAAATTCACAGGACAGTCCAAACCAGAAACTTGGTTAGACGACTATAGAGTGGCGGTCCAGATCGGTGGCGGAGATGACCATGTCGCCATGAAACATCTCCCACTGATGCTCGACGGTTCGGCTCGAGCTTGGCTAAACCAGTTAGCTCCATCAAGCATTTACAGTTGGGCAGATCTGTCCCGAGTCTTCATCAGGACCTTCGAGGGTACGTGCAAACGCCCTGCTGGTCTCACAGAACTTCAGCACTGTGTCCAGAAGCAAAACGATCCCTTGTGCGATTTCATCCAGCGCAGGACAACCCTCTACCACACGGTGGAGAATGTTACAGAACACCAAGCAGTCTGCGCCTTCAAGGCAGGCATTCGGTACAGAGATCTATACCTGAAGTTTGGTCGGACAGGCGACATCTCCATGAGCAAGATGATGGAGATAGCCGCGCGCTATGCGAATGGCGAAGAGGAGGACCGCATACGTAGCGGCAAGCATAAGTCACTCACCGACGGAGATGGGAGCAGCAGTCGGAAGCAGAAACAGAAAGCCCAATCCACTCCGCAAGCAGAGGCGGCAGTCGTTACAAACACTAAGTCCAAAGGCAAGGGGAAACCATAGTACACCCCCAAGAAGAAAAAGTCAGGAAATTCCATCCTAGATCAACCGTGTCCGATCCACACGAAGATGGATGAAGAAGGCAATGTCATATTGCCGAAACATACCACTCGACAGTGTCGCCTCCTGATCCAAGGATTCGGTGAAGGACAGCCGAGTGAGAAAGACTCCGAGCAAGATGATGAGGACAAGGGGGATCCGTTCCCTCAAGTCCATGCAACGTTAATGATTTTTGCTGATGTAGAAAGCAAAAGTCAACTGAAGCTGGTCAACAGGGACGTAAACATGGCAACCCCATACACTCCCACGTTCCTCAAGTGGTCACAGACTGCAATCACTTTTGATCAGTCAGACCACCCAGCACACGTACCCACCCCAGGGAGGCAAGCTCTGGTCGTCGACCCGGTGGTGGAAGGAGTTAGGCTGCACAAAGTCCTCATGGACGCCGGCAGCGGCTTGAATATCATGTACGCTGATACTCTCAAGGGAATGGGCATTCCAATATCCAGACTTAGCGAGAGCAGTATGCAATTCCATGGAGTCGTCCCAGGAAGAAAGGCCAAATCACTCGTCCAGATTGCGTTGGATGTCGTTTTCGGCTCTGACAAGAACTTCCGCAAAGAGAAGTTAACATTCGAGGTGGTAGACTTCCAGAGTGCATACCATGCCATTCTGGGCCGTCCGGCATATGTACGTTTCATGGCCCGTCCATGTTACGTATATTTGAAGCTGAAGATGCCTGGTCCCAAAGGCGTGATTACTGTCACAGGCAATCGGCACCGGGCCGTGGAGTGTCTGCAGCAGGGGTCGAGAATTGCAGACCATCAGATGGTTGTACTCGAGTTGGATGAGTACAAGAAGATTGCCGACCCCGCCGACCTGATGCGTTCAAAGAAGCCAGCTTCCGAGTCCGCATTCCAGTCGGCGGGAGACACGAAGAATGTAAGAATCCACCCAGCGGATCTCCACCACCCTTGATCCAAAATAGGAAGCCGAGCTCATCCAATTCCTCCGTGAGAACTGGGACATTTTTGCATGGAAGCCTGCTGACATGCCTGGTGTACCCAGGGAGTTGGCTGAGCACCGACTGCATGTGGATACTGCCACTCGGCCCGTCCGAGAACGCATGCGTCGGTCCGCCGCGCACAAGAGAAAAGCAATCGGAGAGGAGTTAGCTAAACTTCTGGCAGCCAACTTCATTTGCAAGGTACACCACTCCGAGTGGCTCGCTAACGTTGTCATGGTGCCCAAGAAGGACAAGTCTCTCCGTATGTGCATCGATTTCAAGCACCTTAATAAGGTCTGTCCGAAAGACCACTTCCCGCTCCCCCGCATTGATCAAATCATTGATTCGACTGCGGGTTGCGAGCGCTTATCCTTCCTTGATGCCTATTCGGGCTATCATCAGATCCGTCTATATGGTCCAGATGAATTAAAAACATCTTTCATCACCCCATTCGGGTGCTTGTGTTACATCACTATGCCATTCGGTTTGAAAAATGCAGGAGCAACTTTTATGCGAATGATCCAAAAATGCCTCCTAGACCAGATTGGTCGAAATGTGGAGGCATATATGGACGATGTCGTAGTCAAGTCACGCAAAGGTTTCGACCAGCTGACTGACTTGGCAGAAACATTCGCCAACCTATGTAGGTACGATATCAAGCTCAACCGAGCCAAGTGTTCATTCGGCGTTCCCAGCGGGAAATTACTCGGTTTCTTCGTTTCCGAACGGGGGATCGATGTCAACCCCGAAAAGATCGGGACCATTGTTCGAATGGAGCGGCCAGTAAGAGTACATGACGTACAAAAGCTCACAGGTTGCCTAGCGGCTTTGAGCAGGTTTATCGCTCGACTCGGTGAGGAGGCGTTACCTCTGTACCGACTCATGAAGAACTCGGATACCTTCGAGTGGACAGACGAAGCCCAAACCGCATTCGACGACCTCAAAGCCCTGCTTTCCACCCAGCCGGTTCTTACTGCCCCGCTCAGTAAAGAACCCTTCTTCTGTACATCGCGGCTACAAATCAAGTCGTCAGCACCATTCTGACAGTCGAACGCGAAGAAGAAGGCAAAGCGTACAGGATTCAGCGGCCAGTATATTATGTTTTCGAAGTCCTGACTCCTTCCAAGCAGAGGTATCCCCATTATCAGAAGCTTATTTATGGGATCTACATGACTGCAAAGAAGGTGGCTCATTATTTCCAAGACCACTCGGTATTTGTCATATCTGATGCTCCGTTGTCGGAAATTCTCCACAATCGGGACGGATCAGGCCGAGTGGAAAATTGGGCAATGGAGATGCTATACTGCGACATCAAGTTCGAAGCCAAGAAAGCTATAAAGTCTCAAGCTCTTGCTGACTTCATAGCAGAATGGGTAGAACAACAGCAACCGACTCATATATACTCGGCTCATTGGACCATGTTCTTCGATGGGTCCAAGATGTTGAATGGCTCCGGCGCCGGCGTAGTGCTCATATCCCCGAAAGGTGATAAACTCAAGTATGTGTTGCAGATCCATTTTGATTCTTCCAACAATGAAGCAGAGTACGAAGCTCTCCTTTACGGGTTGCGCATGGCCATCACACTCGGCGTCCGTCGCCTGATGGTCTATGGCGACTCAGATCTAGTGGTTAATCAAGTAATGAAGGAGTGGGATGTAAGGAACCCCACCATGACTGCATACTGCAACGCAATAAGAAAGCTCGAAAAGAAGTTCGAAGGTCTGGCACTTCACCATGTTTCTCGACTGAAAAACCAAGCAGCAGATGAATTGGCAAAACATGGATCCACACGGAGACCTGTCCCGAGTGATGTCTGCCTTGAGCACCTACACCTCCCCTTGGTAAAAGAAGATTCTTTTACAAAGGAACCTCTGCAACCGAAGAGCTCAACAGATCAGACTGAAGTCGAGGTCCCCGCTGTGGTTGACCGGGTCATGGAGATTCTAGCTGTCATTCCCGAATGGCTATGCCATTCATTGCGTACATCCTGAGGCAAGAGTTACCGGAAGACGAGGTCCAAGCTAGGCAGATCGTTCGCAGGTTGAAGTCCTTCACCGTCGTTGATGACCAGTTATACAGAGAAAGTGTTTCAGGCGTCTTTCAGCGGTGTATCTCTCCTGAGGAGGGTCGGTTAATTTTGGAAGAAATTCAGTCGGGAACCTGCGGTCATCATGCCTCCTCAAGGGCAATCGTCGCCAAAGCATTCAGAGCTGGTTTCTTCTGGTTGCAGGCAAATGAAATGGCAAAATATATAGTCGACCATTGCGAAGGTTGTCAGTTCTATTCAAACAAGTCCCACAAGCCAACGTCCGTGCTGAAGACAATTCCCCTTTCTTGGCCATTCGCCGTTTGGGGATTAGATACAGTCGGACCATTCAGAACAGGCCAAGGAGGATTCACCCATCTGCTGGTAGCAGTCGACAAGTTTACCAAGCGGATTGAAGCCAAGCCAATCAAGAAGCTTGATGCCCTTACGACCATCAAATTTATCAGACATTATCGCCAGATACGGGGTTCCACACAGCATAATCACCGACAATGGCACAAACTTTAACTCGGACGAGTTCCAAGGTTTTTGCGCAGGCCAAGGTATCCCAGTGGATTTTGCATCCGTTGCACACCCCCAAACAAATGGACAACCGGAGCGGGCGAATGGACTCACTCTTCAAGGGTTGAAGCCTCGACTCCTGCGAGAAGTTGGACATGCCGCCGGCGCATGGGTCACCGAGCTGCCTTCGGTGCTGTGGGTCCTCCGAACAACTCCGAATAGATCGACAGGACGATCCCCGTTTTTCCTCGTTTATGGAGCAGAGGCAATCCTTCCGAGTGACTTGCTTGACAACTCTCCACGAGTCGAACTCTTCTCCAAAGCCGAAGCAGAGCAAGCCAGGCAAGACGGAGTAGACCTTTCAGAACAGGAGCGCGAGATGGCATTGATCCGTTCAACAATTGATCAGCAAGATCTGCAGCGATTTCATGCGCGGCACGTCAAGAGCCGCACGTTCCAAGCAGGCGACCTGGTGCTCCGAGTGGATCAACAGAGACCACACAAGTTGGTTCCCGCCTGGGAAGGTCCGTTCATCATTTCTAAGGTGCTGAACAACGAAGCATATCGACTCTACAACCTCGACAGGGAGACGGATGAGTCACGAGCATGGAATGGAGATCTACTGAAGCGCTTCTACACATAACCGCCGACAGAGACAATGTAAAGAACAAATGTCGTCGAAGTAATACAAAGCGGATTAATTTCTTGCCGATTCAAAATTCTTCCGCGTTTGCAGACTCCGGCCTAAAAAACTAACTCCAAGTGTGTACCAAAAGTCACACTCGGAGACTTAGCTGCGACCCAGAGTCGCCTAAGTAAACAACTTGCTCTGAGTGTGCACGAAAAGTCACACTCGGGGACTTAGCTGCGACCCAGAGTCACCTAAGTAAACAACTCGCTCCGAGTGTGCACCAAAAGTCACACTCGGGGACTTAGCCGCGACCCAGAGTCGCCTAAGTAAACAACTCGCTCCGAGTGTGCACCAAAAGTCACACTCAGCGACTTAGCTACGACCTTGAGTGGCCTAAGTAAACAACTCGCTCCGAGTGTGCACCAAAAGTCACACTCGGGGACTTAGCTGCGACACAGAGTCGCCTAAGTAAACAACTCGCTCCGAGTGTGCACCAAAAGTCACACTCGAGGACTTAGCTGCGACCTAGAGTCGCCTAAGTAAACAACTTGCTCCGAGTGTGCACCAAAAGTCACACTCGGGGACTTAGCTGCGACCCAGAGTCGCCTAAGTAAACAACTTGCTCCGAGTGTGCACCAAAAGTCACACTCGTGGACATAGCTGCGACCCACAGTCGCCTAAGTAAACAACTTGCTCCGAGTGTCCACCAAAAGTCACACTCGGGGACTTAGCTGCGACCCAGAGTTGCCTAAGTAAACAACTCGCTCCCAGTGTGCACCAAAAGTCACACTCAGGGACTTAGCTGCGACCCTGAGTCGCCAAAGTAAACAACTCGCTCCGAGTGTGCACCAAAATTCACACTCGGGGACTTAGCTGCGACCCAGAGTCGCCTAAGTAAACAACTCGCTCCGAGTGTGCACCAAAAGTCACACTCGGGTTCTTAGCTGCGACCCAGAGTCGCCTAAGTAAACAACTTGCTCTGAGTGTGCACCAAAAGTCACACCCGGGGACTTAGCTGCGATCCAGAGTCGCCTAAGTAAACAACTCGCTCCGAGTGTGCACCAAAAGTCACACTCGGAGACTTAGCTGCGACCCAGAGTCGCCTAAGTAAACAACTTGCTCCGAGTGTGCACCAAAAGTCACACTCGGGGACTTAGCTACGACCCAGAGTCGCCTAAGTAAACAACTTGCTCCGAGTGTGCACCAAAAGTCACACTCGGGGACTTAGCTACGACCCAGAGTCACCTAAGTAAACAACTCGCTCCGAGTGTGCACCAAAAGTCACACTCGGGGACTTAGCTGTGACCCAGAGTCGCCTAAGCAAACAACTCGCTCCGAGTGTGCACCAAAAGTCACAGTCGGGGACTTAGCTGCGAACCAGAGTTGCCTAAGTAAAGAGCTTCCTCCGAGTGTGCACCAAAAGTCACACTCGGTGACTTAGCTGCGACCCAGAGTCGCCTAAGTAAACAACTCTCTCCGAGTGTGCACCAAAAGTCACACTCGGGGACTTAGCTGCGACCAAGAGTCACCTAAGCAAACAACTCGCTCTGAGTGTGCACCAAAAGTCACACTCGGGGACTTAGCTGCGAACCAGAGTTGCCTAAGTAAAGAGCTTCCTCCGAGTGTGCACCAAATGTCACACTCGCTGACTTAGCTGCGACCCAGAGTCGCCTAAGTAAACAACTCGCTCCGAGTGTGCACCAAAAGTCACACTCGGGTACATAGCTGCGACCCAGAGTCGCCTAAGTAAACAACTCGCTCCGAGTGTGCACCAAAAGTCACACTCGAGGACTTAGCTGCGACCCAGAGTCGCCTATGTAAACAACTTGCTCCGAGTGTGCACCAAAAGTCACACTCGGGGACTTAGCTGCGACCCAGAGATGCCTAAGTAAACAACTCGCTCCGAGTGTGCTCCAAAAGTCACACCCAGGGACTTAGCTGCGACCCTGAGTCGCCTAAGTAAACAACTCGCTCCGAGTGTGCACCAAAAGTCACACTCGGGGACTTAGCTGCGACACAGAGTCGCCTAAGTAAACAACTCGCTCCGAGTGTGCACCAAAAGTCACACTCGGGTTCTTAGCTGCGTCCCAGAGTCGCCTAAGTAAACAACTTGCTTTGAGTGTGCACCAAAAGTCACACCCGGGGACTTAGCTGCGATCCAGAGTCGCCTAAGTAAACAACTCGCTCCGAGTGTGCACCAAAAGTCACACTCGGGGACTTAGCTGCGACCCAGAGTCGCCTAAGTAAACAACTCGCTCCGAGTGTGCACCAAAAGTCACACTCGGGGACTTAGCTACGACCCAGAGTCGCCTAAGTAAACAACTTGCTCCGAGTGTGCACCAAAAGTCACACTCGGGGACTTAGCTGCGACCCAGAGTCGCCTAAGTAAACAACTCGCTCCGAGTGTGCACCAAAAGTCACACTCGGGGACTTAGCTGCGACCCAGAGTCGCCTAAGCAAACAACTCGCTCCGAGTGTGCACCAAAAGTCATACTCAGGGACTTAGCTGCGAACCAGAGTTGCCTAAGTAAAGAGCTTCCTCCGAGTGTGCACCAAAAGTCACACTCGGTGACTTAGCTGCGACCCAGAGTCGCCTAAGTAAACAACTCGCTCCGAGTGTGCACCAAAAGTCACACTCGGGGACTTAGCTGCGACCCAGAGTCGCCTAAGCAAACAACTTGCTCCGAGTGTGCACCAAAAGTCACACTCGGGGACTTAGCTGCGAACCAGAGTTGCCTAAGTAAAGAGCTTCCTCCGAGTGTGCACCAAATGTCACACTCGCTGACTTAGCTGCGACCCAGAGTCGCCTAAGTAAACAACTCGCTGTGAGTGTGCACCAAAAGTCACACTCGGGGACATAGCTGCGACCCAGAGTCGCCTAAGTAAACAACTCGCTCCGAGTGTGCACCAAAAGTCACACTCGGGGACTTAGCTGCGACCCAGAGTCGCCTATGTAAACAACTTGCTCTGAGTGTGCACCAAAAGTCACACTCGGGGACTTAGCTGCGACCCAGAGTCGCCTAAGTAAACAACTAACTCCGAGTGTGCACCAAAAGTCACACTCGGAGGCTTAGCTGCGACCGAGAGTCGCCTAAGCAAACAACTTTCTCCGAGTGTGCACCAAAAGTCACACTCGGGGACTTAGCTGCGAACCAGAGTTGCCTAAGTAAAGAGGTTCCTCCGAGTGGGCACACAAGTTACACTCGAAGGCTTAGTTGAGTCGCCTAAACAAAAACCACGAGCCAAAATCGTGTCAAAAAAAACTCAGCGAAAGAAGAGCAAAAGATCCGGTTCGAATTCAAATTGAGTTCAACGATCAGTCGGCTCGGTGTGAATCAAGTTTAGCCACACTCAGCCACGAATGTACCGGCCAACAGCAGTGGCCAAAGTTTAATACAAACTCCACTCGGCATACCGAGGTAAATGCGCGTTCAGCATAAAGTCAATCAAGCATCGCCGGGGCTGGCAGGCTCCACGAAGGTGTCGAGGTCGATTCCATCTGCAATCCGAGTGGCCGTGTCGAGGAAGGTCTCCATGAAGTCTTCAAATCGAAGCTTCTTAGTGTTGGCGACCTGCAACGTCTTCAACTGGTCTTCACGGGCTTCCTTTCAATGCACTTGGACCAGAGACAGCGCCACGTCCGCGCCACACTGAGCGGCAGACTTCTTCCATGCGTGCACTCTGCTTGGAACATCCTCCAGTCAAGTCATCAACCCCTCTATCTCATTCCGGGAGTCATCTTCAGGCCACAACTCTTTATCAATTCGGCGGACAACTTCTCTCTGGAGACCAACAAAAGGACCCACCTTGTTAAGGCGGGAATTCAGTCGGAACATGTCCCGGTTAGCTTCATCACCGAGTGGAACATTCGGTTGCCGAAGCGCCCGTTCAATTTCGGCGGTCTCGGCTTCAACGTCCCGACTGAAATCAGCAAAGAAAAGACAGGGAGAAAATAAGCGCGGAGTGAACTCCAAAGTCAAAGAGCACTCAGCAAGCAACTTACCACCAAGCAGTGCGACCATCTTCTTCGCCCAGTCGCCGTCGTATTTCTCCTGCGCTTTGCACCGAGCGTTCATTGACTTCAGCTAGCCCACCCATTCAGATCTCTCCTTCTTCATATTTTGTAACTCGGCTAACAACGCCTTGTTAGTCTCCCGAGATTCCTCCAAAGACTTTTCTCGTTCAGCGAGAGCATTCTTCATGCCAGCCATATCATTCGCAGCTACCTCCAAGTTGGCAGCAAGTTGAGTCTTCTCGGCCATCAGAGAAGTATAGGCCGATCCCACTTCACAAGTCTTCTGTCAAAGAGACACAAAGGGAGGATCAACCAGATTCAACATGGAAAAAGTCTCGACAGATATGACAAAACAATCAAAACTCAAGATTCTTCAGACCCCTGCCGATGCAAGCAATCGACAGCGGTCTCGGGGACTACACCCAGTGGGTTCACTGAGAGTGACCCCACTGGTATGAAGCTCGAACAGGTCGGTCCCATTGAGCTCCATAGAAAACCAACAACACTATGAGACTACTATTACTCGACCCGAGTAACACTACTCTCGGGGACTACACCCAGTGGGTGCACTTGGCGTGCCCCCACTGGTACCATTCGGGCAGATCAACTCTGATCTGTAGAGATTATGGAAAATACATATAAAGACAACTGCCGGTGCAAACACTCGGCAGAAGTCTCGGGGACGACACCCACTGGGTTCACTCGGAGTGAACCCACTAGAAAATTAACCTACTGTATCTGAGTATCTCGCCAAAACCCCCAGTGGGCACCAAGAGGAATGTAAACACTTACTAGCGCACTTACTCGGATATCATCCCGAAGCTCCAAGCTCTTCTTGTACAGGGATGCAACGGAGTCATATGCTCCCTTGGCTTCACCCACCATCAGCTCCACTTGTACCATGGCGTCCTTGGCGGCTCCTACTTGATCTTCCGGGAGGCGTCGATAGTGAACAGTCGACGGACCCGGCGTGGCAGAAGGCTCCCTAGGCATCCCGAGCTCCATGGGCATCCTGAGCTCTTCTCAAGTCGGTTCCGCCGTGAAGGCCACCGTCTCCGTCGGCGGCACGCTCATGGCGGAGATGGCAACAGGTTGGATAACCCCAGGGACAGGCGCCAAAGTTGGTTCCGACCCCCTTTGGTCGTCGTTGTCCAGATGGATCACCTCCGAAGGAAGCCCAACTGAACAAACTAAAAAAAAGAAAAAGATCAAGATCAAAGACAGTACTCGCGAAACGGTAATACAACTCTCGGAGTCGTGACAACGTACCTTGCTGGGACGTGGCGGCGTTATCAGTGTCCATGGGATCGTCACCCTGATGCGGCAGAGAGGTGGAGGAGGTAGCAGCCCTGTTGAGTGAAATCCATTCGACGGGTAAACATGAATTCCCAAAAAGAAGAGTCCAATCGGATACTGGAGGAAGATGGAAGATCAAAGATACTTATGCTGAGGCGACCGGAACAGCGATCCTCATCCGGGGCAAAGCTTTCCGAGGTTTAGACCCGTTGGGTTTAGCCACCTTGGACGGCTGATCCACGGGCTCGGTAGAAGAACCCGTGGTTCTCTTCACACTCCGAGCACTCGGGGCCACGGGAGGAGCCGGCAGAACACCCGGGTCATGATGGTGATTGGTTCGGTGTTCTGGTGGTGAGGGTGACGAGCTCTGGTCTTCACTCTCCTCCTCCTCTTCTTCTGTTTCCTCCTCCGTCTCCCTACTGTCAGAGACGTACATGGCACTATCCGCGCTACCCTCCATGCTGCCTTCTTCTTCCTCGACCGGATCCCCATTTGAGACTGTAGAATGCCAGTTCGTCCACTCCTGCACAAAACACAATCGGCAACGTCAGTCGGCGAGACAAGAAAAGCAATAAAACTGAGAAGGTTAAAAGCACTCGACAACATGTACTCACCTCATTCGGAGGAGGATTTTGGGCGCGGAAGGCCTTCACCCACCGAGCTCCCACGGGGTTACCACATGTTCCCGTGATGGTGCGGACCCACGCACCCATGGTCTCATCGCTCACGTCTTCAGGATGGGACCGAGTGGTATCCGAAGGCCCCATGAATGCCACATTGCGTGGTCTCGGGCCTGGAGCGGCTGGATGCATCGACCCAGAAAAGTCTCCAAGAGGTCTATGCCGGTGACTCCGTTCCGGACGACGGTTATCAGCACGTCGATCAAAGGTTGGATCTGGACTTTTTCTCCCTTAGAGAGCGCTAGCTTCCTGGGAGGGCCCGGTCGGTCTAAACTAAAGGGTGGTAACCCACTTGGAGCATTCGAGCAGGCAATGTCCTCGCAATAGAACCAGGACGATTGCCAGTTCCTAACCGACTCGGATAGCTGAAGGGAGGGATAACTACTTTTCGTTTTCTTGTAAAATCCTAAACCCCCGCAGAGCTGGAGGATGTGTGTCTTATCATCAGACTGGCTAAGTTTCTTAACCGTTTGATATCTAGCAAAGAAAACATATTTGAAGAGCCCCCAGTGGGGAGGACATCCTATGAAACACTCGTAGAGGGTGATGAATGCGGAAAGATGAGCTATCGCATTCGGCGGAAAGTGATGGAGCTGCACCCCGAAGTAGTTCATAATACCTCGGAAGAAAGGATGGGGAGGCAGGGAGAAACCTCTGGCCACGTGGCTGAGCAGCAGGACGCGCTCCCTCTCCCTCGGCGCCGGCTCCATCTCGCCTTCCGGCAGCCTCCAAGACTTATTGACGACCATGCCGTGCTCCACCAGCTCCAGCACGTCGGTCTCCCTCACTGTGGAGGGGAGGAAGTCCCCTTGGATCCAGCCCGCCGGCAACGCCCGCTATCGCCGCTGAGTGGAGGCGGTCCCCTTCTTTTTCTTCCTCGCCTCAAGCTTTCTGGTCTACCCCTTTGTCATGGCGAGGGAGACAGATCCGCAGAGGAGGAGGGGAAGGAGATGGCTAGAGGTGTGCAGGGAGTTGCGGTGGGGGGAGATCAATGGGAGGAAGACGAGCAGCGCAACAGGAAGGTCCGCCAGGAAGGCTTTAAAAGGCCTCCGACTGAGTCACCTACAGGTGGGCCCAAGATCTTATCCTCCCAACCGGCTGCTGCAAGATTAGTGGAGAAGATCGTGACGCGGTAATCGAGGAGGCGAAATCTACTCGATGGCGATGACGTCATCCCCGCTGAGCGCGCGGCAACCAAAATTTGAGAATCCCCGAAAATCCGGCGCTGTCAGTATGACCGGTCTAGTCGAAAGATTCCGCGGAAGCAATCGGTCCCTCACGGTTCGTTTCGCTTGCATATTCACTCGGATCACTAGCCGCAAAGATAAAATGGATCGAGGCAGACAACGCTAAGATCACCTCAATACCAGTCGGCTCCAAACTCCGGACATCACTTCATCGTTCCAGCCCCGATCCATTCGGGGACTAATGATGGGGTTATAGTCCCAGGGTAGGGTCATAGGTCTGCCCTATAGGTCCTACCCAAGGACTACCCTTCATAGAGTACAAGGCCCTTATACAGTTCCGACTGAACTAAGGACGCCCCCATCATCCAGTCGGCGACGGTCCACTCGGAGCATATCTAACGTGCCGACTGGAATCCACTCTGTACATCGTAACCTCCCAGGAGGGCAACGATCATACGTTTTCATACACCATAACTAGCATTTAAGTCTTACGTTACCAGCAACGCTATCATTTACTCACCACTACTCCACCCCTGTCCACCGGACCATTATGAAGGGCAGCGCACTCTATATAAGCCGCCCTTCACCACTGGTACAGGGGTTGGCCCTTGCTGTAATCCCTTAATACACTCGACACGAAGCTCCCAAGAGAACTGAGACGTAGGGCTTTTACCTCCACCGTAGAGGGGCCTGAACTCATACATCCTCGCCGTAGCTAAGGCTCTGCCCATATACTTTCGTACCCCGTACTTCTACGGTCATACTTATACCCACGACACGCATATTATAGCTATAACTTGTGTTGGTTATATTTGTTTAACCGTTGCTCCGTTTTGAACATTCCATATATGAAACTTGCCTAGAATTTCATGTACCTTCATAATATCTTGTTGCATCCACGATTTAACATGCTTGTGGTTGTCATTTGCCTACATTTTGCATTCATGGCATATTATCTTTTCTTGGTCATATCTTTTAAACCGTAACTCCGTTTTAGATGATCCATATATGTAAATCGACTAGAATGATGTGTAGAATAACTTGGTGCATTGTGTTTCCATGTATAAGTAATTATAAAATATGTTTAGCTTGGATCTGGACCAATTTCGAAATTAACATATCGGGTCGTCTCGGAAATGCTATATGTTGTTTCCGACCTTATTTAAAATGCCTAGATAGATAGTTTATTTATGTTCCACCTTTTGCCATGTTTAACTTGTAGTGTAAATAAACGAGAGTGCATTAAATGAGTCAAATGTGAAGTTTCATAAATATGCAACTCGTTGCATACGGAGCTTCATTTAATGTGTAGAAGTTGATTGTTGTGCTTTGCTAGGTCATGCATAATTAAATGGATGCATCATATTTGTTTGCGCATCATAGCATGAATATGTTGTGGTGTTTATCATGTGTTCGTTGTTTATTTTTGGATTGTTTCTTCTCGATAGAGTTCCGAAATTGCTTCGGAATGTGAGGATTCGTTCGATTGCGTTGGTTCATCTACTTCACGGATTCGTTCTTCTTCCAACGGCGATCTCAGGCAAGATGATCATTTCCCTGGATACCACTACTATCGTCGCTATGCTAGTTGTCTTGCTTCTATCTTTATGTCTCCTTCCCTACCACTTGTATGTCAAGCATCCCAACATTGCCATGAAAAGCCTCTAAGCCCTCCACATCCTAGCAAACCTTTGTTTGGCTATGTTACCGTTCGCTCAACTCTTCTTATAGTGTTGCTACTTGAAGGTGCAAGTTGCTTCCATGTTGTAACACCCCAAATTTTTTATTTGGTTTAACAAAATATTTTATTATTTTAAAAGATATTTATTGGAATTTTGGTGAAACTTCTTTTTCAAAACTGATTCTTGAGAGAAAACCTCTTATAAAATTTTCATGAGTTGGCTTTTGATTTTAAGGTTCATCTATGATACTTCCATGACATAGAGTTTTTATGTGGGATTTTATTTTTATTTTTCTAAATATCACATTTGAGACTATATGCTAAGGGTCGCCCTTTTGAAAATTCACTTGTCCCTTCTTTCTTTACCTATTTTTATAAAAACTTTCACTTCTAATAATCCTCTACTATCCCAAGACCTCATTCAAGCCAGTTTCTCAAAACTCTAACCTATTTCATATTTTTATTTTCTTGAAACAGTTTAAAAACAAGTTCTGAATTTATTTTGGCGCCATTGCACTTTTCAAAGGAGCCCATAGCTGCCTTAGGATTTTGACCCCAAACAAATTACCATAGCTAGCCCTTAGTACCTTCAACCTGATTACCCAAAAACCTACCCTCTCGTTCAAAATTTTCAAACTGAATTTGAAGGAAGTTTGGTCCAAATTTGCATTTCTTGCTAAAGACCCATCTTTCCCTTCTTCAAAAATTCTGGGAAAATTCAGGGAGCCTCTAGATGCATTGAGAGGCCACCTCACCAATTTCAGCCCTAGCAAAAATTGTCTAAATGTCATTACATTTTGTAGAGCAACTGGTGGGCAGTGATGCAGTCTTTCGTCAAATTTGAGCCTAATCTCACCAATGCTCACCCTTGGCCCCTTCCTCATGTTCCCCGATCCTATCGAGTTCGTTGCACGATCCTTTGGATACTTCTGCTCGTTGATGGTGAGCTTGCATGCTAGCACCGACCTCACCTGTGGCAATAGTGGCACCCATTGCAGCTGCCAGGGAGCACTTCTGGTTTTATGGCGCCACCCAAAGCCCCGAAGTGCTTCGTTTGTCCGTCCATGGTTTGCAAGACAATCAGCAAGCTCTGCCCAACCATCATCATGGCATGGGTGCCAGAGAGCACGCCGACTACCACCGCGGTGCCCGTGAAGTCGTTGTATTGAACGGAGCTCCTAGATCAAAGATGAGCTCACTTAGGAGTAAAACGGAAACCCTAGAGCCTATCAAACCTTCGTCCACCAATGTAATCGTCGGCTAAGCACCTCCCTCGTCGTGATCCATGTCGGCTATGTCCGTTCATGGCAATCGACTCGGACCACCTATTAAAGGGGGCCCCAAGTTGCCCTTTGAGTACACACCAGTCCCTAGAGATCCAAGGTCTATGCCAAGCACCGTAGAGGGCCTAGGGGAGGTATTCTTCCCCAGCTCCGGCTGCCCGATCTGCCTCGGGTCCGACCTAAATTCGCACAAGGTGGTTGATGCCCTCTACGCAAACCTCGCTCGTAGTCCCCTAGTAGTTTGTCCTCTATGATCCACGTGCCAATTTGACATCTGCAAGTCACTGTGGTGAACTCCATCCTCATCCAAAGCTGGCAATCGTCGAAGAAGAAGTCGGCAATCGCCGGACAGTAAGTCGTCGACGTTGTAGTGCTCATATGGTAGTGCCTTGAGAAAGAGATACGTGCGGCTCCTATTGGGACCTAGCATACCGGGCGGTCTTGCTGGATTTGTTTTACCTTACTCAAATGTCTTGTGCACCGGGATTCCGAGGATACTTTAGGCTAACCCGAGGTTGAGTTTTTCCACCGGGATTGCAAGGAGACTACGGGTTTTCCGTGGTTGAGGTTTTCCATGCATCTTGTCGATAGTTTGTGATGGATGAGTTGGAGCACCCCTGTAGGGTTAAATCTTTCTGAGAGGCTTGCCCGCGGTTAACCTTTGTTTAACACCTAGTGATAGAAAACTTGAAGTGAACTCAATTAAAATACACCAAATGTGTGCGTAACCATGACTGTCGCATTCTGAATCCGAGAAAGTACACGGTGGGGTTATGCTTGACGTGTAAGTAGGTGTTCAGGATCACTTCTTGATCATTATTAGTTCACGTCCGTTTATGCTTAGATCACCCCCTGTTATTCTTGTACTCGTAAGTTAGACACTCAAATAAATGCTTAGTTCTTGGTGCCGCCTCACCGCCTAACCATACCTCACCCATTAAGCTTTCCTAGTCTTTATACCTTTGGAAATGAGATTGATGAGTCCCTGTGGCTCATATATTCTACAACAACACTTGCAGGTGCTTTGACATGAGTGTGATGATTTTCCTATTTGGAGTTTCTTCCTCTTCTTATTCTTCATCGATCTAGGATGGGTTCCAGGCCACCAGCCTAGGATAGCAAGGATGGACGTTGTTTTATCGCTTAATTTCGTCCGTAGTCGGACCCTGCTCTTCTGAATGATGATTGAATGTATGTTTGTATTGAGATGTTCATGATTCGATTGTGGCGAGTGTAAGACAACTCCATATAATCATCTCTTCTTACATGTACTTTTAAGGATATCCATTCTTGCGAAACGACGAGATGCGGTTCTATCCCTGTCAGGGCCCTCAAGGTAAAATCTGATAGGATCGCATCTTAGGTGTTACAGTTTTAGTACAACATTCCACCCTCAGATAGGTGGTCAAGTTGAGTGAGTCAATCAAATCCTTGAAGATATGCTCAGAGCGTGTGTTATCTCTTTCGGCATGAAGTGGGAAGACTGCCTCCCGTTTGTCAAATTCTCTTACAATAATAGTTTCCAAGCAAGTTCGGCAAGGCCCCATTTGAGATTCTCTATGCCAGGAAATGGCGTACCATGCTCAATTGGTCTCAAACCGGTGAGCGTCAAATCCTTGGAAATGACATGATCACTGAAGTTGAAGATATGGGTCATGTCATTCTTGAAAATCTCAAAGTTGCTCAATCCCATCGGAAGAGATATTATGATATCAAGCATCATGACATAGCCTTTCAAATCGATGACTTTGTCTATCTCCGAGTATCTCCCATGAAGGTCACTCAACGATTTGGCATCAAAGGAAAGCTTGCACCATGCTTTGTGGGTCCTCTCAAAATTGTTGGCAAAAGAGGCCACCTTGCCTACCAACTCGAGCTCCCTTCAAATTTCTCCAATGTGCATGATGACTTTCATGTCTCCTAGCTTGAGAAGTGTTTCAAGACTCATAAGCGCATCGTTGATTTCAAAGACATTGATCTCCAACCAGACCTATCATATCATGAGCATCTAGTTAATATCCTTAAAGAGGCCGAGTGCAAAACTCTCAACAAGTTTGTCAAGTTCCTCAAAGTGAAGTGGTCACATCATTTCGATACAGAAGTCACTTGGCAACATGAGGACCTTCTCCGTTCTGAATATCCCAACTTCTTCCATTCCCAGATCTCGGGACGAGATCTTCTTATAGGGGAGAGTTGTAACATCCCAAGAGCATATTTCCAAACCTTGTAACCATTTCCATATGTGAACCTTGTATAACATGCCATCTTTTGGTTTGAGCTAATAAAATTTTGTGCTTCATGTCATTCATCTTGTGCATCATGGGATCATGACATCCATTTCATTATTTGTAGCATCATGTTTTGTTGGATGTGTCATGTCATCTTGTGGAGAGGTTTTGTTTCATGTTAATTCAATGTTTGCAATCAACTAAAACCCCTTCTATCTTCTCATTTGTTTATTTATTTCAGGTGTTCCACTATGCAACTATTTTATGGTTCACCACTTTCCTAAAACCCCTAATTATTGCTCTAAATCCCTCCTCCAAATTACAGCCATTCTTTCACATTGTTTTGGTTCGATTCAAAAATGCCTGAAGTTTGAATTACATTCAAACTTGAATTATTTTTCTATATCTAAAATATCCAAGCAAATTTTATTAAATACGCCATTTTTTGTGAGTCCAAAACTATTTCGTTCCATCCTAAACCCTCTTTATTTGTCTTTGTTTTTTACTATGTTTTCTACTTGAGAAAAAGGAAAATCGGCAGGAGAGAGAGGCGAGTGCTGCTGGGCCTCCTTCCCCACGTTGGCCTAGGAGTAGCAGAGCAACACCCACCACCAGCCAGCGAACGAGCCTAGCCTCTCCTCCTGGAGGGACCCAGCGAGCATTGACGCCAGCGGCCCCACCTCTAGCCTCACTCCTCCGCACCATCGTCCTCCTCCTGGACCCATCCTCCCTCTCAGAGCAAACGAGTGAGACAAGGAACATGACCACCATGGCAGCCATGATGACCTTTCCTCACCCTATAAAGAAAGCCCTTGACCCCCCCTATGGTTTCCCCTCTCCCTCTCTTCCCCAACCATCCTGCCGCCACTTCTCCTCACCTCTCCGTACTCCAGCTAAGCCACAGCCAATATCCATGGCAGACCTCACAGTCACCTTGTCACCGACGTGAGGAGCCACATAGCCCCGACGACCGTGTCTCCGACCTCGTCATAGATGCTAATGGCCCATTCATGCGTCAAGACCGGGCCAAGATCTCCTTCCCTGACATCCCCTCACATCCTCTTCATCATGTGCATCTTCGGATTAGAGCGTCACCGGAATTCGTCGCCTCGCCTCCGACCCCGTGCTGCACCTCTCACGTCCTCTTTATGTCTAACGTAGTGAGGTATACTCCATGCTTCCATTATGAGTGTCCTAGCCTTCATATGCGTTATGTAGACCTCGTCGATGCCTTGCCATCGCGTGCTCTCCATTCTCTAGGCACGATGTCTGGAGATTTTCTTTAGATATGGGTAGCTCGGGATCCTTCGCTCTGGGTCCCCTGAGGCGTGCTCGTGCTCGCCCATGTAGTCGCCACGCCTCCTCGCATGCCACTTGTGCCCTGCTTGCCAGCCCCGCCTCCGCTTTGCTTTGCCAATGACCCGAGCTAAGCTAGCCTCGGACTAGAGATTCACTGCTGCCGTGTGGCATCATTGACCCACCTCCCCCCCACCTGTAGTTTTCGCACCCCGGTGGGCCCTTCTCAACGGTGGTAGTCGTTGCTTGGGAGCTCACCGTCGACGTCTCTTTCTCTCTGTTAGCGAAGAGGGAGAACATCAGCGCCTAGTATTTCTTCTAGAAGAGATGCCCCATGTATTTTCAAATCCGGGGCAGTAGGCCCGTGGCTCGGGTTCCTCGCCATCATTAGGGAGACCCTGGTTCGATCCCACGGCAGAGCAGATGTGTATTTTTTCCCTTGTGGATTTTCTTGTGTCACTCATACGTGGGCCACCCCTGGGCCAACTAGTCATAGACTCCCTCTATCCAATAGGCCCTGACCCCACTAGTCAGCATGATGGCTTGGTAGGAATCTGGGTGCACCCAACCCTTTGCGGTTTCTCTGTTTTTAAACCCAATTTGGAATATGCCAAATCTCACATATCCTATGTTTCCCATATAGGCGGGTTTTGACTTGTTTCAATGTAAGCATTTTTCATAAAACAACATATGCCTATTATATATGTTTTGGGGTATAAAAATTCATAGAATCCATCTGTGCAATTAGTTTTGTCATTTGAGAAAGTTGGTGTGCATGTCATTTTTGTTAAGATGCCCTTTTGTTATTTTTGTGTGATTTAATCCTTGCATCCTATGAAATATTTGTTAACATGAGAAATGCCCTTTAACATGTGTACTAGCTCCTCGTAAGTTTTCTTTCCATGAAAATCCATGTTTAGGTGTAAGTTTATTGGTATGAACATGCTATGAAAATGTTGTTGTTTGAAGGGTCAAAATAATTCCAAGTCTAGAATCTGCTATATTTTGTTGCTATGTTTCCATGTGAATTGCCATTGATCTAGAACTCCTTTGTGGATGGTTACATGGAGTGTTTTGTAAAGAATGTTATCCTTTGTTATGTTATGCCATTAGTTGTGAAGCATAGGTTTTGCATCATAGTTAATTCTGCAGTCAAACATGTCAATCTGATAAAACTGTTGGTCTTTGCACCATGTTATTTTTTGAAGTTTGAGAATCTGCTTAGTTCACATCGCCATGTTGGGTGGATGCTAGCCATGTTTCTGTGTATATTTTTATGTTGCTCATGTGGAGTGTTTTGTAGTGCATCAGGTCCTCTATCTTGACGTAGAATCTCATGCCATGATAGGCCCTTTAGAATATAGTTCTATTGTTGTCAATATGCCTTCAGGAGAACACTGGTTGGGAAAGATAAGTATTTTGCACTAAGTCATAACTGTTGTTCCAATAGACATCTTGTGAGCTCATTTGCTATTGATCCATGCTTCTATTCAATGTGTTGTTGTGAGATGAATTGTTGTGCATCATGTAGCCTACATCCCCATGTATTTGTTGTGCATGTTAGATTACTATAGCTTGTGATTTCGATGAGTGCAATATGACATGTTCTTTTGGACATATCACTTGGATAATTGTTTTATTCGTGGGAGTTATACCCACTTGTTTTTCATGATATTTAGGTCCATTTCACCTAGAATTTCATTTCCAATCCAGTGGCATACTTGGGATACCAAGGAATAGCCCATAGCCTCTCCCAAATTCAGTTTTGCCATTGTTTCCTTATGTACCTTGTTGTGAGTACCCTGAGAGATCTGTAACTCCGATTGCAATGTTTTTCATATGCATTTGCATCGTTTTCATGTGAATAATTCATTGTTTCCATGTACATGCATATCCAAATAATTAATCTTGAGGTTTTGTAGCGACCTGACTAAAAAGAGTCAAGCCTGTGTGTTTTTGTGCCATCCCTGGATCAGTATGCTGGCACACACAGTACATCAATGTATATATAAAAGTGCAATCACATGCAAATAGCGTAAACTGATATATACCTTAAATATCTCAGCGGAAGCGGTCAAGGGAGTGGAGTCCCAATAAACACCAACGGCAAGTTGAGTGTAGACCGTAACCCTGAATCGTACACTTACTCGTCGAAGAAAAATATCTGCAACATAAGACATTGCAACCGTGTAGGTCAGCATATTGAATATGCCGGCAAGTCACATAAGAGAGGGGTGAAAAGTAATCATCTATACCATATGCATATATGGCAGGTGGGGCAATAAGTTTTTAGCGAAAAAAGCAAGTTTTCTCCTACATCAAGAGAGGGCTAAAAGCAAAATGTTACTACATTGTTGGTTGTTAACGAGATGGTTCCGCCAACCAGTTGTCGTACCCGAGTTTTCAATAATTACCCTCACCAATATTATTATTTGTGTTGAGAATTTCAGATAACTTCAGTTCCTTTGGCTCAAGTTGTCCATGACCGTGGACACGGCTAATCGATTAGGTTTGAGTACTCTACAGAGTTTTGCACACGTTCCCCACAAGATTTGATCGCCTCCGTGTATGTCGTCGCACTTCATGGTGTTTGAAGACCGGATGATCAAAACATGGTATTTCAACGGGTCCCTCTGAATCCCTGTCGGTGCCTATCCATTCCTACCGTTCATCTACATCTGCTAGCACCGCCTGTCCAGAGTCGCCGCGTTGTCCAACCAAGCAAGAGCCCATAATGACTTGTGGCTGTGCAGGTAAGCCTTGGGTCTTGAAAATATCCGTCCGTCTCTTTGAACCTGGGTGAAGCTTTCCGCAGGATGTCATGGCCTCTCCAGCATCCCGGATCATCCACTGGGTTCTCCAGGGAGCCGATCAACCGTCCTTCACCCAGAGTTGCATTGCATCCGAGGTCTTCGAAATCTTGTCTTAACCGGTCCCGTGTTATGCACTCAACCGAAATCCCGTCTACTCTAGCATAGCAATATGAAATTTGTCGTCCCGGGGCCAAGTATTGGGGTTGTTGTGTGCCTACCACATGATACTACAATCTATACTAAAATTTCCAAGTACCTACTCATCATGCAATTGGGCATAGGATGGTAGAACTACGATGCATAAAACATAGGTGATAGTATGATCAAAGTGACTTGCCTGGTGATGTTGACGAAGAAGAATTTCTCGAGAAATAACTGGATAGACTACTCGTCACTCTCCGATGAAATCTATATAACAAACATATCATTCACATAAACACTCATACTAATCATTCTAGCAATCAAAACAAATGAGAGAGCGAATAAGAATCCGAAAGAAACTTCACTAAAACTAGGAGTCTTCTACTACATCAACCACTAAATAAATTTTGTCTAACAGAAAATAAAATACTTAAATAACAAGGAACTAAGATATAAATTTAACTAAGATAGAATAAAGTATTTTTTACAAAACTATTTGAAAGTATTTCCAAACGGGATTTGAAACAGTAGAGAAATCAATTGCAAGTTATTAGGGAACTAGAATTGATTTCATGATAACAAATAAAATAAAAATAAAAACTTGTTGAGAACCTACTGTTATCTAACAGAAAACCAAATATAAACTTTCTCAAATATAAAAGAAACTAATTTAAAAACAAATATAGAAAAAGAAATAGCTATAATCCTAAAGAACTAAAGCAGAATCTGTTTTGGTAAAAAACCCCAATTAAAAATATTTAAAAAACATTGAAACTTAAAGTACTGGAAGATATAATCAATAGGAAGCAGCAGCAAAAAGAATCAAATTAAAAGCTATTTTTAAACTCCAGGAATAAGCAAAACAAGCTTTAATTCAAATCTGATCTAACTCAATTTTCATAAATCCAAACATAGACAAACTATATATCTACATAAACTGCATAAAATTTGTGATCCAATGCAAAAAGAATCATCTAATTTGGAGTTACACACTAATAGATATGAATTTTCTAAGATTGTAATTTTCTGAAAAAACTGCAATACGGGATTTCGTGGATCTCAGTGGAGTTAGTCGCCGGAGTTGGAGAAGACGGCGGGAAGGTTGCTCCGGTGTCCGGCCGAGGCGGTGGAGGGGTCCAAGTGATGGAGGAGGACTCGGGCGAAAGTTTGGTGGCGTCGGCGGGGCGTGGGGGCGACGCGAGGGAGCAGCAGGAGCTCCGGCGAGTTCCTGTTGGAGGCGAACTCCGACGAGGTGGGGGCTGCGTTCCGACGAGGGGAGGGGCTGGGCTATGGGGAAAATGGGGAGAGGAGGTTGAGGGGAGTATTTATAGGGGCTCGGGGTGCTCGGAGAAGGAAGGAGCAAGGAGATCGGGAAGGTGGAGATTCCTCTCACCATGGCTATGGAAGTTTCCTGTGAGGAAGGAGAACGTGAGGAAGGAGAAGAAGTTGTGGGGTCAACTTTTGGAAAGGCTTTAATGGGCCAGAGCAAAGTTTCCAAATAAATGAGATTTCTTTCCCTATTTTCAAAAACTGGAAAGTAAACGATAAATAGGAAACCAAATAAATTCGGAATATAGAGTTCCTATATACTAAAATTATCAGAAAAATAAAATCTAAATGATGGACATTTTGCCACGGCCAAAATAAAAACTTAAAAAAAATATTTTCCAAAAAATCCCCTAAATGCTTTATTTCTTTTTGCAAATAATTACTCAAATAAATCTTGGGTGTCATGGCTCAAATATTTCAAGGAATATCCCCGGGTTTGGAGGATCATGTTTCTCCTCTCTTTTTCTTGCTTGACAAGATATGGTTCCCGACATTCCGTGAGTGAGGAAGAAACAAAATGCAAAACAAAATCGAAAGGAATTCCAATGCCACCTTGATTCAAATTCTTTATAGTTGAAGAAGTCATGCTATCTCCACTCGCTGATTTTAAAAAAGATGAATTTGAATTCACACGGAAAAGGAGAAAGTCATTTTATTCCCTCTCATTCAAAAGTTTTTAAAAAGTTTCAAATTTCACTCAAGTTTCAATCACTCAAAAAAACAATCAATCTAATAATTATATTAACATTCCAAAATTTATATTTTTGGGATGTTACAAACTACCACACTTAAAATGAATCTCGTCCTCGAGATTCGAAGAGGCTAGAAAGAAAAGGTTTAGGTTTTGGAGGTCTTCTAACAAATCCAATCTCCTGCAAAGTGGGGCGCTACCACACTTAAAATGAGAGTTACCAGTCCCTCAAAATGTTTTAAAGATCCTCTGGGGTTTTGGCAACTGACTTCTCACATTCTTCATACTAAATCTTTTAGTGATGCTCTCCCGTTATATTCATAATGTTTCCATCAAAGTCGAGGGTTCCTCTGTTGATATAAGCTTCTTCCATTACTAGGTCTTCTTAACTGATAGTCTCGTGGTAAATTCTAAATAACCTATCGATGATTCTCATGGTGATCTTCCAGTTGTGGCTATCCTACAGGGAGAGGGGTCTTGTCTTCATCCTCACCGTAAAATTTCCTACGCGTGACAACAAATGCCATGTACATGGGGCTTTCATCATACCATTCTAAGGCTTAAACAAAAGCTTCAAAGAACGTCATCTCTCACTATGGGTAAGTCTCTCAGATTTACCATTCTGAATAGCAAGAGAATGATAATAGTAAGTCGTCATGGTGGCCAAGCCATGTCGCACTGAAATCATTACCTTGTATAAGGCTTAGTGAATCTCGTATTCTAACACTTGGGCATCCTCACAAGCATTGAAGAATATCTCTTGTCCACGAACGAAGTTCGGATAATCCATTGGTTCTGCAAGCTCAACAAAACATCTATCGTATCTTCACGACTCTCGAGTTTTCGTATGCTCCTAAGAAAACGTTTGCTGATCCATGTTTCCTTCTGCAAAAAGATAGTACTTGGTCCTTGTTAGTCCCGGGGTCTGTGGGTTTTAGGCATACTTGGGGTAAATGTGACACGCCGCTGGGTGGTGGGTGGTTCCTTCACACAAGAAACAAGTCACCTGACTAGTTGGTCATTCCTCAGCTGGGTGATTTTCTTCATAATGAGGGCATCCATCCTTCTGTTCTTCCTGGGTGTGTCCTATTTCTCCATAGATCTTGCATGCACAAGGCTTCTTCGTCGGGCTTATCATAGCACTACTGAATAAGTCGGGATCTTAACAAAGTCTTCTTGAATTCGTCCCAGGTTTCTGCTCCACTAAATCCTTGTATGGCATGATGCATTTTCCACCAGATTGCAGCACTTTGTGTAAAGTACTGAAGAGCGTGTTCCACTTCATACTTCCTTGAGATCAAGTTGCTCCCGAAGTGGTTCTCCATGTTCTGAATCCATATCTCAGCTTCCAGCTGGGTCATTGGTCCAGAGACTACAAGTCCAGCTTCATACTCCATCTGGTAGGGATGAGGTTTTGGGGATGAGACGGGTAAGAGAGAGGGAGATACACACAATACAAACAATATTTTTGAGAATAGGTTTTATTTGTGGCCGTCGGAAAACACACACCAATGACGGCTCACAAATCATCGTATCTAACGTGGGTATATAACAGGGGTTTGGACTTCTAATGGTCATATAAATATTAGAACGCTTCAGGGTCTTCGAATTCTTCGGGTCTTGAGAGTCTTCAATTGGTGCAGTTTCAACTGCATGATGAAATCCTCTTTACTTTGAAGTAGGAGTCGGTTGATCCTTCACGTGGTCAAAGGGGAAAGGGGATTGTATAACTATTTGAGGTGAGAGAGAACATTTGATGAAATCAGAAGAGATGAGAAGTGAAGGATGTTCTTGAAAATAACATTTTTGAGAGATCCTATCCTAAGAAGTTTCCAGTTTCTAGGGTCACGTCCTACAGTCAACATGTGCTCTGATACCATTTCTGTAGCGACCCGACTCAAAACGAGTCAAGCCTCTGTGTTTCTGTGCCATCCCTGGAGCAGTATGCTGGCACACACAGTACATCAATGTATATATCAAAGTGCAATCACATGCAAATAGCGTAAAACTGATATATACCTTAAATATCTCAGCGGAAGCGTTCAAGGGAGTGGAGTCCCAATAAACACCAACGGCAAGTTGAGTGTAGACCGTAACCCTGAATCGTACTCTTACTCGTCGAAGAAAAATATCTGCAACATAAGACGTTGCAGCCGTGTAGGTCAGCATATTGAATATGCCGACAAGTCACATAAGAGAGGGGTGAAAAGTAATCATCTATACTATATGCATATATGGCGGGTGGGGCTATAAGTTTTAGCGAAAAAAGCAAGTTTTCACCTACATCAAGAGAGGGCTAAAAGCAAAATGTTACTACATTGTTGGTTGTTAACGAGATGGTTCCGCCAACCAGTTCTCGTACCCGAGTTGTCAATAATTAACCTCACCAATATTATTATTTGTGTTGAGAATTTCAGATAACTTCAGTTCCTTTGGCTCAAGTTGTCCATGACCGTGGACACGGCTAATCGATTAGGTTTGAGTACTCTACAGAGTTTTGCACACGTTCCCCACAAGATTTGATCGCCTCCGTGTATGTCGTCGCACTTCAGGGTGTTTGAAGACCGGATGATCAAAACATGGTCTTTCAACGGGTCCCTCTGAATCCCTGTCGGTGCCCATCCATTCCTACCGTTCGTCTACATCTGCTAGCACCGCCTGTCCAGAGTCGCCGCGTTGTCCAACCAAGCCAGAGCCCATAATGACTTGTGGTTGTGCAGGTAAGCCTTGGGTCTTGAAAATATCCGTCCGTCTCTTTGAGCCTGGGTGAAGCTTTCCGCAGGATGTCATGGCCTCTCCAGCATCCCGGGTCATCCACTGGGTTCTCCAGGGAGCCGATCAACCGTCCTTCACCCAGAGTTGCATTGCGTCCGAGGTCTTGAAAATCTTGTCTTAACCGGTCTTGATTATTTAATCAACCTCGCATCACTCGTGTTATGCACTCAACCGAAATCCCGTCTACTCTAGCATAGCAATATGAAATTTGTCGTCCCGGGGCCAAGTATCGGGGTTGTTGTGTGCCTACCACATGATACTACAATCTATACTAAAATTTCCAAGTACCTACTCAGCATGCAATTGGGCATAGGATGGTAGAACTACGATGCATAAAACATAGGTGATAGTATGATCAAAGTGACTTGCCTGGTGATGTTGACGAAGAAGAATTTCTCGAGAAATAACTAGATAGACTACTCGTCACTCTACGATGAAATCTATATAACAAACATATCATTCACATAAGCACTCATACTAGCAATCATTCTAGCAATCAAAACAAAAGAGAGAGCGAATAAGAATCCGAAAGAAACTTCACTAAAACTAGGAGTCTTCTACTACATCAACCACTAAATAAATTTTGTCTAACAGAAAATAAAATACTTAAATAACAGGGAACTAAGATATAAATTTAACTAAGATAGAATAAAGTATTTTTTACAAAACTATTTGAAAGTATTTCCAAACGGGATTTGAAACAGTAGAGAAATCAATTGCAAGTTATTAGGGAACTAGAATTGATTTCATGATAACAAATAAAATAAAAATAAAAACTTCTTGAGAACCTACTGTTATCTAACAGAAAACCAAATATAAACTTTCTCAAATATAAAAGAAACTAATTTAAAAACAAATATAGAAAAAGAAATAGCTATAATCCTAAAAGAACTAAAACAGAATCTGTTTTGGTAAAAACCCCAATTAAAAATATTTAAAAAACATTGAAACTTAAAGTACTGAAAGATATGATCAATAGGAAGCAGCAGCAAAAAGAATCAAATTAAAAGCTATTTTTAAACTCCCGGAATAAGCAAAACAAGCTTTAATTCAAATCTGATCTAACTCAATTTTTATAAATCCAAACATAGACAAACTATATATCTACAGAAACTTCATAAAATTTGTGATCCAACGCAAAAAGAATCATCTAATTTGGAGTTACACACTAATAGATATGAATTTTCTAAGATTGTAATTTTCTGAAAAAACTGCAATACGGGATTTCGTGGATCTCAGTGGAGTTAGTCGCCGGAGTTGGAGAAGACGGCGGGAAGGTTGCTCCGGTGGCCAGCCGAGGCGGTGGAGGGGTCCAGGTGATGGAGGAGGGCTCGGGCGAAAGGTTGGTGGCGTCGTCGGGGCGTGGGGGCGACGGGAGGGAGCAGCAGGAGCTCCGGCGAGTTCTTGTTGGAGGCGAACTCCGGCGAGGTGGGGGCTGCGTTCCGATGAGGGGAGGGGCTGGGCTATGGGGAAAATGGGGAGAGGAGGTTGAGGGGAGTATTTATAGGGGCTCGGGGTGCTCGGAGAAGGAAGGAGCAAGGAGATCGGGAAGGTGGAGATTCCTCTCACCATGGCTATGGAAGTTTCCTGTGAGGAAGGAGAACGTGAGGAAGGAGAAGAAGTTGTGGGGCCAACTTTTGGAAAGGCTTTAATGGGCGAGAGCAAAGTTTCCAAATAAATGTGATTTCTTTCCCTATTTTCAAAAACCGGAAAGTAAACGATAAAAGGGAAACCAAATAAATTTGGAATATAGAGTTTCTATATACTAAAATTATCAGAAAAATAAAATCTAAATGATGGACATTTTGCAACGGTCAAAATAAAATCTTAAAAAAAATATTTTTCAGAAAACCCCCTAAATTCTTTATTTCTTTTTGCAAATAATTACTCAAATAAATCTTGGGTGTCATGGCTCAAATATTTCAAGGAATATCCCCGGGTTTGGAGGATCATGTTTCTCCTCTCTTTTTCTTGCTTGACAAGATATGTTTCCCGACATTCCGTGAGTGAGGAAGAAACAAAATGCAAAACAAAATCGAAAGGAATTCCAATGCCACCTTGATTCAAATTCTTTATAGTTGAAGAAGTCATGCTATCTCCTCTCGCTGATTTTAAAAAAGATGAATTTGAATTCACACGGAAAAGGGGAAAGTCATTTTATTCCCTCTCATTCAAAAGTTTTTAAAAAGTTTCAAATTTCACTCAAGTTTCAATCACTCAAAAAAAAAATCAATCTAATAATTATATTAACATTCCAAAATTTATAATTTTGGGATGTTACAGGTTTTTTCTGGAAGTTAATAACTAAATAAGCGCATGAGAAAAGATGATTAGTGTAGGATTGGCATGTTTCATAATTTCTTGAGCATTGTGTCTTGGCTATGTGCTCATTGGTTGTTGTTATTTCTTTGGGTAACGATGGGTGACGAGAACGAGTACCAGGATCCTGTCGAGAACGTGTCACAAGAGCAAGAGTACTAACCAACTTAAGAAGCTCAAGGCAAGATGATCACCATCCCCGTCTTCTTGTTCCCTTGAACATCCCGGATGTGAAGCACCCCATCACACATCTCAAAGGTTTGAGGGTGCTTCATTACCTCCATCAAGTAGGGGTGCTTCATTACCTCTCAAAGAACTTGTCCTTGGAGGAGCTTGATGAGGCCATGGTGATCGAGATGTGTCAAAAAATAGCACGAAACAAGAAGACAGGATTTCTCCATGGTGCGGGGGTCAAATCATCGGGAGATATATACACAAAATTTTTATACAAGGAAATATGTGTCCCACAAGAAAACGGAGCCACGAAGGTGCCCAGGGGCCCACTAGACATCAGGTTGTGTCGGGGGGCCTGGCGCGCCTTCGTTCCTAGTGGGCACCTAGGTTGCCTTCCCGTGTGTTTCTCAATTTTCTAATCTTTCTAATATTCCAACACTGACGAAAAATATTTTTGCGGATTTTTCTAAGTTTGTTGACTTACCGTATCACATACCTCTTCCTTTAAAGGGTTCTAGACTGTTCTACAATAATATTTGTTTCAACATTAATTGGTGTACATGAAATATAGTGCTTCATTCTTTCTCCATTCACCACCTTCGGATTAGTGCCTTCGGGATTGTTCATCTTAATAGCTCCAGGCTGGTAAACTTGTTCGATGATATATGGTCCTACCCATTTGGAGAGAAGTTTTCTTCTAAAAAATCTAAGACGAGAATTTTACAATAGAACATATTCACCAACTTTGAATTCTAGCTTTTAGATTCTTTTGTCATGCCATCTTTTAACTTTTTCTTTGAATAGTTTGGCATTTTCATAAGCTTCAGTTCTCCATTCATCTAATGAGCTAATATCAAATAACCTATTTTCACCAACAAGTTTTAAATCATAGTTGATTTCTTTAATTGCCCGATAAGCTTTATGTTCTAACTGAAGTGGTAAATGACATGTTTTCCCACAAACCGTTCTATAAGGAGACATACCCATAGGATTTCGGTAAGCTATTCTGTAGGCCCACAATGCATCATCTAGATTCTTAGAACAATTCTTTTGGGACCTATTGATAGTATTTTGCAATATGAATTTTATTTATCTATTGGTTAATTCTACTTGACCACTAGACTCACGATGATAGGGAGATGCAATTATATGGTTAACATCATACTAGCAAGCAACTTACAAAAAGCACCATGAATAAAATGTGAACCACCATGAGTCATTAAGTATCTAGGGACTCCAAAACATGGGAAAATAACTACATGAAGCATTTTAATAGAGGTTTTATGATCAACAATATTGGTTTGAACAACTTCTACCCATTTAGTGACATAATCAATAGCAACTAAAATATGTGTATACCCATTAGAGGAAGGAAAAGGTCCCATATAATCAAATCCCCAAACATCAAATGGTTCAACAACACGTGAATAGTTCATAGGTATTTCTTGACGTCTACTAATATTACTAATTCTTGACATTCATCACAAGAGAGGACAAAGTTATGAGCATCTTTGAAAAGAGTAGGCCAATAAAATCGAGACTGTAATACCTTGTGTGCAGTTCTATCTCCCACATGGTGTCCTCCATAAGCCTCAGAGTGACACTTTCGAAGGATTTGTTCCTGTTCATGCTCAAGTATACAATGTCTAAAAATACCATCTACTCCCTCTTTATAAAGATGTGGGTCATCCCAAAAGTAATGTCTTAAATCAAAGAAGAATTTTTTCTTTTGCCGATAGGTGAAACTAGGTGGTACGTATTTAGCAACAATGTAATTTGTTCATCAGGAAAGCTATCATCAATAGGTAGTGGGTAATCAAGAACATTTTCTAACCTAGACAAGCTATCAGCTACAGAGTTCTCAACTCCTTTCCTATCAATGATATGCAAATCAAATTCTTGTAGCAAAAAAACCCACATAATAAGTCTTGGCTTAGCATCTTTCTTTTCCATAAGATATTTAATAGCAGCATGATCAGTGTGAACAATTACTTTATAATCAACAATGTAAGATCTGAATTTATCACGAGAAAATACAACTACTAAAAAATCATTTTTAGTGGTCGCATAATTTCTTTGGGCAGCACCAACAGCATAATCACTAGCATCACACATAATTTCTAAAGGCAAGTTCCACTCAGGTGGTTGAACAATAGGTGCACAAGTTAAGGCTTTTTAATTGTTTCAAAGCCTTACACAATCATTATCAAAATCAAAAGGGACATCTTTTTGTAATAAATTACTAGGAGTCCTAGAAATTTTTTAGAAGTCTTTAATAAACCTCCTATGGAAACCAGCATGACCAAGTAAACTATGAATACATTTAATATCTTTAGGACATGGCATCTTCTCAGTTGCATCAACTTTAGCCTTATCTGCCTCAATACCTCATTCGTAAATTTGATGACCCAAGACAATACATTCATTTACCATAAAGTGGTACATCTCCCAATTCAAGATAAGGTTAGTTTACTCACATCTCTGCAAAACTCGATCAAGGTTGCAGAAGCAATCATCAAAAGGAGTTCCATAAATGGAAAAATCATCCATGCAGACCTTAACAATCATTTCCAAAAAATCAGAGAATATAGCAGTCATACATCTTAGAAAGGTAGTAGGTGCATTGCATAACCCAAAAGGCATAAGTCTATAAGCATAGGTTCCAAAAGGAAAAGTAAATGTTGTTTTCTCTTGATTAGGTTGTGACACATGTATTTGAGTGAAACCAGAATAACCATATAGGATGCAAAAAAATGTGTGTTCTTCGATAATGTTTCTAGCATTTGGTCTATGAAAGGTTAAGGATGGTGATATTTTCTAGTAGCATTGTTTAATTTTGTAAAATCTATTACCATTCTATAGCTAGTCACAATTCTTTGTGGAATAAGTTCATTTTTATCATTAGGAACAATAGTAATACCTCCTTTCTTAGGAAAACAATGAACGGGACTTATCCATTGACTATCAGTTATGGGATAAATTATACCTTCTTTCAGAAGCTTTAATATTTCATTTCTAACCACTTCTTTCATTTTGGGATTCGGTCTTCATTGGTGATCAAGAACAGGTTTAGCATTTGGTTGCATATTAATCTTGTGATGACAAAGAGTGGGACTAATGCCCTTAAGATCATCAAGAGTATACCCAATAGTAGCTCTATGCTTCCTTAAAGTTTTTAAAAATCTTTGTTCTTCATGCTCTATAAGGTTAGCACTGATAATAACATGATATATCTTATTTTTATCAGTATAAGAATATTTCAAAGTGCTAGGTAATTTCTTTAATTCAAACACATGATCTCCCTTGGGTGGAGGAGGACCTCCTAGAGTTTCAATAGGCAAGTTGTCTTTAAGGACAGGCTTTTGCTCAAAGAACACATTATCTAATTCATTTCTCTCATGCATATGCATATCATTTTCATGGTCTAGAAGCTATTGTTCTAATGGATCTGTAGGAGCAAGACCAATTACTTCATCTTTACTACTCCCTCCGTCCGGTAATAAGTGTATTTTTTTCCTTTTTTGTCAGTCAAACTAGTTAATCTTTGACAAACTTTATTGAGAAAAGTGCTAGCATTTATGACATCAAATTAGTATCAATAGATTTTTCTTCACACGAGGTTTCTAAATATATCATTTTCATGCCATATATGTTGCTTCTATTTTTTTTAAGTTGGTCAAATTTTGAAAAGTTTGACTAAGTACTAATCTATATGTACACTTATTTGTGGACGGAGGGAGTAGGCAATTTGAAAGTGCGTTATATCGACTAGAGGGGTGAATAGGAGATTTTTAGAATTTCATCACTCAGGAAATTCCTTTTGAGGAAATTCCTCACTGATGACTAACTTGCAGCGGAAACAGCAAAGGATCAGGGGTGCAAAGTATCACTATAGTAGTTTTCAAGATGAGGAATATGAAAAACAATTTGCACAGTACGCATGCACAGAGAAAGCAGGTGAGGATTAACTCGCGTGAAGAATTTGAGGTTGAGGATTTTCAAAGAAACTCTTCAGCAAATTCTTCAAACATTGACAATGAAATTCTTCAACATACAATATTGAGGAATTGAAAGAGTTGAAGAAATAGAACCCTTATCAGAGTGAATACATTGGTTGATGACCCAGTTCCAACTGTTGTGACAGTTGTACGTCTGGTTTGGAGCGGCTTGGTATTGAAACCAAAAGACACACAGTCCCGGGACACACAGTCCCTATCGTATTCTCCTTGAGCTAAAGACACACAGTCCTCGCCCAAAACTCATGGTAAGTCTTCAGGGCAAACTTCCAAACCCTGACAAACTTGGTCACCCGGTGATCCACAATTGACTGCTGGATTGCTCTAGACCATGACGCCTAACCGTCTAGAGGATGCATAGTCCTCAAAGGTAAAAGGCTTCAGTCCCACACAGGAACAACTTCTTCAGTGATGCTCAATCACTTGGTTTTTGGTTTGTGGATTGGTGTTTGGGGTATTTCCTCACCGATGATTTACTCTCGAAGACTCTGAGGAATTTGGGTTGCTCTAAATGACAAGTGTCAATTTCTCATGGAGCAGCCAACCAGCTAATGGGTGTGGGGGCGGCTATTTATAGCCTGGGAGCATCCCAGCATGATTTGACATTAATACCCTTAAATAATATGACCGTTGGTGTGGATAAGATCGGTGATGTGTGATACGTCTCCAACGTATCTATAAATTTTGATGGTTTCATGCTACTATCTTGTCAAACTTTGGATGTTTTGCATGCCTTTTATTTATTTTCTGGGACTAACTTATTAACTCAGTGCCAAGTGCCAGTTCCTGTTTTTTTCATGTTTTTGACCCCTTTTAGAGGAGATTTTGAAGCAGAGTTCAAACAAAAGAAAATCCCCGAAAAGATTTTTTCTGGAACAGAAGAAGATCGGAGAGCTTGGGGGCCAAGCTAGAAGAGCCCCACTGGCCCCACAAGCCCCCACCCCGCGGCCAGGTGGCGCGCCATGCAGGCTTGTGGGCCCTCTGGAGGTCCCCTGACCTAGATCTTGCGCCTATAAATACCCAAATATTCCCAAAAAAATTAAGGGAGCATCGTAATCACTTTTCCGCCGCCGCAAGCTTCTGTCTCCGCAAGATCCCATCTGGGGCATGTCCTGGTGCCCTGCCAGAGGGGGGATTCGGACACGAAAGGCTTCTCCATCAACACCATGACCTCTCCGATGATGCGTGAGTAGTTCACCATAGACCTACGGGTCCATAGATAGTTACTAGATGGCTTCTTCTCTCTCTTGGATCTTCAATACAAAGTTCTCCATGATCTTCATGGAGATCTATCCGATGTAATCTTGTTTTGCGGTGTTTTTGTCGAGATCCGATGAATTGTGGATTTATGATCAGATTATCTATGAATCTTATTTGAGTTTCTTCTGATCTGTCGTATGCATGATTTCATATCCTTCTAATTCTCTTCGAGTTGTGGGTCTTGTCTGGCCAACTAGATCTATGATTCTTGCAATGGGAGAAGTGCTTGGTTTTGGGTTCATACCATGCGGTGACCTCACCCAGTGACAAAAGGGGTAGCGAGGCACGTATCGTGTTGTTGCCATCAAGGGTAAAAATATGGGGTTTTCATCATTGGTTTGAGATTATCCCTCCACATCATGTCATCTTGCTGAAAGCGTTACTTTGTTCGTCATGAACTCAATACACTAGATGCATGCTGGATAGCGGTCGATGTGTGGAGTAATAGTAGTAGATGCAGAAAGTATCGGTCTACTTGTGTGGAGTAATAGTAGTAGATGCAGAAAGTATCGGTGTACTTTCCTTAGATATCGTCATGACTTTGCGCAGTTCTATCAATTGCTCGACAGTAATTTGTTCACCCACCGTAATACTTGCTATTTTGAGAGAAGCCTCTAGTGAACACTATGGCCCCCAGGGTCTACTCCACACCATATTTTCAGCCTCACACTTTTTACTTCGTTGCACTTTCCGCCATTAGATCTCACTTTGCAAACAATCTTGAAGCGATTGACAACCCCTTTGAAGCATTGGGTGCAATCTTGTTTATGTTTGCGCAGGTACTCTGGACTTGACGAGACCCTCCTTCTGGATCGATACCTTGGTTCTCAACTGAGGGAAATACTTACTGCTCCAGTGTTGCATCACCCTTTCCTCTTCAAGGGAAAAACCAACGCAAGCCCAATCTCCGTAAACGTGTCAATTCTGGCGCTGTTGTTTGAGAAGTAACAAGAAGGATTTATGGCACCGTTGCCGGGGAGGAAGATCAAGTCAAGAATTCATCCAAGTAAGTGTCGCAAACTCATCTCTTGCATTTACTTTGTTTGTCAGTTGCCTCTCATTTTCCTCTCCCCCACTTCACAATTTGCCTTTTTCGTTTGCCTTTTTCGTTCGCCCTTTTTTCTCACTTGCTTTCTGTTCGCTTGTGTGCCATGTGCCTTCAATATGCTTGCATCTTCGCTTGCTGAAAATCTAGTGATATGGATCCTCATCCACTTGCTAATCTCTTTAAGAGATCCAATTATGTTGATCCAATTGCTAGTGAGTTGAGTGCACTTGACTATGTTTATGGAGTTTTGCTTGAGATGCGTGAATCTAAAAATTGTGAGGAAGAAATTTATGAAGTGATTCATGAGGGCTCCTTGGATGAAAATCATGATTGCAATGGTTTCACTATAAATTCTATTAGTCACAATCATGCTAAAAATATGCAAAATCCTAAGCTTGGGGATGCTAGTTTTGCTATGTCCACTACTTGTTGCAATGATCATGAGTGGGGCAATGATTTTTCTTATGATCTTAATAATTTGTTTAAGCCTCATGATGAATATGATATTTCAATATTATTAAAAGTGGGTTTGGAGAAGTCATGACTTTAGTTGATGATAATCCCACTATTTTTGAAGAGCGTCAACTTTGCATGCATGTGGATCATGAAAAGAATATCCTATGTGATAGTTACATTGTTGAATCCGAATATGATCCCACATGTAATTATTATGAGAGAGGAAAATATGGTGGTAGAAACTTTCATATCACTAAGTCGCCTCCCGTTATGTTGAGATTGATATTGTCTCTTTCTTCTTCCTTGCATATGGTAACCATTGGTTGTCTTGAAAATTTGTTTTTCTATAAAATGCCTATGCATAGGAAGTATGTTAGACTTAGATGTGATTTTCACATGCTTTGTGATGCTCTCGTTGTGCTTCAATTCTTGTCTTTTGTGTGAGCATCATTGAATTATCAATGCCTAGCTAAGGGCGTTAAACAATAGCGCTTGTTGGGAGGCAACCCAATGAATTTATCTTTTTTCTTTCTGCTTTGTTGCGTCCACACCATCATAATTTTGTTGTGATTGTGTTTTTTGTGTTTCTTTTTGTGTTTGAGCCAAGCAAAATCTTTATGATTAGTCTTGGTAATGGTTGTTTGATCTTGCTGCAAAAAGACAGAAACTTTTCGCTCACGTGATGATTTTTCATTTTTAGTCAGAAAGAGTTTTTGAGTTGATTCTTTTTTCTGCTGATTTATATGCTTTTTCCCTAGACCGTCGTAATGTTTCAGATTTTTTGAGGTACCAGAAGTATATGAAGTATACAGATTGCTACAGACTGGTCTATTTTTGATAGATCATGTTTTTGTTGAGTTGGTTGCTTGTTTTGATGAAACTATGGTTAGTATCGGGGGGTACTAGCCATGGAAAAGTGAGAATACAGTAGCCCATCATGAATATAGATGGAATTCAAGTTTTCTATAGTACTAAAAGAAGCGGTAGTTTGTCTTCTTGCACTAATGTTATCACAAGTTTCTGTTTAAGTTTTGTGTTGTGAAGTTTTCAAGTTTTGGGTGACGTTCTCATGGACAAAGAGATAAGGAGTGGAAAGAGCTCAAGATTGGGGATTCCCAAGGCACCCCAAGCCAAATTCAAGGACACCAAAAAGCCTAAGATTGGGGATGCCCCGGGAAGGCATCCCCTCTTTCGTCTTCAATCCATCGGTAACATTACTTGGAGCTATATTTTTATTCACCACATGATATGTGTTTTGCTTGGAGCGTCTTGTATCATAGGAGTCTTTTCTTTTTGTTGTGTCACAATCATCCTTGCTGCACACCTTTTTTAGAGAGAGAGACATGCACTCATCGTGATTTTGCTAGAATGCTCATAGTGCTTCACTTATATCTTTTGAGCTAGATACTTTTTCTCTAGTGCTTCACTTATATCTTTTGAGCTAGATAATTTTGCTCTTGTGCTTCACTTATATCTTTAGACCACGGCAGTGCGTGATTTGGTAGTTGGCTAATGCTATGAAAGTAGTCCCATGTGCTAGGTACCCAAAGAGGATGCAGAAACCTGCATCTTCATGTGCATTGAGTAGAAAGAAAAGTTTCGATTCCTCTCAATTAGTTTTGAGACATGAATTCGGTAATATTAAAAGTTATGTTAGTAGGGTGTTGTGAATCTACAGATACTTGTGTTGGAGTTAGTGATTCCCGTAGCATGCACATATGGTGAACCGCTATGTTAGGAAGTCGGAGCATAATTGATCTATTGATTGTCATCCTTTGTGTTGAGGTCGGGATCGCGCGATGGTTTATACCTACCAACCCTTCCCCTCGAAGTATGCGTTTAGCACTTTGTTTTGATTACTAATAAAAACTTTTGCAACAAGTATGTGAGTTCTTTATGAGTAATGTTGAGTCCATGGTATAGATGCACTTTCACCTTCCACCTTTGCTAGCCTCTCTAGTGCCGCGCAATTCTCGCCAGTACTCAAACCCACCAAATTCCTTCCTCAAAACAGCCACCATACCTACCTACTATGGCATTTTCATAGCCATTCCGAGATATATTGCCATGCAACTACCACCGTTCCGTCTCATGACTTGTGTCGTCACTCTCATATTGCCATTGCATGATCATACTAGATCGTTGCACATCCCGGTACACTGCCGGAGGCATTCCCTATGGAGTCATCATCATTGTGATCTTTGAGCTTTGAGTAACTAAAAAGTTTGATGATCATCATTATTAGAGCATTGTCCCATGTGAGGAAATAAAAAAAGAGGCCAAAGATCCCAAAAAAAAAGAGAAAACAAAAAAAGAGGCCAAAGATCCCAAAAAAAGACAAAAGAAAAAAAAGAGGCCTAATACCCAAATAAAAAATAAGAAAAGAGAAATGAGAGAAAAAGAGAGAAGGGACAATGCTACTATCTTTTCCGCACTTGTGCTTCATGTTAGCACCATGTTCTTCATGATTGAGAGCTTCTTGCTTTGTCACTACCATGTGCTAGTGGGAATCTTCGTTTTATAACTTGGCTTGTATATTCCAATGATGGGCTTCCTCAAAATTTCCCTAGGTCTTCATGAGCAAGCAAGTTGGATGCACACCCATTAGTTTTCCTCTTGAGCTTTCACATACTTATAGCTCTAGTGCATCTCTTGTATGGCAATCCCTACCCATTCACATTGATATCTATTAGTCGGCATCTCCATAGCCTATTGATACGCCGAGTCAATGTGACCATCTCCTCCTTTTTGTCTCACAACCACCACCACACTCTATTCCACCTATAGTGCTATATCCATGGCTCGCGCTCATGTATTGCGTGATAGTTATAAAAAGTTTCAGAAAGTAAGAGTGCGAAAACAATTACTTGGCCAATTCCGGGGTTGTGCATGATTTACATTAGTTGCGTGAGGATGATGGAGCATAGCCAGACTATATGATTTTGTAGGGATAACTTTCTTTGGCCTTGTTATTTTGAAAGTTCATGATTACTTTGCTAGTTTGCTTGAAGTATTACAGTTTTCATGACAATAGCAAACTATTGTTTTGAATCGTACGGACCTGAATATTCTTGCCACGTGAAGGAAGTTGCAAAGGACAACTATGCTAGGTAGCATTCCACATCAAAAATTCATTCATCACTTCCCTACTCGAGGACGAGCAGGAGTTAAGCTTGGGGATGCTTGATACGTGTCCAACGTATCTATAATTTTTGATGGTTTCAGGCTATTATCTTGTCAAACTTTGGATGTTTTGCATGCCTTTTATTTATTTTATGGGACTAACTAATTAACTCAGTGCCAAGTGCTAGTTCCTTTTTTTCCATGTTTTTGACCCCTTTCAGAGAAGATTTTGAAACGGAGTCCAAATGGAAGAAAATTCCCAAAAAGATTTTTTCTAGAACGGAAGAAGATCAGAGAGCTTGGGGGCCAAGCCAGAAGAGCCCCAGGGGCCCCACGAGGCCCCACCCCGCGGCCAGGGGGCCGCGCCATGCAGGCTTGTGGGCCCCCTGGAGGTCCCCTGACCTAGATCTTGCGCCTATAAATTCCCAAATATTCCCAAAAAAATCAAGGGAGCATCGTAATCACTTTTCCGCCGCCGCAAGATCCCATCTGGGGCACATCCTGGTGCCCTGTCGGAGGGGGGATTCGGACACGAAAAGGGACAAAACTGAGGACTAACGCCCCTTGAAGACTGCCACTTCTTGGCTGATGAAGAAGCCACATGAGGATTCTTGGCGACGGGCTTCCTCCTTGGGCCGGTGGCAATGTCTTCTTGATCTTCATCAGGTTCTGCAGTGCGGAATGAAGAAAAGGAGCTGCTTCAAGGTCTGGAACTGGGATTGGCTTGAATTTCCTCTTGGGAGGCCACGACCAGTCGAAGTCCTGAGTAAATTCCAATTCGTCAAGTTCTTCTTGAGTCTTCACATGAGCCAAAGTGGCCCAGGTGGGCTCAAAAACCTCATGAAGATAATATTGATTTTTCTTCACTACATTATGAGTTTCATTGAGGGTTTTCACAATGGCACCGAATTGACGTTTGACCCATTTGTGATTGCCATCGACCTTCTGATGAAGACTGAGGAGTAGTTCCCGGTTAGTCATCGCCCTTGGTGCAAACAGGGCTAGGCGGCTCCTGAGTTTCAGTATCATCCCATGAAGAGTATGCATCTGGTTCACGAAACTGGCCATCAAGGGGCCGACTACCTTCATCGATGTCTGATTTTCTTTTTCCTTCAACAGGCTCAAAAGTCTTCTTGTTGACTCTGATAGGAGGCATATATCCAATGTGATTGTTGAAATCAGCATGATAGTTGATGTCTGACCTGCATGTGATGAATCTCATGATCCATGGAGCGTAAATCTTCAGGTTGAAGGGTGACATAGCATTGTCAGCCAGAGTCCTCAGGAAGAAGTCGTGAAGGTTTATTGGGATGCCATGGATGATGTTGAAGAGGATATTCTTCATGATGCATACAACATGTTCTTCATCATCATGGCCCTTGATTGGAGCAATGACACTGCACAGAATCCTGTAGACAGTCCTGGGTTCATACTTCGAGTCTTGAACCAGAAAAGTCGTTCTTGGAGGTTGATCCTTGGCCAAAGGCTTCATGAGGACTTCCATCAGTTTGTTGGGCAACTCCCGTTCATCATACATCATCACAACATGTTCTGATGGAATGGACACTAGAAGCACTCGAAGCAGCTCAGTAGCAGGGGCTTTGTAATGTGTGTGTTGTGTCATCCAGTCCAGCACCCAAGTGTTGATATCCTTTGGGTCTCCAGAGATGTGCAAAGTTGCATAGAATTGAAGAATGATATCACTTTTCCAATCACAGATATCAGTGCAAAGTGGCAGCAGTCCGACTTCATGAAGAACGTTGAGGACTCGGGCGAACCAAGGAATTTCTTCCAACTCAACGTGAGGAATATGCTTGTGCTAAAATATGTTGTTTCTTCCATAGAGCGTAGATGCATAATAGTTAAGTTGAGTCCTTGTCCAAAACTTCATGTGCCTGATGCGAAGCTTTTCATAAGGATTGTCGCCGATGAAATACATACGTTCTTCATAGAACGCTTCCTTCTAAAACTTTAGCCTCTTTGAAAAAGCCTGATTTTGCATAGGCTGAAGATTATGCTGCTTCTCTTGAGGAGATACTATCATTGCAGTCTCAGTGTTGACCACCATAATAACACTTTCGGTATTGGGTGCAGGAGCGTTTTCTTCAGCCTGTTCCTCAGGTTGAGGATTTTCTTCGGCCTCAACCTCAGGTTGAGGATTTTCTTCAGGTTGACGGTTTTCCTCAGGTTGAGGATTTTCTTCTGGGATTTCGTCATCATGAGGATTTTGCTTGGAGGAGGAGGCAAAATCTTCAGCTGTTGCAGCTGATCCTTGTGCAGTTTCATCAGGCGTCTTGTGAGGAATGAAGGACTGAGGAATGTCATCAATTTGAATTTCCTCATCCATGGTTTCGTCAGAATCAGCGTCTTTCATTTCCTCATCAATTGGAATCTCCTCATCTTCTTCAAGAATGCAATAGTCAATTTTGAAGGGGATCATAGTGTATGATGGAGCTATCTTCAGAGGCACAACATCGAGTGGAGCAGTTTCATCAAGACTCTTTTGACGCTTGGCCTCTGATGATTCTGGAGTTAAAGAAGATTTTCTTTTCTTTGCTTCTTTCTCGGCCGGCTTGGTTTTCTTCACGTATAATGCAGACGAAACCATTTTCTTCACCTTCAGGATTGAGGTGAAGCAATTTTCTCTTCAGGAGCTGGTGCAGTATCAGTTTTCCTCAGCTGAAGCCTTTTCTTTGGCTGGAGCAGATTCATCAGCTGGCACAGATTCATCAGCTGGAATGTCCTTAGCTATTTCCTCAATAACCAGTGCATCAACACGGCTCTCTTGAGGCATGTCTTGGGTTTCTTCTTCTTCATCTTCCTCCATGAGTTGAACAAGATAGCTGGGCTGAGACTTCTCAGTCTGCTTTCGTTTTGCTGGAGGAGCAGCCTTCTTGTTGTATTCATCAACTACATTGGTTGCAAACTTGATGAAATTGGTCTTGAGACGTTGATGATCAGATAGTTTGGTATACTAGTCGGACAAAGTCTTCAGTTTCGCCTGGGTTGACATGAGAGCATCAGGCATCAGGTTTAGGAGATTCTGTCTGAGGAATTTCTCCTTCTTGAGCTTTACAGCATTTGCTTGCTTGGCTTGCATCTCCTTCCATTTGGCCTAATTGATGAATGTGGCAACCATATGGTTGATACCAGGGGGAAGCTTCAAGTCATCAATAGGTGTGTTGGGGTCTTCATACCAGACATTGATGTAGTCCAACAGGACCTCTGGGTCCATGGCAAGAGGAATAGCGCTACCTGAAGCTTGTGCGACGCGTTCCTGCTTGTTTCGGATGATGGCTTGAAGAGTTTCATCATCAAATGCATAACTTCCTTCTGATGCAGAAGGGACTTTGATGACTTTCTTGGGCTGGGTCTGATGCCTCTTCCAGCAGTCATTTTAGTCTTCAAAGGTGTTGGTGAAGACATTGTCTCTGAGCTCATGGCAGATGGTAGAGAGGAGCTGGAGTGAGCAGGTTGTTGCCTGACAGTCTGCTTGTGTTTAGGCTTTCAAGCATGTGTGGTTGTTGAGGGTTTTGGTGCAGGCGCAGCCTTTTGAGGCAATTGCTCTTTAGGCTTTGAAGCCTTTGGTTTCTGTGGCACAGGCTTCACTTGAGGAATAGTTGTGCCAAAAGCTTCAGCAGCAGAAGAGGTGGTTGCAGTAGCAGCAACAGATTCCTCATTGAATTTCCTCATTGCAGCTTCTACTTTCTTCTGAAGCTTAGACAAGTGTTTGTCTTTCTCCTCAGGATAATCATCAATAGTTTTGATGCTTGAAGGATGTTCAACCTGATGATCCTCGAGAGGAGGCCTTTTCCAGGTGGCTTGAGGGCGAATTTCTTCGCATACTTTGGAGTGACGAAGCGGTATTCCTTCCACTCCTTAGCCCACCTGCGTTCTATCTTTTGAAGCCTAATTTTCCTCTTAGGCATTGGTTCTTGCTCATCTGGTGTGCAATAGTCAAGGTATATATCCTCAGGGATATCAATTGCAGTGTTTTGTTCGAGTTTCTTGCCACCCTTTTGCTTTTTTTCATCTTCCATTTTCTTCAACTGAGGCTTTTGCTGAGGAATTTCCACTCTTGAGGATTCTGATGACACTGGCAAAGTTTCTTTGAGAAATGTTGCAAACGAGTTAAGTTGATAAGAACCTAGAGATTCATCAGCTGACATTTTGTACCTGTGAATAGAGTATAGGTGCGAGGAATTTGGAGAGGTCATATGCGTTCTCGGATATGAAGAAATTGATTTTTTTAAAAATTGAGGAATTTGACCAGTGGGTTGAGGAATTTGTCTAAGCATTCTGATCTTGGGTTCTAGAGTTGTACAGATTCGTAAATTTGCACAACTGAGAAATCACGTGAAGAATTTTAGTAGCTTAGTGAAATTCATCAAGTGTTTGAGGAATAGAGTGTGCGAGCGTGATAGACACCGAGGAAAAAACAGATTTCTCGAATCTAAGGTAAAATTGTCAATCGAAAGGGACAGTAAAAATAGGTTTTTATTTAACCTATATGGCAAGCACGAAGAACAGAGGGAGCAACAATAGATGCTCTTCGGTTCTAGTCCGCTGCACCCAAACTTGGCGGCAGAAGACGGCTATGGCGGCAGCGGATGAAGATGTTCCGCTTCCGGCGTGAGCTCGGCGACGGAGAGGTCGAGGCCGTGAAGCTTTTCCTCGCCGGCGACGAGATTTCTAGCGGTGGAAGTAGGTTTTGCTTGTGGCGGAGAGAAGGTCTAGAGAGAGAACGAAGAGTTTCGAGAGAAGGGGTAAGGGCATATTTATAGCTCAGGTGAAAACTGTCCGGCCGATTCTTTCGGATCGAACTGCCCTTGCTTATTCGTCTCCGCACGACACGTGTAGCCAGAGTTTAAAGCGGTGGAGATCGTGCTTATGTGCTCGTGGGAAGTGGGGTTCAGTTACTGTGTAACAACATAAAAATCATTTTTGAGGATTTGAGGATTTTGTTGCAAAATCATCAGCTGACAAGGACACAGTGAGGATTTTGAACAAAGTTTCAAGTAGAAAGCATATGAAGAATTGAATAGACTGGGTGAGTAAAGCATAGGGGTGAGTAGGGTCCGGTCACATTCACTTAGATGAAATATCAAATTGAAGAAATAGCTATAAGTGAATGATGTTGAGGACTTTGAAATCATAGTCTATATATATATATATATATATAGGCAAATGAAAATCATCAGGTGTTTTGAAGATTTTGAGTAACTGGAAGATTTTGTGACAAAGCGTTAGGTTGATGAATTTCAGCTTTGAAGAAAAACAACTTTGAAGAAAAACAACTTTGAAGAAAATCAACTTTGAAGAAAATCATCTTGAGGAAAAGCAACTTTGAAGAAAATCAACTTGAAGAATTTCAAAGTTGGGTGGTGGCGTGACCCACCGTATAAGAAAGATGATTTCAGGCGCCATGTACAATTGTCGTAGGGCCCTCAGAATCAAAATTCTTCATTAATTTCCTCACGCTAAGAGTGATATTCTTCATTGGTTGAAGAAAATCGATTCTTCGTATGTTGCACATCTAAGTCATCAATTTTGCATAAGTGTTAGGATGTGTGCATGTTTTTTACAAAACATTTGAAGATTCTAAGATATTTAGCTCACACTGCAACTTGCAAAACCTTTTCTCATCCAAGGGCTTAGTGAAGATATCAGCTAGTTGATCGTCAGTCTTCACATGGTCCATGATGATATTGCCCTTGAGGCCATGGTCCCGAAGAAAATGATGACGAATCTGGATGTGCTTAGTCTTCGAGTGTTGTACTGGGTTGTATGCAATCTTGATTGCACTCTCATTGTCGCAGTAGAGAGGCACATTCTTCATGTTGATGTCGTAGTCCTTGAGGGTTTGCTTCATCCATAGCAATGGAGCACAACATGATCCAGCAACAATGTACTCAGCTTCGGCAGTGGAGAAAGAAATGCAGTTTTTCTTCTTTGAGGACCAGCAGACTAATGATCTTCCGAGGAAATGACAAGTGCCAAAAGTTGACTTGCAATCCACACGGTCACCAGCATAGTTAGAGTCAGAATATCCCACAAGATGAAGATTTGAGCCCTTGGGGTACCATAATCCTAGTGTTGGCATGTGAGCTAAGTATTGAAGAATATGCTTCACACCCTTATGGTGTGATTCCTTCAGTTTAGCTTGAAAACGTGCACACATGCAAACACTAAGCATTATATCTGGCCTAGATGCACATAAATACAGTAAAGAGCCAATCATTGAGCGATATACCTGCTGATCAAATTCTTTACCATTTTCATCAGTGCAGAGGTGGCGTTGGTAGGCATGGGAGTCTTGGCGACTTTGCATTCATGCATGTCGAATTTCCTCAGAACATCCTCGAGGTATTTCTACTGTGATACGAAGATGCCATTGCGCTGTTGACGAATTTGAAGACCTAAGAAGAATTTCAGCTCCCCCATCATACACATCTCATATTCTTCACTCATCATGTAAGCAAATTCATCATTGTAAATTTTGTTAGTACAGCCAAATATGATGTCATCAACATATATTTGGCACACAAATAGTTCATTATCATAGGCTTTTGTGAAAAGAGTTGGATCGAGTGAACCAGGTTTGAGGCCTTTCTTCACGAGGAATTCCTTCAATGTATCGTACCACGCCCGAGGGGCTTTCTTGAGACCATAGAGCGCCTTTTTGAGTCTGAAGACTTTGTCTGGATTCTTTGGATCCTCAAAACCTGGGGGCTGAGAAACATATACTTCTTCCTCAAGCTTACCATTGAGGAATGCACTTTTCACATCCATTTGATATAAGGTAATGTTATGATGATTAGCATAAGCAAGTAGAATTCGAATAGCTTCAAGTCTAGCAACAGGTGCAAAAGTTTCATCGAAATCTATTCCTTCAACCTGTGTGTAGCCTTGGGCTACAAGTCGTGCCTTATTCCTCACCACTTGACCATCCTCATCTTGCTTGTTTCGGAAAATCCACTTGGTGCCGATGATATTGTGCTTGCGAGGATCTTGTTGTTTCACGAGCTCCCACACATCATTCTGCTTGAATTGAAGAAGTTCGTCTTGCATGGCTTGAATCCACTCAGGTTTCATGAAAGCCTCAGCAACTTTTGAAGGTTCTGTGATAGACACAAAAGAAGAATGCCCACAAAAGTTAACTAAGTGTGAAGCTTTTGAGCGAGTGAGAGGACCTGGTGCGTTGATGTCATCGAGAATTTTGTCAAGTTCTACTTCATTTGCAATCCTTGGATGTGCTGGTTGAGGATTTCGTCTGGGTTGAGGAATTTGTTCTGGAGCAATTTCCTCAGGAGCATCTTCTTGATTTTCATCAGTGCTGGGAGTGATTTCTTCAGCAATTTCCTCAGTAGGAACAATGTCTTCAGTAGCTTTGAGCTTTATTGCTTCCTCAGGAGACAACTTATCTGGATCAGGAGGCAATTGCTCTCTTTGCGAGCCATTAGTTTCATCGAACCGCACATCTCAGTTTCAACAACCTTGTTGTCATAGGTGTTGAAGACTCTGTAGGTGTGCGATTCCTTTCCGTAACCAAGCATAAAACCATCATGTGCCTTAGGTGCAAACTTTGAGCTATGGTGTGGATTTCTAATCCAGCATTTTGTACCGAAGGCTTTGAAATAACTTACATTGGGTTTCTTGTCAGTGAGGAGTTCATATGAGGTTTTCTTGAGGAATTTGTGAAGATATACCCTATTGATGATGTGGCAAGCAGTGTTGATTGCTTCAGGCTAGAAACGACGAGGAGTCTGATATTCTTCAAGCATGGTCCGTGCCATTTCAACCAGACTCCTGTTCTTTCTTCCGACGACACCATTCTGTTTAGGAGTATAAGGAGCAGACAATTGGTGAGTAATACCAAGTTCATCAAGATAAGCATCAAGACCAGTGTTTTTGAATTCTGTCCCATTATCACTCCTGATATGTTTGCTCTTGACAGCGAAGTTCGTCTAGTCCCTTAAGGAAAATCATTTGAAGACTTCATGCACTTCAGTTTTATACAGAATGATGTGCACCCAAGTGTATCTGGAATAATCATCAACTATGACAAAGCCATATAAAGATGCAGCATTTGTTAGAGTGGCATAATGAGTAGGTCCAAATAGATCCATGTGAAGCAATTCAAATGGACGAGTAGTGGTCATGATAGTCTTCGAGGGGTGTTTGGATCTGGTCATTTTTCCAGACTCACAAGCACCGCAGAGGCGGTCCTTGAGGAATTTGACTGATTCGATGCCAATGACATGCTTCTTCTTCGCCAGCGTGTGCAAATTCAGCATGCCTGCATGACCAAGTCTTCGATGCCATAGCCACCCTTCTGAGGTTTTTGCTAGTAAGCATGTGGCTGGTTGAGGACCTGTAGAGAAATCAACAATGTACAAATCCCCTCTTCTAACACCTTCGAAGACTTTGGATCTGTCAGATTCCATGATGACAACACATCTATATTTTCCAAAGATAACAACCATATCAAGATCACAAAGCATTGATACTAGCATGAGGTTAAACCCAAGGGATTCAACAAGCATCACTTTGTCCATGTGCCTGTCCTTGTAAATAGCCACTTTGCCAAGTCCCAATACCTTGCTTTTACCTTTGTCAACATAAGTGATTTGCTTCAGGGCTGATGGAGTTAGTGGCATATTCATCAGCAAGCTTTTGTCACCAGTCATGTGGTGTGTGCAGCCACTATCAAGAACCCACTCAGTACTCTTGGGTTTGTCATCCTGCAGATGAATTAGTACAGCTTACCATCTCATATGCTTCAGACTTGAAGAATATGATATCAATTTCATCAGATAGGAACTTCATCATAAACAGTAATTAGGAGGACGTGTGAAATGTTTTTCACTTCATCAATGTTAGCTTGGGTCCTATCAAGCATTTTCCTGAGGTCTCCATCAAATTCTTCAGATGATGATTTTCATCTGGAGACATGTCCTGCAGAAGTGATTAGTTCGATTTCTTCACCACCCACATCTGAAGGGGTGGTAAAGAATTCATCATCCTGCGAGTACCATATGAGAAAGGGGGCGTTGAAGCTAATGCACTTCTCTTCACAGTAGGGGTGTTAGAGTACTCAAATGAATAGGCAGAGAAATTCTTTGAGGATTTATGAACATAACGATTTGAAGAGTAATACTCATATTCATGCCCCTTGTAATTTCCATGCATATTAGAAGCATTAGCACGGGTACGAGCATAGTTTTGACCATTTGAGGATTTTGATCCTCTTGAAGACTTTCGTCCTCACGAGGAATTTGATCTGGGGTTTAGATTCTTCATAGGTGGTGTCATGAGGACATTCACCTGAAGATTTTCAAGGCAACTTTTGGGGATCCAGATTTTCTTCAGGGGTGGTCCATTCCTGCAATTAGTTCCAACATATCGAGCAAATACTTCACTAGATTTATTTTTGAATAGTTTATAATTGGAGTCAAATGACGCATCTAAGGAATACGATAATTCACATGCAAAGCCTGTTAGATTTGATGGATCAAGAGGAGGCCCTTTAGCAGCAACCCATGTGGTTTAGGGATACTGCTCAGGTTTCCAGTATGATCCATCGGCATTCAATTTCCTCTCAAAGGCAATTCCTTCTTTCCTCGGGTTCCTGTTCAAAATCTGTTGTTTGAGCACTTCGCAAAGGGTTTGGTGCCCTTTGAGACTTTTGCACATGCCTGTCACATACAATTCCTTCAGCCCTGCATTTTCATAAGTGACATTTGTGGTTTCCTCAAGTGAGGAATTTGATACCACATGAGCAGTTGAAGAATTTGTAGCAATAGAAGCATTTGATGATTTTGGTGAAGAATTAGCAGTTTCACGTTCGATGCATGTAAGACATGGAGGAATGAATTCAACCTGAGCGGCACTGATCTGTTGAGCGAGTAATGAATCATTTTCCATACGAAGATCATCATGAGAAATCCTCAGCTTCTCAAGATCAAGTTTCCTTTGAAGAAATTCATACGGAAGTTTCTCATGATCAGCAAGAAGTGTGCCATGATGATCTTGAAGATTATCAAATCTGTACTCAAGACTTTTCATATCTTCAGTGACGATTTGGGTAAGATTCATTTCATCATTCAACAGGTCATCGCTTCTATCTAGCAGTTTCTGAAACTTTTCGAGGGCAATTTGTTGTTTATTTGCAATTATAGCAAGTTTACTATAACTGGGTTTTTATAATTATCAGGTTCACGGTCACTTGAATCAGAGGAGGAACATCATTCGGTACCTTTGAACCTTTTTCCATGAAGCAATAGGTTGGAGCGAAGTCATCAGCATAGTCATTAGTGTGGATGGTGTTGTCATTTTCTTCAAGGTTGAAGATTGACTTGCTGACGAATGTGGTTGCTAGTGCAAGACTAGCCTGTCCAGATTATGAGTCTTCTTCAGAACCCTCCTCTTCATCACATTCCTCATATTCTCCCTCAGAATCCATTTCCTTGCCAATAAGTGCCTGAGCCTTTCTGAAACATGTCTTTGAGGACTTTGAGGATGAGGATTTCGAAGATTTCTTCTTTTTCTTCCATTCATCAGAACTTTCATCCTTATATTTCTTCTTCTTTGATTCCATCACCAAACGAGGATAATCAGCAATATAGTGACCTGATTTCTTGCATTTGTGGCAGGTCCTTTTCTTGTAGTCCTCAGGAGAATATTCTGATTTGCTCATATCTCTTCTTGAAGATTTACCAAACTAGCGACGTCTTGTAAACTTCTGGATTTTCCTCACGAGCATTGCTAGCTCCTGTCCAAGTTCTTCAGGATCACCAATGCTGCAATCCGAGTCTTCTTCTTCAAATGAAGAAATTGCTTTGGCCTTCAGTGCATGAGGTCTAGAGTATCTTGGTCCATATAGATCCCTCTTTTCTTCCTGTTGGAATTCATGAGTATTAAGTCTTTCGAGTATATCAGCAGGATCAAGCATCTTGTAGTCTGGGCTTTCTTGAATCATCAGAACCAAAGTATCAAATGATGAATCCAAAGATCTTAGCAGTTTCTTCACAACTTCATGGTCAGTAATGTCTCGAGCTCCTAGTGCTTGCAGTTCATTTGATATGTTAGTGAGGCAATCAAAGGTATCTTGGCATCTTTCATTGGCAAGCCTATTGAAGCGATTGAAGAGATTGCGAAGGACATCAACACGAGAGTCACGCTGAGTTGATACTCCTTCATTTACTTTGGACATCCTTTCCCAAATTAGTTTTGTTGAGCCCAAAGCACTTAGTCTGTCATACTGACCTTTGCTCAGATGGACATAAATGATATTCTTCACTTGAGAATCAGGTTTCTTGAATTTCTTCACATCAGCGGCAGAGACAGTAGCAGTGATGAGAGGAACACCATGTTCCACAATATACCAGAGATCATTGTCAACAGCTTGTAGATGCATCTGCATCTTGGTCTTCCAGAAGGGAAAGTCATTTCCTTCGAAAGTAGGACATCCTGTAGTAACCTTGATCATGCCTGCAGTCGACATAACTAAAACTCCAGGTGGTTAAACTAAAATCACACAGAACAAGGGAGTACCTTGCTCTCATACCAATTGAAAGTGTGTTATATCGACTAGAGGGGGTGAAAAGGATATTTTAGAATTTCATCACTGAGGAAATTCCTTTTAAGGAAATTCCTCACAGATGACTAACTTGCAGCGGAAACAGCAAAGGATCAGGGGTGCAAAGTATCACTACAGCATTTTTCAAGATGAGGAATATGAAAAACAGTTTGCACAGTACGCAGGCACAGAGAAAGCAGGTGAGGATTAACTCGCTTGAAGAATTTGAGGTTGAGGAATTTCAGAGAAAGTCTTCAGCAAATTCTTCAAACAGTGACAATGAAAATCTTCAACATACAATATTGAGGAATTGAAAGAGTTGAAGAAATAGAACATGTATGAGAGTGAAGACATTGGTTGATGACCGAGTTCCAACTGCTATGACAGTTGTACGTCTGGTTTGGAGCAGCTTGGTATTGAAACCAAAAGACACACATTCCCGGGATACACAGTCCCTACCGTATTCTCCTTGAGCTAAGGACACAGTCCTCGCCCAACACTCGTGGTAAGTCGTCAGGGCAGACTTCCAAACCCTCACAAACTTGGTCACCCGGCGATCCACAATTGACTGCTGGATTGCTCTAGACCATGACGCCTAAACGTCTCGAGGACGCACAGTCCTCAAAGGTAAAAGGCTTCAGTACCACACAGGAACAAATTCTTTAGTGATGCTCAATCACTTGGTTTTTGGTTTGTGGTTTGGTGTTTGGGGTATTTCCTCACTGATGATTTACTCTCGAAGACTCTGAGGAATTTGGGTTACTCTAAATGACAAGTGTCAGTTTCTCATGAAGCAGCCAACCAGCTAATGGTTGTGGGGGCGGCTATTTATAGGCTGGGACCATCCCAACATGATTTGACATTAATGCCCTTAAATAATATGACCGTTGGTGTGGAAAAGATCGGTGATGTGGCGCGAATTGCGGCAACGGTCAGGACCCTCAACTATGAGAGTCCTCATGTCTCTCATATTCCTCACTTGATGCTTCTGGTAGGATTAGGCTTGGGTTGAGCATCATGGGGAAATTCATTATGAAGTGTTCCTATGACTCAAGAGTGAAGAAAATGAAACAAAAAGAATTAATATTCACGCTTAAAAGTCTTCGGATTGCTTTTCTTCAGGACACACCAAATTCCTCATCTTCAATATATTCATGAGGAATATCAATTTCATCGCGATTTCTTCGCGATCAAAGTCTTCAACAGGCGACCAATTTCTTCAGGAGAAGATATACATTATTAGGGGTCGATATTCATCGTATATTTCAAACTTCTTAGCGACTTATAGATCATGTGTACACTCATGAACACATTACATACTTAACCTATAAGTCTTCAAACCACCAAAATCACTAAGGGGCACTAGATGCACTTACACAATTGTATATCATGGGGTTGCTTACTGAACTTGGAGAAATGAAACTCATGAGACATACCACCAAAATTAACACTAAGAGATTCCTTTTTTGCAATCTATTTGAGCATTGACAGTATTCACGAAGGGTCTACCAAATATTATGGCACAAGAATCATCTTGTGGTGAGCCAAGTACTAGAAAATCGGTAGGGTATTTTACTTTTCCACACAAGACTTCAACATCTCTAACAATCCCAAGTGGTGTGATGGTGTCTCTGTTAGCAAGTTTAATAGTAACATCTATGTCTTCTATTTCAGCCGAAGCTATCTCATGCATAACTTCTTGATATAAGGTGAAAGGAATAGCACTAACACTAGCACTCATATCACATAAACCATGATAGAAATGATATCCTATTTTGACTGAGATGACACGCATGCCAACAACGGGTCTACTTTTATCTTTACTATCAGGTTTGGCAATTCTAGTAGCTTCACCACAGAAATAAATAACATGCCCATCAATATTATCGACCAAGATATCTTTAACCATAGCAATATTAGGTTCTACATTGATTTTCTTAGAGGGTTTAGTTGCTCTTACATAACTTTTGTTAACCACGGTTGAAACTTTAGCATGTTCCTTTATCCTAACAGGAAATGGTGGTTTCTCAATATAAGCAGTAAGCACAACTAGGTCAACATTGTAAATGATAGTTTCATCCTCATCTTTAATTGTTTCTTGAACTTTTTATTTAATATGTGGATGATATTTAAACCATTTATTTTTAGGGAGATCAAGATGAGTAGCAAAGGTTTTAGAGAATGAGGCTACTATCGCAGAGTCAAGTCCATATTTAGTGCTAAAATCACTGAAAGCATTGGTATTCATAAATGATTTAACATAATAAAACTTAAGTTTTATAGTTGACTCTTTACCTTCATCGAGTCCCAATCTTCATAGTTGTGTTTAATTCTTTCCAAAACATCCCACCTGAATACAATAGACTTCTTCATAAAAGAACCAGAACAAGAAGTATCGAGCATGGTTTGATCGTTACGAGAAAGTCAAGCATAAAAATTATGTATAGTAATTTCTCTCTGGAGCTCATGATTGGGGCATGAATATAACAATGACCTCATCCTCCCCCAATCTAGAGCGATACTTTATCCTTCATGAGGCCAAAAATTATGGATAAAGTTCCGACCATGATGAACAAGATGCATAGGATATAATTTTTCATGAAACTTCAATTGCAATCAATTCGAGTTCCAAGATCATGTGTCATCACATAGCCTATACCATGTCAATGCTTCCCCCACCCCAAGTGAAAGGGAAAACCTTCTTGATTTCATCTCCAGATAAACGTGCAAACTTGAATAATACACAAACTTGATCCACATAGATTAGGTGCATATCTGGATGTTTTGTTCCATCTCGTGCATAAGGATTAGCTAGCAGTTTCTCTATCATACCGAAGGAATTTCATAATAAAAAAATCAGTAGGTTCAGCGGGTTGAGGGACAACTCTTGGTGTTTGCTGTCGAGGTGAATATACCCCGAACAAACCCCTCAAAGTATTACTTTCCATAGTGACAAGTAATAGTAAATTTCAGCACGTAATATAAATTTCCCCTAGCAAATTCCGTTTACCAAAGGCGCTTCACTCCCCACCAACGGTGCTAGAAAAGATTCATGATGACCCACAAGTATAGGGGATCAATCGTAGTCCTTTCGGTAGGTAAGAGTGTCAAACCCAACGAGGAGCGGAAGGAAATGACAAGCTATTTTCAGCAAGGTAATTTCCGCAAGCACTGAAATAGTGGTAACAATTTGTTTGATAGCACAGAAACTTTAACAAGTGACAAGTATCAATAGTAACAATAGGTGTATCAAGGTAGCCCAATCCTTTTGTGGCAAAGGATAGGCTGCGACAGATTCTTATAATAGGCAAAGCGTTCTGGAGGGCGCACGGGAATTTCATCTAGTCAACCTCATCATGTTGGGTTAATTCGCGTTCGGTACTTTGGTAATTTTATATGTGGGTGGACTGATGCTTAGGTGCTATTCTTACTTGTAACATCCTGGACTAGGTGCTATAGTAATCCTTGTAATCAAGTTACAACAACATGAGGATTAAGCTAATCCATTTTTCTAATCCAAGCATGATCACTTTTGAAAATAAACCCTAATTCATGTTCTTGCAATTCAAATTCATTTGGAAAGTGGAGTTAAAGTTTGCAAACCAGTAAATAAAAAAATGAATGGGTTGCAAATATTCCTTGAAAAATTATAAAATCATAACCCATATCTTACAAAGTGTTTTGGTGCCTCAAAAATAAATAAAACAGAGTCCAAACCATTTAATTAAATGCCTTTTTAGTTATGTGGATTTCGAATGAATTCAAAGGTGCCCGAAACATTTTGTGGCAATTCCTTATTTAGCAACACAACTAATGGACCATTTCCCATATTTTGCAAAATTGTTTTTGGTTACTAAAATGAATAAAACATAAAATAAAAAAGGAAACCCCCTCCTAGGCGTCGATCCAACTTGCGGGCCTAGCTGCCACCCCACCGGCTCGCCCACCTCCCATCTTGGGTAGAAAACCCCAGAAACGCTAGCTACCCCCTCCCTCCCCACTCCCCCCTCACCCCCGATTTCTCACCGACCCGGTAGCTCTCTCTCCCTCTCCATGCCTCGGCCAGATCCCGACCACTCTTGCGCCCCACCGGCCCCCGCCGACCATTGTCGGCGTCCCTCCCCGGCCTCGTTGCTACTTCCCACGCCCCGCTGCCACCTTGCTCGCTCGCACGCCCGCACATGTGTCGGACGCCCACACACCCCGCGTCCTGGCCGCGCCCGCATTGCCCATGCGTGATGCACATGCTGTATGCTCAGGTGTGCTCGCCTCCTACCATGGTTTTGTTTTGCTGCTGCTCCCTGGCGTTGGTTGGGCCGGCCATAGCCTTGGGCCTCACCATGCCCCCCATGGCCCAATGTCAGCAAGGGCCCATGCCCCTACTAACAAAATGAAAACTAAAAATAAATAATAATATATATATTAATAAATAATTAGTTAAATTAATTAAATATTTATCTCATTGACTTAAATAAACATAATAGGTTAGTTAATTTGTGTGTTAAGATAATGAGTTAATGACATGTAGGTTGAGGTTGTTTAAAACTAATTAAAACTATTTAGTTAATTATAATAAATAATTAAACTAAATAGTGTATGACATGTGGACCCCACCTGTTAATTACTCGAACTTTAAATTTAATTAAACCCTGATTAGCCATTATCAATGACAAGTGGGGCCCACTAGTTAGTTTGACCAATCAAACTTGACTGTAACCTCATGATGTGAACATGATGTCATATTGTTGTCATAATTACATTTCTTAATTAAACTAAAACTATTTAAATTCATAATAATAATAATACATTAAAAACAATATAAAATAATCCGTAACTCGGATGAAAATATTTTGTACATGAAAGTTGATTAGAAAAACGAGACGAACCCGGATACGATGCGCATTCGTCTATCACGTGCCCCTAGCATAGTGGACATGGTACTTTCCAATCATTTTCATCTCTCGAGTAGTAGCCACAGACCCGGGAAGTATCGTCAGATATTTTCCCGCTCCATCCATGATGTGTAGTACTACGTTAGCTCATGTGTAGTACTTTAGATAGCCATGCCATGCATCGTGATGCATCTGCTTATTGTTATTTATTGATTCTTCCCTGCTTTTCTCCGGTAGACACCAATGTTGACGCTTCTGGCGGGTACGACTACCCTTGTGACGACCAGCCTTTTGTAGCAGAGCAACAAGGCCAGCAACCCCCTTCATCATTCCTATATCGCCCATTCTTTCTCCCACGTGCTTGCATTAGATTTTGCTACTAGTGTAGATAGCTCCGATTGTCATGCACAGTCTCTTTTTGATAAACTGTTATTGTACCATATTGTATATCAAATGCTTAGTATAGGTGGATTGGTGATCCCCATTAACCCCTTAGTCCTAGTTGCCCCGTCTTATCATCAAAGTCTCGATCTACTGATAGATGAGCCAAGACCCATCACATCACTCACCCCCCTTGTTGTATGACGCTGTAGAGCTACTATTGAATACCGAGGGTGACACCTCATTACCTACTCGTAATGTTAGCTCTTTAGTGTAGTTAACTGGTGGTGGTTCCTGGAGCGTGATTCCTCCTTCACCACTTCGATAACGACTCAGTCGTACAACCCCTCAAGCATGGACCATCGAGGGTGATTCCTCCTCGGTCGCCTTCATGGTTACATCATTTGGAATCCATCGAGTATGATACCTTGGATCTCTCTGATGTTATATCCACATGGTTACTTGACCTTACTACTCGGAACATGATGAGGTGTGTTGCGGGTGGATTCCCGCGTGTATGTGACAAGGCGTGGACAGGCATTCTTGGCCCTTGCCACACATCCTCGAGACGGGGTGACGGGAGCACATATCATTGATTGTTGATCGTCGCCACAGTGTTAATTAAAATGCTAATGGGATTTGGGTATTTGATCTGAGTTAGTCAATGACCTCTTTCGCACTATCCTTCACGTGGGAGAAGTTATGGGTACTCAGCACCGTAGTATCAACCGAAGCTCTTCAGACGTCAGCAATGGAGCGGCGTGCGTCCGAGTGGTCTGTGTAAGCATTGATCTTGTATTAGAGGTGAGAGGATTGAGATCAGCCGCCCTTGAATCATGCACAAGTGCAAAGAGTGATGGGCCCATGACCCCTGCATGTTTAGGATTTATACCAACGGGTTGGCCTTGCTGTTGAGCCTAGGTAGGGCTGCGACGTGTCGATTTTCTGAGGCCAGGCATGACCAAGGAAAGTGTGTCCAGCGAGAGTTTACTAAGCGTGTTGGGTACTGTGGTGCACCCTTGGAGGGATGAAATTTTATCTATTCGAATAGTTGTGTCCATGGTAACAAGACGACATGGAATTGTATCCCGATCTAATACAACTAGAACTGTTACTTAACTGGAATGTTTGGCTGTGCAATTGCTATCTTGCACGGAGTCGAGTAAGAATCTTTGGGTGTGACTTCATTAAATTTACTGCAACAATATGACTATATATGTGCTATTGTTCTACTCTTTTCTAATGTTGCAAGACACAGACGATCCTAGTCTTCGATAGGACTAGTCCCTTCTCTTTATTCTCGCATTGTTGCAGCTAATCCAGATGTAACCCCATTCCTTTGATATTGATGCATACTTAGCATAGTTCTGATGTCAGTCTTGTGAGTACTTCGGATGAGTACTCACCGTTTTTTTTGACCGGCTACTATAGGGAAACACCCCCACATCTCTTAATTTTATTGATCAATATGTACAATAATTACAGTCAGGGGGAAAAGAATTTACAGGGGTGGGGTAGATATTACAAACCTCAAGGAGGTAAAAAGGAAATCCATTTCAAGAGGGCCTCCCTCAGCCTCTGTTTAATTCTATAAGCTAGTAGGGACAAATCATAAATAAAACCAGACCTCCATCCCCTGAAGCTAGGCTACTCATTCCTGATGACCTTGGCATTCCTGACAGTCCAAATGTTCCACCATGCAGTGAAGAATGTCTCTGAGAAAAAGGGGTGGGCAAAGTCCTTCCTTGCTGCAAGAGTGGTAGTGTACATGTGAGATCCTTGCCATGAGATATGTAGATATATCCATATCCTATTGCTAAAAGAGCAGCTGAAGAAAAGGTGGTCCCTGTCCTCCTTGACCTAAACATGATAGAGAACACAGAGGTTGGATTCAGAGACTTTCCAATGCCTGCGTTCAAGCATGTCATGTGTATTGAGTCTGTCCATAATAAGCATCCAGGCAAACATCTTGATTTTGATGGTATAGCAGCTCTTCCAAATCTAGCAGAGTAAAGGATTACGGACAATAGACTTGTGCACATCGTTGTAGTATTTTTTAGCAGAATAAGATTTACTATCAGGACCCTAAAGCCAAATATCTTTGGTGTTTGGGTCTCTATGTAGGTTTTGGACTAGACAGCTGACTGTTTGAAGCTCCTGATGAGCTCTATCTGATAGAGGTAGATGAAAGAGATTGATCATGTTGTCAGTGTGGGCAGCTTGGAAGACTTCCTCGGCAGTACAAAAAGAGTCCACAGCAAAAGATAATAATCTTTGAAACCTTTGCGTCAGAGGGGTGATAGAACCATCTACAATCCAGGGATCAGACCAGAACAAGAATGTGTCACCTCTGTTGGGCACAAGATAGGAAACAGCTCTGAAGTTGTCCATTTTTTTGCAAATATCCTTCCACCAGAAAGAGCCACAGAGAGAAGTCCCTTGAGGGACAGTGTTGTGGTAATAAGTATCCCAGATTAACTTCACCCAAGGAACATGAGCTTTGTTAAGAAATTTATCTACATGCTTGAGCAGGAGAGCTTCATTGTGAATAGCCAAATTCATAATGCCCAGACCACCCTCATCTTAGGCATGCACACCAGGTCCCATGCAGCAAGAGAAGGGGCATGATCCTGACCATTTTTCCTCCAGAGACATTGCCTCTGAATCCTTTCCAACTGCTTAAGTATGCCAGGGGGATATCCAGACTGCATAGAAAAAATAGTGGAACAGAAGACAAAGTAGAGTTGAGATATTGAAGCCTTCCCCCTTGAGCTACAAAAGAGGAGCTGGCAGAGAGCTTCCTCTCCATACTGTCCTCCAAGGGCATGAGGTCAATGATTCGTGGTTTAGTTGTACCAACAGGTAGTCCAAGTTAGGTGAAAGGAAGAGATCCAGTCTTACAGCCTATTGCATCAGCCAGGAGGTGAAGATGATGTTGATCAATGTTTACTGGTAGCAAGGCAGATTTGTGGTAATTCACATGAAGACCTGTGGACTGTGAGAAGAGCAGCAGCATTGCCTTGAGCTCCAAAAGTTGTGATTTATGAGCAGGCATGATGATAAGAGGATCATCAGCATATTGGACAGTTGGAAAGTCCTTGTCATGAGAAGGAATTGGGAGTTGCAGCAAACCATCATGTAACAACTTATTAACCAAGGTCTGGAGAAAATCTACAGCTATTGCAAAGAGAAGTGGAGACAAAGGGTCCCCCTGCTTGACCCCTATTCTACACATGCATTTTTTTCCCAGGAACTCCATTAACAAGGATGGAGGAAGATCCAGTGCTAAGCAGCTGTTGAACCCAAAGAAACCACTTGGCAGGAAAGCCTTTGTGTTGCAGGATTTGAAGAATAAACTCATGTTCTATGGAGTCAAATGCCTTTTCAAAATCTAGCTTTAGTATGACAATAGGCCTTTTAGACTGATGACATTGATGCAAGTACTCAAGTGTCCAACCCACACAGTCCTGAATGGTCCTAGACTTAATGAAGCCATACTGGTTCTTATGAATGCATTTCATAATCTGTAGCTAAAGTCTATTAGCAATCATTTTGGATAGAAATTTGAGCCCCATACTAGTGAGGGAGATAGGCCTGAAATCACCCACTTGCTCAGGAGATCTCTTCTTTGGCACAAGGGTGATATAAGAGGAGTTCATGTTTTCCAGCTGGGCTGATCCAACATGAAATGCAGTAGCAAGTTGGTACAACTCAGAGGAGATGATGTGACAACACTTTTTGAAAAAGAGTCCATTAAAACCATCAGGGCCAAGGGCTTTGTCAATTGGCATTTCCTTGATAGTTCTGTCCATTTCCTCTTTGGTAAAAGGTTCAGTCAGAATTGATAGTCCTTCTACTTTTTGAATGAGAGCCTGGAGATCAAAAACTAGATTGATACCATGTGAGGTGCCCATCCTCTCTTTGAAGGAAGACCAGAAGCAAGCATCAATCTGTTCATGTTCAGTGATGACTGAACCATCAGGCAGGGAAAGAGATGAGATGGATTTTTTCCTATATCTCTCAGTGGCCATGGCATGGAAAAAATTTGTGTTCTCCTCCCCCACCTTAACATGTCTGATTGTGGCTCTCTTTTTCCAGTATAGGAACTGCAAATGTAACAAGTGCTCCAAGTGTAACTTAACAATTATCCTGAAATTTGCTTTTGGTCTATATAGTGATCTGAGCTCTTCCAGATCATCAAGACAGAGTATTACCTTATTGCATTTGTCAATGACAGCTTTCAGTTTGGACAGGCTAGTTTGCCATTTCCTAAGATCGTGTCTTAGATGCTTGAACTTGTCCATGATGATAGCTAATATATGTCCCTTTATGGAAGGAACATTCCATGAGCTTGCAACACATTCCAGGAAACCCTCCATTTCTACCCAATAGTTTTCAAACCTAAAAAAGGCTACTTTTGGGAATGGTTCTGTTAACTGAGACCACACATGGAACATGATCAGAAGCAGACTTAGCTAGAGGAGTCACTTGGGTCAATGGATAGGAAGATATCCAATTAGCAGAAGTGAAGAACCAATCAAGCTGTTTAAGCAGTGGAGAGTCTTGCATGTTGGACCAGGTAAAAGATCTTCCCCTGAGGGGCAGTTCCAAGAGGCCAAGGTGCCCAATAATCTCATTGAAAATGAACATATCATTGACATCAGCACCTGGTAGGTTTATGCTAGTAGGAGAACGAATGAAATTAAAGTCCCCAACCAGCAACTAGTTATCCATTACTGGTATTTGGAGGTGATATAACCAGCTGACAAATTGGTCCCTTGGCTCATCCTGACAAGGGCCATAAACATTGACAAGAGTCCAGGATTCAGAGGTGTGATTGGAGATGAAGGACACAATCACCCCAAATGGTTGCACTGTTACCAGAGTACCAGACAACACTGAGGAATTCCAGAGAGTAATCAAGCCACCTGAAGCACCCCTCGAGGGGGTATAAGCAAACTGATCAAAACGTTTGGGACAAAATTTTCTGACAGACCGGAAGTCGATATTTTGCATTTTAGTTTCTTGCATACAGACAACTGTTGCAAGGCTCTCATCTATTTTGTTGCGCACTGCTCGTTGTCGTGATTCTGAATTCAGGCCCCACATATTCCAGCATAGGACACGCCAACTTCTAGTAGAACGACTATCAATGGAAAAGTAATATAGTAGCAAAAGCAGAGTTACATAGCAACTCCCGCAGCCAAGATCCAGCAAAGTACCACATCAAGCAAAAGAGCCCATAACATGTCTCAGAAAAACAGAAAAATAGATACTTTAATAACATTTGTTCAATCATCAGAGGATGTAGGCTTGGAGCTCGCCGGATCCTCCACACCGTTGCTTTGCTCCCCCTTTTTCCCTTTAATACAATTATCGCGCCTACATGATGGATCCCAGGAGATGGTGTATCCCGCCAAGGATGACTACTACCCCGACGGTGCCTACTACTACGTGGAGGCCGCTCATGACCAGGCAGGAGGTTCCCAGGCAGGAGGCCTTGCCTCTTTTGATCTATGTATCTTTGGTGCTAGCCATATCTAAGTCATAAACTTGTTTCTATGTCTCTACTCATATATTATTGCTTCCGTTGATTCGTGTGTTTCCCGAGCTTATGTATTCGACCTATCGAGGCCCCTGACTGATAATATGAAGTTTGTATGACTTTTATTTGTGACTAGAGTTGTGTTGTGATATCTTCCCGTGAGTCCCTAATCTTGGTCGTACACATTTCGTGTATGATTAGCGCACGATCAAAATCAGGGGCATCACAAGTTGGTATCAGGGTCGACTACCTGTAGGTTGCCCCCTTTCCAACTTCTTCGCCAAAGTTGAGTCTAGTACTTGAGAAAATTTACTAACATTGTTGTGTGGCTTACGAACCCACATATCAATCGGGTGGTATTAGTATATTTTACTCGTCTTATATACTTTGGGTTCTAATCTCTCTTCTTTTTCAGGTTAAATTTTTTACTAACTATAACTCTAGGTTCTTGTAAGTAGCTCCTCCCGGAGAGCCCCTCATCTCAGATGATGACTTGACTCATGAGAAGACTCCAAAGATACTCTCTCATGTCCTCTTGAGAATTTGTGTTCATCACTTTTTGCGGTTCACTTCCACCATCAAGCCATATGGACGATTGCATACAACTTCGCTCATACTTCATTTTCCAGTTTCTCCGGTTATTACAAGGTACATTAAATTATCTAGTTGGGGACTCGTTCGTCCTAGTTGACATGGGTTTCGTGAATCCTTCGAATTGCTATTCGATCTTCCGAAATCCTCAGTAGCGTATTACTCTTGACCTTCCTTACGTGCTTGCATTACGGTTAATTCCATATGTTTAGCAATATTCATTAAAATTTGGTGTGATTATTATTCTAATGTTATTGATTCGACATGTGTGCAAATGCATGCAATCATCATTTGATCCTTACAAATTATCTTTCTGTCTCAAACATCTTTCCGAACATGAGGTGCTTCTCGGCAAATCAAGCAATGATTGATTGTCCATCTAAGTCCATTCAACTTACTTGTATTTGATCGGAGCATCTGATTTTGGTATACCAACCTAGAGATTGTTATTCCTTTGTTATTTAAGTATCGAATTATTTAGGTGTTCTGTAATCCGATGCCTTTCATTCTTTCTCCCTCTGATTGAGTACCGGTACTCACATCAGCTCCGTTGTGGACAGCCAGACCCATTGTTGGGTTGTTATCCGATAGCATCCTTCGCATTAAAAATTCTTGTGAGTTCTTTCCCTGATACATGATGCCATTGGTAAAATGGTCTTCTCCCTCTAATAAGTTGTATCCTATGCTTTTTTCAGCCATGATGTGTTGTCTAGCATCTGTCAGTTACTCTTGAAGGTTGTGGTATATGTTCCTAAGATTCCATGATGGGTGGAACCTATGCTTTCCCTAAGCCGTGTGAACCCGAGAGTTTTCACAAGTCTTACTCTTCTGGTGTTTTGCCAGATAATATTTCAGCACTACAACATCATTGAAAGTGAGGAGTGAATGATAGGTTATGCCTTGAAGAAGTGGGAGTCGACCTTGAACTTTGTGTTCATGCCCATGGACCCGGTGTATGTCTTATCATGGAAGCTTCTCGCAGCAATAAAATTCCCTTGGTATAATTTGATATGGTATCTATGATCTTGCCCTTTGCAATCGTGGTTCCAACCATGTTGTTCTACTTGGATTTCATTCTGAGGCAAGTTAAAGCACTTATCTTCTATTGAACAATACATTAGTCCAAGCTTTAATGTTGATCTACCTTCAAGTATTATCCTTGGTATCTCGAGAATATCACACAGCTATATAACTTCTTATGAGATCCTCATCAACTATGATATTTCGTTGATTCCAATTTCCTCGTGTTTTGAGTTGTTGGATACTCAAGGGCACCAATAACTAAATCGAGTATGCATTGCGATTCAACAACTCTTAGTAATATTCTTTGCTTATGAGTTTGTACTCGATCATGTCATTCCAAGCTGTTACACTACATCAACATCGTCATGCTGGAGTTTGACCATGCGATTTGTGTCCTTCGCCCCCATGAACACATTTCCAACTATGCGTTAAGCTTGCATGAACCTTTCAACATCATGTTGCTTATCTTGAAAGGCAATTTTGATTCTAATCTAGCAACCTTATTTGTGGTTCCGACAACATTTCGCTTCACCATTCCTTAACTTGATGTCATCGCTAATCGATTAAATCTTCATGTAACTCATCAACAAATGTGTCGTGATCATCACCAGCGTTCTGAGCTTTTCTACGATATCGATTGAATTCATGATGAGAAATACCATCATTTTCCCCTCGATGATCTGTTGTATCATCGACAACCTTATTGCCTTCACTCCATCACAAACTTGGTCGCGTGTTGTGTTGTCCCTTGAGTTCCTTGCTATCAAGCTTATGTTATCTTCTACCTTGGAGTATTACCATATTTTATGTCAAGAATGTTGTGAGAATTGTTGCACCTCTTAATAGTTTTTGATATAGTGATACTTCTCGCCATCACCATTCATTCCTTGGCCCCTGTGTATTTTCTAACCGAAATACCGACAAGTGAACTCTATTGTGTGATTCTAATACTTCTAGCAACCCTATTGCTTTGAAGTTAATGTCTGGTAGTTTCATTCTTAGTGTGTTGGTTGTTGACTCACCATTTTAGCATTGATCGTGCTACTCAGTCCGTATTTCCGAGTGCACCCTTCAACCAATGTTAAATTCTTGATGTTTCCTCAAGCTTACGTCATTATATCATCTGATTTGACAAATGCTATCTCCTTGATCTTATAATTTTGGAAATTCGTCCCTATTGAAATCTCAAGGGATTATTGTTGAGCCCATCGGCCACACCCTCAACTTCTCCATGTTTCATGTTGAAGCTTTTGAAAGCATTATCTTTGTGCCTAACTGATGAAGGATATGTTTGATAGGATAAATGTTTCCCAAAGTTCACACGCATTCTTGTTGCCGTGAATGTGAGAAAAAAATCGCTTCCTTTGGGATTATCCCAAGTCATTCACGCATGTGCAAGGTGTTATATGTTTTGAAGATTTGCTATCCTCACTTCATATAACTTTCTTAGCACGCCAAGCCAGAGACTGATTTGATCAAGGAAAAGAAGTTCCTTCATAGGAGCTAATCTAGACTTACACAAGGACCTTGATATCCTCGATGATGGTTCCCAAACCAGGACTCGGTTGTATTTTGTCATAAGAATTCTAGGTGGGTACGAATGTCTTAACATTTTGTTCATGTGTCCTGCAATCCAACTCATGATTCAAGGCTTGATTTCATAGTTCATATCCCGAGAATTTTGCATCATCATCTCGTCAATTTTTGTTACCCCTTTTTCTTCTTAGCCCCCCTAAGTCTGAGGTATCCTGACACCAATCAGATCTGAATCTCGAGTAGATATGATGGTTGGAAAATTTCCAAACAATGATAACTTTGGTCTTTATGTAACCCGATATAGTGATGTGTTGTCTAGGACATGTGGCGGGAGGACCTATTGTTATATCATCTTCCTTGGTAAGGTTAGCCATTCTCTCCTGAGGAAATTGTAGGACTTACTTTATAAGTTTATCTTCATGGATCCTTTGTGTACCCAACTCCGACCTTTACCTCATGACCATGTTGATGCTTCCCCGAAGCACGAATGTGGTACTTGAAATGTCTACAGGAACATTGGAAGCGCAATGCTAAAATGTTCTTGATGAATTATCCAAACAGTATTGTATGGGTAAACATCATGATTCTCCTTGCCCCTTATCTAAATGGTTATGTACTTGATGGCCTATCATGTATACTGTCGGTGTTCTAGGAATGGGGGTACCCAGCAAGCTAACGGGCCCGGCCCATCTCATCAAGCAAGCTAACGGGCCCGGCATCACTCAAGGCAAGGCCCTCGTGAGGGGCCAAGCCTCACGAGTAGGAACGACATCAAGACCCGTAGGGGGCCTCCTGAAGACCCCTCCGGAGCGGCGGATATTCCAAGGCGAGGCCCAGCCCCAAGAGTCAAGGATGATGCAGAGGAAGGATAGGCGGGCAACAGACAGCAGGACGGTGCAGTTTCCCCTTTGGTGCAAAGGGGGCAAGGACGTACGCGGGTTCCCAAGGCATCTTCCAAAGGTTTCCATTCTGGTGCAAAAAGACCCTAGCCGCCTGCCAGTAGGACGGACGTCATCCCTAGGCCGGCCCATGCAGCGCTGGGAGCTACTTTGCACGCGAAGACCACCTTTGGGCAGGGGAACATGTTCCCCTTCAAAATTGGCCAATGTGGGATCCCTTCCCGCCGAAGCGATAACGGAATAGGACCAGGGCCGCCACTATAAATAGGGATATGTTGCTTCATAGAAGGGGATCTGATTCCCGAACCACCTATTCACCCACTATCACTCCGCAAGGTCATCCAACCTCCGGAGGTGCCCAAGCAGCGTACTAGTTCATCCACCAACCTCCACTAGAGGCAATCCACCAAAGCAGGAGTAGGGTTTTACACTTCGCAGCCGCCCGAACCTGGGTAAACTGTTGTGTTTTGTGTTTCCCTCACCATCAAGTGAGTTCTTCGCCATTCCCATCGAGTAGAGAGGTGGGCGAGGTTAGGCCTTGTGAGATCTTCATACACGCCCCTGAGTTCAAATCATTAGGGTTTTGCGGAGCCCGAAATCCGACATTTGGTGCGCCAGGTAGGGGGCTTGTTAAGGTCATCTCCGAGCTTCACCTTCCCCAGGCCCGCTGCTCCGATGGCCGATGCCCAACCGGCTTCTTCGAGCCTCATCGAGTTAGCCGCCAACCACTACGTCACGGTGGCCGGAAGCCCACACGCCGGCATTGTGGTACCGGGCGGCTCGTACCAGATCGTCAACGTTGTCTCCACCGTCGCAACCACCTGCGCCACCAAGGCGCCTGGCGGCTAGGTGGTGCCCCCGGCACCCACGATGCGTCGCATCAGCTTGGGGGACCTTCGCGCACACGATGCATTACAGATGGCGAGCGAGATGCTCAGTCAAAGACCGATGCAGGGGGGGCTTTGATGCCTGGGCAGACCACATCATGGAGCTGATCACCATCGCCCAGAAGGCCATCCAACCCCGCTCTTCTTCAAGGACGCCAGTGTCGGGCACCGGGGGCTCGCACCTCATGCCGGCCCCCGGGGCTGCAAGCAATGGGGCCCCTCCTATGCTGGGCGGGGCCGAGAGAGACGCGCCCCCATGCAGCCCTCCTCCTCCTCTAGGTTCCGGTGGCCGGCCCCGAGGCGCATCACGCTGACAACCATGAGGGGGATGAAAAGGGCGGCGGTACGACCGGTGCACACACCAGTGTGCATCACCAGGCCCAGGTCGGCCCCCGACAACCTGGGGCGGCCAGACAGGAGCGCTCCATCCGGCGCAGCCAGCAGAAGGTGGAGGCGTAGGCGCGGGCGAACTATGACAACGGAGACATGCTAGGGCACCAAGGAGGGAATCAGCATCGGGCGACGCCGGGACCAGCCAACGACAGCAACAGGAACGAGCGACTTCGCACGGAGGCTTATCGCAGGAAGATCTCCGAGCAGTACGGACGGGGGGATCCCGCTCCACCATCGAGGGGGATCACCACTGTCGCACTGCTGAGCGGCCACGGAGGACGATCGAACGCCTACATGGAGTCGTATGTGCCGGAGTATGCGGCACCACCTGACCCCCCCGACGAGGAAGAGTTTCAGGCGTCCCCCCGGTCACCTATCCTCCTCACGAGTGAGGGACGCTTTGGGGGCCCTCCTTGAGCCGGGCCCAAGGAGGGAGGCACCATCAAGCCACGGGGTACGACGCCAACCGCCTTCCCCGCAGGAGAACCACGTAAGGCCAAACCACAGGCCTCAGGAGGACGAGTCAAGTGCAGCCACGAGACGCAAGCGGCGCGGGTCACCCACGGCAACCACGATGCAGGCGCGGGTGCCGAGGGCCAAGCCTCGTGAGGAGCTCCTCGGGCACAAGAGAGCTATTCGAGGTAATTTTTTGGATTTACTGCCTTAGGAAGTGTGTGCTGACCGGGGGGACTTCAAATATTGAGGGCATGCTTCTGCCTGTCGTATCGTTTGCACAATCTTTTATAATTTCGGTTGCATCCACTTGGCGACCTGACACACTACCTTGCTTGCATCTTTGGGAGATCTACCTCCCTTGCTCAGGGGCTCCGGCCGGTGCGCGTCGCCTCGACGCGGGGACTGGGGAAGCCCCACGGCTCCCTAGGACCACAATCGACAGTATAAAATCAGAGTCGCTTGAGCGTCAAGGGGGCTCCTGAGCATCGCGCCTCAGGGGCCTTACCGGTCACAAGGCCACCCGCCTCCCTTGATATCGTCCTCGGTTTTCCGGTCGTTATCATGGGTGGCGGGACATGACCCCGTAGCTGAGATTGTTCATTCGGTCGCAAGCAGCGTCGGTCGGGAAATGTGCGGGACCGGGTCCTGCTGACGCAGAGTCGGTTGAACGTAAAAAGGGGGCTCATGAGCATCGCACCTCAGGGACCTTACCGGTCACAAGGCCACCTGCTGCCCTTGACATCGTCCTCGATTATCCGGCCGTTATCAGGGGTGGCAGGGCCTGAGCCCGTAGCTACATCCGTTTACTCGGTCGCACGCGACGGCGGTTGGGAAATGTGCGGGACTAGATCCTAGCGACGTAGACCTTCTCGAACGTGAAGGGGGGCTCTTGAGCATCACGCCTCAGGACCCTTACCAGTCACAAAGCCACTTGACCACCCTGGTGCGTCCCAGTCTTGGTCGCTATCCGGGATGTCGGGGCCTTGCCTCGTGATGCGCCTCATGACGGCAGGGAAATGTGCGGGACTGGGACATGTCAACATAGAGCCATAGAAAGGCCCTTAACTGGCCTCCGGGGAAGGAGCACGCATGACCTACATCAACCCATCACACCTCTGCATCGTCCTTCAATCCTTCCAGAACCTACTTCATCCGGTGACACTCACGTAATAACGAGCCGAGGCTGTATACGCCCAGGGCCCCCCGAGGACGCGGAAGGTGTCCATCCCACGCCTAGTGAGGAAGACGGAGGAAATCAACATAGTCCACCAATGACTCCAGAACCTCAGGCCCCAATGCCTCGGGGGTAGGGACACTCACAAGGCCAAAGCGTCCTCGCGATCTACCGTATACACCCCCACCATGACACTCTCACGTAATAACAAGCCAAGGCTGTATACGGCCAGGGCCCCCGAGGACGCGGAGGTTTCCATCCCATGCCTAGTGGGAGCCCTACGCTCTGCACTGGGGAGAAGACGAGGGTAATCAACACAGTCCACCAATGACTATGCCCACAGCTGGCAAGGAAACCCATATAGTCCACCAATGACTATGCCAGCGAGAGTGCCGGATGCGGCGTTTGCTTGCTTTTCCTGGATTTCGAACCATTTTGCGCTGAACTTAAACTTGTCGGTTCCAAAAGTTGTTTTCTGATTCTCAATGCTTGACGTTTGAAAAACAAAAAGGTGGGAAAACTTTATCTGACGCTTTCTTATTTCACTTGCTTTAAAACCTCCCGTGTGGAGGACATGTTTGGAGATGAATGCTCTACACTGCCCCTGGGAGTCAAGGAGCATGAAAGCAAGGACTTGCCACCTCAGGGGCAAACATTTTTCAGTAGTCAACCCCCGCTCGGGGGTCCGGACCAAAACTTGACACCACCACAAAGAGTCTCAGGAGGCCTCAGGGCCCCCTGGGGCGATGAACAAAGGAACGGAGTGCGGAATCTCTTGAGCGCCAGAAAGGGGGTTCATGGGCACGCTTTAGGAGCCTTATCGGCCATAATGCCACTCGCCACTATTGGCGCCGTCCGAGAGCCCTGGTCGACGTCAGGAATGGTGGGGGGCGCCCTATGAAGCGCGAGCCTAACGGCGGTGGGGAAATGTGCGGGGCCGGGGCCTGACGACGCAGGGTGGCTTGCGTGTCAAGGGGGGCCCGTGAGGAGCACGCCTCAGGAGCCTTACTTGTAACAAAGCCACCTGGCCTTCGGGTCAGGGCCTTGCCCTATGGGGGGTAACTTTGGTAACGTGTCGCGCCCTACAGAGGCAGGGAAATGCACGGGACCGGTACCCGCAGACATAGAGTGCCGAAAGGGTCTTCACCCCGTCCCACCTACGATACAGGAGCTACACAGGAGGGACTACGCGACGGACCGACACAAACCCACGAGCTAAGTACCCCGCAGGCCCGGACGGGGACACAATCGTCTTACATCAAAATAACAATAAATTAAAAACATGTGTACTAACGAAGGGATGCATAGGCTAAGGATTCAGCTGCGACGAGGAAGGAAACCATCAATCGAGCGTGCGGCGACACGAGCGGTGCCTCAGGAGGACAGGACCTCCTAAGGGTCCTGGCCCCTATCATCCCGAGCAATGGTTGGGGCAATGACGGATCCTAAACCCCGAAGACAAGCTGCGACAATCATCGACGAGCAAGCCACCAATCCAGGAGCAAAAGGAAAAAAAGGAGAATGATGAAGGTAAACAAAAGCTGGGGTGCCTAGAGGGAGAGGCCGTCGACGCCTCCCTTGGTGCCTGCAACTTGGCATCGGAGCCGTCCTCCTCGCTGGAGACGGGCACCCGGACGCCCACGTGTGGGCAGACTTTGTCCCGGAGAAGACGACAAGACTCAGCGGGCGCCGGCTCGATGATGCGCCAAAGGTCAAGCTATGGGGCGGCAGATGCCATTCAATGAGAAAAATGATGGCCTGCGCGATTCTTGGAGGTTGTGCCATCATGGCCTGGCGCACCCCGGACACCTCGAAGAGCGAGAGCGTCACCACATAGCCGTTGGACACGTGTGTCACCTGGCCCACTGTAAGTGCATCTAGTGCCCTTAGTGATTTTTGTGGTTTGAAGACTTATAGGTTAAGATACTAATGTGTTCGTAAGTGTACACAAGCTTTATAAGTCGTTGAGAAGTTTGAGTTATACGATGAATATCGACCCCTAAAAATGTATGTCTTCGGCTGAAGACATTCGTCTTACCTTGAAGACTATGATCGCGAAGAAATTGCGATGAAATTGATATTCCTCATAAAGATATTGAAATGAGGAATTTGGTGTGTCCTAAAGAAATACTGCGTGAAGATTTACTCTTTTTGTTTCATTTACTTTACTCTTGAGTCATAGGAATACCGTACTGTTAAAGGGGGTTGAGGTAATACTACGGAATGAATTTCCTCATGATGCTCAACCCAAGCCTAAACCTACCAAAGCCTCAAAGTGAGGAATATGAGATACATGAGGACTTCCACAGTTGAAAGTTCCGACCGTTTTTGTGCCACGCGCCACCTCACTGATCTTATCCACCCAACGGTCACATTATTTAAGGGCATTTGTGTCAAATCATGTCGGGATGCTCCGAGACTATAAATAGCCGCCCCCCACAACCACTAGTTGGTTGGCTACTCCGGGAGAAACTGACACTTGTCATTTAGAGCAACCCAAATTCCTCAGAGTCTTCGAGAGAAAATCATCAAGTGAGGAAATACCCCAGACACCTAACCCCAAACCAAAAACCAAGTGATTGAGCATCACTGAAGAATTTTTTCGTTTGTGGAACTGAAGCCTTTTACCTTTGAGGACTGTGCATCCTCCGGACGGTTAGGCATCATGGTCTAGAGCATCTAACAGTCAATTGTGGTTCGCGGGGTGACCGAGTTTGTGAGGGTTTGGAAGTCTGCCCTGAAGACTTACCACGAGTGTTGGGCAAGGACTGTGTGTCCTTAGATCAAGGAGAATACAGTAGGGACGGTGTGTCCCGGGACTGTGTGTCCTTTGGTTTCAATACTAAGCCGCTCCAAACCATACGTACAATTGTCACAGCAGTTGGAACTGGGTCATCAACAATTGTCTTCATCGTGATACGGGTTCTATTTCTTCTACTCTTTCATTTCCTCAAATTGTATGTTGAAGACTTTTATATGCACTGTTGAAGAATTTTTTTGAAGACTTTCTCTGAATTTCCTCAACCTCAAATTCTTCACTCAAGATAATCTTCACCTGCTTACACTGTACTTGCAAACTGTGCAAACCGAACCTAGTAATCTTCACCAAGTAATCTGCTATTGAAGTTTTTGCGCACCTGATCCTGTACTACTTCCGCTGCACTTAATTCATCATTGAGGACATTCCTCACAAGGAATTTCCTCAGCGATGAAATTCTAAAAATCGCGTATTCACCCCCCCCCCCTCTAGTCGATATAACGCACTTTCACCGGCCGGCTACTAGGTCCCGCGACGCTTCGGGCCGCCCTCAAGGCTTCGCCGAGAAGCCAACCCAAGCGCGCCTTGGGCCCGGGGGATACTTTCGGCGTTCTGGAAATGGGGGTACTCAAACCTGCCTGCCTGCGGCCCAAGGCTGGCCCATCTCATCAAGCAAGCTAACGGGTCTGGCATCACTCAAGTCAAGGCCCTCGTGAGGGTCCAAGCCTCACTAGGAGGAACGACATCAATACCCACAGGGGGCCTACTCAGTACCCCTCTTGAGTGGCGGATATTCCAAAACAAGGCCCGGCCTCAAGAGTCAAGGATGACGCAGAGGAAGGACACGTGTGCAGCAGACAGCAGGATGGTGCAGTTTCCCGTTTGGTGCAAAGGGGCAAGGACGTATGCAGGTTCCCAAGGCATCTTCCAAAGGTTTCCATTCTGGTGTGACAAGACCCTAGCCGCCCATTGGCAGGATGGACGTCATCCCTGGGCCGGCCCGTGCAGCACTGCATCTAGTTTGCAGGCGAAGACCACCTTTGGGCAGGGGAGCATGTTCCCCTTCAAAATTGGCCACTGTGGGAACCCTTCCCGCCGAAGTGATAAGGGAAGAGGACCGAGGCTGCCACTATAAATAGAGGATAGGTTGCTTCGTAGAAGGGGATCCGATTCCTGAACCACCTTTTGACCCACTAGAACTCAACAAGGTCATCCAGCCTCCGGAGGCACCCAAGCACTATACTAGTTGATCCACCAACCTCCACGTGAGGCAATCCACCAAAGCAGGAGTAGGGTTTTACGCTTCGCAGCGGCCCGAACCTGGGTAAACTGTTGTGTTATGTGTTTCCCTCACCATCAAGTGAGTTCTTCACCGTTCCCATCAAGTACAGAGCTGGGCGAGTTTAGGCCATGTGAGATCTTCATACACGCCCGTGAGTTTGAATCCTTAGGGTTTTGCGGAGCCCGAAATCCGACATATACCATGCTCTGTTTTCCGTGGGAAAGGTATACCCTAATACTTGTCTAAGGACACATTTTCCTTTCCATTGGTATCTCTAAACCTTCTTGTAATGTAACTTCTCTAAGCAGTGGCAATTCCCTGCTTTGGTAAAAACCTCGGTATACAACTATGTCAATAAAACCTTGTTACTATTGTAGATAACATTCCCGTAACCGCTGGTGGACAAGAACTTTCCTTATTGGTCCGCCTCATTCCAACGAGTAGGTAAATGGTTCTATTCATCCCCTCCCTTGGTACTAATGTTGTTGCCAAAATAACTCAGAGGCTATCCTCTAATATATCTTGCTTTCAAGACCGTATAAGATGTCACCTCTCTGCCTACTCTTCGCCCGCTTGGTGGGCCCATAACCAAAAGTTCCATAGGATCGAAACCTGACACTCATGTACCTTTTTGATTGCAAAGTATCCTTTGCACTTGGATTCGTGTGAAATTCCCGAGCCACCGTCCAATGATACGATCTATTCTTGTATCAGACACAATATTTATTTTCGTTGCTCCAAATCCCCTAATGGCATTTCTATACTAGTCATCTTTCATGCATTACTTGAGTTATTACTATTCTGGACATAACCTCAAGTTAACTTATTTAGGCATGCATGATCATGTCAGGAATGGATGCATCACGAGAAAATGGTGCAAAAATATATAAAGAACATCGCAAACCGAGTTACATAGCTCTCGGAAACTACAAAACAAGATACGAGGGGCTACGGAGACATAACAACAAAATACCAGTAGCTACGGACACCCACCTGGAATTCCAAGGTAGCCAGTGCAACAACATAAAATTCCAGGTGGAATAGAGCTAAAGAACACACAAATCCATCAAGCATAGCTCACACATAGCCCAAAATAATATAGCACACAATGTGCCCCACTAACATCATCTTACCACTTTACTCACAAGAATTAAAGTAGCTACAGCCCACCTTAAGGCATGAAATTTAACATAGTTGTAGAGGAACACAAATGCAAACAATCACTAGTTCAATGCTTGGGCTAAAACCCCACAGAAAACTTACTAGCATCTAATCCACATGGCATGAAAATACTAGCAGAATCTCAGACTTAGTGAAAATTTACAAATTATCACTTGCTGTCATTTCAATAGAATAGCAACTTTTGACAAAGAATAAAACTATGATACAAGTCCTATGAACAATCTTGTGGCATCAAGTTATATAGGGGTTCAACCACTACAATTCATGACGATGGTGCAACCACCAAAGATCAACACATCCATGGGAACCATGCTCACAACAGGGAAAGAAAAATGACAGTCCCAACACTTAGAATTATTTCTAGCTATGCAAACAGCAATATTTTCTTCACTTGAAAACATCAAGGGATCAACTTATCTAATTTAGTATCATTCCAAACAATAATACCAGGCCCTAGTCTTCACAAAAATCTAGAACTTTCATGTTGGCACAAACTTCAAAGCATGCACAGAATAATTCCTACAACAATGACAAAATGCCACCTCATGAGAAAATGTCATTTTTGCAAACTTGCTCAAAAGTGAAATCCAATGCCACCATTTGATTGCTTGGGAAATTCTGACCCAAAACCATATATCATAACCCTATATTACTATAGAGAAATCTCACACAAACTGCAATGAAAAACCCCACACAATTCCAATGGAACTATAAGTCAAAACTTGCCCCTTTGGGCCAAGGGGGGCACTTGGCAAATCTCACCAGGGCCCCTAGCAGCTGACATGTGGGTCCAGGGCCCATTGGTCATCTCAAAATAAAAGGGGGGAAAAGGGTGCCTGGGGATTCGAACCTGGGCCTCACAGGACGGATATGAGGGGCTCTACCACTACGTTGGGTAGGGATAATCGGTTTATATGGGGTGCGGCTCCTAATGGGCTTACTCCCAGCACGCAGAAGGTAACAGCGGTGATGACGGCTATCACCGGCGCTCTTCAGGGGAGGAGATCTCCGGCGGGGGTGCGGGATTGCAAGAGAGTTCCATAACCGGGGGTAGGAGTGACTCCATGCACGTAAGCTAGCGAAGGCCGCGACGACGAGCTCAAGCTCGAGGCCATGCGCGAGGCGCTGTGGCTACGACAAGGCGAGGGCATGGGTATGCAGGACTGCAGAGCGATGCTGCGAGAGCACCACCACGCTGGGCACATCTAGATGGGCGCGGGAGGCCGATACACCACCCGTTGTGCAGACTAGAAGAAACAAAAAATGCGGTCTTGTGCAGAGCACAGGGAGCATGGGCATGGCATGGGCGTGGCACGTACTACTTTGACCTAATGACGGCAAGAAAGATAGAGGGAAAAGGCTGAAGGTACCTAGCTACCTTAGGCATGGAGTATGGGTAGGGAAGGCATCGAGATGACGCGACGAGTGGAGCAACGCAGCGGGTCTTCTGGCCGGTGAAGTAGATGGAGAAGAGGCTCGGGGTCGACATCGATCTATGCTTGGAGCTCCACAGGACGTTGCGGAAGAAGGACCTGCAAAGGAGGAAGCCTCCTGCAGCGCGAGAACGTCGGAGACGAGGCCAAGAAGTCACCTCCGGGTACGAACTGGTGCTCGGTCGGAGCACGGCGGACGCGGCGACGACATGACGGTTGGAGGAGCTTACCTGCGGCGGTGAGGCGAGCACGAGGGAGGAATGGAGAGAGGGAGGTTGGGGATAGGGCTAGGGCTAGGATGATTTATATAAGCGGCTAGGGGCGCCGACGGCCGTCAAATCAGCGAATTCGCCTACGTGGCGCTCTGGTTGTGAGCCATACAAGAGAGACAATGCCATGTCGCTCCTGGGCTGAAGCAGGGGAGCTAGTCCGCGCGCTACTATTGCTGTGCTGCGGCAAGCGGCTGTAGTTGCTAGGTCTCACGCCCAAGATGCGACCCTATCCTCAATTTGGCACGAGGGCCTCGTCAGGGATAGAAGCGCATCTCGTCGTGTCGCAAGGATGGATATTGCTACTGCGACAACAGACCTTCCCTGGCAACGGCGCCAGGAATCATGCTGCTACGGCTACGCCTATAGGGACTTCCTTGGCAAATATGCAGAGGGTTTCCTCCGCGGCCTTGGAGCCTTGCGTTGGTGTTCCCTTGAAGAGGAAAGGGTGATGTAGCACAGCGGCGGTAAGTATTTCCCTCAGTTTGAGAACCAAAGTATCAATCCAGTAGGAGGAGCGTTTAAGTCACAAGTACCTGCACAAACACAAAGAGCTTGCACCAACGCTATGAAGGGGTTTTCAATCCCTTATAGATTGTTTGCAAAGTGCGAACTGAAAGCAGCAAAGTAAACAAAGCAAAGTAAAACTGAAGGTGGAGACGATAGTTGTGAATAGACCGGGGGCCGTAGTGTTCATTAGTGGCTTCTCTCATGAAAGCAAGTAGACGGTGGGTGAACGAATTACTTTCGAGCAATTGATAGAACCGCGCAAAGTCGTGACGTTATCTAAGGCAATGATTATATCTATAGGCATCACGTCCAAAACAAGTAGACCGATACTTTCTGCATCTACTACTATTACTCCACACATCGACCACTATCCAGCATGCATCTAGTGTATTAAGTCCAAAAGAACAGAGTAACGCCTTAAGCAAGATGACATGATGTAGATGGACAATCTCATATCTACGATAAAAGCCCATCTTGTTACCCTTGATGGCAACAACACGATGCGTGCTTTGCTGCCCCTTCTGTCACTGGGAAAGGTCACCACACGGTATGAACCCAAAACCAAACAGTTCTCCCATTGCAAGAATCATAGATCTAGTTGGCCAAACAAAACCCAAGACTCGGAGAGACTTACAAGGATATCAAATCATGCATATAAGAAATCAGCAAAGACTTAAATATAATTCATAGATAATCTGATCGCAAATCCACAATTCATCGGGTCTCGACAAACACACCGCCAAAGAGGATTACATCGGATAGATGTCCATGAAGATCATGGAGAACTTTGTATTGAAGATACATGAGAGAGAAGAAGCCATCTAGCTACTAACTACGGACCCGTAGGTTTGAAGTGGACTACTCACGAGTCATTGGAGAGGCGATGATGTTGATGTAGAAGCCCTCAAACTCCAAAGTCCCCTCCGACAGGGCACCGGGAAGGGTCTCCAGATGAGATCTCACGGAAACGGAAGCTTGTGGCGGCGGAAAAGTGTTTTCGTGGATGCCCTTATTTTTCTAGATTTTTAGGGAATTTATAGGCCAAAGAGCTAGGGCAGGGGAGCGCCAGGAAGGCCACAAGCCTGGTTGCCATGGGACCCCCTGGTCGCGGCAACAGGGCTTGTGGGCTCCCTGTGGGCCCTATGCCTTGGCCCTCAAGCCTCCCGATCTTCTTCTGTTCCGGAAAAATTTATTTCGGGGATTTTATTCCGTTTGGACTCCGTTCCAAAATCAGATCTGAAAAGAGTCAAAAACACAGAAAAAACAGGAACTGGCACTTGGCAGTGGATTAATAAGTTAGTCCCAAAAAATATATAAAAGGTATATAAAACATCCAAAGTTGACAAGATAACAGCGTGAAACCATCAAAAATTATAGATACGTTTGAGACGTATCAAGCATCCCCAAGCTTAACTCCTGCTCGTCCTCGAGTAGGGAAGTGATAAAGAATGAACTTTTGATGCTTTCATGCTACCTAGCATAGATGTCCTTTATAACTCCTCTTATGTGACGTGAATGTTGAGATCCATTAGATTCAAAACAATAGTTTGCTATTGAGGTGGAGACAATAATAATTCAAGCAAACTAGCAAGGTAATCATGAACTTTCAAAATAACAAGGCCAAAAGAAAGTTATCCCTACAAAATCATATAGTCTGGCTATGCTCTATCATCCTTGCACAATGAATTTAAATCATGCACAACCCCGGTATTGGCCAAGTAATTGTTTTGGCACCTTTACTTTCTCAAACTTTTTCGACTCTCACGCAATACATGAGCGTGAGCCATGGTTTTAGCACTATAAGTGGTGTGGAGTGTGGTGGAGGTTGCAAGGCAAACAAGGAGAAGATGGTCACATTGACTAGGCATATCAATGAACTATGGAGATGCTCATCAATAGATATCAACGTGAATGAGTAGGGATTTCCATACAAATGATGCACTAGATCTAAGGGTATGTGAAAGCTCTTAAAGAAAACTAGTGGGTGTGCATCCAACTTGCTTTCTCACGAAGACCTAAGGCAATTTTTAGGAAGCCTATCATTGGAATATACAAGCCAAGTTATATAATGAAAATTTCCCACGAGCTATATGGTGGTGACGAAACGAGAGACTATCAATCATGAAGATCATGGTGCTTAATATGCACAGGTGTGGAAAGGTGGTAGCATTGTTCCTTCTCTCTTTTTCTCTCATTTTTTGGTGGGCTCTTTGGCCTCTTTTTTTTATTTTTTTTATTTTGGTGGGCATCTTTGACCTCTTTTATTTCCTCACATGGTACAATGCTCCATCAATGATGATCATCACACTTACAACTCAAAACTTAGAGCAATGATGACTCTATATGGAATGCCTTCGGTAGTGTACCGTGACAATGATCTAGCATGGCATAGACATCAATGGAAACATCATGCTAGCTATCTTATGATCATGCAATGGCAATGTAGAAGTGGTGGCAGATGTCATGGTGGTAGTTGCATGGCAATATATTTCGGAATAGCTTTGAAAAAGCCATAGTAGGCAGGTATGGTGGCTTTTTTGAGGGAGGCTAATGGTGGGTTTTGTGCACCGGCGGAAGTTGCACGACACTAAAGAAGATAGTGATGGTGGAAGGTGAAAGTGCATCTAAACCAAGGACTCAACATTAGTCATGAAGAACTCATATACTTGTTGCAAAAGTTTTAGTAGTAATCGAACAAAGCATTCAACGCATACTCCTAGGGGAAGGGTTGGTAGGTATAAACCATCGCGTGATCCCGACCGCCACACAAAGGATGACAATCAATAGACTAATCATGCTCAGACTTCATCGCATAGCAGTTCACCATACGTGCATGCTACAGGAATCACTAACTTCAACACAAGTATTTCTAGATCCACAACACCTTACTAATATAACTTCAATATTACCACAACCACAACTCAAAACTAATTGAGATGAATCAAACTTCTCCAACTACTCAATGCATATGAAGGTTTTCATATCCCTTTGGATAACTACCCTTTTTGAGACTACTATCAAAGCTTAGATCAACTACCAAGCCACACACCGCTGTGCTCTAAAATATATAAGTGAAGCACATAGAGCGAAATCAACTAGCTCAAAAGATATAAGTGAAGCACATGTGAGTTGAATTATCTAACCAAAGGATATAAGTGAAGCTCGACAAAATCACGGTGTGTGCATGTCTCTCTCTCTCTAGGTGTGCAGCAAGGATGATTGTGACACAACAAAAATAAAAGACTCCTATGATACAAGACGCTCCAAGCAAAACACATAACATGTGGTGAATAAAAATATAGCCCCAAGTAATGTTACCGATGGATTGAAGACGAAAGAGGGGATGCCTTCCCGGGGCATCCCCAAGCTTAGGATTTTACGACATCCTTGAGTCAACTAGGGGTACCTTGGGCATCCCCAAGCTTGAGCTCTTGCCACTCTTTATATCTTTGTCCATAAGAACTTCACCCAAAACTTGAAAACTTCACAACACGAAACTTAAACAGAAACTCGTGATAACATTAGTATAAGAAAGCAAACCACCACTTCCTTAGGTACTGTAGAAAACTTAAATTCTACTTATGTTGATGTTGGGTTACTGTATTTTCAATCTTCCATGGCTAATACCCCCCGATACTATCCATAGTTTCATCAAAATAAGCACCCAACTCAACAAAAACAGAATATGTTAACAGCAGACCAGTCTGTAGCAATCTGTATACTTCGTATACTTCTGGTACTTCAAAAATTCTGAAAAATTATGACAGTCTGAAGAATTTCGTAGCAATCAACTGCAAAAAGAATCAACTCAAAAGCTCTTACAGGAAAAAAAATGAAAATTCTTTTCGTGAGCAGAAAGTTTCTGTCTTTTCCAGCATGACCAAACGATCATCCCCAAGACTAATCATAACGGTTTCACTTGGCACAAACGCAAAAGAAACACAAAAAACACAATCGTGGCAGAATTATGGAAGTGTGGAGAACACAAAAACAGAAAGAAAAAGGATAGATTCGTTAGGTTCCCTCCCAACAAGCGCTATTGTTTAACGGCCTTAGCTAGGCATTGATAATTCAATGATGCTCACACAAAAGACACGAATTGAAGCACAACGAGAGCATCATGAAGCATGTGAAAATCACATCTAAGTCTAACATACTTCCTATGCATAGGCATTTTATAGGAAAACGGATTGTCAAGACAACCAATAGTTACCATATGCAAGGAAGAAGAAAGAGACAATAGCAATCTCAACATAACGAGAGGTGATTTAGTGATATGAAAGTTTCTACCATCATATTTTCCTCTCTCATAATAATTACATGTGGGATCATATTCTAATTCAACAATGTAACTATCACATAGGATATTCTTTTCATCATCCACATGCATGCAAAGTTGACGCTCTTTAAAAATAGTGGGATTATCATCAACTAGAGTCATGACTTCTCCAAACCCACTTTAAATAATATTGCAAATATCATATTCATCATGAGGCTTAAACAAATTTTCAAGATCATAAGAAAAATCATCACCTCAATCATGATTATTGCAACAAGTAGGGGATATAGCAAAACTAGCATCCCCAAGGTTAGGGTTTTGCATATTTTTAGCATGATTGTCACTAATAGGATTTATAGTGAAACCATTGCAATCATGCTTTTCATTCAAGGAGCCCTCGTGAATCACTTCATAAGTTTCTTCGTCACGGTTTTCAGATTCACGCATCTCAAGCAAAACTCCAAAAAGATAGTCAAGTGCACTCAACTCACTAGCAATTGGTTCCACATAAGTGGATCTCTTAAAGAGATTAGCAAGTGGGTGAGGATCCACATCACAAGATTTTCAGCAAGCGAAGATGCAAGCATATTGAAGGCACATAGCACACAAGCAAAGGAAAGGCAAGCGAAAGTAAAGGGCGAACGAAAAAGGAAAACGAAAAAAAGGCAAAGGAGAAAGGTAAATGAAAACGACAAATGTGAAGTGGGGGAGCGGAAAACGAGAGGCAACTGGCAAAAAAGGTAAATGCAAGAGATGAGTTTGTGACACCTACTTGGATAGATCTTAACTTGATCTCTCCTCCCCGGCAACGGCGCCAGAAATCCTTCTGCTACTGCGACAACAGACCTTCCCTAGCAACGGCGCCAGGAATCCTGCTGCTACGGCTACGCCTATAGGGACTTCCTTGGCAAGTATGCAAAGGATTTCCCAGCGGCCTTGGAGCCTTGCGTTGGTGTTCCCTTGAAGAGGAAAGGGTGATGTAGCACAGCGGCGGTAAGTATTTCCCTCAATTTGAGAATCAAGGTATCAATCTAGTAGGAGGAGCGTTCAAGTCACAAGTACCTGCACAAAAACAAAGAGCTTTCACCCAATGCTATCAAGGGGTTATCAATCCCTTATAGATTGTTTGCAAAGTGAGAACTGAAAGCAGCAAAGTAAACAAAGCAAAGTAAAAGTGAAGGTGGAGACCATAGTTGTGAATAGACCCGGGGGCCGTAGTGTTCACTAGTGGCTTCTCTCATGAAAGCAAGTAGACGGTGGGTGAACGAATTACTATCGAGCAAGATAGAACCGCGCAAAGTCGTGACGTTATCTACGGTAATGATTATATCTATAGGCATCACGTCCAAAACAAGTAGACAGATACTTTCTGCATCTACTACTATTACTCCACACGTCGACCGCTGTCCAGCATGCATCTAGTGTATTAAGTCCAAAAGAACAGAGTAACGCATTAAGCAAGATGACATGATGTAGATGGACAATCTCATATCTACGACAAAAGCCCATCTTGTTACCCTTGCTGGCAACAACACGGTGCCTTGCTGTCCCTTCTGTCACTGAGAAAGGTCACCACACGGTATGAACCCAAAACCAAGCACTTCTCCCATTGCAAGAATCATAGATATAGTTGGCCAAACATAACCCAAGACTCGGAGAGACTTACAAGGATATCAAATCATGCATACAAGAAATCAGCAAAGACTCAAATATATATCATAGATAATCTGATCACAAATCCACAATTCATCGGATCTCGACATACACACCGCCAAGGAGGATTACATCAGATAGATCTCCATGAAGATCATGGAGAACTTTGTATTGAAGATCCAAGAGAGAGAAGAAGCCATCTAGCTACTAACTACCGACCCGTAGGTCTGAAGTGGACGACTCAAGAGTCATTGGAGAGGCGATGATGTTGATGTAGAAGCCCTCCAACTCCAAAGTCCCCTCCTGCAGGGCACCGAGAAGGGTCTCCACATGAGATCTCGCGGAAACGGAAGCTTGCGGCGGCGGAAAAGTGTTTTCGTGGATGCCCTGATTTTTTTCTGGATTTTTAGGGAATTTATAGGCCAAAGAGCTAGGGCAGGGGAGCGCCAGGGAGGCCACAAGCCTCGTTGCCGCGGTCCCCCCTGGCCGCGGCAAAAGGACTTGTGGTCTCCCTGTGGGCCCACTGCCTTAGCCCTCAAGCCTCCCGATCTTCTGCTGTTCTGGAAAAATTTATTTCGCGGATTTTATTCCATTTGGACTCCGTTCCAAAATCAGATCTGAAAAGAGTCAAAAACACACACAAAACAGGAACTGGCACTTGGCACTGGATTAATAAGTTAGTCCCAAAAAAGATATAAAAGGTATATAAAACATCCAAAGTTGACAAGATAACAGCGTGAAACCATCAAAAATTATAGATACGTTTGAGACATATCAGATATCGTTACAAGTACATGTACTGAAAAGAAGAGATATATATATAGAATTGTCTTACACTCGCCACAAGCTACATCTGAGTCACATCAGTACAATATATAATCATCATGAAGAAGAGCAGGGTCCGACTACGGACGGAAACAAACGAGAAAAGAAGAACGACGTCCATCCTTGCTATCCCAGGCTGTCGGCCTGGAGCCCATCCTAGATCGATGAAGAAGAAGAAGAAGCAACTCCAAATGAACAATCAACGCGCTCGTTTCAAATAACCTTTACTTGTACCTGCAACTGGTGTCGTAGTAATCTGTGAGCCACATGGGACTCGGCAATCTCATTTCCAAAGGTATCAAGACTAGCAAAGCTTAATGGGTGAGGCAAGGTTAAGTGGTGAGGTTGCAGCAGCGACTAAGCATATATTTGGTGGCTAAACTTACGAGTACAAGAAATAAGAGGGGGAAGATCTACGCATAGCGGACGTGACTACTGATGATCAGAAGAATGATCCTGAACACCTACCGACGTCAGACATAACCCCACCGTGTCTTCCATCGGAGAAGGAACTCACGAAAGAGACAGTCATAGTTACGCACTCAGTTGGCATATTTTAATTAAGTTAACTTCAAGTTATCTAGAACCAGTGTTAAACAAAGTTTCCATGTTGCCACATAATTGCGGGCACGGCTTTCCGAAAGATTAAACCGTGCAGGGGTGCTCCAACTAGTCCATCACAAATTACCACAAGCCGCATAGAAATCCTCGATCACGACACTCGCGATCTCATCGGATTCCTTAGTAGAAAACCTCAACTCTGAGATTACCCAAAGCATCACCGGAATCCCGATGCATAAGATATCTCGTCAAAGGTAAAACTAATCCAGCAAGGCCGCCCGGCGTGTCGACGATCCCGATAGGAGCCGCGTATCTCATTCTCAGGACACGACGGATGAGCGATGCGTACGGTGGCCTGATAGAAATCATCCAAGTTTCTCTGGGTTGGCCCCGCACAGTGCCCTATTTTGGACCAGCACCATCAGCACTGGCCCTCCCTGTATTATGTAGAATTACTCCTCGGGTAGCGCTAACTCCCTATGCATTTCAGTATTATCAAAATTATTATGTTGGGCAAATGTAGTACCAATGTTGGGCCTTTCCAGACCAGCTTTAATCTAAAACGAATTATCAAGGGGGTCCCCATAAAAACCCCGATCGTGTTAGGAGCGCTCAATTACGGAACATAACACCAGTAGCCGAAACTAAGGGGGCAAAGGTGGAACAAAACACCAGGCTAGAAAGGTCGAGCCTTCCACCTTTTACCAAGTATATAGGTGCATTAAATTAAATAGCATTAATATGGTGATATAACAAGGAACCCATGTTTTCATATGGAAGCAATGCACCTGCAACTAGCAATGCTAACACAGGGTTAAGCAAGCGGTAACATAGCCAATCAGTGGTTTGCTAGGTTGAACAGGTTGAAGGTTTTCATGGAATTGTTGAGAGGTTGATATATAACATGTGGTAGGCAACGAGACATAAGCGATAGAAGAGATAAAACTAGCATGGCAATGATAGTAATGGTACCTGGGGAAATGGTCATCTTGCCTGAGATCCCGCTTGGAAGACGAAAGACCCCGTGAACCAGACGAACCGATGTAGTCGAACGGGTCCTCACAATCCGACACGCTTGCGGAACACTAGCGAGACGAAGGAAACCGGAAACAAGAATCAACACACGAAATTCACTACACGATGCACGCACATATGATGCATGAACAGGCTGAATACAAGCAAGTCACGGCATGACAATTCACATAATCAAACACTACACATTAAGTGAAGTTCAATATGCAACGAGTTGCATATTGACGAAACTCCACATACAAATTATTTAGTTCACTCTCGATTAGATACACGGCAATACTAAATGTGGTTAAACATGGCAAGAGGTGAAGTGTAATTAAACTACCTATCTAGGCACTTTAAATGAGGTCAGAAATGACATATAGCATCTCCGAAACGACCTCAAATGTTAATTTACAATTCTGTCCAGATCTGAACTAACACATTTAATTAGTTGTTAAACAGCAAAACAAATAGGTTCACGTGATTCTACGCGTCGTTATAAGCAATTTAACCATAGAGAACATCTCCAACGGAGCTACGGGTCAAAAGATATAAGCACCGCAAGATATGATGGCATGAATGCAATATGTGTGCAACGACGGTCACGAGCGCTTCAAAACATACAACCAGCAAGAGAAAATGAAACTACATGAGATTCTAAGCAAGTTCCATATAGGACACGATCAAATCGGATCTACGGTTCAACAACTACGAGCAAAACAAGAAATCACTACAATCTGCCAAAATCAGCCTCATAGCATTTTCTACGCCCCACAACTACGAGCTACTCAACTCCAATATACTCAACTAAGGCATGACACGAAAGAGGGCAAGAAGCACTACAACAAACAACTAACAACAACTAGCATGGAAGCAAGGATCACTCGGAAAAGAAGTCACAAAATGGCTTCTCACACACTATTTCAGACTTAGTGAAAATAGTAGTTTATGAAGCTGCAGTTTTCGACCTGAAGGTATATTGACAACAGCAAAACCATAAGCTACAGGACTCCAAATGGCATGAAAATTCACAGCATGCTAGAGAAACGAAAAGTCTACAACTAACTCCATTGCACCAACCTCAAAAGAGCTACAGATCACAAGATAGAAGCAAGACAAGACAATAACAAAATATAACAGATTCAGACTTAGAAATATTTCAGCATCTCTAGAACATCACTATTTCCTAGCAAGTAAAGGACAAGCAAACCACACCTAAACATGGATTTCTATTGCAAACAAAAATACCAGGGGCTAGACTAAACATCAAAGGCCATATCTCTAGTTGACAACTCCTTCAAACGAAGCACGCAATAAATCCTACGAAAGAGACAAGAGGGCAACATGGCAAAATATCGCGCGAACTAACTTGCTCAAAAGATAAAACTAATTGCAGATAAAAATCTACCCTGAAAACATATAAAACATGTGGGGTTGCACAATAATAATTTCACCACACGTAAATGCGAGATAATGTCCTATACACGGGAAACTAGCGGCAAATCCCTACACGCAAAAATATCGACGGCTACTCTAAAATACATGGAAAAGGGGTTCCTAAAACATGGACATTTCTACTACGGCATTCGAAGAATCTGGACTTGCGTGAAAAATAAATACGGGCACTATCCTATTGAGACAACACGTAACCCTAGGCATGTGGCGGCTCAAACTACGTCAAACAATTGTGCAAGATGCAAAAACTTAGTCTATGCGCAAAACTACCCAAAATCCATATGCTACACGCCTCGTTCCGACACAAGATAAAAAGTTAAACGCGTTCTAATATACGGTTATTTTCTGGAATTTATATTATTCCGAAAAATCCCTAAAAGGAAAAAAATAACTACCGGGCCTAAACCATGGGCGCTGGATAACTAAATCACGCTCGAGCGCATCATAGGGGTCTGGGGGAAATCTCACCTAGGGCCATGGCCTAGATCTGCAGAGGGGAGTTGGGTCGAGCTACCTGGGATTGGGGGAGCGAAGATGGGCCGCGAGGAGGAGGCAGGTCGCGCCTGCGCGAGCTATGCCGACGAGGCCGAGGGGCCGACGGGCCAGCGGCGGGTGCGCTGGGATCGAGCCACCGCTCGATCTGGCAGCCGCTGCCCACTGGCGCTCGCACGGGGGAGAGGCAGGACGACGCGGGAAGGAGCCACCCCGGTGGCAACTTCGCTCGGACCAGGCGGCGGCGGATCACTCCGGCCGGCAGGGATCGGCGACCGGCCGGTGGTGGGATCCGGCGACCGGCTGCGGGGGCTTGGGCGCATGCGGGAGGGGCTGGGCATGGCATGGATCTCGGGGCAGCTCGGGGAGGTCTCGGGGAAAGCTGAGGTCGCCCGGACATGTCCGATTTGACCACGGACATGTCCGGTAGGTGGGTTTTTTGGGCGAATCTGAGCCATTAGATGCGAATCCAAAGGCCAGATTTGTCTAGAGGGTTTGGGTTGCGGGATTCTGAAGGGAGAGGGCTAGCAGGTGGAGTTTTTGAGGGGGGTGGCTGCAAAAATGACTAGGGGAAACCCTAGTGAAGTGAGAGGGTCTCTCTAGGGGGTGTTACTTATATAGGGTTGGTCTCTGGTGGGGTGGACCTCGTCCGTCCGATCGCGATCCAATGACCACGAATGGAGGAAGTGGCTAGGTGGAACTAGTGGGGTGTGTAGAGCGGTTATCCGGAGACGAGAGGGAAAACGAGCGGCGCGGCAACACGATTTAGAACACCGGGACACATCCTACGGTAGACCGAATACGGTGCCGCTACAGTCGACCGTTCGAGTACCAGACGGACTCCGATCGCGACGAAACTTGACAGGTGGCCTACCTATATTAAAATAAGACCGCACGTCAAATCTCAACCCAATCGGAGAAAGTTTTACACACACTTTTGAAAACAAGAATTAAACGATGCCGCGAACGCGTGCGAGTGTGGTCGGGCTCAGAACGGACAACGACAAGAACCGGCAACTAACAACGGATGCAAGTTTGAAAACTGGCGGCAACGGAATGCCGATGCAATGCTGATGATGCGCATGATGCAATGATGATGCGACAAAAGGAAATAGACGCATGACGAAAATGGAATAGAAGGGGAATCTTGTGGAACGTCGGCATCGGGCTATCACACTAGGCCAGGAGAGGGAGGTGGCCTAGGTAGCCCCTCTCCCTCATTGCAAATAAAAACAGCACTCGTTTATTTTAAAATACCCCACAAACAAATAAATGCACACAAAGAACTCAAGAGGGTTTTGACAACACCAAAATATTGTTGGACCCACCACATTATACACATTTTTTGAAAAATGACTTCACATTTTTCTAGAGCAACAAATATCACCCAACTCATATAATTCACACTGTTTTGCAAGGTTTTGGACAGCAGAAAAAACTTCAAATATGCCAAAGGCTACTGCTACAAAATTTAACAAAACAACATATAGAGGTGCAATAATTTTATTTGGCCAAAACAGAAACTTTTATCACTGCATCCAAAATAAAAGGAGAAGAGGGTTTTCCCTTTGGAAGGCAAGGTTTTTTTTCTTAAAAAGGATAAAGGATGAAGGTGAAGCCACTCACACAAGCAACCACATAGCACAACAACCCACATAGCACTCACCAAATAAGATGCAACACATAGATGATGTGATGACGATGCCATGATGCAACAAAGAATGGAAAGCAAAATTTATTCCATTTCAAACACAACATGCCAAGTTGGAAGGTGCCATACATGGGAGGGTTACATAAAAGAAAAGGGGTGCATTGGGGCTGTTACAACTCTCCCACACTACAAGAGGATCTCGACCCGAGATCTAGGTCTGGGAGAACTCCGGGTATTCGGAACGGAGGAGGCCCTCGCGTTCCCAAGTTGCTTCTTTGTCGGAATGATGTGACCACAGAACTTTGAGGAATTTGATAGACTTGTTGCGGGTCTTGTGCTCAGTCTCTTCAAGGATTGCTACAGGATGCTCATGGTAGGATAGGTCGGGTTGTAGATCAATGTCTCGGAGGTCAACTGTGTGCTCGGGAGTCTTGAAGCATCTCCGGAGCTGAGAGACGTGAAACACATCATGCACATTGGAGAAATTGGATGGAAGCTCTAACTTATAAGCAACATTACCTCTCTTGCCAACAACTTTGAAAGGACCAACAAAGTGAGGAGAAGCTTTCCTTTGATGCCGAAGCGCTGAGTGCCCTTCATGGGAGACACTTTGAGATACACAAAATCATCGAGCTGAAAAGTCATCTCACGATGAAATCTATTGTAGTAGCTATTCTGACGGAACTAAGTTGATTTAAGATTATGACGAATGACACGGCACATATCTTCTGCTTCAGCGATCATGTCATTCCCAAGAATCTGACGCTTACCAGACTCAGACCAATTGAGTGGGGTACGACACTTCCTGCCATATAGAATCTCGAATGGAGCCTTGGCTGAGCTTGCTTGAAAGTTGTTGTTGTGTAGAACTCGGCAAACGGGAGGCAATCTTCCTATTTCATGCCAAAATAAATCACAAAATCTCTAAGCATATCTTCAAGGATTTGATTGACTCTCTCCACTTGACCACTGGTCTGAGGATGGATGGTTGTGCTGAAACGGATCTTGGCACCCATCGTAGTCTGAAAGGAATCCCAGGACTTGGAAGTAAAGAGGCTTCCACGATCTGAAGAAATGAGCATTGGAACACCATGCAAAGAGACTATCCTTGACATATACAACTATGCAAGCTGAGCTGCCGAGATAGATTCTTTGACCGAAAGGAAATGAGCAATTTTTGTCAACTTGTCGATGACGACGAAGATAGCATCGTTGCCTCTCTTGGACTTAGGAAACCCAGTGACAAAATCCATCTCCACATGATCGAATTTCCACACGCGTATGGGCAAAGGATGAAGGGGCCTGCTGGACATTGATGTTCTGCCTTCACTCTGCGACACACATCACATTCGTTCACGAACTGAGCAATTTCACATTTCATGCGAGTCCACCAGAAGGTCTGCTTCAGATCTTGATACATTTTGGAGCTTCCTGGATGTATCGAGAGGAGGGGATTATGGGCTTCATCCATGATAACTTTCCTGACCTCTCCTTTCGGAACGATAAGGCGTTCCTCGAAGATCAAGTTATCTCTATCGTCAACACAGAAGCACTTATATTTTGGAATGCTCTTTCCAAGACAATCTTCACTTTCTTCACCATAGCATCAATAAGTTGAGCTTGGCAGACTTGGTCTTCCAAGGTAGGAGAAATATGGAGATTAGAAAGAAATCCCTGAGGTACTATCTGAAGGTTGAGATTCCTGAAAGATTCACAAAGATCAGGCTGGAGAGGCTTCAAAATGAGACTGTTGCAGTAAGCCTTTCTGCTCAAAGCATCTGCATTGACATTTTCTTTGCCCGGAGTATAGTCAATGCTTGGATTATAATCCTGGATCATCTCCACCCAACGAGTTTGACAAAGATTGAGATTCGGTTGAGTGAAGATGTATTTGAGAATCTTGTGATTGGTGTAGACTTCAACTTGTCTGCCCAACAAGAGGTGTCTCCAAGTAAACAAAGCATGGACCACTGCCACCAACTCAAGATCATGAGTGGGGTAGTTCTTCTCACATGGCTTCAACTGCCTCGAGGTATAAGCAACCAATTTCTTCTCTTACATCAGGACTTCACCAAGACCTTGGAGAAACTTGATAAGGCTTGGAATAATCCGGAGGAGTCAAGACTGGAGTTGAGGTGAGCTTATCTTTGAGTGTATCGAATGCCAGCTGACACTCTAGAGAATAGACATACTTCACACTCTCCTGAAGAAGGTTGGCACAGGCTTAGCAATCTTGGAGAAGTTCTTAACAAACCTTCTGCAATAACTTGCAAGCCCGAGAAGTGAGGAGGCTCCCACTTAACAATTGTTAGGGCATATTTCTCCCTAAGTGGTTTTAGTGATTGACGACAATGCATGTGCAGACTAATCATGTGCATTAAACATTTCAGACAATTCATGACTAGGCACAAGAGGATTTGATGCCCCTCGGAGTCTTTCAAAGATGGTTGCTTTCTACGTTTCACTTTGGTGGATTTGAGTCGTAGGAAAGCCATACTATTAAGAGAGGGTCCGGTTCGGAAAGGTTTGGGTGGAATCAACACGCACACATTTCTATAGCACCACCTTTCCTTTGCTCGGCGGACCTAGAAACTTTATTGAGTGGGGGTAAATTAACACATTTTGTATAAATTTAGAGAGTTTTAGTATATGTTTTCTAAATATACAATCAAATTCTACAGGGTTTTCAAAACTTGAGTGGGGGCCATGGCCCCCACTCACATCAACGTGGGTCCGCCCCTGCTTTGCTACAATTGGAGCTCCAACCTTATTTTCCCTGTATGTGCAAAAGGGAGAGCGGTAGTACCGCCCTAGGAGTTGTAGTAGTTTTCTACTAGCGCACTATGGGTAGTAGTACCGCTCTCTGAGCGATAGTAGTTTTTTACTACCGCTCCATTACACTTTTTGCGCATCCTTTTGCCTCCATAGTGGTAGACACGGTAGTATTTTCTTACTACCGTGGTTGCTAAGCTGTCGAGCGGTAGTACCGGTCCTAGCAGCGGTAGTACCTCTTGGCTAGTGAAGTGGGTGGGTGGGTAATGCTTGGATTGTACCCCCCCCCCCACTATATAAAGGTGTCTTCTCCCCTGAGAAGCTCACCTCTTACCTCCCCAAGCTCCATTGTTGCTCCAGAGCTCATTCTTGCCTGATCTCTCTCCCTAGCCAATCAAACTTGTTGATTTCCTTGGGATTGCTTAAGAAGGCCTTGATCTACACTTCCACCAAGAGATATTTGATTCCCCCCCACTAATCCCTTGCGGATCTTGTTACTCTTGGGTGTTTGAGCACCCTAGACGGTTGAGGTCACCTCGGGGCACATTCCATTGTGGTGAAGCTTCGTGGGCTTGTTGGAAGCATCCAAGCTTTGTTTGGAGATAGCCCCAACCTTGTTTCTAAAGGTCCAATTGCCGCCTTCAAGGGCACCAATAGTGGAATCACGGCATCTCGCATCGTGTGAGGGCTTGAGGAGAATACGGTGGGCCTAGTGGCTTCTTGGGGAGCATTGTGCCTCCACACCGCTCCAACGGAAACGTACTTCCTGTCAAAGGGAAGGAACTTCGGTAACACAACCTCGTCTCCACCGGTTCCACTTACGGTTATTTCTTACCTTTACTTCGTACTTACTTCTGTTGTGGTGTATTCCTTGCTTGCACTTGTTGTTCTTATTGTTAGCATCATATAGGTTGTCACCTAGTAGTTCATATAGAGAACCTATTTGTTGCTAATCCTAATTTGTTAAGACAAGCTAAAAATTGGTAGTCAGCTATTCACCCCCCCCCCTCTAGTCAACCAAATTGGTACTTTAAATTGGTATCAGAGCCACGTCTCTTTATTAAGGGTTTCACCACCCGAAGAGTATGGTTGATGATGGTGAGGTTGGTCCCGAAGGGTCCGAGGCCGTGGAGTTGGCTTCAGTCACACGGGATGACTTGAATGAGGCCATGTCTTCACTCAAGACGTCCATGATGAATGAAGTCAAATCCATGCTTAAAGAATTGCTCGAGGGGATGAACAATTCTCCCGACCCGTTGCTTGTGATTGAACCCACCTCATCAGAGTCGGAGGCCAATTCTAACAAGGAAGTGACTAAAGGTACTCGAACTTCTTCCCCTCTTGACAAGAATGGGACGGGAACTTTTTCCTTGGTTCCTCCTCTCCCAGTCTATGGAGGACCGGTCCCTGCACCCCATATTAATAACCTAGGTCCTCCTCCTAAACTTGTTAAAGGTGATTTTTCAAATTGGGTCTTTTCCATCAAGTCTCATTTGAATCACAGCTCAACAAATCTTTGGAGAATCATCGAACAACGCTATTACCCTCATGATCCAAGGAACCTCACTCCAAGAGAAGAAGAGGACAACCAATACAATCATTCTGCGTTGTTCATCCTTCAATCTATGGTTCCTCCAGAAGATCTACCTCACATGCGCCCCTTCACTCGTGCAAAGGATTGTTGGGAGCAGATCATCGTGATGTACAGGGGGAGCTCAAGCATTCAACGGTCTAACTTTGAAGTGGTTCTTGATCAGGCCGATGAGTTTGTGATGCTAGAAGATGAGGGCCCCTGTGATCTCTATCGAAGGGTGACTGCTCTTGCCATTTCTCTCCAAGACCATGGGAGCAAAGATACGGATGACACTTGGATCAAGCGCAAGTTTCTCAAGGCCATCATGCCATTCAACAAAGACATGTCTTCTCTCATTCATCAAAGACCATATTTCCACACCTTGACCTCAGGCGAAGTGTTGGATGAGTTCATTGCTATGGCTATTAATGCTCTTGCTCGTGTCCGGTCAAAGATAGCATCACCCAACCTTCCTTTGAGAACCAAGGCCATTGTTGATGAAGAAGAAGAGGAAGAAGATGGTTGCCCCGAAGACACAAAGTATGCTTATCATGAGCACATGGCTCTTGCTTCAAGGAAGTTTTGGGGCAACAAGAGAAACTCAAGGCCCAACTTCTCCAAGGACAACTCAAGTGGGTCCAAGAACAAGCAATGAGTTTGTACAGGCTACAACTATGGCAATGTGAGTCACTTTGTGGCAGATTGTCCTTATGAGAAGAGGGAAGACAACAGGGGCAAGCTCATTCGCAAGAACAGACCCAAGTCTTTCCCAAGCAAGAACACCTTCACCAACAAGACTCCTCCAAGGGGCTTGGTGGCCCATTCATAGTACACCTCCGATGATGACGAAGATGATACAGGCCATGAGGGGATGGCAACGACTACCGTGGCCTTTGCCACTTCCTCCCCCAAGGTGTCTCTCTTCGGCGCCACCAACGAGAACTGTATCGCCAAGTGCCTCATGGCCAAAGGTATCAATCAGGTAACCCCCAGCATCAAGACCACTCTCACTACCTCTCCTTCTTTGTTAGGTTGTGTTCATAATAGTGAGGTAGTGGAGCTTGATGAAAATGAGGTTGACAAATTCCTGTGTAAGATCAAAGGTGAAACCAAAAGACACTTTGTTGCACTTTTGGAACAACTTGGTGAGGCCAATGATCTCATTGATACTCATGAGGATACTATCTCCAAGTGGCAAGAACATGGTTGTGATTACGTTGATGAGATAGCGGAACTATCCATTGCTCTAGAAGAAGAGTATGGTCTTCGTTTGGCTCTTGAGTAGTCACACAACACTGATCATGCTAAATTACAAAGCGATCCTGATCATGCTATTTTTCTTTCTCGTGTGCTTAAATATGTGAAAGATGCACTTGGGGTTGTCCATGATAGACTCAAGGAAGAATTTAACACACTTGACAAGGCCCACAAGGTCTTGAAAGGTGCTCATTCCTATCTTAAGGAGTCTCATGATCAACTCCAAGTAAATCTAACCAAGGAGATTTCTACTTGTCCTCCTTTTGTTCTAATTGATAATGCTTGTGCTAATAACCCTTGCGTGAGCATGTGCATCTCGTGGAGGAGAATGCCAAGTTGAAAGAACAACTTTAAAAGGGTCGCGTGTCATGCATCCAAGGCGAGAAGAATCTCAATGACCTTTTGAGTAATCAAAAGGAATTGGTACGAAAGGAAGGACTTGGGTTCGCACCCAAGTCAAAGAAGAACAACACCAAGCTTTCTCCCCCTCTCAAGAACATCTTTGTCAAAGAGGGTGAGAGTACTCATAAGAAGAAGAAGAACAAGGAAGGGGGTGACAATGCCAAGAAGGGCAAAACCACCTCTACCAACAAAGCCGACGACTTTAACCCCTCTTATGTTTTATGTCGTGCTAGTGATGGGCATGTTTATGCCAAATTCGTTGGTTCTTATTATGAGTACATTGAAGGGGCTATTTGGGTTCCTAAGACCCATGTTTCTAACATCAAAGGACCCATTCAAGAATGGGTACCTAAATCCAAGCATTGCTCTCTTGTAGGAGTTTGCTTCCGGTGGAGTGTCATGGTTTCTCGACAGTGGAGCCACAAATCATATGACCGGGAACAAGGACTTAGTGGTGGATGTGCATCCAGTTCCATCTATGCCCACCTATGTCCAATTCGTTGATGCTTAAACATCTAAGGTAATGGGATTTGGTAAGGTGGTCATCTCTCAAGATTTATCTATAGAGAAGGTCATGCTTGTTGAGTCCCTTGCATACAATTTACTTTCCATGCGCCAGCTTGCAATTATGGGCTTTGCCACATTATTTAATCTTGATACCTTGGCCCTTTTGTGGAGCAAGACTCTTAAAGTAGCCTCTTTTAGACATGTCCAGGACGATCTCCATGTGGTGAACTTTTTGGAGCGACCTACTAAGATCGTGACTTTTGTCTAATGGCTAAAGTTGATGTGGGTTGGCTATGGCATCGCCGGCTAGCTCATGTCAATATGAGATCTTTTCAAATTCTCCTCAAAGGGGACCATGTTCGTGGACTAACGAATGTGAGTTTTGCCAGATACCGTGCTTGCAGTGCTTGTATTGAAGGGAAGCTTCATGAAACAACTCACCGTCCCACAACTATCATCTATTTTGAAAGTCCTTTGGAGCTCCTTCACATGGATCTCTTTGGTCCTCCATCTTTTGATAGTCTTGGGGGAAGAAAGTATTGCTTGGTGATTGTGGATGACTACTCAATATACACTTGGGTATACTTCTTCAAGAAGAAGAGTGAGACTCAACAAACTGTCATCGACTTTGCTAATGAAGCTCAACATCAACATGAAGCAAACATTTTTATGATTAGAAGTGACAACGGCACCGAGTTCAAGAACTACACCTTGAATGAGTTCATTAGTGACGAGGGGATCAAGCAACAATATTCAGCACCCTATACCCCCAACGGAACGGTGTAGCGGAGAGGAAGAACCGGGCGTTGATGGACGCGGCAAGAACCATGATGGTGGAGTTCAAATGTCATGCATCAAATCGGCTCTACCTCCGCAAAGGCTTGAACAAGACTCCATATGAGATTCTTACCGGAACAAGCCCAATCTCAAGTACTTCCGGGTGTTCGGTTGTAAGTGTTTCATACTCAAGAAATGTGTTCGTTTGTCTAAATTCGAAACTAGAGCTGAGGAGGGCATATTTGTTGGTTATGCTACAAACTCTCATGCTTACCGTGTTCTCAGCAAGTCCACCAGACTCATTGACGAGACGTGTAACGCATAGTTTGATGAAAATAATGGCTCCCAATTGGAGCAAAGTGGTCTTTCTGATGTAGGTGATGAAATTCCTCCTCAAGTCATAAGAAGAATGGGGATTGATCAAATACTCCCCATTGAGGAACCCCTTGTGGCCGAAAGAGAAGGACAATACTCTACTCAAGTGGATCCATCACCCTCGCTAGACCCACACGCTTCCAAAGAACAAAGTGAAGGCCCTCAACCCGATGAACAAGATCAAGGACAAGACCAACCTTGTGAAGATGGTGTCGCACCAAATGATGTCCAAGATCATGCTCAAGACTCCGAGTTTTCTCAAGATCAAGTGCAACCACAAGATCAAGGGTAAACTAGTGATCAAACTCAAGACGGTGCTCAAGATGTTCAAGAAGAAACTCCTAAAGTATCAAGTAGGGAAGTCTTGAAGCACCGCGCTGCCAGGATAGCTAACAGGCTCCGAGTTCGACAACATATCTTCAAGAATGTGCTTGGTAGATTCAAAAAGGGGGTAACCACTCGTCAACAATTTTATCAAACTTTTGTATGCAACACGCATTTGTTTCGTGTGTTGAACCCCTAAAGGTACGTGATGCACTCGATGATGAGGATTGGCTTTGAAGCCATGCATGATGAACTTAACAACTTTGAGCGCAATCAAGTTTCGCAATTAGTGCCAAGGCCAACGGAGGAACAAAATGTCATTGGAACCAAATGCATCTTTAAGAACAAGAAGGATGCAAATGGTGTTTTCATTCGAAACAAGGCAAGACTGGTGGCTCAAGGCTACTCCCAAATCGAGGGTATCGACTACGGTGAAACCTTTGCTCCTGTTGCTTGTCTTGAATCTATTCGCATGTTGCTTGCATTTGCTTCTCATCATGATTTTGAATTGCACAAAGGGATGTGAAGAGTGCTTTTCTTAATAGTCCTTTAAATGAGTTGGTATATGTCAAATAACCCACGAGATTCGAGGATCCCAAGCTCCCCACTCATGTATACAAACTCAAGAAGGCACTTTACGGCCTTAAACAAGCCCCACGTGCGTGGTATGAGCACATTACTGTGTTGTTGCAAGATCGTGGGTTTGAGATTGGGAAAATCGATCCGACCCTTTTTATCAAAAAGGTCAAAGGGGATTTGTTCATATGCCAACTGTATGTTGATGATATTATACTTGGTTCTCCTAACGAATCTTTCAATGAAGAATTTGATGCATTAATAAGTGAAAAGTTTGAGATGTCTATTATGGGAGAGTTGAAGTTCTTTCTCGGGTTTGAAATCAAACAAGGAAGAGAAGGAACCTTCATCAAACAAGCCAAGTACACTCAAGACATGCTCAAGAGGTTCGAGCTTGAGGACGTCAAGACAGTCAAATTTCCCATGCCGACCAAATGCAAGGTCGACAATGATCCCAATGGTAAAGAAGTGGATCAAAAGGTATATCGCTCCATGATTGGATCCTTACTTTACCTTTGTTCATCTAGACTATATATCATGCTGAGTGTGGCAATTTGTGCATGGTTTCAATCCGCACCAAAGGAAAGCCACTATGCAGTAGTCAAACTAATATTTAGATATTTGGCTCATACCCCAAACTTTGGCTTATGGTGCCCCCAAAGGAGCAAGCTTTAGTTTAGTAGGTGACACTTACTCAGATTGGGCTGGAGACTACGTCGGAAGGAAGTCAACCTCTAGAGGATGCCAATTCCTTGCTCGCTCTTTGGTAAGTTGGTCTTCGAAGAAACAAAATTGTGTGTCACTTTCTTACACCGAGGCTGAGAATGTACATGCCGCAAGTTGTTGTGCTCGATTATTATGTATGAGGAAAACTTTAAAGGATTACGGTGTCACTTGTGACAAAGCGCCTCTTCTATGTGACAATGAGAGGGCCATCAAGATATCTCTCAATCCAGTGCAACATAGCAAGATCAAGCATATTGATATTCGTCATCATTTCATTCGAGATCATATCAAGCAACAAGATATTGAGGTCCTCTTCATCAACACTCAAGAGCAACTTGCGGATATTTTCACTAAACCGCTAGACGAAGCAAGGTTTCGCGAGTTAAGGCATGAGCTAAATATCATTGATTTAAGTAATGTGGATTGAAACTAGGCACACAACACCTCACTCATCATTATATTTGGCTCTAGGTGTAGGCATGGACATAGGGGGAGTGTTGTTCTCTCAATGAACTTTCCCTCCCCCATTATGCATAAATTGATCAAGTCTTTGACATTAGCCATTGTTGATGGCACTTGTGCTTCAAAGACGAGTTGTGGTCATGAACCCAAGGATAATTCTTTGCGGTGTCATACCATTTGTCTCAAATATTGGTGGCTCTAGCCATCGCCCTCTCTTTGTTAGAAGATTCGGTTATGTGTTCAAGTGCGTGCGTGTCTTCTTTATCTCCACTTATTTTTTTTCATGTGTTGTTTCTCTTCCCCTGGCAAAGTTCACAGTCTTTTCATACAAGGAGGGCAAAGTTTCCAAGTGTTTTTGACAAAGGGGCACGGTGCTACCGCTCCCAGCACGGCAGTAAATTTTTACTACCGTTGGACGAGCGGTACTACCGCTCAGCTAGCGGTAGTAAAAATTTACTACCGCTCACCAAGAGGTACTACCGTGATGACTGCGGTACTACCGGGCCGCCAGGGTCGCAGGGGGTTATTTTAGGGCAAGGGGCAGTCATTTATCCCCCATACCCATTCATCTCGTGGCCCTCTCCTTTTTCTCTCTCTCTTCTCTCGAAAGGCTGCTAGAGGGACTCGCCGAATCTCCTTCTTCGGTCACTCTACTCCGATTCCGTTTGGTGGGATCCTCTCCCTCGTCTCCCTCGTGCCATGCATCTCGGTATTGCCCCTCGTTCCCTTATTTTTGCATCGTTCTTGTTCGATCTAGGGTTAGGGGCAAGTTTGTTCGTTCTTCCTATCATGGCTCCGTATATTCATGCTAGGAGGGTCGGGGAGTATTTTTGTGGTAGATTTTTGTGTGTATAGGTTGCAACATGTGGGTTTGGGTCTCTGGTAGTACCGGATCTGCAAGTTGCATAGTCAGATCTGGCACTTTGTTGTCCATGTTGTACTACCGCTCCTCCTAGAGCGGTACTACCACTGTGGAGCGGTACTACCACTGTCAGAGAGGTAGTAAAATTGTACTACCGCTCGATCAGCGGTACTACCGCCATTCCCTGAGCACACATGTTTTCTCCTTTCAGTTCTCTCTTATCTGGGGCTTTCTGGTTTCTTTGATCTTTGCCTTGACCGTTTTCTTAGTCATTTTCTTGTGCTCGTGTTGCGTATCATAGGTGGTGGCTCCAGACGTTCTAACCCACCTTGGGATGCCAGTTTCAAGTGACTACATTCTTCAGATATTCCCGAGGGTTCACAGGCTCCAAACCGCAATTTCAAGAAGCCAGCTCACAAGAACAAGACAAGCGTTGTTGATTGGGGTACTATTCCACTTGCAGAGTTTTAGCTTAGCCGCAAGGTCAACCCCTATGATGGCCCTAGGGTTCAGTTTCCCAGAGGTGAGATGTTCTGGTCTAAGTAGCAGTCTCTCATTTATGAAGATGTCATCAAGTCCAAGAAGAATATATATGTACGAGTTCAGTGGATTGACTTGAACCATCTGAAGAAGGACACTGCATACTTTGGGGAAGCTCTGGCCATGGTGGAACAACTTCAGATTGAGGAGCTCATCACTTTTCATCATGATTTTGATCCTGAGGTCGTGGCACAATTCTTTATTACTGTCCACTTTCACCCTGATGACGACCGCACTATGACCTGGATGACATATGGGGAGCAACTCTCTGCTACCTGGAAGGAGTTCATGGACCTTCTGCACGTCCATGACGAGGGGCTTGAACACCCATTTGGCTTGCGCCCACACGCTAAGCCTTCTGCTATAGCTAAGGAGAAGTTGATGTCGTACTATATTGTGGAGGAATCCCCATCTGGTGAAGTCTCCTATGTTATGAACCCATTCCTTGATGTCATGCACTGTATATTTCGCAACACATTATTTTCACGCGTTGGCAACAAGGACTAGGTACATTCATACCTAGTGGATATGCTTATGATGTGTCAGAAAGGGAGACTCGTTCCTCTGGACCACTTGATGTGTCTCACGTCATGTGAAGAGAGGTTCACTCAGCAGTCTTCCACCGTAAGGTCCCAATCTACGACCCTTATCTATTGTACCTGATCAAGAAGAAGAGGGCGCAGGCCTTCCCAGCTATTGAGTTACATGCGCCTATATGGATTCGCCATGAGCCTATCAAGCTATGACAGAACGAAAAATGGTCCAACACCACAACTACACCTGCTACTACCACTATGGATTCTGCTGAGGATGAGGCTACGGCTGAGGATGACGCAGTTCCATAGTCACATGTGTCTTCCTGTGCCGACCATCTTGGGCCAAGAAGCTTACAGACCAGATGAAGACCTTGTTCTGCATGCAGGCGAAGGGGCAGTACATGACGCATGTTGCTCAGAAGGAGATCCGTCAGCGTGACAAACTAATTATGAGGAAGCTCGAGGTGCACATCTCCAGAGGGTCTGAGAAACACATCACTCCTAAGGCTGCGTGGATGCAAAAGAACAATCTGCAGTGGGCTGTGTCTGACAAGGACTCTGAGGAGGAGACCGAAGATAAGACAGATGAGGAGTATGTTGAGGAGTCTGATGGTTGAGTTCTCTCCAGTTCGAGCTACCACCTGTGTCATAGGTGTTCTCTCTGCCTTTTTGGTGTCCCAATGCGAAAGGGGGAGAGAGTGTAGGATTTACAAGTTTCCGACTTTCCTCGTTTTCGTTGTTGCTTTTCTTGTTGAACTTTCGTTGCTTCGTTGGTTGTCTTTGCATTGTGTGTGAGAACTATGAGACGTCATACATACTTTATCATATGGTGTGAGACATATGATATCTCTTCTTTATCTTTATTGTCTCATTATTTTTCAGTTCATTAGTAGCTTGTGAGTCTAAGTATTATGTGCCCTTATCTTCATGCTCACATGTTATGCCTTGCTTCCATGCCTAGTGTTTATTCAGTTTGTTGCAAGGATTGCCTCGTCTATAAAATCTAGGGGGAGTGCTTTTCTTTGGTTGTGTGTTGGGCAGTCCATATCCTTTTTCTAAAGTATGCACGCATCCAGGGGGAGCATGTCTCTAGTTTTTAGATTTTGGGTTTGCATACGCTATTTCTTTATCCTTTAGTGCAAATCTTGTATTGTCATCAATCACCAAAAAGGGGGAGATTGTTAGGGCATATTTCTCCCTAAGTGATTTTAGTGATTGATGGCAATACCTGTGCATACTAATCGTGTGCATTGAGCATTTCAAATAATTCATGACTAGGCAGAAGACGATTCGATGCCCCTCAGAGTCTTTCAAAGACGGTTGCTTTCTACGTTTCTCTTTGGTGGATTTGAGTCATAGGAAAGCCGTACTATTAAGAGGGGGTCCGGTTCGGAAAGGTTTCGGTGGAATCAACACGTACACATTTCTATTGCACCACCTTTTCTTTGCTACAATTAGAGCTCCAACCTTGTTTTCCCTGTACGTGCGAACCGCTTGCACAACGGTAGTACCGCCCTAGGAGCGGTAGTAGTTTTTTACTACTGCTTTGTGGGCGGTAGTACCGCTCTTTGAGCAGTAGTAGTTTTTTTACTACCACTCCGTCGGACTTTTTGCGCATCCTTTTGCCTCCACAGTGGTAGGCACGGTAGTATTTTCTTTCTACCGTGGTTGGTGAGCTGACCGGCGGTAGTACCGCTCTTAGGAGCGGTAGTACCACTCCTAGCAGCGGTAGTACCGCTTGGCTGGTGCAGTTGGTGGGTGGCTAATGGTTGGGTTGTACACCCCCACTATATAAAGGTGTCTTCTTCCCTGAGAAGCTCACCTCTTACCTCCCCAAGCTCCATTGTTGGTCCAAAGCTCATTCTTGCCCGATCTCTCTCCTTAGCCAATCGAACTTGTTGATTTCCTAGGGATTGCTTGAGAAGGCCTTGATCTACACTTCCACCAGGAGATATTTGATTCCCCCCACTAATACCTTGCAGATCTTGTTACTCTTGGGTGTTTGAGCACCCTAGACGGTTGAGGTCACCTCGGAGCCACATTCCATTGTGGTGAAGCTTCGTGGTGTTGTTGGGAGCCTCCAAGCTTTGTGTGTAGATAGCCCCAACCTTGTTTGTAAAGGTCTGGTTGCTGCCTTCAAGGGCACCAATAGTGGAATCACGAGATATCGCATTGTGTGAGGGCGTGAGGAGAATATGGTGGCCCTAGCGGCTTCTTGGGAGCATTGTGCCTCCACACCGCTCCAACGGAGATGTACTTCCTGTCAAAGGGAAGGATTTCGGTAACACATCCTCGTCTCCACCGGTTCCACTTGCGGTTATTTTTTTACCTTTACTTTGTACTTACTTCTGTTGTGGTGTATTCCTTTCTTGAACTTTTTGTTCTTATTGTTAGCATCATATAGGTTGCTCACCTAGTAGTTCATATAGAAAACCTATTTGTTGCAAACCCTAATTTGTTAAGACAAGCTAAAAATGGTAGTTGCCTATTCACACACACCCCTCTAGTCAACCATATCGATCCTTTTAACAAAGGCCTGAAACTTTACATGATCCACCTTGATGCCCTCGGCAGAGATGATGTGCCCAAGGTACCCAACTTCCTTCAACCAGAATTCACATCTGGAAAACTTAGAATAGAAGTTATGCTCTCTTAGATTATCAAGAACAAGCTGGAGATGTTCTTCATGCTCTTCCTCAGTTTCAGAAAAGATCAAAATGTCATCAAGATACACCAAGACAAATTCATTCTTGAAGGGAGAGAAGATATAATTCATCATCCGGGAGAAAGTCGGAGGAGCATTGGCGAGACCAAAAGACATCACTATGTACTCATAAGAGCCAAAGCTTGTCGTGAAACTAGTCTTGCGAATATCTTCTTTGCGAATGCGGATCTGATGATAGCCCATCTGGAGATCAAGCTTTGCAAAAATCTTGGCCCCTTTCAATTGCTTGAACAATTCATTGATGTTGGGAAGTGGGTACTTATTCTTGATTGTCTTCTTATTCAATGGACGATAATAGATACAGAGTCGGTTCGTGTCATCCTTCTTGTTGACAAACAGAACACCACAACCCCAAGGAGATGAACTTGGTCTGATCAGACCCAGACGTTCTTTCTCATCAAGATGCTTCTTCAAGTCTTTCAGCTCTTCGGGACCAAGTTTATACGGACGCTTGCAGACATGTTCAGTTCGAGGTTCAAGTTCATTTACAAACTCCACTGGCCGATGCGGGGGCATTCCTGGCAATTCTTCTAGAAAGACATCTTCATACTCACACCACTCGAACTTGAGAAATGGGTGAGATTTCACCCTTCTCATTGAGGGAAAAGAGACGGATCGTGTCACTGCGAGCAGCGAAAATCATCACGTCCTCCAAAGGATGAGTCAACTTGACTTCTTTGGCTTCACAATCGACAAATTCCTTGTTCATCACGAGAAAATCCATGCCAATGATCAGGTCAATATCCGAATTGCCAAGTAAAATTGGAGAAGCCAGAAAGGAATAGTTGTCCATCTTGACACAAGCATTTCGAACAAACCAACGAGAACTCATGAGCTTCCCCGGAGAAACAATATCTAAAGCATTTGGAAACTCTTCATGATGCAAATCATGCTTTACGCAAAATTATATGATATGAAAGAATGCGATGCACCAGTGTCGAACAAAACCTTTGCACGAAGAGAATTAACTGAGGGGTTACCCATGATCACATCCGAGGAGTTCTCTGCTTCAGCTGCATTCACCATGTTCACCCTTGCTGACCTGGCATTAAACTTTACCATAGCATTGCTTGGAGGCTGATTGCAGGAGGAGGCGGAAGATGGCGCTGGCTGGTACACTTTTTAGAGTAGTGACACTTTTGACCACACTTGTGACAAGTCACCTTTGACAGCGGACGGAATTGAGGTTGAGGAATTCCTGACTTCTGCTGTTGAAACTTCTGCTAGAAGACTGGGTTGGGTGCGTGGGAAGAACCCCGACCACCAGACTACTTGAACTACTGATGATGCCGAGGAGGAGGAGAAACCTAGTATTTCTGTTGCTTCGGAACAACCTGAATTTTGGAAGAGGAACTGGAGTCTCTGAAACGCTTCCTTGAGTTCTCAACTTTGAGCAAGGCTGACTCAGCCCTGGGAGCCAAGTTGTAGAACTGGTCGAACTCAGTGGAATCGTGCAAGGCAAGGACCACCTGCAAGTCTTTCTTGAGACCACCACGAAATTGATAAATCTTGCTCTTCTGATACGGAATGTCTTGCTTAGCATAACGAGCGAGATCATGGAAATTCACATTGTAGTTGTACACACACAAATGCCCTTGCTTCAAGCGCCTGAATTTCTCACGCATCTCTTCCACAAAACTTGTTCGAATATAATGAGCCCTGAATCCGTGCAGAAAAAATCCCAGCTAATCACTCTGTCGCTTGTGGAATCTTTCAATTGTTGCCACCATTCTGCTGCTTCCCCTTGAGCTGGAAGGTCGCAAACTTGACAAAGTCCTCTGGTCTGACATTACTGCACTCAAAGTGTTTGTTCATGTCACAGAGACAGTCATCTGCATTGAATGGCCAGTCACAGGAGGTGAAGGACTTCGGCTGATTTGCCAAGAATTGATTCAGAGAAGCAAAGTGCTGACCACCATTGTTGAAATTACCATGTTGCCCTTGGTTCCTCTCTTGCAACAACAGGAACAACATTTAAGCATTTTCCTTGGTTGCAGCCATCACAACTTGCCATGCCTCTTGACGAGGAGGTGGAGGGGGTGGAGGGTTTGACTACTCACCCTCACGACCCGGATTCTGGCGAGTTGGTGGAGCCATCCTGGAGATGGACAACAACATTAGACCAGATATGAAAATTCAAAGATGAAGCTGAATCAATGGACAGAAATATCTGAACAAGAATTCTTAGTAACTGCACTCGAACTAAAATTAGTAAGAATGCTTCCACAAAATTGTTGTCGACAACATCTGATTCAAAGCCACTTGCAATTGTCAAGTATGAGCTAGGATTGCTTGGAACAAATGTATATTCCCAACATACATCTGATGAAATAATTCCTAAGTTACTAATGGCATTCCCACCTAAGAACTTCCGAAATTTCTGGTCATGCAATCGGGTCCATGGATACAAGGAGAAAATTCATCACTCAACTCCTAGCAATTACACTGACCCATCCAGTGTATCACATCCATAAACACATAACCAGAGATCTCGGAAACTCATCTATCTCAGACCCTCAAAAACACTACGAAATTAAGTATGACAGTACATCTGAATGCTCTCCACCAGTACTGGGGATGCAGGACTCCTCTCGCCACTACCAGTATTGAAGCAATTTCAAACATCCACCGTCCTGAGATACTAAGAAATCTGAACAATAACGATGTGCTCAAGAATCCCCTAGAGCTCAACTCCCCGGAAGAAATCAAATCAGACAGGAGGCACCAAGAAGGAACTCCGTCACATAGGTCTCATATAGATTCCAAAAATATCCGCGTGACCCTAAAATTGTTTTGAGCGAGAAGAGGGGTAGAATCAAAATTTCCGAAGTCGTGAACCTCACCAGAGCATAGAAGAGGAGAAAAAAAGAAACCTACTCTCCGAGAACCCCTAGGGTAGGAAGAGTCGTAAATCCCCTATACGAAGTCGAGTCCATGAAATGGTTCGGATGGAACCATGTTGTGTATTGCTCGTTTTTGTTTGTTGTTGTTTGATATAAGTCGTGCTTTTTCTATAGGCAACAAGCATGCGGTTATATCACCTACCTCATCCTGATGTTTGAGTTGACTTTTCGACACTTGTTTAATTGCACTTTCGCTACAACACCCTCTTCTGCACTCCCCTCTATGGTACTTTCCCTCTCTCCCACCTTTCTCGACAACTAGTGAACAGCCAAACAAGATGCACCAAGGATCAACTTCGAAGGTGACCAACACTGAAGACATTGACTATAACATGTTCAACCAGACGCGACCTGTAAGAGACAAGCTTTCCCTCAAGATTGGAAACCCCTTCCTAGGCCAACCTAACCTCCACAAGCTTCCCAGCTCAAATTTCTGGTCACGTGCCTAAAACACGGATTTGCCAGAACACCCGTTGAGCACCAGTAACCCCTGCGGAGCACCAAGATCTTTATGAAACAAGTGAGCACGATGAACAAGTATCCTTCAATCTTAAGCTAGCACCAAAACTCGGATGCCATAAGAAGGACCGTTCTCGGATATGAGAATATTATACTATGGTTTGTTGTAATGATGATAGGTGTCTTGAGGATATATCTAGACTATCTTGGTGGATCGCGGGGCCCTTATAAAGGTAGGTGAACTTGGTGGAACAATTTGGTAAGTAGCATAACTTACATGTTCCTCGAGTAAGTTTGGATTCAGTAGGACGATTATGATCACGAGCAATAATTCTTGGTGGTATAATTGACTTCATCAAGTAGTTGACATGGTTTGATAATTTTACCATAAAGACTTGGAGTGACGAGTAAAAGTTCTTACTCGACTTGAGTCTTGGATTTAAATAGGTAATCTCAATAGAGTATCGATGATGACAGAGACGACATGGATCGGAGTAAATCGGATTTAGCCGACGATATCGATCATGATACCATGTTTCTCGGTGGATAACAAGTACAAGTAATTGGAGTGTAGAAATTGTTTAGGAACGTTGCATGGGAAACAAAAAAAATCCTACGCACACGCAATACCAATCCGTGGTGATGATCATCTACGAGAGAGAGAGAGAGAGAGTGAATCTACATACCCTTGTAGATCGCTAAGAGGAAGCGTATATAACACGGTTGATGTAGTGGAACATCTTCACGATTCAAATCGCCGTCTGTCCCATGATCTCATCACGATCCATCCCGCGATCCCATCATGATCCATCCCGGTCTAGTGTCGAACAGACGACACCTCCACGTTCAGCACACGTACAGCTCGATGACGATCCCCGCCTTCTTGATCCAACAAGAGGGGCGGAGAGGTAGATGAGTTCTCCAGCACGGCGGCGTGATGGTGGTGGTGGTGAACTAACCAGCAGGGCTTCGCCTAAGCACCGCCGAACTAGACTTGATGAGAAACCAATCTAGATGACGTAGAGGGAGCACATGGCAATTAATGTTAGCTCTTCCCTTTAAATCCTAAAGTATATATAGGAGGGAGGGAGGGGACACTACAGGAATCTGAGAATTTGCCGTCAGTCATGGCTGACGGCAAAGGGGGGAACCCCGGACGGCAAAGGCTTTGCCGTCCGTCAGCTGACGGCAAACTAGACGGCAAAAAAATATCCAGTGAAGAGGTTATTTGTCGTCTACTTTTGTAAGGCGTACGGCAAATAATCTTTGCCATGAGGGGGCAGACGGCAAATAAAATGGGACGGCAGATCCACAGACGCTTCCGTCAAGTGCTAACGGCAGGCTTCTCCTCTTTGCCATTTGCCCTCATCCCCTTTGTCGTCTGCCATACTTAGAGCCAACGGCAAAGAGGGGCACCCATCCCCTCTCTCCCTCCCACCTTTGCCGTCATCCCTCATTCCCTTTGCCATCCGTCAGCCTTTGCCGGCTGCCCTCATTCCCTTTGTTGTCTGCCCTGTTTGAGGCCGATGGCAAAGGGTGCACCCAGCCCCTGTCTCCCACCACCTTTGCACCCAGCCCCTCCCCCCTTTGCCGTTTGCCCTATGGCCTTTGCCGTCGGTGGGCGGATGACAAAGGCTCAAAACAGCCCCTGTTTATTTTATTTTCTATTATATCCAGCAATTTTCACAATAATCAGCATATATATACATATATATATTTGACAGAAATAAATTTGTTTCCGTACTCATAACCATATTAAAATAACTTTCATCCATAGTACATACATATTATGCAAGTTGCATCCGTACCAAACCATATATTACACAAGTTTCATCCATGCATATACAAAGTTTCATATATATCCATATACTACAATAGTTTCAATACAAGCTTCCGTGAAGCCATGGTACAAGAAACCATATTCAAGCATTCCATCAATATAACCCAAGCTTCCCGTGAAGTGAATGTAATCTGCAAAATGACAAATAAGAAAGTTAGAAGAAGAATACTAGATGAAGAAGAGAAGTATAGGTTATTTCGGAGAGAACTTAGCTAAGTATAGGCCATTTAATAGCTAAGTTAGGTGGAATAGGTCATCTTGGAGCTACATAGCATTATTATGTCATTTAGGAGAGAACTTAGCTAAGTATAGGTCATTCTAGAGCTAACTTGGATAAAAAAATATGTCATTTTGTAGCCAACTATGATTATTAATCATTTTTGACCTTATTATGTCATTTTTGTAGCTAAATTAGTCATTTTAATGAGCTAACCAAAGTTCTTATGATGTTTTTACCTAACTAAGCTAATTATGTCATTTTGGAGGATAATTAGTTAAGTATGTCTTTGTTGGGAAAATAAGCTACGTAGAAGAAGAAAGAGAAGAAGCAAGAATAGAAGAAGAATGAGAAGAAAAGGAAGAAGAAGAAGGAGGAGGAGGAGGAGGAGGATAAGGAAGAGGAGAACAAGAAGAAAAGAAGAAAGACAAGAAGAAGGAGAAGAAGGAGAACGAGCTTCTCTTCTCTCCTCCTTCTCCTTCTTCTTCCTCCTTCTCCTTCTTCTTCTCTTCTTCTTATTCTTCTTTCTTTTCATTTTTCCTCTTTCTTATCCTCTTGTCCTCTTCTTTGGGCTAAATTAGCTAATTATGCCTTTTTGGAGCTAATTATGTCATTTTGGAGGATAATTAGTTAAGTATAGGTCATTTTTTATTAAATAGGCCATTTTCGAGCTAACTAAGCTAATTATGTCATTTAGGTGGAAGCCAAGCTAAGTATAGTCCATTCTAGAGCTAACTTGGGTAAAATATGTCATTTTGGAGCCAACTATGATTATTAAGGCATTTTGGAGCTAAATTGGCTAATTATGTCATTTAGGTGGAAACCAAGCTAAGTATATAATATTCATGAGCCAATTAAGAGACGAAGCAAGAAGAGAAGAAGAAGGAGAAGAAAAAGAAGAAGGAGGAGGAGGAGGAGGAGAAGGAGAAGGAGAAGGAAGAGGAGAAGAAGAAGAAAAGAAGAAGGAAAAGAAGAAGAAGGAGGGGGGTAGCTGCTTCTCCTTATTCTCCTTCTCCTTCTTCTCTTCTTCTTCTTCTTCCTTCTTTTGATTTTCCCTCTTTCTTCTCCTATTGTCCTCTTCTTCGAGCTAAATTAGCTAATTATGCCTTTTTTGAGTTAATTATGTCATTTTGGAGGATAATTAGGTAAGTATAGGTCATTTTCTATTAAATAGGCCATTATGAGCTTATTATGTCATTTTGGAGCTACATTAGTCATTTTAATGAGCTAACCAAGGTTCTGATGATGTTTTTACCTAACTCAGTTAATTATGTCATTTTGGAGGACAATTAGCTAAGTATGTCTATGTTGGGGAAAATAATCTACGTAGAAGAAGAAAGAGAAGAAGCCAGAGGAGAAGAAGAAGGAGAAGAAAAAGAAAAAGAAAAAGGAGGAGAACGAGAACGTGAAGGAAGAGGAGAAGAAGAAGAAAAGAAGAAGGAGAAGAAGAAGGAAATAATAAGAAGGAGGGGGCTAGCTCCTTCTCCTTCTTCTCCTTCTCCTTCTTCTTCTCTTCTTCTTCTCTTCTTTTTCTTCTTCATCTTTTCATTTTTCCTCTTTCTTCTCCTCTTGTCCTCTTCTTCGAGCAAAATTAGCTAATTATGCCTTTTTGGAGCTAATTATGTCATTTTGGAGGATAATTAGGTAAGTATAGGTCATTGTTTATTAAATAGGCCATTATGAGCTTATTATGTCATTTTGGAGCTAAATTAGTCATTTTATTGAGCTAACCAAGGTTGTGATGATGTATTTACCTAACTAAGCTAATTATGTCATTTTGGAGGATAATTAGCTAAGTATGTCTATGTTGGAGAAAATAATCTACGTAGAAGAAGAAAGAGAAGAAGTAAGAAGAGAAGAAGAAGGAGAAGAAAAAGTAGAAGGAGGAGGAGGAGGAGAAGGAGAAGGAAGAGAAGAAGAAGAAAAAAAAAGAAGGAGAAGAAAAAGGAAAAGAATAAGAAGGAGGGGCCTAGCTCCTTCTCCTTCTTCTCTTCTTGTTCTTCTTCCTTCTTTTCATTTTTCCTCTTTATTCTCCTCTTGTCCTCTTCTTCTAGCTAAATTAGCTAATTATGCCTTTTTGGAGCTAATTATGTCATTTTGGAGGATAATTAGGTAAGTATAGGTCATTGTTTATTAAATAGGCTATTATGAGCTTATTATGTCATTTTGGAGCTAAATTAGTCATTCTGGAGCTAAATTAGTCATTTTAATGAGCTAACCAAGGTTGTGATGGTGTTTTTACCTAACTAAGCTAATTATGTCATTTTGGAGGACAATTAGCTAAGTATGTCTATGTTGGGAAAAATAATCTACGTAGAAGAAGAAACAGATGAAACAAGAAGAGAAGAAGAAGGAGAAAAAAATAAGGAGGAGGAGGGGGAGGAGAAGGAGAAGGAGAAGGAAGAGGAGAAGAAGAAGAAAATAAGAAGGAGAAGAAGAAGGAAAATAATAAGAAGGAGGGGGCTAGCTCCTTCTCCTTCTTCTCCTTCTCCTTCTTATTCTCTTCTTCTTCTCTTCTTTTTATTCTTCCTTCTTTTCATTTTTCCTCTTTCTTATCCTCTTGTCCTCTTCTTCGAGCTAAATTAGCTAATTATGCCTTTTTGGAGCTAATTGTGTCATTTTGGAGGATAATTAGGTAAGTATAGTTCATTGTTTATTAAATAGGCCATTATGAGCTTATTATGTCATTTTGGAGCTAAATTAGTCATTTTAATGAGCTAACCAAGGTTCTGATGATGTTTTTACCTAACTAAGCTAATTATGTCATTTTGGACGACAATTAGCTAAGTATGTCTATGTTGGGGAAAATGATCTGCGTAGAAGAGGAAAGAGAAGAAGCAAGAAGAGAAGAAGAAGGAGAAGAAAAATAAGAAGGAGGAGGAGGAGGAGGAGAAGGACAAGGACAAGGAAGAGGAGAAGAAGAACAAAATAAGAAGGAGAAGAAGAAGGAAAAGAATAAGAAGGAGGGGGCTAGCTCCTTCTCCTTCTTCTCCTTCTCCTTCTTCTTCTCTTCTTCTTCTCTTCTTCTTCTTCTTCCTTCTTTTCATTTTCCCTCTTTCTTCTCCTCTTGTCCTCTTCTTCGAGCTAAATAAGCTAATTATGCCTTTTTGGAGCTAATTATGTCATTTTGGAGGATAATTAGGTAAGTATAGGTCATTGTTTATTAAATAGGCCATTATGAGCTTATTATGACATTTTGGAGCTAAATTAGTCATTTTAATGAGCTAACCAAGGTTGTGATGATGTTTTTACCTAACTAAGCTAATTATGTCATTTTGGAGGACAATTAGCTAAGTATGTCTATGTTAGGGAAAATAAGCTACATAGAAGAAGAAAGAGAAGAAGCAAGAAGAGAAGAAGAAGGATAAGAAAAAGAATAAGGAGGAGGAGGAGGAGAAGGAGAAGGAGAAGGAAGTGGAGAAGAAGAAGAAAAGAAGAAGGAGAAGAAGAAGGAAAAGAAGAAGAAGGAGGGGGCTAGCTCCTTCTCCTTCCTCTCCTTCTCCTTCTTCTTCTCTTCTTATTCTCTTCTTCTTCTTCCTTCTTTTTCACTTTTCCTATTTCTTCTCCTCTTGTCCTCTTCTTCGAGCTAAATTAGCTAATTATGCCTTTTTGGAGCTAATTATTTCATTTTGGAGGATAATTAGGTAAGTATAGGTCATTGTTTATTAAATAGGCCATTATGAGATTATTATGTCATTTTAATGAGCTAACCAAGGTTCTAATGATGTTTTTACCTAACTAAGCTAATTATGTCATTTTGGAGGACAATTAGCTAAGTATGTCTATGTCTATGTTGGGGAAAATAAGCTACGTAGAAGAAGAAAGAGAAGAAGAAAGAAGAGAAGAAGAAGGAGAACAAAAAGAAGAAGGAGGAGGAGGAGGAGAAGGAGAAGGAGAAGGAAGAGGAGAAGAAGAAGAAAAGAAGAAGGAGAAGAAGAAGGAAAAGAAGTAGGAGAGAAGAAGAAGGAGGATAACATACCATTATCGTCATCACGATGGTGAAGCACGGTGGCTCTGGCTTGTTTCACCTCGAGAAGGCTGCCCTGGAGAAGGCTCCACTCTAGAAGGGTCGTGCGATCGTTTCGGGAGATATTCTGCACCAAACATTGTTTGCAATGTGTCGTTAGCATGAGGACACTCTTAAGATCACTGCATTGAAATGAAAATCACCGTCCCCGCCATGTTAATGACTCGCATCGCCGGAGGGACTTGGCCGGTCTTCTCGCACATAGACTGTATATTTGGTTTTGACAAGTCAAACTTTTTAGTTATTAATGAAACGGACATTAAAATGCAAGATTTGAAATAATATGAAGAAGAAACTTACCACGAAGAGCTCGTATATGGCCCTGTTAGACGCATCATTCCGTGCCCTCTCCGCCTCCACCAATACAGCCGTCCTCTCCTCCAGCTCCTTCATCTCCTTATCCTTCTCCGCCAAAACTGCCTGCATTGCCTCTCTCTCTCAGAATAGCAGCCTGCAACACAACTCATTGTTAGCATTGTAATCATATTGGTTCCAACGCACAACATAATGTGGAAAGATAGTTGAGTCCATTAAACTAACCTCGATGGCGAGCTCGACTGGCCGTGGACGAGGTGTTATCTCAGGACAGGAGCTCGTTTGGCATGCCTTTATCTGCTGGAGAGTGCTAGGACAACGTATAAGGTCGTCTCTAATAGCGATCGAGCCATGGGGCCTCCTGTTGCCAGCTATCATCACCAGCTCTGGATCAATAGGCCCCTCGCTCGGGTTAAAGTCCTCCCCTTTCCTCGCCTTCCCGTGATCTCTGTACTTCACGACCTTGTGGTGGGAGGAGATGTTGGTGAAGTTTTCTGGATGCTCGAGGGCACACTCAGAGAATGCCTTGACCTTCTTGTATGAGGCAGTATGGGCCATCGCATGCAGGTCGTACATCTGTGGCACCTCTGTCTTATTGTGACGCGCCTAAAAGGGAGAGAGGAAAATTGTATTAGTAAAGGGCTCAAGATAGAATTAAGAATGAATTGCATGAGGCATGAAGCAAACTACATACCCACTTCTCGCCAAATTGTATTAAGTTGACGCTCCCTTGATGGTGTGGCACACCAACCATTTTGCCACGCCTCTCCTTGGCGTTGTTGTGGCTGGCCTCCCACATTTCGGAGCACCACTGATCCACCAAGTCCTGCCAACAATCCATCTTATCCACAGACCATCTCGGGGGCACCTAAGTTAATAAAGAGAAATTAGAGCGCGTAAGAACCAAATCAAGGAAACTAACTACAAAACCTTAATAATATGTAATTACCTTCATGTGATGCTCCTTCTCCATCTTAGAATCACGGCACTTTGCCTTGTTTTTCCTAATACGCCGCGACGCATAGTAGTCTTGAACAACCTGCACCCGAGCCTCGTGCCGAAAGTTTTGAAGTAGGCGACGACATTCTGTTTCGATAAACCTTTGCCGCGTCCTCCTCGTATCCCTCCTCATACCTGTAGTAGGTCTGCAAACGAGACAACACCGATTAGTACAATAACTAGTTATGGTTGATTTATAATTGTGTAAAGGAGAAATTACCCAGAACTGTCGGATCACCATGTCGGCCCTCGTGTGGCACAAAACACCGTCGATCTCCACCTCCGACAGGGCCGGGGCACCCAAGTAGTGCTCCCAGGTCATTCCTACCTCTCGCTCCCGACCGGGCAACATAACAAACCCTGGGAAGTTTTGACGGCAAAGCACATCAAGGACGCTGTTGGGCTTGCGGACACCCTTGGCAACAATCCAACCCCTGCAGTATGAAAAATTAAAGCCAAAACATTAGATATTTGAGAAAATGTGAAGGCAAAAGGTTAAATAAGAGTAGATTAACTTACTTGTCCCCATTTGGCTGAATCGACCACCTCTGGTCGCGGGTCGCCGGCACGAGAGGGAGCCCCGAACTACCACGCTGGTAGACGGTAGCCCCCTCACCCAGCTCCTCGTCGCTATCAGCATGGCCACTTGGCTTAGCCCAGGTATCCCACTGGGTCTCTGGGGACGTACCCTCATCCCTGCTTTGCTCTGGAGTCACCTGGAACGAAGCCTCTAGAACACGAGTCTCGTGGGTCGAAGGCTCATCGACCTGAGGCTCGTGAACCGGAGACCGTATAACCTTCACCTCAGATGAATCCACCCTAGAAGTCATGTGCTCAGGTGAATCAGCTTGGGGTGGCAGCGAGGAAGGCGTGGCAGCCACCGCCCTACCTCTCCCGCGGCCACGTGTACCTTTAGTACAACATAAATACCAACATGAGTAATAAAATGTATATAAATACCAACATGCCTACAACATGAGTACAACATAAATACCAACATGAATAATACCTTTAGTACCTCTCGGCTTCGTGGGGGGTCGACCTCTTCTCACGGGGGCCGCGAGAGTCGAAGAAGCGGCAACTCCATGCATAGTAGAGAGCAACACTCTCCGAAGAGGCGAGGCGGGAATGGAAGTACCCATCCCACCACCCGCCGACGAAGAAGGAGCCGCGGAGTGCTTTCGACCCTTTGCCACCATCTTTCAACATATGTCATGACAAAGAGTAAATGAAATTAGTACAACATAAATACCAACATGAGTAATAAAATGTATATAATTTAAGTGTATCATCGTCATAAATGCCAACATGACTAATAAAAATTGAATACCTAACATGAACTTAAAATTTATATATAGTAATAGTTGAATACCTGAGATGAACTAATAACAATCGTGATCATCTATATATGCTTCAGGGTCAATAAATGCATCATGATCATCACTATCATCAATAAATGAATCATCATCATCACTATCAGGAAGAACATGTGGAAGGCCACCATTATGTAATCGGTCAAGAAGTGACAGGTCATCCGCAGCAGTAACCTCTTCTTCTTCCAGCTCTTCCTGTTCGGGCTCAGGGGTTAAGACGAATTCACTGTCGCTCTCTACTTCAATGTTCTGGGGTGAAGTAGAGAGGTTCTTGAAACGTTTCTTGGACATACATGTTTCTTGGAGGAATTCTCCCTCATATGTGTCTGGGTTAATGTGAGTTTCGTAATCCTCTTCATTGAGGGTAGGTGGTCTAAAATGTGGTGGCACTTCATAAACGACATCCCAACCTTTAAGATTTGGATCAGTTTGGCAGGCCCACGGTAGATAAAAAACTTGTGTCGACTGTTGAGCCATAATATAGACATCGGGAACATATAAGTGGGTGTTTTGGTTGATTTTGACTAGTCCTATATGTTCATGGGTCCTTCTAGTCTCCCTCGGCTCAAACCAATAACATTTGAAGGCTAAGACGGTCGGTGGGTTTTCACCATAGAATAGAAGTTCATAAATTGCTTCAACTCTTCCATAATACTCGGTGCCTCCTTCGCCGATGGCACAGATAGAACAATTTGTAGTCTTTAGGTCGGGCATAGATAGCTCTTTGCCAAAGGTACGAAAGTGATACCCGTTGATGTTGTATTTGTCAAATGAACGGAGCTTATAGTCAAAACCATTAGCGAGTTGTCTCAACTCGGCGTCCATAGATTGTGCTTCAGCCTACAAGTTTAATACGAAAGAATGGATGCATTAGCTGCAAATTAGACCAAGAAATCAAATGGGCCATTAATGGTAATTAATTACCCTTTGTTTGAACCAAGAGATGAAACCAGGATAGCCGCCTCAATGCTTTGCGAGAAGCTCATACTCTTCGACGGAATCCTTTTCGATGACCGCTCCATCCAAGAATTCGGCGACGTATGGACTATATCAAATATCCGGAAATAAGAGTAGTTGAAAGGAATTAGAAGTTGCGGAACAATAATTTACCGAGAACTTACTCGACGTACGGCCGCACTTCTGTTAGGTTGGTGAAGATATACAATGAAATGGTTCACCATTCTTCGACATCCAACGATTTCCCTTTCGAAGCACCGGATGGTGCGAGGTTACCTTTGAATAAGCTGAGGTTGGATCGATCTTTTTTTGCATCGCCATCATTGTACCGAGGCTTCAGGTTATGCAAATGATGATTTTTGGCTTCGTAGTGTGTTGTCACGAAGATTGCCGCCTCCTCAGTAATGAATGCCTCGGCCATCGATGCTTCAATTCTATGTTTATTTTTACACTTAGCTCGAAGCATCTTTTGCATCCTCTCAGTTGAGTAGCACCATTGATTTTGAACGCTCCCCCCCCCATTCTTGCCTTGGTCGGGAGATGCAAAATCAAATGCTGCATTGGATTAAAGAAGCCCGGTGGAAAGATCTTTTCTAATTTGCAGATCAACTCCGCCGCCAACTCTTCCATTTCATCTAGCATAGCAGGCGATAGTTCTTTCGCACAAAGAGAACGGAAGAAATAGCTCAGCTCTGCCAGTACTAGCCATTCATCCTCAGGGATAAAGCCACGCAACATCACCGGCATTACCCGCTCAATCCGTATGTGCCAATCATGACTCTTGAGACCAAATATTTTCAATTTCTCAAGACTCGCTCCCCTCTTTAGATTCACAGCATACCCATCGGGGAACATCAACCGCATTTTCACCCACAATAGCATTTCCCTCATAGTTGGCCTTTCAAGATTGAACCATGTCTTTGGCTTCGCTATGCTTTGCTTTCCTTTCCGTTGTCGCAAGTTTTGCAACGGTCTATCACATAGAGCCTCCAGGTCGATTCTAGCCTTAGAATTATCTTTGACTTCCCCTCTATGCCGAACAATGTACCAAAAATGGCCTCCGCAATATTCTTTTCAGTGTGCATCACGTCGATGTTGTGTGGGCAAAGGAGGTCTTTGAAGTAAGGCAGATCCCATAAGCATGACTTATGAGTCCAGGCGTGTTCCCTATTATACCCTTTGAAGTATCCTGGACGCAAAGGATCAGGCTCGAGAGCATTTAACTGATCAAGGGTCTGTAGGCCTATCAACGCAGTTGGTGCAGTGTTTTTCACAACTCTACCTTTGAAGAAATTCTTCTTGTCTTTTCTGAACTTATGGTCAGGATCCAGGAATCGTCTATGCATGTCGAAGCAAGAAAACTTGCGACCAGCCTGCAGCCAACGGAACTGAAGAGCTGCCTTGCATGTGGTGCACGAGAACCTTCCATGCACACACCAGCCAGCGAATAGCGCAAATGCCGGATAATCATGCGTCGAGTACATGTACCACACATGCATTTTGAAATTTGTTTTGGTAGCGGCGTCGTAGGTCTTGATCCCATTATCCCAGGCTTCTTGCAACTCATCCTTAGGCGGCTGCATGTACACATTCATATTCTTCCCCGGATAGTTGGGCCCTGGAATTATCAATGTTAGGAAAATGTTCTTTCTTTTCATAATCTCTCCTGGTGGGAAATTGAGTGGAATGACAAATAAACGCCAACAACTATATTGTGGTACCGTCATACCATACACATTGAACCCATCCGTGCTGATGGTAACTCTAGGATGCCTTGGATCTTCCGATTTATCCTTATGTAATGCATCGAAGTGCCTCCACGCAAAACCATCTAAAGTGTGTACAAGCATCTTGTTCCCATCCGCATCTAGTTCAGTTCTTTTGCTCAATCTGTGCCATGTCATCTGTCTGGCCGTCTCTTCGACCATGAAAAGACATTGAAGTCTTGGTACGATTGGCAGATACCGAAGAACACTAATGGGGATTTTGGTCTGATTCTTCTCACCCATACCGTTGTCTACCACAATATACCAGGAAGAATTGCAAATGGGGCAATAGTTCAAGGCCGCATACTCAAGCCTAAATAAGGCACATCCATTCTCACTGGCGTGTATCTTCTCATAGGGCATCTTAAGTACACGGAGGATTTTCTCTGACTGGTACATGTTTGCATGCAGTACATGGCCTTTAGGTAGAAAGCGTCCAAATACAATCATCATCGCTCGTAGCATTCTCTGCCTAGGTTGAATTGAGCCTTCAGAGCCATTACTTGTGCGATGGCATCCAACTGACAAAGCTTAGTCTACTCGTGGAGAGGACGTTTTGAAGACTCCATTATTTCATAGAAGGCCTTTGCAGATTCCTCCATCTCATCGTCCGAATCCCGAGCATCATCAAAGTCTTGCACCATGTCTTCGATCCCGGTACCATGCTCGTCGATGCGACGACGAATCACCTCAGCTCTAGCACGTTGGTCATACCCACCATGAAAAGTCCACGCCGTATAATTAGGCGTAAAACCCCACTTCTGCAGGTGTTTACCCATTTCAAACTATGCATGCTTTTTCCAGTTGTCGCAGTTGGGACAGGGGCACCATGTTTTTTGCTGGCCATTTGCAAATGCAGCTCTCACAAACCCCCTGGTTTTTGTTAACCATTCATTGGTCATGTCTTTCTGACTAGGGTGACCACTGTACATCCAAGCACGATCACTCATGTTGCCTAGATACCTATGGGCGCACAAGAAATAAATATATAATTCGTCATCTATATTCATCCGCTAATCAAGTTTGTCAGTTTTATTACGTCCATGCAACCTACACGCTAATAGGTAAAGATAGGTCCTAATCCCACCCGAGTATGTGTAGATTGGGTTCGTTTTCCCATGCTCTGCTCTAGATGCGACGCAGAATTCCGACAGCACCTCCCCGCTGTTCTCCTGATACATTTCTCGGAAATAAGCAGAGAGGATGTGTACCCGGAGAACAACAGGGAGGCACTAACGAAATTCCGCATCGGATACGGAGCACAGCATACGGGAAAATGAACCCAATCTACACATACTCAGGTTGTCCATGGATAACCTTGGACAATTCGAAAGGATGGAGGTTATAAATATGCAAAGACATGCATATTTATAGGTGTCGCCCTTTCGAACGGGAGACGCATACTGGTCACGCATACTCATGATTGAAGAAACCTATAGCTAGCAAGATTCATCGGCACGAAGACCGGAACAAAGCAAATTAAGGGGGTAGGAGGAGAAGTCGTTTGTGCTCACCAACAAACGCAGGGGCGGAGCTCGTCCAACGCACGTGAAGGTCGTCGAACAACTGCACATTGAAATTCACTCGATCAGCACAAATATGATATTTTTATAATTAACATAACTATGTGACCTAACTCATAATTTACAAAACTATGACCCCGTCGTCTTAGTGGCGTCGATGGTCGGTGGTGTCAGGTGTCGGTGGCGTCGATGGTCGGTGGTGTCGGGTATCGGTGGCGTCGGATGTCGAGGGTTAGTTGTGTCGGTGGTCGGGGGTCAGTGTCGTCGGGGGTCGAGGGTCACTGGCGTCGGGGGTTGGGGTCTTTTTGGTCAACAAGAGGCCGAAGAGGTGTCGGGGCTTGGGGGTTGGGGGTTAGTGGCGTTGGGGCTCGGGGTAGGGGTTAGGGGGTCGAGGACGAGTGGCGTCGGTGGTTGGGGGTCGGGAGTCAAGGGTCAGTGGCGACGGGCGTCGGAGGTCGAGGGTTGAGGGTCAGTGGCGTCTGGAGTCGAGGGTCAATGGTGTCGGGCGTTGGGGGTCGGGGGTTAGTGGAGTCGGGGGTCGGGAGTCGGGGGTCGAGGGTCGGGAGTCGGGGGTTGAGGGTCGGGAGTTGGGGGTCTTTTTTCTCCTCCTCCTCCTCCTCCTCCTCCTCTTCTTCTTCTTCTTCTTCTTCTTCTTTCTTTTATCTTTCTCCTCCTCTCCCCTTTCTTCTTCTTCTTCTTCTTCTTCTTCTTCTTCTTCTTCTTCTTCTTCTTCTTCTTCTTCTTTTTTCTTCTAGTTTATTATTCTCTTATTTTCTTCGAAGTTTTTTTCTATGTATTTTTTTCTTTTCTATCTACTTTTTCTACCTAATAAACTAACTATCTAATTTAACATAAAAACAGAAGAAAAAAACTAAAACTAGCACTAAACTACATATTCTTCTTCTACTTTTTCTACTTCTTCTACTTTTTCTTTTTATTATTCGGACATTAACTAAGTTTCTTCATCTAGCTAAATTAAGAGCAATTTATTTGGATAAAACCTAAGAACACTAACCTAATCTTATCTACACTACATACATAATCTAATCTATCAATTAAACAGCAAAAAGGAAGAAGAAAAAACAGGAACAAAAACAAAAAAATAAGAAAAACACTAACCGGAGGGGAGGGCGCCGGGGTCGCCAGCACAGGAGAGGTGTGGCTGGGGCGGCGGCCGGGAGGGAGGTGGGAGGGGGCGGCGGCCGGGAGGGTGGTGGGAGGGGGCGGGAGGGAGGTGGGATGGGGCGGCGGCCGGGAGGGAGGTGGGAGGGGGGCAGCGGTTGGGAGGGAGGTGGGAGGGGGGCGGCGGCGCGGGTGACTGGGGAGGGTAGCTACGGCGGCGGCGGGTGGGCAGATCGACGACGGGCGCGCGCGTGCGCGCGCGCGCACGAGAGAGAGAGAGAGAGAGAGAGAGAGAGAGAGAGAGAGAGAGAGAGAGAGAGAGAGAGAGAGAGAGAGAGAGAGAGAGAGAGAGAGAGGGTAGGCGGGCAGGGCGTGGATGGGGGTGGGAGCCGTTAGGGGAGGCGTGGGAGCCGTTAGGGCCATGTCCCCTTTGCCATCTGCAAAAGGGAGGGTGGCGGACGGCAAAGGGGCGGGGTGGGTGAGGGTGGGGTTTCAGCCGTTTGGGGGGGGGCTTTGCCGTCTGCCCACCCTTTGTCGTCCGCATAGGGCTCCTTTGTCGTCCGCCAGCAGACGGCAAAGAGGTGGCCGACGGCAAATAAAACCTTTGCCATCTGCCACCTCTTTGCCGTCAGCATTGTGCCAGCTGACGGCAAAGAGTACCTTTGCCATGCGTCAGCAAACGGCAAAGGTAAGGCACACGGCAAAATTCTCAATTCCAGTAGTGGGAGGAGGCTGCCTGAAACCCTCAAGGTTTATCCGAAATTTGAGGTGGAGGAGTCCTAATCCAATCCTACTAGGAGTAGGATTCCTCCTCTCCACTTGGAAACCCTTTCCACTCCACCTTTGGGTTTCTTTCCTTCCCACCTCCAATCCGCATTGGGATTTAGTGGAGACTTCGTCCAACCCACTAAGGGCTGGTCCACGTCCTTCCACAGCCCATGAAACCCTTTGGGGTGAGTGGGCCATGTCATCTGTCTGGCCGTCTCTTCGACCATGAAAAGACATTGAAGTCTTGGTACGATTGGCAGATACCGAAGAACACTAATGGGGATTTTGGTCTGATTCTTCTCACCCATACCGTTGTCTACCACAATATACCAGGAAGAATTGCAAATGGGGCAATAGTTCAAGGCCGCATACTCAAGCCTAAATAAGGCACATCCATTCTCACTGGCGTGTATCTTCTCATAGGGCATCTTAAGTACACGGAGGATTTTCTCTGACTGGTACATGTTTGCATGCAGTACATGGCCTTTAGGTAGAAAGCGTCCAAATACAATCATCATCGCTCGTAGCATTCTCTGCCTAGGTTGAATTGAGCCTTCAGAGCCATTACTTGTGCGATGGCATCCAACTGACAAAGCTTAGTCTACTCGTGGAGAGGACGTTTTGAAGACTCCATTATTTCATAGAAGGCCTTTGCAGATTCCTCCATCTCATCGTCCGAATCCCGAGCATCATCAAAGTCTTGCACCATGTCTTCGATCCCGGTACCATGCTCGTCGATGCGACGACGAATCACCTCAGCTCTAGCACGTTGGTCATACCCACCATGAAAAGTCCACGCCGTATAATTAGGCGTAAAACCCCACTTCTGCAGGTGTTTACCCATTTCAAACTATGCATGCTTTTTCCAGTTGTCGCAGTTGGGACAGGGGCACCATGTTTTTTGCTGGCCATTTGCAAATGCGGCTCTCACAAACCCCCTGGTTTTTGTTAACCATTCATTGGTCATGTCTTTCTGACTAGGGTGACCACTGTACATCCAAGCACGATCACTCATGTTGCCTAGATACCTATGGGCGCACAAGAAATAAATATATAATTCGTCATCTATATTCATCCGCTAATCAAGTTTGTCAGTTTTATTACGTCCATGCAACCTACACGCTAATAGGTAAAGATAGGTCCTAATCCCACCCGAGTATGTGTAGATTGGGTTCGTTTTCCCATGCTCTGCTCTAGATGCGACGCAGAATTCCGACAGCACCTCCCCGCTGTTCTCCTGATACATTTCTCGGAAATAAGCAGAGAGGATGTGTACCCGGAGAACAACAGGGAGGCACTAACGAAATTCCGCATCGGATACGGAGCACAGCATACGGGAAAATGAACCCAATCTACACATACTCAGGTTGTCCATGGATAACGTTGGACAATTCGAAAGGATGGAGGTTATAAATATGCAAAGACATGCATATTTATAGGTGTCGCCCTTTCGAACGGGAGACGCATACTGGTCACGCATACTCATGATTGAAGAAACCTATAGCTAGCAAGATTCATCGGCACGAAGACCGGAACAAAGCAAATTAAGGGGGTAGGAGGAGAAGTCGTTTGTGCTCACCAACAAACGCAGGGGCGGAGCTCGTCCAACGCACGTGAAGGTCGTCGAACAACTGCACATTGAAATTCACTCGATCAGCACAAATATGATATTTTTATAATTAACATAACTATGTGACCTAACTCATAATTTACAAAACTATGACCCCGTCGTCTTAGTGGCGTCGATGGTCGGTGGTGTCAGGTGTCGGTGGCGTCGATGGTCGGTGGTGTCGGGTATCGGTGTCGTCGGATGTCGAGGGTTAGTTGTGTCGGTGGTCGGGGGTCAGTGTCGTCGGGGGTCGAGGGTCACTGGCGTCGGGGGTTGGGGTCTTTTTGGTCAACAAGAGGCCGAAGAGGTGTCGGGGCTTGGGGGTTGGGGGTTAGTGGCGTTGGGGCTCGGGGTAGGGGTTAGGGGGTCGAGGACGAGTGGCGTCGGTGGTTGGGGGTCGGGAGTCAAGGGTCAGTGGCGACGGGCGTCGGAGGTCGGGGGTTGAGGGTCAGTGGCGTCTGGAGTCGAGGGTCAATGGTGTCGGGCGTTGGGGGTCGGGGGTTAGTGGAGTCGGGGGTCGGGAGTCGGGGGTCGAGGGTCGGGAGTCGGGGGTTGAGGGTCGGGAGTTGGGGGTCTTTTTTCTCCTCCTCCTCCTCCTCCTCCTCCTCTTCTTCTTCTTCTTCTTCTTCTTCTTTCTTTTATCTTTCTCCTCCTCTCCCCTTTCTTCTTCTTCTTCTTCTTCTTCTTCTTCTTCTTCTTCTTCTTCTTCTTTTTTCTTCTAGTTTATTATTCTCTTATTTTCTTCGAAGTTTTTTTCTATGTATTTTTTTCTTTTCTATCTACTTTTTCTACCTAATAAACTAACTATCTAATTTAACATAAAAACAGAAGAAAAAAACTAAAACTAGCACTAAACTACATATTCTTCTTCTACTTTTTCTACTTCTTCTACTTTTTCTTTTTATTATTCGGACATTAACTAAGTTTCTTCATCTAGCTAAATTAAGAGCAATTTATTTGGATAAAACCTAAGAACACTAACCTAATCTTATCTACACTACATACATAATCTAATCTATCAATTAAACAGCAAAAAGGAAGAAGAAAAAACAGGAACAAAAACAAAAAAATAAGAAAAACACTAACCGGAGGGGAGGGCGCCGGGGTCGCCAGCACAGGAGAGGTGTGGCTGGGGCGGCGGCCGGGAGGGAGGTGGGAGGGGGCGGCGGCCGGGAGGGTGGTGGGAGGGGGCGGGAGGGAGGTGGGATGGGGCGGCGGCCGGGAGGGAGGTGGGAGGGGGGCAGCGGTTGGGAGGGAGGTGGGAGGGGGGCGGCGGCGCGGGTGACTGGGGAGGGTAGCTACGGCGGCGGCGGGTGGGCAGATCGACGACGGGCGCGCGCGTGCGCGCGCGCGCACGAGAGAGAGAGAGAGAGAGAGAGAGAGAGAGAGAGAGAGAGAGAGGGTAGGCGGGCAGGGCGTGGATGGGGGTGGGAGCCGTTAGGGGAGGCGTGGGAGCCGTTAGGGCCATGTCCCCTTTGCCATCTGCAAAAGGGAGGGTGGCGGACGGCAAAGGGGCGGGGTGGGTGAGGGTGGGGTTTCAGCCGTTTGGGGGGGGGCTTTGCCGTCTGCCCACCCTTTGTCGTCCGCATAGGGCTCCTTTGTCGTCCGCCAGCAGACGGCAAAGAGGTGGCCGACGGCAAATAAAACCTTTGCCATCTGCCACCTCTTTGCCGTCAGCATTGTGCCAGCTGACGGCAAAGAGTACCTTTGCCATGCGTCAGCAAACGGCAAAGGTAAGGCACACGGCAAAATTCTCAATTCCAGTAGTGGGAGGAGGCTGCCTGAAACCCTCAAGGTTTATCCGAAATTTGAGGTGGAGGAGTCCTAATCCAATCCTACTAGGAGTAGGATTCCTCCTCTCCACTTGGAAACCCTTTCCACTCCACCTTTGGGTTTCTTTCCTTCCCACCTCCAATCCGCATTGGGATTTAGTGGAGACTTCGTCCAACCCACTAAGGGCTGGTCCACGTCCTTCCACAGCCCATGAAACCCTTTGGGGTGAGTGGGCCCACCTGGTGGACCCCCGGAACCCATTCGTCACTCCCCGTACACTGCCGGAGATGCCCAAAACTTTTCTAGAGTTCAAAACCCACTTTCCTATATATCAATCTTTACCTCCCGACCATCCCGGAGCTCCTCGTGATGTCCGGGATCTCATCCAGGACTCCGAACAACTTCTGGTAACCAAACACACATCACTCTATAATACTAAAACGTCACCGAACCTTAAGTGTGCAGACCCTATGGGTTCGAGAACTATGCAGACATGACCTAAGACACTCCCCAGTCAATAACCAATAGCGGGACCTGGATGTCCATATTGGCTCCTACATATTCTATGAAGATCTCTATCGGTTGAACCTCTATGTCAAGGATTCATTTAATCTCGTATGATGTTCCCTTAGTCCTTCGGTATGTTGCTTGCCCGAGATTCGATCGTCGGTATCTCCATACCTAGTTCAATCTCGTTACCGGCAAGTCTCTTTACTCATTCTGTAATACAAGATCCATAACTAACTCCTTAGTCACATTGCTTCCAAGGCTTCTTGTGATGTTGTATCAACGAGTGGGCCCCGAGATACCTCTCCGTCACACGGAGTGACAAATCCCAGTCTTGATCAATGCCAACCCAACAGACACCTTTGGAGATACCTGTAGAGCACCTTTATATTTACCCAGTAACGTTGCGACGTTTGATGCACACAAGGTATTGCTCTGGTGTCTGGGAGTTGCATTATCCCATGGTCATAGGAACAGATACATTGACATGCAGAAAACAGTAACAATAAACTGACACGATCATATGCTACGTTTATAGTTTGGGTCTTGTCCATCACATCATTCTCCTAATGATGTGATCCCGTTATCAAGTGACAACAGTTGTCTATGTCCAGGAAACCTTGACCATCTTTGATCAACAAGCTAGTCAACTAGAGGCTCACTAGGGACAGTGTGTTGTCTATGTATCCACACATGAATTTGAGTTTCCAATCAATACAATTCTATCATGGATAATAAACGATTATTATGAACAAGGAAATATAATAATAACCAATTTATTATTGCCTCTAGGACATATTTCCAACAGTCTCCCAGTTCCACTAGAGTCAATAATCTAGTTCACATCACTATGTGATTGTAAAGAATCGAACACCCATACAGTTCTGGGGTTCGATCATGTCTTGCTTGTGAGAGAGGTTTTAGTCAACGCTTCTGAATCTTTCAGATCCGTGTGTGCTTTCCAAATCTCTATGTCATCCTATAGATGCTGCTACCACGCGCCATTTGGAACTAGTCCAAATGACTGCTCCACTTTATGAATCTGGTTTACTACTCAGAGTCATCCGAATTAGTGTCAAAGCTTGCATCGACGTATGCCTTTACGACGAACTCTTTTATCACCTCCATAATTGAGAAAAATTCCTTAGTCCACTAGTTACAAAGGAAAACTTTTGACCGCTGTCTAGTAATCTATTCTGGATCACTTTTGTACCCCTTGACAGATTCATGGCAAGGCACACATCAGATGTGGTACACAACATAGCATACTATAGAGCATATGGCTAAAACATAGGGGACGACCTTCGTCCTTTCTCTTTCTCATGGTCGAGCTTTTGAGTCTTACTCAAATTCACACCTTACAACACATCTAAGAACTCCTTCTTTGTTGATCTATTTTGAACTCCTTCAAAAACTAGTCAAGGCATGCATTCCATTGAAAGTTCTATTAAGGGTTTTGATCTATCTCTATAGATCTTGATGCTCAACATTCAAGTAGCTCTATCCAGGTTTTCCTTTGAAAAACTCCTTTCAAACAACCCTTTACGCTTTCCAGAAATTCTACATTATTTCTGATCAACAATATGTCAATCACATATTCTAATCAGAAATTCCATAGTGCTCCCACTAACTTCATTGGAAATACAAGTTTCTCATAAACTTTGTATAAAACCAAAAACTTTGATCATCTCATCAAAGCGTATATTCCAACTCCGAGATGCTGGCTCCAGTCCATAGAAGGATCACTGGAACTTGCATACTTGTTAGCATCCTTAGGATCGACAAACCTTTTGGTTGGATCACATACAACCTTTCCTCAAGGAAACCGTCGAGGAACCAATGTTTTGACATCCTATCTGCAAGATTTCATAAATAATGCAACAACTGCTAACATAATTCCAACAGACTTTTAGCATCGCTACGAGTAGGAAGTCTCATCATAATCAACTCTTTGAACTTGTCAGAAACATCTTTGCGACAAGTCGAGCTTTCTTAATGGTCACTTTTCACCAGCATCGTCTATCTTCCTTTTAAAACCATTAGTCGGAATCCAGGCCCATCATCGCTGCTCCATAGCTTGTAGGTTCATTGTTGTCCAACAACATGACCCCCAACACAGGGTTACCGTACCACTTTGTAGCAGTACGTGACCTTGTTGACCTACGAGGTTTGTAGTAACTTGATCCAAAGTTTCATGATCACTATCATTAGCTTCCACTTCAATTGGTGTAGGCGCCTGATACGTCTCCAATGTATCTATAATTTTTTATGGTTCCGTGCTATTATCTTGTCAAACTTTGGATGTTTTGTATGCATTTTATATCTTTTTTGGGACTAACTTATTAACTCAGTGCCAAGTGCTAGTTCCTGTTTTTTCTGTGTTTTTGACCTTTTTCATAGGAGAATATCAAACGAAGTCCAAACGGAATAAAACATCCGAAAAGATTTTTTTTTCAGAACAAAAGATACGCAGGGATCTTGAGAACCAAGGCAAAGGACACCAGGGGAGGCCACAAGCCCCCTAGCCGCGGACTGGGGGGCGCGCCTAGCAGGCTTGTGGGCCCCCCGTGGCTCCTTTGCCCTACTTCTTCCGCATATAAATCCCCGAAAAATCTGAAACCATGGGAGAGAGCCATGAAAATACTTTTCCGCAGCCGCAAGCTTCTGTCTCCGCAAGATCCCATCTGGGGCACGTTCTGGTGCCTTGCTGGAGGGGGGATTCGGACACGGAGGGCTTCTTCATCAACACCATTGCCTCTCCGATGATGCGTGAGTAGTTCACCACAGACCTTCGGGTCCATAGCTAGTAGCTAGACGGCTTCTTCTCTCTCTTGGATCTTCAATACAAAGTTCTCCATGATCTTCATGGAGATATATCCGATGTAATCCTCTTTTGCGGTGTGTTTGTCGAGATCCGATGAATTGTGCATTTATGATCAGATTATCTACGAATCTTATTTGAGTTTCTTCTGATCTCTTATATGCATGACTTCATATCCTTGTAATTCTCTTCGAGTTGTGGGTTTCGTTTGGCCAACTTGATCTACAGTTCTTGCAATGGGAGAAGTGCTTGGTTTTGGGTTCATACCGTGCAGTGACCTCACCCAGTGACAGAAGGGGTAGTGAGGCATGCATCATGTTATTGCCATCAAGGGTAAAAAGATGGGGTTTATATCTATTTCATGAATTTATCCCTCTACATCATGTCATCTTGCTTAAGGTGTTACTCTGTTTGTCATGAACTCAATAAACTAGATGCATGTTGTATAGCGGTCGATGTGTGGAATAATAGTAGTAGATGTAGAAAGTATCGGTCTACTTGTCTTGGACATGATGCCTATATGTATGATCATTGCCTTAGATATCGTCATGACTTTGCGCGGTTCTATCAATTGCTCGACGGTAATTCGTTCACCCATCGTAATATTTGCTATCTTGAGAGAAGCCTCTAGAGAACACTATGGCCCCCGGGTCTACTCCACATCATATTTTCAGCCTTACACTTTTACTTTGTTGCACTTTCCGCCTTCAGATCTCACCTTGCAATCAATCGTGAAGGGATTGACAACCCCTTTGTAGCGTCGGGTGCAAGTTTGTTGTTTCTGCGCACGTACTTTGGAGACTTGGCTTGATACTCCTACCGGATTGATACCTTGGTTCTCAAACTGAGGGAAATACTTACTGCTACTATGGTGCATCACCCTTTCCTCTTCAAGGGAAAAACCAACGCAAGCTCAAGAGGTAGCAAGAAGAATTTATGGCGCCGTTGACGGGGAGCATCAAGTCAAGAATAATCTTCCTCAAACGTGTCAATTTCTGGCACCGGGGACTATTCTATGTGAAGCTTATCCAAGTAACCGTCGCAAACTCATCTCTTGCATTTACCGTTTTCTCTCTCCCACTTCTGAAAAAACAAAAATTTATAAAAAAATGCCTTTTTCGTTCGCCCTTTTCTTTTGCTTACTCTCTGTTCGCTTGTGTGCTTGTCTTCTTGCTGAAGTCACCATGACTGAAAATAACAAACTTTGTAACTTCTCAAATACTAATAATAATGATTTTATTAGTACTCCGATTGCTCCCGCCACTAGTGCGGAATCATATGAAATCAATGCCGCTTTGCTGAATCTTGTTATGAAAGAGAAATTCTCCGGCCTTCCTAGTGAAGATGTCGCATCCCATCTTAATACCTTCATTGAGTTATGCGATATGCAAAAGAAGAAAGATGTGGATAATGATGTGATTAAATTGAAGCTATTTCCGTTCTCATTGCGAGATCGAGCAAAAACTTGGTTTTCATCATTGCCCAAAAATAGTATTGACTCTTAGAACAAGTGCAAAGATGCTTATATATCCAAGTATTTTCCACCAGCTAAGATTATCTCTCTCTGTAATGATATCATGAATTTTAAGCAACTAGATCACGAACATGTTGCACAATCTTGGGGGAGAATGAAATTGATGATTAGAAATTGTCCCGCTCATGGCTTGAGTCTTTGGATGATTATACAAATCTTCTATGCTGGTTTGAATTTTCCTTCTAGAAATATCCTTGACTCCGCCTCCGGTGGAACTTTCATGGAAATCACATTAGGAGAAGCCACAAAACTCCTAGACAATATCATGACAAACTATACTCAGTGGCACACTGAAAGGTCACCTACTAGTAAGAAGGTGCATGATATAGAAGAAATTAACTCGTTGAGTGCTAAGATGGATGACTTAATGAAATTGTTTGCTAGTAAAGGTGTTCCTTTAGATCCTAATGATATGCCCTTGTCTTCCTTGATTGAGAGTAGCAATGAGAGCTTGGACGTTAATTTTGTTGGTAGGAATAATTTTGGCCACAACAATGCTTTTAGAAGTAACTATATTCCTAGGCCTTTTCCTAGTAATCCCTCTAATAACTTTGGCAATTCCTACAACAATGCTCATGGAAATTACAATAAATTACCCTCTGATTTAGGGAGCAATATTAAAGAGTTTATCAACTCACAAAAGATTTTCAATGCGTCCATAGAAGAAAAACTACTCAAAATAGATGACTTGGCTAGGACCGTTGATAGAATGTCTCTTGATATTGATGCTTTGAAAGTGAGATGTGCTCCTCCAAAGATCAATATGGATGAAATTTTGAAAGATATGCGTGTTTCCATGAATGATAGTAAAGAAAGAATCGCCAAAATTCATGTTAGACATGAATGGCTTAAAAAGGCGTGTTCTCGTGATGAGAATCACGAAGATCTTAAAGTGCTTGGTGTGACTCCCATTGAATCCTTGTTTTCTAGTGTCAAACCTAATGATGATGGGGCTGGATATGAATCCACTTTGGTTGGAAAACGCCCGAATGATTCGGAGTTTATCTATCTTGATGCTAAAAGCATTGAAAGTGGAGTGGAGGATATCAAAACTTTGAGTAGTAATGAAACTACTACTTTGGATTTCAAGGAATTCAATTATGATAGTTGCTCTATGATTGAATGTATTTACTTGACGCAATCCATGCTAAACTGTCCACACGCTTATAGCCAAAAGAAGGCCTTTACCGGTCATATCGTCGATGCTATCATGAAATCTCTTGAAGAGAAACTTGAATTGGAAGTTTCTATTCCTAGAAAACTTCATGATGAGTGTGAACCTACTATCAAAATCAAGATCAAAACTATGAATGCAATGCTTTGTGTGATTTTGGTGCTAGTGCTTCCGCGATTCCAAAGTCTTTATGTGATGTTCTAGGCTTCAATGAGATTGATGAGTGCTCTCTTAATTTGCATCTTGCGGATTCTACTGTTAAGAAACCCATGGGAAGGATCAATGATGTTCTTATTATTGCAAATAGGAACTATGTACCCGTGGATTTCATTGTGCTTGATATTGATTGCAATCCAACATGTCCTATCATTCTTGGTAGACCTTGACTGGCAGTCTCTGGCAATAGCTAGACGAATGTTGATTCTGTGACAACAAACCTTCCCCTGCAACGGCACCAGAAGAATGCTGCTAGCACTCCCCGGCAACGGAACTAAAAGAATGTTGTTGATGGCCCACCAGCGCGTGGGTTAGCAGTAGTTTTCGAGGGTGGAGTATTCAACGCAACTTTGTTGATTTGCCAAACTGGAGGTGAGAGAATACTCTCGAGTATTAGTAGCTGAATGTGTCAGATTCAACCACACCTGAAAGATTAGTATCTGCAAGCAAAGTAGTAACAGCAAAGTAGCGAGTAACGGCAGTGGCAAGGGACAGCAGTAGTGACAGCAGTAGCAAGTAGCAATAGTAGCAAGCGACAGTAGTAGCAGCAGTAGCAGCAGAGCAAGACAAGTAACAACAGCAGCAACAGTAGTAACAGCAGAAGCAACAGTAGTAACAGCAGCAGCAACAGTAGGACAAACTCGTAGGCAATGGGTCGGTGATTTGTTTGGATGATATTCATCATGCAACAGTTATAACACACAGGGATATGTGGCTAGCTCCCGTTCGTCAATGTGATGTAGGCAAGCATTCCATGTGTCGTCATACGTGCTTAGGGAAAAGAACTTGCATGACATCTATTGTCCATCCCTCCCGTAGCAGAGGGGTCCAAAAGGAAACTATGGGATATTAAGGTTCTCCTTTTAATAAAGAACCGGACCAACGCATTAGCACTTGGTGAACACATGAACTCCTCAAACTATGGTCATCACCGGGAGTGGTTCCGGTTATTGTCACTCCGGGGTTGCCGGATCATAACACATAGTAGGTAACTACAACTTGCAAGATCGGATCTACAACACACATATATTGGTGACAACATAATAATTTCAGATCTGAAATCATGGCACTCGGGCCCTAGTGACAAGCATTAAGCATGGCAAAGTAGTAGCAACATCAATCTCAAAACATAGTGGATACTAGGGATCAATCCCCATCAAAACTAACTCGATTACATGATAGATCTCATCCTACTCATCACCGCCCAGCGAGCCTACGAATAGATTACTCACGAACGACGAAGAGCTTCATGGAATTCGAGAGGGAAGAAGGTTGATGATGACGATGGCGACGATTTCCCCTCTCCGGAGCCCAAAACTGACTCCAGATCTGCCCTCCAGATGAATAATAGGTTGTTGTGACGCCTCCGTATCGCAAACGCGATGAAATCTTCTCTTTTTTTATTTTTTTCTGGGATAAAAGTGAACTTATAGAGCTTAGGTTGGGGGCGGCAGAGCTGCGTGGGCCCCACAAGCTTGCCCACCGCCACCAGGGGGTGGCGGAGGCAGGGCTTGTGGCCCACTGGCCCACCCCCTCAGGTGGATCTTGGCGCTGGTATTTTTCGTATTTTCCAAAAATGTTCCTCGTAAATTTTCAGGATATTTGGAGAACTTTGATTTCTGCACAAAAATAACACCAAGGCAACTCTGCTGAAAACAATGTCAGTCCAGGTTACTTTCATTCAAATCATGCAAATTAGAGTCCAAAACAAGGGCAAAAGAGTTTGTAAAAGTAGATACGATGGAGACATATCAGACCTTTCCTAAGGACTATTGGTGCTGTCATAGATATGAAGGAAGGGAATATTAGATTTCAATTTCCATTAAAGAAGGGCATGGAACATTTTCCTAGAAAGAAAATAAGATTTCCTTATGAATCCATGATGAGGGCTACTTATGGTTTGAGCACCAAACATGACGATACGTGATTCTATCGCCTTATGCCTAGCTAAGGGCGTTAAACAATAGCGCTTGTTGGGAGGCAACCCGATGAATTTATCTTTTCTTTTTGCTTTCTATTTTGTTGCGTCCACACCATCATTATTCTGTTATGATTGTGTTTTTTGTGTTTCTTTTTGTGTTTGAGCCAAGTAAAACCTTTATGACTAGTTTTGGTGATGGTTGTTTGATCGTGCTGAAAAAGACAGAAATGTTTCGCTCACAAAATTATTTTTCATTTGTATCTAGAAAGAGCTTTTGAGTTGATTCTTTTTTCTGCTGGTTGACATGACAATTGCCCAAATTGTCGTAATTTTTCTGAATTTGTGAGATACCATAAGTATACGAAGTATACAGATTGCTATAGACTGGTCTGTTTTTGACAGATTCTGTTTTTGTTGTGTTGATTGCTTATTTCGATGAAACTATGGATAGTATCGGGGGTACTAGCCATGGAAAAGTGATAATAAAGTAATATAACACCAATATAAATATAAATCAAGTTTGCTACAGTACCTAAAAAGGTGGTAGTTTGTTTTCTTGTGCTAATGATATCACGAGTTTCTGTTTAAGTTTTGTGTTGTGAAGTTTTCAAGTTTTGGGTGATGTTCTCATGGACAATGGGATAAAGAGTGGGAAGTGCTCAAGCTTGGGGATTATTAAGGCATTCCAAGCAAAATTCAAGGACACCAAAAAGCCTAAGCTTGGGGATGCCCCGGGAAGGCATCCCCTCTTTCGTCTTCAATCCATTGGTAACATTACTTGGAGCTATATTTTTATTCACCACATGATATGTGTTTTGCTTGGAGTGTCGTGTATTATAGGAGTCTTTTCTTTTTGTTGTGTCACAATCATCCTTGATGCACACCTTTTGAGAGAGACATGCACTCATCGTGAATTTGCTAGAATACTCATTGAGCTTCGCTTACATCTTTTGAGTTAGGCAATTTAGCTCGCACGTGCTTCACTTATATCTTTTGAGCTAGATAGCTTTGCTCTAGTGCTTCACTTAGATCTTTTTAGAGCACGGCGGTGTCATATTTTGGAGAAATAAGAACTCTCGATCTTCACTTATATCTTTTTGAGAGTGCTCTCTTTGAGTAGCTTGGTAGTTGGCTTGTGCTATGAAAGTAGTCCTAAAGATGATAGGCATCCAAAGAGGATACAATAAAACTTCCATATTAATGTGCATTGATTAGTAAAGAGAAGTTTGATTCCTCTCAATTAGTTTTGAGACATGGATTTGGTAATATTAAGAGTCATGTTAGTAAGGTGTTGTGAATCTAGAAATACTTGTGTTGAAGTTAGTGATTCCCGTAACATGCACGTATGGTCAACCGCTATGTTAGGAAGTCTGAGCATAATTGATTTATTGATTGTCATCCTTTGTGTTGCGGTCGGGATCGCACTATGGTTAACACCTACCAACCCTTCCCCTAGGAGTATGTGTTTAGCACTTTGTTTTGATTACTAATAAAACTTTCGCAATAAGTATATGAGTTCTTCATGACTAATGTGAGTCCATGGTATAGATGCACTTTAACCTTCCACCATTGCTAGCTTCTCTAGTGTCGCGCAACTTTCGCTGGTGCACAAAACCACCATATACCTTCCTCAAAACAGCCACCATACCTACCTATCATGGCATTTTCATAGCCATTCAGAGATGTATTGCCATGCAAATCCCACCGTTCCGTCTCATGACATGTACCGTCACTTTCATATTGCCATTGCATGATCGTAAGATAGCTAGCGAGATGTTTCAACGTCATACGCTAAGCTAGATCGTTGCACTTCCCGGTACAGTGTCGGAGGCATTTCCTATAGAGTCATCATTGTCCTAAGCATTGAGTTTTGAGTAAATAAAGTGTGATGATCATCATTATTAGAGCATTGTCCCATGTGAGGAAGAATGAAAAGATGCCAAAGTTGCCCACCAAAAAAATGAAAAAAAAGAGGCCGAAGAGCCCAAACAAAAAAAAGAGAGAAAAATAGAGAAGGGACAATGCTACTATCTTTTTCCACACGTGTGCTTCACAATAGCACCATGTTCTTCATGATTGAGAGTCTCTTGTTTTGTCACCACCATATACTAGTGGGAACCTTCATTATGTAACTTGGCTTGTATATTCCAATTATGGGCTTCCTCAAAATTGCCCTAGGTCTTCGTGAGCAAGCAAGTTGGATGCACACCCACTAGTTATCCTTTTGAGCTTTCACACACTTATAGCTCTAAGTGCATCCGTTGCATGGTAATCCCTACTCTTTCACATTGATATCTATTGATGGGCATCTCCATAGACCTTTGATACGCCGAGTCGATGTGACCATCTCCTCCCTTTTGCCTCACAACCTCCACCACACTCTATTCCACCTATAGTGCTATATCCATGGCTCACGCTCATGTATTGCGTGAGAGTTGAAAAAGGTTTGAGAAAGTAAGAGTGCGAAAACAATTACTTGGCCAATACCGGGGTTGTGCATGATTTAAATTCGTTGTGTGGGGATGATGGAGCATAGCCAGACTATATGATTTTGTAGGGATAACTTACTTTCGCCTTGTTATTTGGAAAGTTCGTGATTACCTTGCTAGTTTGCTTGAAGTATTATTGTTTTCATGTCAATACAAACTATTGTTTTGAACCTTTCGGATCTGAACATTCATGTCACATGAGAGAAGTCACAAAGGACAAATATGCTAGGTAGCGTTCCACATCAAAAATTCAGTCTTTATCACTTCCCTACTCGAGGACGAGCAGGAGTTAAGCTTGGGGATGCTTGATACGTCTCCAACGTATTTGTAATTTTTGATAGTTCCATGCTATTACCTTGTCAAACTTTGGATGTTTTGTATGCATTTTACATATTTTTTGGGACTAACTTATTAACTCAGTGCCAAGTGCCAGTTCCTGTTTTTCCGTGTTTTTGACCTTTTTCAGAGGAGAATATCGAACGAAGTCCAAACGGAATAAAACCTCCGAAAAGATTTTTTCCGGAACAGAAGATACGCAGGGAGCTTGAGAACCAAGGCAAAGGGCACCAGGTGAGGCCACAAGCCCCCTAGCCGCGGCCTGGGGGCGCGCCTAGCATGCTTGTGGGCCCCCAGTGGCTCCTTTTCCCTACTTCTTCCGCCTATAAATCCCCGAAAAATCTGAAACCACGGGAGAGAGCCACCAAAATACTTTTCCGTCGCCGCAAGCTTCTGTCTCCGCAAAATCCCATCTGGGGCACGTTCTGGTGCCCTGCCGGAGGGGTGATTCGGACACGGAGGGCTTCTTCATCAACTCCATTGCCTCTCCGATGATGCGTGAGTAGTTCACCACACACCTTCGGGTCCATAGCTAGTAGCTAGATGGCTTCTTCTCTCTCTTGGATATTCAATACAAAGTTCTCCATGATCTTCATGGAGATATATCCGATGTAATCCTCTTTTGCGGTGTGTTTGTCGAGATCCTATGAATTGTGGATTTATGATCAGATTACCTATGAATCTTATTTGAGTTTCTTCTGATCTCTTATATGCATGATTTCATATCCTTGTAATTCTCTTCGAGTTGTGGGTTTCGTTTGGCCAACTTGATCTACAGTTCTTGCAATGGGAGAAGTGCTTGGTTTTGGGTTCATACCGTGTGGTGACCTCCCCAGTGACAGAAGGGGCAGCGAGGCACGCATCGTGTCATTGCCATCAAGGGTAAAAAGATGGGGGTTATATCTATTGCATGAATTTATCCCTATACATCATGTCATCTTGCTTAAGGCGTTACTTTGTTTGTCATGAACTCAATACACTAGATGCATGCTGGATAGAGGTCGATGTGTGGAGTAATAGTAGTAGATTCAGAAAGTATCGGTCTACTTGTCTCAGACGTGATGCCTATATGTATGATCATTGCCTTAGATATCGTCATGACTTTGCGCGGTTCTATCAATTGCTCGACAGTAATTCGTTCACCCACCGTAATATTTGCTATCTTGAGAGAAGACTCTAGAGAACACTATGGCCCCCGGGTCTACTCCACATCATATTTTCAGCCTAACACTTTTACTTTGTTGCACTTTCCGCCTTCAGATTTCACCTTGCAATCAATCGTGAACGGATTGACAACCCCTTTGTAGCGTTGGGTGCAAGTTTGCTGTTTTTGCGCACGTACTTTGGAGACTTGGCTTGATACTTCTACTAGATTGATACCTTGGTTCTCAAACTGAGGGAAATACTTACTGCTACTGTGCTGCATCACCCTTTCCTATTCAAGGGAAAAAACCAACGCAAGCTCAAGAGGTAGCAACACCGTAGGAACAACTTCCTGCACCCTACTACGCACTGGTTGAAGTGACGGTTCAATAACCCCATCAAGTTTTCACCATCCTCCCACTCAATTCTTTCGAGATAAACCTTTCCTCGAGAAAGGACCCATTTCTAGAAACAAACACTTTGCTTCCGGATCTGAGATAGGACGTATACCCAACTATTTTGGTGTCCTATGAAGATGCATTTATCCGCTTTGGTTCGACCTTATCAGGCTGAAACTTTTCACATAAGCGTTGCAGCCCCAAACTTTTAAGAAATGTCAGCTTAGGTTTCTCCAAACCATAGTTCGTACGGTGTCATGTCAACGGAATTACGTGGTGCCCTATTTAAAGTGAATGCGGTTGTCTCTAATGCCTAACCCAAAAATAATAGTGATAATATGATAAGAGACATCATAGTATGCACCATATCCAATTAGGGCACGACGACGAAAGATGTTGTTATCGCCCCTTTCAGAAGGGAGAAGGTTAAAATGGCGACTCCCACCTCCCGCACGGGCGACTCCATGGCGATCTGGATTTCTAGCCGGCGTGCTCCTCCTTTGCTCGGTGCATCATCTCCAGTACACCTCCACGATCACGTACGTACTTTTTCATGGCTTGCATGGGTGGTTCCACGTTGGATCTGGATTTCTCCCCTGGTGCAACTTTTGTAGACAAGGTTTTCTACTCCTATGGCTTCTCAGTACACCCGATGCATCATCGTCGACCTTTCCTCATGGTGGTATCTTTTGGTCGTCATGCGTTTCTCCTAACTGAAGATTCCGTAGCTACGGTGTTGGAGTCTGCCATTGGGGGTTGTGCCATTGATCTTATGGTGACGAAGATATAGGACTTGGTTTTCTCTTTCCTGGTTTCTTGCAAGCAAGTTGGTTTTCATATCTTGGATTTAAATTCTTACAAGTGCTCCAGTTTTAAATGTTTCTTCCATTTATGAGGTAATGGTGGCCCGAATTGGAACCGGGAATTTTCCCTATGGAAGAAACAATGTGATGCTGAATGGGTTTTGGTCAGCCCCTCTAAGCGACGAGTTGCACTAGGTCTGATGGCAATGCATTCCAGGCCAGGAAAATCATGTCTAAAATCTGGATCATCTACACGTAAGAAGCTCTCTTTTGCAACCCTCCAACAGTATGAGGTTTGCAAAGGTTATCGATGTCCAGTCACGCACGACGTGTTGTTGACTTTGCAATCTGCTGGCTATTCTATGCCAACGCAGGAGCGTGTCATCATCATTGCAACTCCGCCGGCTGAACTCCGGTGGACGACGGCGACACCTCACATTACTTTTGATACAGTTTGTCAGCCGACGCCATCTCCCGGATTGCACGGCAAGGAAACAATTATCCCCATGCTTGATGGGATTTCTCCCTCCCATTGCGCTGATTGGGTGACTCCCTCACCCTTAAGCGGGATTTCAAAATCTTTGGATTTCTTTGGGATGGATAATTTACCTCCGGGCCCGTCTCTGCTAAACCTAATGGGCCATCGGTAAGCTCTCCTTTGATGGGTCCAGAGATTTCTTCTTCGCAGGAAGCCAACCAACAATTTGATGAACTCATCAACGGCATGGTTCAGGAGATATTTTCCTGCACGATCTGCTCTAAACGTGGGCACCTAGCTCCCAACTGCAAGTCGCTGATATGCTCGTCCTGCGGCTATGTGGGCCATTCCAAATCTAAATGTGCTTCCTTGATGCGTGATAATTGTCTTACTTGGAAACATAAGAGCCCCACCACCTCCCCTGTCGCCGATTTCTCTGGAACCTCTGTTGTTCTTGGTGAAGCCGCACCGCGTGCCGAACAGTTCCTGCCTGTCCTATCGCACTCATCGCCTCCCAGGACTCCATCAGAGCCACCACCATTGACGCCTCCTCCACCTGAATCTCTCCCCGACATGGCCAACTTCGAGCTCGACCCCGAGAGGTTTGTGCCTCTAGGACACAACATCATCGACGGAGGCCCTGACCGCCTCCCACGGGCGTTCATCATGCCGACAAACCCCATTGCCCGCAGACATGAACAGTACGTCATCGCCTAAGTCATGCCTGCCCCCCCCTGTTGATCAAGTCGCTCAAGTACGGCAAGAGGTTGTTGATCTTCTCCACAACCTCGGCTTCCATGTCCGCTCTGCTCAACCATGGATTGAGGGGGTAGGTTTATTTGAGCTTCGGGATGCTGGAGAGAGCTTTGCTGCTCCTAGGATGGTTCCCCAAGCTATGGGGGACGATACTTTGGTCCAATGCATGCGCCACAATGAGGGTGTAGGTTTTAGAGGGGCTGCTGGTTTTCGTCAGGGTTGTCTGATGTTCTTAGGCGTTCCGTTGGATTATCGCAATACTAATGATCTCAGGGCTGTGGTTAATACTTTTGGGGAATTTCATCATTGGGTCAGTGATGATCCATATCTTGTCCGCCCCATCGTCTTTGCATCATTCCCAGATGATATCTGGTGCCACGCAGTGTCACTTTTTCGGAATATGCTGCTTGGGGGCGAGGTTTCTTGGTTTGCACCTATGTACATCTTAGGTGCACGTTTTGCTAAGCAAATGCCGAACGATGAGGACCCTATGCCCCTTGATGGCAACCCTCATCCACTGCCAGGCCAGTTGGAGCAGGACAACATGGTATTTGCTCTTCCTCCATACCCAGCGATGGGCTAGAATTTTGTGCCACCTCCACCACCACCCCCAATGCCTGAGCCGCCGGCTCAGCACGATGATGGCGGTTGGGGTTGGCCCCCTAAAGCTGCTCGTCTGGAGGAACCTGCCGCTCCAGATCAAGACCAGGAGTCTATGGTTGTTGATCAACCAACTTCTTCTAACTCTGTTCAGGAGATTGTGGTGGTTGATCCTTAACCGGCTGCTGATGCCGCTGCAGAAGAGGATGCTACAGGAGAAGATGCGGCTGATGATGATGCCCCTAATGGGAGCAATGCTGATGTGGAGGAGGCTGCCGAAGACTTGGCACCTGAGGAGGACGATGCTGCTGAGGAGGAACCTGAGGATTTTAATCCTCTGGCCATTGTTCCCTACCAACAGCCACTGTTCCGATCTGATCAGCTGTTGATCGGAGCAGTTCGGGTGGCCTATGGTCCTCTGCTTCCGCCGGTGGTGTCTTGGACATGCTCTTTTCAAGCACTGATGGGAGTCTTCACTGCCAAGGATGTTCCTCGACACCTCGCCATGCCTGCAGCCATGCCAATTGTGCTTCCCAAGCTCTCCTGGTCATTGGCTTTTGATGAAGAGAGCACTGAACCCCGCATTGTCTACCTCGACAACATCCCTGCTCCTGCTCCTGAAGTAATGGCATCGTTTGACAGTGTTTCTGCTCCATCAGGTGAACTGTTCTCTTTTGAGACTCCGGCTGCCCCGAAGCGGGGGCCACGCAAGAAGGCCACGCCCATTGTGGACTCCTCGGTACGTCGCTGTATAAGGGTGTCCATCAAGAGGGATGGGTTCAAGCAGTGCTGCAGGAGCTTCCGATGCATGTGCCCAAGAAGAGGAAACCACGAGCAAAGCCCCTGGACACCCCAGATGTTCAGGCATCGCCGTCTTCATCTCAGGAGGAGGCTCTCCCACCAGCAACTCCCCTACGGGTTATTCAAGCGGTGGGTCAAAGCCTTGGCATTGCGCCGGAGAAGCTGTCACAGGATCGTCTTATGGAGGATCCTGATGTTCCCAAGCCTGCACCTTCTGATGATTGATCTATGTCTCATGTATCTACGTCCTTGTTACTGTGTGGTTTATTTTTCTACCGATGGCTGTGTTTCTTGGCCGTCAGAACTTTGGATGCGTGGGTTATTATGTAACTCCGCTTTTACTTCTCTTTATACTTGCTATGGATAGTCGATCTACAAGAAGCTGGCGTGTTCTTTGCTAGAATGTGCGTGATTTAAACTCTGATTCACGACAATGGGCAGTTAGAAACAAAATTGATGAAAGCATGGCTACAGTTGTTTGCCTTCAAGAAACCAAAATGCAACATATAGACTTTCAGATTGTTAGGAGGTTTTGCCCCCAAACGATTTGATCAATTTGCTTACATCCCCTCGCGTGGCGCATCTGGTGGATTGATCACCCTGTGGAACTCATCTGTTTTAACTAGCACTCTAGTTGAAACGCGGAATTTTGGATTAATTATGTCATTCATATCCAATCACACATCGGAGGCCTGGACTCTGGTGAATGTATATGGCCCTTGTCAAGGAGAAGCTCGAGACCATTTTGTCAGTTGGCTTTATAATCTTAATATTCTTGCCAATGCTGATTGGATGATGCTTGGAGATTTCAATTTTATTCGATCCCCTTCCAATAGAAATCTCCCAGGTGTTGATGTGAATGACATGTTCGTTTTTAATGAGATCATTGGCCATCTGGGCCTTCTAGAATTTCCTCTCAAAGGTAGGTCTTTCACTTGGTCCAACATGCAAGACTCACCCCTCCTCGAGCAACTGGATTGGTTCTTCACTTCTGCTAAGTGGATATCATCCTATCCCCTGACTCAAGTCCTGCCTTTAGCAAAGTCTGCATCTGACCATGTTCCATGTGTGGTAACAGTCAATACTTTCATCCCTAAATGTAACCTTTTCAGGTTTGAAAATTATTGGGTGGAGATGGATGGTTTTCTGGACTATGTACAGCAGTCTTGGCAGACCCCTTCTAGGAAAGGTCACATTTCTGCCATCATCATGGATAAGTTTAAGCAGCTGAGGAAGGCCCTAAAGAGCTAGCAAACTAGTATTTCCAAACTAAAAACACTTATTAATAAGTGCAACCAGGTGGTGCTCTGTTTGGATGACCTTGAAGAGCTCAGACCCCTTTTTAGACCTGAATCTAATTTCAGGCTGATTGTTAAATTACATCTAGATCATCTGCTGCATTTGCAATTCTTGTACTGGAAAAAGAGAGCTACCATCAGGTTCATCAAGGTGGGAGAGGAAAATATTAATTTTTTTCATGCCATGGCTACTGAAAGATACAGAACAAACTCCATATCATCTCTTAGGTTGGAAGATGGCTCTACTATTGCTGACCATGAGCAGATTGTTGGCTGCTTTTGGTCTTCTTTGAAAAGCAGAATGGGTTCTTCTCAAGGAATCAACTTGGCATTTGATCTCCAATCTCTCATTCCAAGAGTAGATGGGCTTGATGTGTTGACACTGCCCTTCACCCATGAGGAAATGGATAGACTGTCAAAAAAATGCCCATGGATAAGGCACCTGGTCCAGATGGTTTCAATGGTCTTTTTTTCAAGAAATGCTGGCATATCATTAGTTCTGATTTCTATCAGCTTGCAGCAGACTTTCATGCAGGGATTGCCAAGTTGGAAAATATGAACTCCTCCTACATCACTTTGATACCCAAAAAAAGATCCCCTGAACAAGTTGGTGATTTCAGGCCTACCTCCTTGACTGGGATGGGTCTTAAATTCCTCTCCAAGATGATTGCCAACAGACTGCAGTTGCATATCATGAAATGTATCCATAAAAACTAGTATGGTTTCATCAAGTCCAGAACCATACAGGATTGTGTTGGATGGACCCTGAAATATTTGCATCAATGTCATCAATCCAAACAACCAATTGTCATCCTCAAGCTTGATTTTGAAAAAGCTTTTGACTCTGTGGAGCATGAATTCGTATTTCAGATCCTAAAGTACAAAGGTTTAAATTCTAAGTGGATTTTATGGACACAGCAGCTGCTCAGTTCTGGTTCCTCCTTTGTTCTTCTTAATGGAGTCCGTGGTAAAAACATTATGTGCAGGAAAGGGGCCAGACAGGGAGATCCCATGTCCCCTCTACTTTTTGCCATTGCTGCTGACTTCCTCCAAACATTGGTCAATCAGTTGTTGCATGATGGCCTCATTCAGCTTCCAATACCCTATCATGACAAAGATTTCCCAATTGTTCAATATGCAGATGACACCCTTATCATTTTTCCTGTTGTTGAGTCTCAGCTCCTAGAGTTCAAAAAAATGCTCCTTCTTTTTTCCCAATCCACAGGTCTTCAAGTAAATTATCACAAGTCTGTTTTGCTGCCCATTAACATTGATCAGGGACACCTTCAAACACTTGCTGACTCTATTGGTTGTAATGTTGGATCCTTACCTTTCACCTATCTTGGTTTGCCTGTGGGGACAACAAAACTGAGAATTATTGATCTAATGCCCTTGGTTGACAATATGGAAAGGAGACTTTCTGCTAGCTCCTCTTTCTTGGCTCAGGGAGGGATATTGCAATACCTAAATTCTTCCTTGTCCTCTGTTCCCATTTTTTCCTCTGCAGTTTGGATATACCACCAGGGATTCTTAAACAGTTAGAAAGGATACACAGACAGTGGCTATGGAGGAAAAACGGACAAGATCATGCCCCTTCCCTTGCTGCTTGGAACTTAGTATGCAGACCAAAGATGAAGGGGGGTTTGGGCATTATGAATCTGTCTGTCCAGAATGAAGCCGTGTTGCTTAAACATGCAGACAAATTCTTGAATAAGGTTGATATACCCTGGGTACACTTAATCTGGAACACATATTATCATAACACAGTTCCTCAGGGTACCACACTATGTGGCTCCTTTTGGTGGAGGGATATCTGCAAAAAACTAGATAACTACACAGCTATCACATATATACAGCCCAACAGGGGAGACACTTTTCTCTTTTCGTCTGACTCTTGGGCAGTAGATGACTCTACTTTACCTCTAGCTATTCAGTACCAAAGATTGTTCTCATTTGTCGTTGACACTTTCTGCACTACTAAGGAAGTATTTCAGGCTCATCAAGCTGGTACTTTGATCAATTTGTTCCATCTACCTTTATCTGACAGGGCTAATCAGAAGTTGGGTTTAGTCACCTCTTTACTTCAAAATCTTGATAATGATCCAACCTGCAAAGATAGCTGGTTGTGGAATAGTGATGGTAAATATTATACTGCCAAAAATTATTATATCCATGTGCACCTGCCCATTATTCCCAACCCACTCCTTGGATGGATATGGAAAAGTTGTTGCACAATGAAAATCAAGATGTTTGCCTGGATGCTCATCATGGACACGCTCAACACTCAGGACATGCTAGAAAGAAGGCACTGGAAGGTGTCTGAGTCAAATCTCTATATTCTTTGTCATGCTAGAATCAAAGAGGATAGAGATCACCTCTTCTTTACCTGTCTTTTCAGCAACAGGGTTTGGAATTATCTCCAGATCTCATCGCAGGGTAACTCTATGTGGACCACTTCACTGGCAACCAGAAGGGAGTTTCATCATCCTTTCTTCACTGAAGTTGTCTTTACGGCCTGTTGGAATATTTGGACAGTTCGAAATGCCAAGATCTTCAACCATGAGAGACCACACTTTATTAAATGGAAATTTGGTTTCCCTTTTAGCTCACAGGATCAAGGCTAGTTTTAGGGATGACTTACTTAAGTGGATATCTTTCTTACCTCCTTGAGGTTTGTACTCTTCTCACCCCCCCTCCTCACTTGTACATCCCAACCTCCTCTCATGTACATATAATCTGTTAATGGAATAAAAGAAAAGTTGTGGGGTGTTTCCCTATGGTAGCTTGTCAAAAAATTAGGGCACGACTATGACGTTCGGACACACCATCACACCATGGTGTTCTAGGTGGCTTTAGTTGTGAAACAATTTCCACATTGTCTTAAATGAGTACCAAACTTGCAACTCATATATTCATTTCCACGATCATACTGTAGACATTTTATCCTCTTGTCACAACGATCGTCAACTTCACTCTGAAATTACTTGAACCTTTCAATAATTCAGACTTGTGTTTCATCAAGTAAATCTACTCAAATCATTATGTGAAGTAAGAACACAATGATATCCACTGTGTGCCTCAGCACTCATTGGACTGTATACATCAAAATGTATTACTTCCAACAAGTTACTCTCTTGTTCCATCTCACTGGAAAACAAGGCTTCCAGTCATCTTGCCCATGATTTGCATGTCTCAAGTGATTAAAAATCAAGTGAGTCCAAACGATCCATCTAGATGGAGTTTCTTCATGCGTTCACACCAATAGGCATGGTCCGCATGTCTCAAACGATTCAAAAACGAGTGAGTCCAAAGATCCATCGGTATGGAGCTTCTTCATGCGTTTTACACCAATATGACTCAAGCGGCAGTGCCGCAAGTAAGTGGTACTATCATTACTACTTTGTATCTTTTGGCATCAAATATTATGAACATGTGTATCACTACGATCGAGATTCAATAAACCATTGAAGGTAATATTCAAGCAAATAGAATAACCATTATTCTCTTTAAATGAATAATGGTATTGCAATAAACACGATCTAGTCATGTTCATGCTCAACCAAATAACATTTATTTAGGTTCAACACTAATCCCGATGGTAGAGGGAGCGTGTGATGTTTGATCACATCAACCACACATCATCACCTCACTTTTAGCTAGTCTTCGTTTATTCCGTAGCTTTTATTTTGAGTTACTAACACTTAGCAACTGAACCGGTATCTAATACCCCGGTGCTACTAGGAGTACTAGTAAAGTACACATCAATATCATGTATATCCACTATACTTCTGTCGACTTTGCCAGCCTTCTCATCTACCAAGTATCTAGGGTAGTTCCTCTTCAGTGACTGATCCCCTCATTACAGAAGTACTTAGTCTCGGGTTTGGGTTCAACCTTGGGTGTCTTCACTGGAGCAACAACTAGTTTGTTGTTTCATGAAGTATACCTTCTTGCCCTTGCCCTTCTCGAAACTAGTGGTTTTACTAACCATCAACAATTGATGCTTCTTTTTTATTTCTACTTTCGCGGTGTCAAACATCATGAATAGCTCAAGGATCATCATATCTATCCTTGATCTGTTATAGTTCATCACAAAGCTCTAGCAGCTTGGTGGCAGTGACTTTGGAGAACCATCACTATCTCATCTGGAAGATTAACTCCCACTCAATTCAAGCGATTGCAGCACTCAAACAATCTGAGCACATGCTCAACGATCGAGCTTTTCTCCCTTACTTTATAGAAAACGAATCTTGTTGGAGGTCTCGTACCTCTCAACAAGGGCACGAGCATGAAGTCCCAATTTCATCTCTTGGAACATCTCATATGTTCCGTGACGTTCAAAACGTCTTTGGCGCCTCAATTCTAAGCCGTTAAGCATTACGCACTGAACTATCACGTAGTCATCAAAAACATGTATGTCAGATGTTCACAACATCCACAGACGATGCTCGAGGTTCAGCACACCGAGTGGTGCATCAAGGACATAAGCCTTCTGCGCAGCAATGAGGACAATCCTCATTTTATGGACCCAAACCGCATAATTGCTACTATCGTCTTTCAAGTAAATTTTCTCTAGGAACATATCAAAAACAGTAGAGCTACATCGCAAGCTACAACATAATTTGCAAAGACCTTTTGACTATGTTCATGATAATTGAGTTTAGCTAATCATATTACTAATAACTCCCACTCAAATAGACATCCATCTAGTCATTCGAGTGGCGCGTGCTCCAAATCCACTAACTCAAGTCCGATCATCACGTGAGTTGACTATAGTTTCAGTGGTGAACATCTCCATGTTGATCATACCAACTATATGATTCGTGCTCGACCTTTCGGTCTCTTGTGTTCCGAGGCCATGCCTGCACATGCTAAGCTCGTCATGTTTAACCCGAGTGTTCCGCGTGTGCAACAGTTTTGCACCCGTTGTATGTGAACGTTGAGTCTATCACACCTGATCATCACGTGGTGTCTCGAAACGACGAACTGTCGCAATGGTGCACAGTCGGGGGGAACACGATTTTATCTGGAAATTTTAGTGACGGGTCACCTTATAATGCTACCGTCATTCTAATAAAAATAAGGTGCATAAAAGGATTAACATCACATGCAAATCATAAGTCACACTATATGGCCATGAACTTGTGCTTCTTGATCTCCATCACCAAAGCACTGGCATGATCTCCATCGTCACCGGCGCCGCACCATGATCTCCATCATCGTGCCGCCATCGAGGTTGTCGCGCTATTTATGCTATTACGACTGAAGCTACAACCTAGCGATATAGTAAAAGCATCCGTAAGCATAAACGTTAGTTTAAATACAACCCTATGGCTCATGCCGGTTGCCGTACCATCGACGTGCAAGTCGATATTTAACTATTACAACATGATCATCTCATACATGCAATATATCATATCATGTCTTTGTCCATATCACATCACATGTATACCCTGCAAAAACAAGTTAGACGTCCTCTAATTTGTTGTTGCATGTTTTACGTGGCTGCTATGAGTATCTAGTATGATCACATCTTACTTAAGCCAAGCCACAACGGTGATATGCAAATTGCTATTTGACATTTCTCCAAGGACCACCTCGGTCAAATATGATTCAACTAAAGTTGAAGAAACAGGCACCCGCCAGTCATCTTTATGCAACAAGTTGCATGTTAGTCGATGAAACCGGTCTCTCGTAAGCGTACGAGTAAAGTTGGTCTGGGATGCTTCAATCCAACAATACCACCGAATGAAGAAAAGACTAAGGAGGGCAGCAAATTGAACATCAATGCCCACAAACTCCTTTGTGTTCTACTCGAGATATCATCTACGCATGAACCTAGCTCATGATGCCACTATTGGGTAATGTTGCATGGGAAACAAAAAAAATTCCTACGCACACGCAATACTTATCCATGGTGATGATCATCTATGAGAGGGAGACTGAATCTACATACCCTTATAGATCGCTAAGCGGAAGCGAATATAATGCGGTTGATGTAGTGGAACATCTTCGCGATTCAAATCGCAGCCCGTCCTGTGATCTCATCACGATCCGTCCCGTGATCCCATCACGATCCATCACAATCTAGTGCCGAACAGACGACACCTCCGCATTCAGCACACATACAGCTCGATGACGATCCCCATCTTCTTGATCCGGCGAGAGGGGTGGAGAGGTAGATGAGTTCTCCAGCACGGCGGCGTGATGGTGGTGGTGGTGAGCTAATCCAGTCGGGCTTCGCCTAAGCACCACCGAACTAGACTAGAGGAGAAACCGATCTAGATGAAGTAGAGGGAGCACATGGCAATTAAGGTTAGCTCTTCCCTCTAAATCCTCTAGTATATATAGGAGGGAGGGAGGGTAGGAGGCAGCCTGAAATCCTCAAGGTTTGGCCGAAATTGAAGTTGGAGGAGTCCTAATCTAATCCTACTAGGAGTAGGATTCCTACTCTCCAATTGGAAACCCTTTCCACCTTTGGGTTTCTTTCCTTCCCACCTCCAATCCGCCTTGGGCTTTAATGGAGGCTTAGGTCAGACCACTAAGGGCTGGTCCACGTCTTCCCACAGCCCATCAGACCCATTGGGTGAGTGGGCCCACCTGGTCGACCCCCGGAATCCATTCATCACTCCCGGTACACTACCGGAAATGCCCGAAACTTTTCCAGAGTTCAAAACCCACTTTCCCATATACCAATCTTTACCTCCAGACCATTCCGGAGCTCCTTGCGATGTCCAGAATCTCATCCGGGACTCCGAACAACTTTCGGTTACCAAACACACATAACTCAATAATACCAAAATGTCATCGAACCTTAAGTGTGCAGACCCTGCGGGTTCAAGAACTATGCAGACATGACCTGAGACACTCCCCGGTCAATAACCAATAGCGGGACCTGGATGTCCATATTGGCTCCTACATAATCCCGTATGATGTTCCCTTTGTCCTTCAGTATATTACTTGTCCGAGATTCGATCGACGGTATCTCCATACCTAGTTCAATCTCGTTATCGGCAAGTCTCTTTACTCGTTCCGTAATACAAGATCCATAAATAACTCCTTAGTCACATTACTTGCAAGGCTTGTTGTGATGTTGTATTACCGAGTGGACCCCGAGATACCTCTCCGTGACACGGAGTGATAAATCCCAGTCTTGATCCATGCCAACCCAACAGACACCTTTGGAGATACCTGTAGAGCACCTTTATAGTCACCCATTAATGTTGCGACATTTGGTACCCACAAGGTATTCCTCCGGTGTCCGGGAGTTGCATGATCTCATGGTCATAGGAACAGATACATTGACATGCAGAAAAACAGTAGCAATAAACTGACACGATCATATGATACGTTTATAGTTTGGGTCTTGTCCATCACATCATTCTCCTAATGATGTTATCCCGTTATCAAGTGACAACACTTGTCTATGGCCAGGAAACCTTGACTATCTTTGATCAACGAGCTAGTCAACTAGAGGCTCACTAGGGACAGTGTGTTGTCTATGTATCCACACATGTATTTGAGTTTCCAATCAATACAATTCTAGCATGGATAATAAACGATTATTATGAACAAGGAAATATAATAATAACCAATTTATTATTGCCTCTAGGGCATATTTTCAACAGAAATAACTTACGGACCTGTATAAGCATGGCCTTGGAGATTAGTTGGCCATGATATAGGAAGTTGGTGGATATACTGTGACGTAATCCTTGCAGTAATATGTGAATTATGAGGACTCTAAGTGATCATGTAGAACCCCATCGGTATTGGAGTTGTAGGAGTGATGGGTCTAGTGATGATTGACCGGATTGATGGACCACTTGATCGGATGCATAGAAAGGAAACAAGATCTTGGATTGGTATACTACATGTTTCCTTAATATAGAAATGCAGTACCATGTCCATTGGATGATCTACCTGGACATTTGGATTTGTGGTGTCTTAATTCAAGCTTGGGAGCTTGTATGCCTCCCCGAGGTTCTTGCATAGGAATGCATGTCCAACGTAGCTATGTCATACTTGTGGTGTTGGGTTTAGTCCCTCCCTCAAACCCTGGAGTCGACTAGCATGAGTGGTGTGGAGTTGACTTATGTGAGATGGTAACTTTGATTAAATAGGGTGAGTTGTGTCCAGAGTGAGAGGTCAGACTATTGGCATCTAAGGAATGTGCTCAGGATAAGAAGATAGATGTTCACTCACGTCATTAGTTCCTTGAAACCCCAAAGCTTCACCGAGCCATAAGGCGATCGGATTATGACCATAGGAAACGGCTCTAAGTCGTTGGAATATGGCCAGTACTCTGCCAGACCACCACCCATCGTGTGTATGACGAACATGGGCATGAAGGACTAGATCGTGATTGGGCCACGAACCTCTCGGCCAGTCACCACCCATAGCAAGTTCCCATTCTCCTCACCTGTCTCATGAGCATTGTGCTTATGTGATGCTTAGGGAAGTATGTTGTTATCCTCATGGATGGCATACTTATCCACCCAATAAGAGGAGGAACACTTTAGTCCTGTTTGGACGAGCCCTAGGAACACCGATTGCTATGCCTCTCGGGAATAAGGTGTTATCTCAAGAGGATGGGTTTGTCGAAGCGACATCAAGACAGCAGAAGTCTATCCTTCCCAACGCTAGGCGAAGAACCGCAGTGGTTAGGGAAACCACGATGATCATGAAGAAGCAGTAGAAGTCAACTACCGATCCTGCGCCAACTACATCAATGATGTCAAAAAGCCTCGACGATTCAAGCCGATGAAACCTTTGGACAGCAAAAGAAATCAGAGAGCTTCTTCTTGGTCCAAACCAAGGACGAGAGTCCTAATTGGACCATGGTGAAAACCTGCTAAAGATGATTCACCCGCTTGTCGAGCCACAAACATTGGGAATGGATGACTAGTCTATACTCTTGGGTAGCCAGCTCATCCAGGACCCCTCACGAACCATCCGAGATGGTAGAACCTGTTCTAAACACTGAGTCTCTCAGCTTAGACTCATGGAAGAGACCCAACCCAGACACGTTACCTTGCGACGTATTTCGACCTTGGGATATACATGCAAGTCAGACACTTGCGAGAACTTAGATCACCAAGCCCTTGACCCTCAGTCAAGCCTAACTTATTGCCAGAAACCTGCTCACTGTCACGCAAGGACGAGCAGAGCATTTGAAGTTGTATCATCAAGCACTTCAAGACCCACCAGAGCAACCAAATCGAAGAAAAAACAACATGGGGACATGAACACTGCCACCGGCTCAAAATTCTACATATCTCCAACACCTAGCCTACAAATCTCGAGGGCGAGATTTTCTTAAGGGGGTAAGGACTGTAACACCCTGTGTGTAACTCTCCTAACTAAATTAACTTATTTCAAAAATTAGCACCAATTAAAAAATTTATGATCGATTGTGATGCTTGATGTGATTGTTGCTTGCTTGCTTGTTTGCTTATGTTTAAATCCCAATGTTCGTGCTACTCTCCACACTCACCTCCTTGACCCAAATCCTTGCCTAGTGATCATGACATGTGTATAGGACCAGAAACTATTTTACCAAATATTTTATTTAAATCCCATTTTCAAAATGTATTCCTAAAACCATAATATTAGTATTTTAATATTTTACTATTTAAATACCTTTCTTTCATGCTAGAAATGGTCACTTATGAAGGGAAGTTATTTTTATTGCTTTCAAAATATTTGAGAAAATATAGGGAAACTTAGTGGAGAAATATATTCCATATATGGGAGTTTGAACACATGGTCATGTTCAAAATATTAGGCAAAACCCTTCAAAACCCTTCCTGCCTATTTCAAGCGTTTGGAATATTTCTATAGAAAATATTCTCAATAAATTCCTATAACATTCTAGCATGTCACATATGATATATGTGATGATCTTGCCAAGTTTCATCTCAATCCAAGTTGATTTGATTCACTTAATTATTCTAAAACCCTATCTGTCCAGATCCAAATTTGAGCAACTCTACATTGCCAAGTGTCTCCAATTGTGCTCAAATTTTGTGGACGTGTTCTTATACTCCAATAATGCGTCCACACAAAGTGGTGCGTCAAGGACAATAGATGAACTTGTCCCAAACCCTTCAAAACCTTCTTTGTTGATTTTTGACATTGGAGAAACCTTGGGAAAGTTTACATTATAAAGTTTCTCTAATTGATCCCAAACTTTTTGGGCATGCTTTAATGCTCAAATAATTCCCCCACACCAAGTTGTGGATTTGTGGGAATTTATTTGCATGATTTCATAAGAAGAAAGGCATTTCTACCCATTCATGGGGTTTTCAAGTCTACATTGTAAACCTTCTCCACCAAATCCCAAATTTGGTGTCCAAGCTTATTTTCATCTATTATGTGATCATGTTAAGTTTCATATCAATTGGAATCCATCTGGTACCCTAACATCCATCAAACACCTTGTGTGCATATATAAAAATTGCTACTTTGGCCCCTTCCACTTATCTCCTTGGGCTTAGATTTTTACCACAGCCTTCCCTAGTTTCCTTTTACCTCCAGTAACCTTTCCATGGCCACTGGTCAATTATTGGAGGATGACTCCATGTATCCACCTTTCAATTTCTACCTTGGTAGCACTGTTTTACCCCTCTTGATATACTTCTGTTTAAGCCAAAGACCCCACATTCTTCCAGGGCATCTCTAGCATGCTAATGCATCATTTCAAATCAAAATATAGCATGCTCATGTGGGAAAAATGAGCACCACATCTGAAACTTGATTTCTGGCAGAATTGTGGCCTTGCACTACAACCACTAGCTAAACTCATCCCCCTGAGTTGAAACTTTGCAGAACTGTAGTCCTTCCATGCCTAAGACTACTAGACATGGTTTCACCCCATTATCTCTCCACTAAGTGCCCTCATTGTTAGCCTTAAGTTTGTTGCTGCAGACTAAACTGCAGTCAAAACCAATTCAAACCAGATCCACAAGAGACCAAACTCCTCAGTCACACCCCAGCAAGCATGCCCCACACCCCAGACATATTTGACTGCTCATAAGGGTCCTGTAGACACAGGTAGCCGCGGTGACCACCTCCCTGGCATGCAGAAACGGTGCTCTGCACCTTGGCCTCTTGCTGCAGCTCGGGTCCATCGACGGTCGCGTGTCCCAGCGTGCTGCAGAGCCTCCCCCGACCTCCCGCGTCTTTCCCCGATGCCAGAAGACCCACATGATGGCTGTGACGCGTGTACTCTCGACGTGTCCAGAGCATACCAGCACATCTGAAGTCCTCCTCGTCGCCCCCTCTTCTTTTGGCTCCCCCCGAGCGCCTTGACCCTCTGATTCACTTCCCTCCCTCCTAAGCTACTTCCTGGACCTGCCCATAGATCCTTGCGAGCCATGTGTCCACCCCAGCGGTCGGCGTGGCCGCCGCCATGGCCGCAAGTGCACAACGTCTCCCCGAGCTCCCCTTCGCCCCCTCTCCTCCTCCGACCGTGGTGAGATGCCCCAGATGCCCTGCGGCCTCCCCACTCTCCCTCTTCCCCTCGGGTGGCCAGGAGGTTGGGCACCACGGCTGCCATCGCCGGAGCCGCTGCGGCTAACGACACGCTTAGTCCGATCCCCTTCGGTAGGGGTGGAGCTCCCAGGTGGGTGCGGCTCGAGCCCCCGAGTCCTTCGGTGGTGTAAGTGCATCAAGTGCCCCTTAGTGATTTTGGTGGTTTGAAGACTTATAGGTTAAGTATCTAATGTGTTTATGAGTGTACACAGGATCTATAAGTCACTGAGGAGTTTGAGGTATTTGATGAATATCGACCCCTAAAAATGTATATCTTCGGTTGAAGAAATTGGTCTGAAGCTGAAAAATTGAATCACGAAGAATCTGCGATGAAATTGATATTCCTCATGAAGATATTGAAATTGAGGAATTCGGTGTGTCCTGAAGAAAATCATTCTGAAGACTTTGAACCATGAAGATTTACTCTTTCTGTTTTGCTTTCTTCACACTTGAGTAATAGGAACACTGTACTGTTAAAGGGGTCGAAGTTACACTTTGGAATGAATTTCCTCATGATGCTCAACCCAAGCCTAATCCTACCAAAAGCATCAAGTGAGGAATACGAGTGACATGAGGACTCTCACAGTTGAGGGTTCCGACCGCTTCGATAGCCACGCCACATCATTGGTCTTATCCACACCAACGGTCATATTATTTAAGGGCATTAGTGTCAAATCATGTCGGGATGCTCCCAGGCTATAAATAGCCGCCCCCCACAACCATTAGCTAGTTGGCTGCTCCGTTAGAAACTGACACTTGTCATAAGAGCAACCCAATTCCTCAAAGTCTTCGAGAGTAATTCATCAGTGAGGAAATACCCCAAACACCGAAACCACAAACCTAGAACCAAATGATTGAGCATCACTGAAGAAGTTGTTCCTATGTGGGACTGAAGCCTTTTACCTTTGAGGATTGTGCATCCTCCAGACGGTTAGGCGTCATGGTCTAGAGCAATCCAGCAGTCAATTGTGGATCGTCGGGTGACCAAGTTTGTGAGGGTTTGGAAGTCTGCCCTGAAGACTTACCACGAGTGTTGGGCGAGGATTGTGTGTTCTTAGCCCAAGGAGAATACGGTAGGGACTGTGTGTCCCGGGACTGTGTGTCTTTTGGTTTCAATACCAAGCCGCTCCAAACCAGATGTACAACTGTCACGGCAGTTGGAACTGGGTCATCAACTACTGTCTTCGCTGTGAAACAGGTTCTAATTCCTCAACTCCTTACATTCCTCAGATTATGTGTTGATGACTTTCACTGTTACTGTTTGAAGAATTTGTTGAAGACTTTCTGTGAAATTCCTCAACCCCAAATTCTTCACGCTAGTTAATCCTCATCTGTTTTCTGCCAGCCTGCTCACTGTGCAATCTGTTTTCACATTCCTCACACTGGAAAACTGCTGTTGTGAAACTTTGCACTTCTGATCCTTTACTGTTTCCGCTGTAAGTTAGTCATCAGTGAGAAATTTCCTCAAAAGGAATTTCCTCAGTGATGAAATTCTAAAAATCTCCTATTCACCCCCCCCCCTAGTCGATATAACGCACTTTCAATTGGTATCAGAGCAAGGTACTCCCTTGTTCTGTGTGATTTTGGTTTAACCACCTGGAGTTTTACTTATGTCGACTGCAGGCATGTTTAAGGTTACTGCAGCATGTCCTACTTTCGAAGGAAAGAACTTTCCCTTCTGGAAGAACAAGATGCAAATGCATCTACAAGCTATTGATAATGATCTCTGGTATATTGTGGAACATGGCGTCCCCATCATCTCTGCTAGTGTCTCTGTTGCTGATGTGAAGAAATTCAAGCAACTTGATTCTCAAGCGAAGAATATCATCTGTGGCCATCTGAGCCCAGGCCAGTTTGGAAGAGTGAGTGCTTTGGGCTCAGCAACACTCATCTCGGAGAGACTGTGCAAAGTGAATGAAGGAGTATCAACCCAGCGTGACTCTCGTGTTGATATTCTTCGCAATCTCTTCAATCGCTTCAAGAGGCATGACAATGAAAGCTGCCAAGATACCTTTGATCGCCTCACTGACATATCAAATGAACTACAAGCACTGGGAGCTTGAGACATTACTGATCACGAAGTTGTGAAGAAACTGCTAAGATCTTTGGGTTCTTCATTTGATACTTTAGTTCTGATGATTCAAGAAAGACCAGACTACAAGATGCTTGATCCAGCTGATATACTCGAAAGATTCAATACTCATGAATTCCAGCTAGAAGAAAAGAAAGATCTATATGGACCAAGCTATTCTAGACCACGTGCACTGAAGGCTAGAGCAATTTCCTCATCTGAAGAAGAAGATTCGGATGATAGCATTGGTGACCCTGAAGAATTTGGACAGGAGCTTGCAATGCTCGTGAGGAAATTTCAGACGTTTACACGTCGTGGCCAGTTCGGTAAATCTTCAAGAAGTGACATGAGGAAATCAGAATCTTCATCTGAGGACTACATGAAAAGAACCTGCCACAAATGCAAGAAATCATGTCATTACATTGCTGACTTTCCCCATTGGGGAAAGGAATCAAAAAAGAAGAAATACAAGGATGACAATTCTGATGACTCGAAGAAGAAGAAGAAATCTTCAAAATCCTCATCTTCAAAGCCCTCATCGCACAAGAAGACTAGTTTCAGAAAGTCTCGGGCACTTATTGGCAAGGAAATGGATTCCAAGGCAGAATCAATGGAATGTGATGAAGAAGAGGGTTCTGATGAAGACTCAAAATCCGAACAGGCCAGTCTTGCACTTGTAACCACTTTCATCACTAAGTCAATCTTCAACCTTCAAGAGGATGATAACACCATCCACACTGATGACTATGTTGATGACTTCGCTCCAACCTATTGCTTCATGGCAAAAGGTTCAAAGGAATCGAATGATGCTTCCTCCTCTGATTCGAGTGATTGTGAACTTGATGATTATAAAAAACCCAGTTACAGTAAACTTGCTATCATTGCCACTAAACAACAAACTGCCCTGGAAAAACTTGAGAAACTGCTAGATAGAAGTGATGATCTGTTGAATGATGAAATGAATCTTACCCAAATCCTCACAGAAGATGTGAAAAGTCTTCAGTCTAGATTTGATAATCTTCAAGATCGTTATGATACACTCCTCGCTGATCATGAGAAACTTTCCTATGAATTTCTTCAAAGGAAGCTTGATCTAGAGAAGCTGAGGATTTCTCATGATGATCTTCGTATGGAAAATGATTCATTACTAGCTCAACAGATCAGCGCTGCTCAAGCTGAATTCATTCCTCCATGTCTTAATTGCATTGAACGCGAAACTGCCAATTCTTCACCGGAATCATCAAATGCTTCTATTGCTACAAATTCTTCAACTGCACCTGTAGTGTCTATTTCCTCACTTGAGGAAAACACAAATGTTACTAACGAAAATGCAGGGTTAAAGGAATTGTATGTGACAGGCATATACAAAAGCCTCAAAGGACATCAAACCCTTTGTGATGTGCTCAAAAAGCAGATCTTGAACAAGAACTCGAGGAAAGAAGGAATTGCCTTTGAGAGGAAATTAAATGTTGATGGATCTTATTGGAAACCTGAGCAGTATCCCAAAACCTCATGGGTTGCTGCTACTAGGCCTCCTTTTGATCCATCCAATCTAACTGGCTTTTCATGTGAATTATCCTATTCCTCAGATGAGTCATTTGACTCCAACTATAAACTGTTCAAAAATCAATCTGGTGAAGTATTTGCTCGATATGTTGGAACTAACTACAGGAATGGTCCTCCCTTGAGGAAAATCTGGGTTCCCAAAAGCTGTCTTGAAAATCTTCAGGTGAATGTCCTCATGACACCACCGATGAAGAATCTGAACCCCAGATCAAATTCCTCAGGAGGACCAAAGTCTTCAAGAGGATCAAAATCCTCAACTAGTCAAAATTATGCTCCTGCTAGTGCTAATGCGTCTAACATGCAGGGAAACTACAAGGAAAATGAATATGAGCGTTACTCTTCAAATCATTATGTTCATAAATCCTCAAACTAGTTCTCTGCATATTCATATGAGTACTTTAACCCCCTACTGCTAAGAGAAGTGCATTAGCTTCAATGGGACCTTTCTCATATGGTGCTCGCAGGATGATGAATGCTTTACCACCCCTTCAGATGTGGGTGGTGAAGAAATCGAACTAATCACTTCTGCAGGTCAGGTCTCGAGATGAAAATCATCATCTGAAGAATTTGCTGGAGACTTGAGGAAATGCTTGATAGGACGCAAGCTAATATTGATGAAATAGAAATATTTCACACGTCCTTATAATTCTGTTGTGATGAAATTCTTATCTGATGAAATTGATATCATATTCTTCAAATCTGAAGCATATGAGATGGTAACCTATACTAATTCATCTGCAGGATGATAAACCCAAGAATACTGAGTGGGTTCTTGATAGTGGCTGCACACATCACATGACTGGTGATAAAAGTTTGTTGATGAACATACCACTAACTCCATCACCTCTGAAGCAAATCACATATGCTGACAAAGGTAAAAGCAAGGTATTGGGACTTGGCAAAGTGGCTATTTCCAAGGATAGGCATATGGACAAAGTGATGCTTGTTGAATCCCTTGGTTTTAACCTCATGTCAGTCTCGATGCTTTGTGATCTTGATATGATTGTTATCTTTGGTAGATATAGATGTGTAGTCATCATGGAATCTGACAGATCCAAAGTCTTCGAAGGTGTAAGAAGAGGGGATTTGTACATTGTTGATTTCTCTACAGGTCCTCAACCAGCCACTTGCTTACTAGCAAAAACCTCAGAAGGATGGTTGTGGCACCGAAGATTAGGTCATGCAGGCATGAGGAATTTGCACACGCTCGCGAAGAAGAAGCATGTCATCGGCATCGAATCAGTCAAATTCCTCAAGGATCATCTCTACGGTGCATGTGAATCTGGGAAAATGACGAGATCCAAGCATCCCTCGAAGACTATCATGACCACTACACGTCCCTTCGAATTGCTTCATATGGATCTATTTGGACCTACTCACTATGCCACACTAACCAATGCAGCATCCTTATATGGCTTCGTCATAGTTGATGATTATTCCAGATATACATGGGTGCATATCATCGTATATAAAACTGAAGTGCAGGAAATCTTCAAACGATTTTCTTCAAGGGCCTCGACAAACTTTGGCATCAAGATCAAACATATCAGGAGTGATAATGGAACAGAGGTCAAAACACTGGTCTTGATGATTATCTTGATGAACTTGGTATTACTCATGAATTATCTGCTCCTTATACTCCTCACCAGAACGGTGTCGTCGAAAGGAAGAACAGGACTCTGGTTGAAATGGCAAGAACTATGCTTGAAGAATATCAGACTCATCGTCGCTTTTGGCCTGAAGCAATCAACACTGCATGCCACATCATGAACAGGATATATCTTCACAAATTCCTCAAGAAAACCTCATATGAACTCCTCACTGATAAGAAACCCAATGTAAGTTATTTCAAAGTCTTCGGTGCAAAATGTTGGATTAGAGATCCTCACCATAGCTCAAAATTTGCACCTAAGGCACATGAGGGTTTTATGCTCGGTTATGGAAAGGACTCGCACACCTACAGAGTCTTCAACAACTATCACAACAAAGTTGTTGAGACTGTAGATGTGCGGTTCGATGAAACTAATGGCTCGCAAAGAGAGCAATTGCCTTCTGATCCAGATAAGTTGTCTCCTGAGGAAGCAATAAAGCTCAAACCTACTGAAGACATTGTTCCCACGGAGGAAATTGATGAAGAAACCATCCCTATCACTGATGAAAATCAAGAAGATGCTCCTGAGAAAATTGCTCCAGAACCACTTCCTCAGCCCAAACGAAATCCTCAACCAGCTCATCCGAGGATTGCAAATGAAGTAGAACTTGACAAAATCCTCAACGACATCAACGCGCCAGGTCCTCTCACTCGCTCAAAAGCTTCACACTTCAACGCGCCAGGTCCTCTCACTCGCTCAAAAGCTTCACACTTAGTTAACTTTTGTGGGCATTTTTCCTTTGTATTTATCACAGAACCCTCAAAAGTTGCTGAGGCTTTCTTGGAACCGGAGTAGATCCAAGCTATGCAAGACGAACTCCTTCAATTCAAGCTGAATGACGTATGAGAGCTAGTCAAACGACAAGATCCTCGCAAGCACAACATCATCGGAACAAAGTGGATTTTCCAAAACAAGCAAGATGAGGATGGTCAAGTGGTGAGGAATAAGGCACGACTCGTAGCCCAAGGCTACACTCACGTTGAAGGAATAGATTTCAATGAAACTTTTGCACATGTTGCTAGACTTGAAGCTATTCGAATACTACTTGCTTATGCTAATCATCATAACATCATCTTATATCATATGGATGTGAAAAGTGCATTCCTCAATGGTAAGCTTGAGGAAGAAGTATATGTTGCTCAGCCCCCAGGTTTTGAGGATCCAAAGAATCCAGACAAAGTCCTCAGACTCAAAAAGGCGCTCTATGGTCTCAAGCAAGCCCCTCGGGCATGGTATGACACACTGAAGGAATTCCTCATGAAGAAAGGCTTCAAACCTGGTTCACTCGATCCAACTCTTTTCACTAAATCCTATGATAATGAGCTATTTGTGTGCCAAATATATGTCGATGATATCATATTTGGCTGTACTGACAAACGATACAGTGATGAATTTGCTTACATGATGAGTGAAGAATATCATATGTCTATGATGGGGGAGCTAAAATTCTTCTTAGGTCTTCAAATTCGTCAACAACAAAATGGAATCTTCATATCACAGGAGAAATACCTCAAGGATGTTCTAAGGAAATTCGACATGCATGAATGCAAAGGTGCCAAGACTCCAATGCCTACCAACGGTCACCTCGGCACTGATGAAAATGGTAAAGAATTCGATCAGCAGGTATATCGCTCTATGATTGGCTCTTTATTGTATCTATGTGCATCTAGGCCAGATATAATGCTTAGTGTTTGCATGTGTGCACGTTTTCAAGCAAAACCGAAGGAATCACACCATAAGGTTGTGAAGCATATTCTTCGATACTTAGCTCACACGCGAACACTAGGATTATGGTATCCCAAGGGCTCAAATCTTTATCTCGTAGGGTATTCTGATTCTGACTATGCTGGTGATCGTGTGGATCGCAAGTCAACTTTTGGTACATGCCATTTCCTCGGAAGATCACTAGTTTGTTGGTCCTCAAAGAAGAAGAATTGTGTATCACTCTCCACTGCCGAAGCTGAGTACATTGCTGCTGGTTCATGTTGTGCTCAATTACTATGGATGAAGCAAACCCTCAAGGACTACGGCATCAACATGAAGAATGTGCCTCTCTACTGCGACAATGAGAGTGCAATCAAGATTGCATACAACCCAGTACACACTCGAAGACTAAGCACATCCAGATTCGTCATCATTTTCTTCGGGAACATGTCCTCAAGGGCAATATCCTCATCGACCATGTGAAGACTGATGATCAACTGGCAGATATCTTCACTAAGCCCTTGGATGAGAAAAGGTTTTGCAAGTTGCGGCGTGAGCTAAATATCTTAGAATCTTCAAATGTTTTGTAAAAACATGCACACATCCTAACACTTATACAAAATTGATGACTTAGATGTGCAACACATGATGAATCGATTTTCTTCAACTGATGAAGAGTATCACTCTGAATGTGAAGAAATCAACGAAGAAATTTATTCTCAGGGCCCTACGACAATTGTACGCAGCGTCTGTAATCAACATTCTTATATGGTGGGTCACGTCACCGCCCAACGCGAAATTCCTCAAGCTGATTTTCTTCAAAGTTCCATTTCCTCAAAACTTGTTTTTCTTCGTTGTGACGATTTATCACAAAATCCTCAAGTTAGTCAAATCTTCAAAAACACTTGATGACTTTCGTTTAACTAAATAGACTGTGATTTCAAGTCCTCAATAGCATTCACTTATAGTTATTTCTTCAAGTTGATATTCATCTAAGTGAATGTGATCGGACCCTACTTTCCCTCTATGATATTCTCACCCAGTCTATTCAATTCTTCATATGCGTTCTACTTGAAACTTTGTTCGAAATCCTCACTGCGTCCTTGTCAGCTGATGATTTTACAACAAAATCCTCAAATCTTCAAAAATGTTTCTTTAATGCACAGTAACTGAACCCCACTTCCCACGTTCGGATAACCACGATCTCCACTATCTCCATCGCCTTGCTTGGGAGCTACACGTGTCCTGCAGAGACGTAGAGGCAGGGGCTGTTTGGTCCAAATTCTTCGCGCCAACAGTAACTGCCTGGCTATAAATATGTCCTTATCCCCCTCGGCAAACACTTCTTCGCTCCATCGCTCTCCTGCTACAGCAAAATCCCCGAACCCTAGCGCCACCACTGGAAGTCTCGTCGCCGGCGAAGAAGAGCTTCATTGCCTCGACTTTTCGGTCGCCGAAACCATGCCGGAGTCGGAACATCTTCGTCCGACGCCGCCGCAGACGTCCTCTGCTACCGGGTTAGGGCGCATTGGACACGCACCGAAGAGCTTCTCCTGACAACTTTCCTCTGTTCTTCGTGCGCGCCATCTAGGGTAAATAAAAACCCTATTTTTACAGCAAGTTAGATCTACTATTTTACATCTGAGATGTGAAATCTGTTTTTCCTCAAGAATCCATATGCATCTGATTCCTCAAACACTGCCTATCACCACACTATTGATGAACTTCACTAAGCATCTAAGATTTTCATGAGATTCCTCAATTGTGCGAATTTTTGGATCTGTACAACTCTGGAACCCAAGAATAGTATGCTTAGGCAAATTCCTCAACCACTCGTTAAATTCCTCAACTGTCAAACTTTTTCATTTTCTTCAAATCTGAGAATGCATATGACCTCTCCAAATTCCTCGCAACTATACTCTGTTCAGAGCTACACACATGTCAGCTGATGAATCTCTCGGTTCTCATCACATTAACTCATTTGCAGCATTTCTTGAAGAAAATCTTCAAGTCTCATCAGAATCCTCAAGAGTTCAATCTCATCAGCAAAATCCTCAGCTGAAGAAAATGGAGGATGACAGGAAACAGAAGGGAGGCAAGAAACTTGAGCAGAATACAGCTTTGGATATCCCTGAAGATATTTACTTGGACTATTGCACACCTGATGAAAATTAAACAATGGCCAAGAGAAAGATTCGGCTTCAGAAGATAGAACGCCGATGGGCTAAGGAATGGAAGGAATAAAGATTTGTCACTGCCAAGTATGCGAAGAAATTCGCTCTGAAGCCACCTGGCAAACGGGCTCCACTTGAGGTTCATCAAGTAGCACATCCCTCAAGCCTCAAGACCCTTGATGACTATCCTGATGAAAAGGATAAGCACTTCGCTAAGCTTAAGAAGCAGGCAGATGCTGCGTTGAGGAAATACAATGAATCATCTGTTGCAGCTTCAACTACACCTACTTCATCTGCAGTTGAGACCTGTGGTTCGACAATTCCTCATCAGAAGTCTGTGTCGTCAAAACCAAAGGCTTCAAAGCCTCAAGATAAACCAGCTCTGGCATCAGCTACAAAACCCTCAGTACCAAAACCATCAGCGCCAAAATCCTCAGCGTCACCACAAGTTTCAAAACCAGAATTGAAGCCAGTCATGAAGCCACTGCCCGCTACCTCCAACTCCTCACTCCCAGCTGCAACCAGCTCGGAGACAAAGTCTTCACCACCTCCTATGAAGACTCAGGTGTCTGCTGAAAGAGGAACACAACCAAGCCCCAGCAAAATCATCACAGTCCCGTCTGCATCAGAGGATAGTGATGAATATGATGATGAAACCCTGCAAGCTATAATCAGAAACAAGCATGAGAGGGTAGCTCAAGCTTCTGGTAGCACCATTCCTCTGGCCATGGACCCCAAGGTCCTCCTAAACTACATAAACATCTGGTATGAGGACCCCAACACTCCGCTTGATGATTTGAAACTTCCCCCTGGCATCAGCCACATGGTGGCCACATTCATCAACGAGGCCAAGTGGAAGGAGCAGCAAGCCAAACAGGCAAAAGTTGCTAAGCTCAAGAAGGAGAAATTCCTCAAGCAGAATCTCCTCAACTTGACGCCTGATGCACTGTTGTCAACACAGGCTGACTTGAAGACTTTGACAGATAAGTACTCCAAGCTATCTGATCGTCAGAGTCTCAGAAGCTGTTTCATCAAATTTGCCACTAAAGTTGTTGACGAGTACAACAAGAAGGCTGCCCCTCCAGTACCAACTCCTCAGCCTCTGATTGAAGAGCCAGCCGATGAATCTCCTCAAGCTGAGGAAATACCCCAAGAAAGTCGTATGGATGTACCGGCTATTGAAGAAATCACCATGGAAAATCCAGCTGATGAATCTGCTACAGCTGGTAAGACTGCCCCTGACCCAGCTACTGCTTCAAAGCAAGCTGATGACTCTGTTCCAGCTGGTTCCTCAAAGCCAGCTGATGAATCTGATGAGAAAACACCTTCACCAAAATCTTCAAAGGTGAAGAAGATGACTCTGTCTGCATCAGACATGAAGAAGACAAGGGCTGCTGAGAAGGAAGCCAAAAAGAGAAAGGCCTCCTCAGCAAAAGAAAACGCTCAGGCCAAGCGCCTCAAAGCGCTTGAAGAAAATGCTCCACTAGACCCTGTGCCCCTCAACATCGCACCATCTGATGAAATGGTCACCTTTGAAGACCAGGAGAAAGGGCCAGATGAGGAAATGAAGGATGCCGCATCTGAGGAACACACTGACGAAGAAATTTGTATTGACGACAGTCCTCAGCCCTCCATTCCTCAGGAAGACACTGCACAAGGATCAGCTGCACCAGCTGATGAATCTGCCTCTGTCACCAAGCAAGCTGAGGAAGAGCAAAGTGAAATTCCTCAAGCTGATGAAATTCAGAGTCCTGAGAAAAATCCTCAAGTTGAGGATCAGGCTGACCCAACTCCTCCTCCTGAGCAAGATCTTCACACTGAGGCTCAGAATGAACCTATTCCTTCTCCGGAGCAGAACCCTCAACAGGACGCTCCAGTTGATGAAATTCCTTAGCCTGATGCCCAGCCAGATCTCATTCCTCAAAATGAAGCACAACTTGATCATGCTCCTCAGCCTGAATCCCAAGCTGATGAAATTCCTCACCCTGAGGACAATGCTGAGGAAAATGCACCAGACCAAGACAATGCTTTCGTCGTGCTCAACCCAGAGACTGCAATTGTTGTCTCCCCTCCAGTTTCATAGCACAATCTTCAGCCAATGCAGCGTCAGCCATTCTCCAAGCGACCAAAGTTTCAAAAGGAGAAATTCTTTGAAGAATGCTTGTACTTCATTGGAGATAATCCCTATGACAAGCCTCAAATCATACATCTGAAGTTTTGGACAAGGACACCGCTGAATTACTATGCCTCTGTGATGTGTGGAAGAAATAAGATATTCCAGCACAGGCATATTCCTCACGTTGAACTTGAAGCAATACCATGCCTGGCTCTAGTACTCAATGTCCTTCATGAAGCTGGACTGCTACCAATGTACTCGGACATTTCTGATTGGAACAGTGAGCTCATTCTTCAGTTTTATGCCACTCTTCACATATCTGGCGATCCTGAAGACATTAACACCTGGGTGTTTGACTAGATGACGCAAAACACTCAGTACAAAGCTCCTGCTACTAAGCTACTGCGTGAATTGCTAGTATCAATTCCCTCGGAGGAGGCTGTGAAGCTTTATGGTGAGCGTGAGCTGCCCAACGGGATGATGGAAGTCCTCATGAAGCCTTTGGCTAAAGGGCAACCACCGAGAAAAACCTTCCTCGTCCACGAGCTCAAATATACACCAAGGTCTGTTTACAGAATCCTCTGCAGTGTTCTTGCACCGATCAAAGGCCATGATGATGAAGAAGATGTTGTAGGCCTCATGAAGAATATCCTCTTCAACATCATTCATGGTATTCCTATCAACATCCATGATTTCTTCTTGAGGACTTTGGCCGACAATGCCATGTGTCAATTTGATCACAAGATATATGCCCCATGGATCATGAGATTCATCAGGACAAGGACAGGCATCAACTTCCATGCTGATTTCAACGACCATGTTGGTTATATGCCTCCTATCAGGGTCAATAAGAAGACTTTCGAGCCAGTTGAAGGAAAAGGCAAGTCAGTTATTGATGAAGGTCGTAGGCCCCTTGATGGCCAGTTCAGAGAGCCGGAAGCATATTCTTCATGGGACGATACTGAGACTCACCCTCAAAGCCCTGTTGCTCCTCGCGTGTTGAATACAAGAGAGCTTCGCCTCACTCTTCACCAGAAGGTGGATCGCAATCACAAGTGGGTCAAACGCCAGTTCGGCGCCATTTTGAAAACCCTCACTGAAACACAGAACTCTGTGAAGCTTAACCATCACTATCTACATGAGGTTTTTGATCGCACCTGGGCTACACTTGCTCATATGAAGACTCAAACGGAACTTGAAGAATTGGAGTTCGAGCATGCCTTTGACTGGTCATGGCCACCCAAGAAGAAGTTCAGGCCAATTCCAGTTCCTGACCTTGAAGACACCTCTTTTTCTTCATTCCGCACTGCTGAATCGGATGAAGAACAGCACGACACTGCCACCGGTCCAAGGAAGAAGACTACTCCCAAGAAGCACCACACATCTTCATCAACCGCCAAGAAGTGAAGTCTTCACGGGCGTTAGTCCTCAGTTTGTCCCTTTTTGTCACTTGATGACAAAGGGGGAGAAACTTGAGATTTAGTCTTCAAGCGGGATATTTTGGGGCTTATGAACTATATTTAAGTTACAAACTCTTGGCTCTTCTGAAGTTTTTATGCAATGAGTTGTAACTTAAGCCCGATGGTACTCTGACGCTTTTGAACGTTTTTCTTCGCATGCTTATTCCTCAAATTTTTAATGCACGCATGCTGAAATTCGTCAGATACCATTTGTCATCATGCATCCTCAATTTCTTCATACTATATGTCATATGTATGCATGATTTACAAGACTCAGGGGGAGATCTCCATGATATAAATCATCAATGTGCATTTGCTGTGAAAAGCAAAATCCTCAAGATATGCACATCTTCAGGGGGAGTCTCTCTGAATCTTGATTTCAAATTCCTCAAATGAGTATTTACACTTCATATTTTTACCCCTGTTGAAGACTTAACCTAATTGTCATCAACCACCAAAAAGGGGGAGATTGTAAGTGCATCTAGTGTCCCTTAGTGATTTTGGTGGTTTGAAGACTTATAGGTTAAGTATCTAATGTGTTTATGAGTGTACACAGGATCTATAAGTCTCTGAGGAGTTTGAGATATTTGACGAATATCGACCCCTAAAAATGTATATCTTTGGTTGAAGAAATTGGTCTGAAGCTGAAGAATTGAATCACGAGGAATCTGCGATGAAATTGATATTCCTCATGAAGATATTGAAATTAAGGAATTCGGTGTGTCCTCAACAAAATCATTCTGAAGACTTTGAAGCATGAAGACTTACTCTTTCTGTTTTGCTTTCTTCACACTTGAGTAATAGGAACACCGTACTGGTTAAAGGGGTCGAAGTTACACTTTGGAATGAATTTCCTCATGATGCTCAACCCAAGCCTAATCCTACCAAAAGCCTCAAGTGAGGAATACGAGTGACATGAGGACTCTCACAGTTGAGGGTTCCGACCGCTTCGATAGCCACGCCACATCATTGGTCTTATCCACACCAACGGTCATATTATTTAAGGGCATAGTGTCAAATCATGCCGAGAGGCTCCCAGGCTATAAATAGCCGCCCCCCACAACCATTAGCTGGTTGGCTGCTCCGTTAGAAACTAACACTTGTCATAAGAGCAAACCAATTCCTCAGAGTCTTCGAGAGTAATTCATCAGTGAGGAAATACCCCAAACACCGAGACCACAAACCTAGAACCAAGTGATTGAGCATCACTGAAGAAGTTGTTCCTGTGTGGGACTGAAGCCTTTTACCTTCGAGGACTGTGCATCCTCCAGACGGTTAGGCGTCATGGTCTAGAGCAATCCAGCAGTCAATTGTGGATCGCCGGGTGACCAAGTTTGTGAGGGTTTGGAAGTCTGCCCTGAAGACTTACCACGGGTGTTGGGCGAGGACTGTGTGTTCTTAGCCCAAGGAGAATACGGTAGGGAATGTGTGTCCCGGGACTGTGTGTCTTTTGGTTTCAATACCAAGCCGCTCCAAACCAGATGTACCACTGTCACAGCAGTTGGAACTGGGTCATCAACTACTGTCTTCGCTATGAAACGGGTTCTAATTCCTCAACTCCTTACATTCCTCAGATTATGGGTTGATGACTTTCACTGTTACTGTTTGAAGAATTTGCTGAAGACTTTCTCTGAAATTCCTCAACCCCAAATTCTTCACGCTAGTTAATCCTCATCTGTTTTCTGCGTGCCTGCTCACTGTGCGATCTGTTTTCACATTACTCACACTGGAAAACTACTGTTGTGAAACTTTGCACTTCTGATCCTTTATTGTTTCTGCTGTAAGTTAGTCATCAGTGAGGAATTTCCTCAAAAGGAATTTCCTCAGTGATGAAATTCTAAAAATTTCCTATTCACCCCCACCCCCTCTAGTCGATATAACGCACTTTCAGGTGGCCGGAGCACTGCCAGAGGCAGCCACTACCAGTAGGGAGGCACTAGCGAGCGCTCGGCCCCGACGCCCCTGTCTCGCCAGGCTCGAGCGAGAGGTAGGAAACGGCCTGATGGTCGGGTCCTACGCGTCAGGGAGCCAAGACCGGACCCCTTGGTTTAAATGGAGGTGCCCCGCGTCAGACTCCCTCTCCGTGCAGCGAAGGCGCACCAGCATGAATACGCCTTCGGCGTGGCCTGTCCGCCGGCCAGGTTGAGCTGCTGGGCCAGCCCATCCGTCTGTCCTGCGCACTATGCGCGGTATAGCCAATTGGGTATACCCCCTTTCATTTATTTTTATATTTTAACATAGCTTCAAAAGTCCATTGACAATTCATTTGAGCTCCAAATCTGATGATTCAAATTTCTACTGGTTCCTAAATTCAGGATTTATACAGATATTTTCTTTGCACATTTTCCCAAGGAGTTTTTCTGTGGTGTTATTATTCAAATACAGATTTTAATATTTTAAACAGCATCTTACAAAAATCCTAGAGGATTCAAATCAACTCCAAAAGGAGTGATTTCAATTTCCAGAGTCTTCTAATATCATGCACTATTTTTGAAGCATTAGTCAACATTTTTTCTGGCATGTTTCTTTTGCATTAAATAAATAGCTCATTTTTGCTATTTATCCAATGTTAGAAAATCCCTAGAATGTTCATATCCACTCCGAATCCAGTGAAACAACTTCCTAAATGTTTCAAAAATCAAGCTCTGTTAAATGAGTGCCTCCACTCATTTTTAGCAGAATGTTTTTTGTAGGCTTCTTAAAGGATCACCTATTCCTCCTTTCGTCCATTCAAAAATCCATGATGGTCCAAATCTCCTAGAGCAAGATTCAGGTATTTTTCTTATGACGAGAGAGGTCCAAGAAAAATAAAACTCTTATTTATATAGCACTATTGTTTCCGCTTGTTGTGTGGCTTACCGTGATTGTTTCTGGCGATAATTGATAGAGTAGACGGAGTACTCGGAGTTGGACCAGAAGACCTCGAAGACCCCGAGGACTTATGTGAGCAAAGGCAAGTAGCCCTTTGACCATGTCTGAGAAAACATTTTTGTGCATGCCATGTTGAATACTTTACTCCGATGCGTATGATCATGAATTAGTCGATAAACCCTCAGTAGGGTGTTTTCGATAGCTCCTCTAGAGCACTTGCATTGAACATGACCCTACCATCTATGAGGGTCACACTGATAAAAGTTGACAAGTAGTAGTAGTGCTACTCATAGGATGAGAATATGCATGATGATGGTAACAGAAAGATGAAATAAAAGGTTTTTCAAAAAAAAAACGTCGGGTGCCACTAATGCCCGAGGGTGATGGTGTTGAGCTGGATGACCACCTGAGGAAGAAGTGGTGTACCGAAAAGGTTTTGTGTGAGTGGTTTCGGAAATGGGATTAGATTTATGATGTGTCGACCGTCCCAACCTTACATGTGCGACCACGATACCCCTTTATGAGACGGGGCTTTGTTGATTACTTTGGTTGGTGCTAGCAAAGAGCCTGCCTTACTAGTGGCGGGAGTGATATGCGGTCACTCTCATGACAGGGTCGTACTTGGTAGGTCGACTATGTCGTTTTTACGTGTTCCGGGCACACCGTTGGTCCCTGTATGGATGCTACGGTCTAGAGTTGGTGCTCGTAAGACGTACATCATGTGGGTTGGGTACCAATCGAGTGGACTCTTTGTCTAGTGTTATCAGGGTAAAGGCAATGATCGGGTACTTACCTCGGGTATGTTATATATCGTGAGTCATGGATGACACAGAAGTTTCCCGGATCTCGTGGGTACAGTGTACATCCTCTGCAGAGTGTAAAACTATTCGAATAGCCGTGTCCATGGTCAAGGGCAGTTGGGTGGTGCTGCTTAAACTACGTCCAGTCGTTTCCGCATAAACCAAGTGTGTGTGTGTGTGTGTGTGTGTGTGTGTGTGTGTGTGTGTGTGTGTGTGTGTGTGTTGAGTAAGATGATATTGTCAAGTCTGGTGACTTGGCATATAGGGTGAACCTGAGGTGTTCAGCCCTCAGCAGATATGTTGATATATGTAACCTGTTCTTATGATTACCATCTACCTTATGATGCATGATTATACCTACGCTTGACCATGTTACTGCAATTAAAGAAAAACCTGCTTTCCGCAAAGGGTGCATTCTTATGCTAGTTTAGGTTCCTTTATTACCTTCTTCCACATCATGGACCATTTGCAAGTACATTCAAAGTGCTCATTGGCTTGCCACTAGTTATTTCATTGACCGGGTATGAGAGAACAAGAAATGGTGAAGAGTAACTTGGTGACGTTCCTACGAGCTAGGACGCTTCCCAGTCAGAATGCGTGTAGGTTAAGGCTGATGGTATTAGTTCACGCGTTCGACCAATATCTCCGCTATTGGTCAAGTTTGGTGTGTTGGCCTTCGAGGCCCTAAATATGTAAGACTTGATCGCAATGGTCATTTATTGTATCAAACAGTATGTATGGATGTAAGACTCTTGTTATTCAGTTTCCGTGTGTTCGGTGAGCATTGATCTCTTGTATCACTGAGCACGTTCATTCGGCGATCTCGACTTGTAAGTTGGGGTCCCCACAAACACTAAGCATTTATGGTGCCTAACTTACGTTGCACATGATGTATTTTAGTGGTCTACGCATGACGGCCGCAACTAAGAATGATCACTAACTGATCGTGAACACCTATTTACGTCAGTCATAACCCCACCGTGTTCTCGGTCAGAGAAGGAACTCTGAAGGAAACAATCATGGTTACTCACACACTTAGCAGGTTTTAATTAAGTTACTTTAAGTTATCTAGAACCGGATGTTAACGAAGTTTCCATGTTTGCCACGTAACCACGGGCACGGCTTTTCAAAAGATTTAACCCTACAGGGGTGCTCCAACTAATCCACAAATTACCACAAGCCGCATAGAAATCCTCGATCACGAAACTCGCGATCTCGCTGGATTCCTTAGAGGAAAACCTCAACTCTGAGAAGAACCAAAGTATCACTCGAATCCCAATGCACAAGATACATCGTTATGGTAATACAAGCCTAGCAAGACCGCCCAACGTGTCGACGAACCCGATAGGAGCCGCGTATCTATTTCTCATGACACGACGGATGAATCACACTATGAGCTAAACCAAACCTCGAGTTGGCCCGGGGTGGCCCCATAGTCTGTCTGTTTTGGACCAACACTCATGAGGAGCACTGGCCCGGGGGATTGATTAAGTTTCCTCGGGGTAGCTATGCCCTATGTTTTAATTATTAAGTTATTAGCAAATTTAACACCAAAGTTGGGTCTTGTCACACAATCCTTAACACTAAACAATTTACCAAGGGGGTGATGAGGACATGACTACCTTTGATATTATCACAATCATTGCATATGGGTATTTATATGAGGTAATTTCTGATAAAACTCATGCAGTACTTTATTTATGTTATCCGGAACAAAAATACTTCACCTGTTTTTATTTTATGCCTAAATCCAGAATTGCCGAACACTTGTATGAATCACGCGTGATGACAAGGGAAGAGGAAATGGTTGGAAGCTATTCAAGAGGTCCTCTCATGTCAAAGGAAATAATTAGTTGTTGTTCAAGAAGTTCTCTCACGACACTTTTAGCCCAAGAGAAGATAGAGTCCAAGTCTTTCACGTTCTGGACTCACATTCGGACTGTACACACATACCTGTACCAAAACGCCTTCAATGTTTTCATCCGGACTCCAAATTGCGTGATTCTTTTTAGGCTGCAAAGTAGATTTTATGTGCTTTCACGCCCAATTAGAATCGCCTTCAAATTCGTCCGAAGCGTGGAGATATCGACCAAACAATATGACATTGCACCACAATCCGAGTCAAACAACAAGTCCAAAGGTGTTGCACCACCTCCACTTGTGCCCATAGGCCTTGTATGACCTAGGGTTAGTTTTAGGCTGCCTTGGGATGTCCTCCCACCTCCTTGGCCGCCACCCCTTGCTCATATATAAGTAGATCAACCTAGTAGCTTTTTCTTGGGTTTTGTTTAGATTACAAGTTCGCCATAGCTGCAACTTCGTGTTCTTCGTTTGTGTTCTACGACCAAACAAAGGCGTCACAGAACCCCGCCTTCATCAATAAAGCTTTCCTCTTATATTCGCAATATCTTGATTGCATCTTAGTTTCTTGCTTGTTCTTCGTTTGGAGGCAGGAAACAGACCTTTGTGGTCAGGTTGATCGTGCTCCCGCGTGGTCAATAACCTCTCGGAGTTGGTTTAGCGATTGCTAAGGCGCGACGTCGTGCACGTTTGTAGTCAGATCGTCAAAGTCGTATCCACCAAATAGATAGCCACCATCTCATCGAAAGATCGGGAAACCCTCTCGCCTTTATCAGGGGGTTCCCATAACAACCCCGAACGTGTTAGGAGCGCTCACTTATGGAACAAAACACCGGTAGCCGAAACTAAGGCGGCAAAAGCGGAACAAATCACCTGGCAAACGGCGAGGCCTTCCGCCTTTTACCTAGTATATAGGTGCATTAATTAAATAGAATTTAAAGTAAGATGATAATTAATTTCCCATGTTATCATATGAACCAGCTTGCACCTGCAACTAGCAATGCTATAAGAGGGTTGAGCAGCACTAACTTAGGCAAACAATATTTTGCTAGGAGGTGAAGGTTAGAGGTTTCATGGCAATGTTGGGAGGCTTAATTATCAGGTGGTAGGCAGCAGTGAATAACGATGGAAACGATTAAACTAGTCATAACAAAGCTAGAAACGGTGTCAAGGTCACGATCATTTTGCATGTGAGATCTTCAGACTAGAACTGCTCTTGATCTTCCTGAACGTACTCCAAAGAATCCTCGAACTCGTTCTCAGCACCCAATTCTACCCACAAGAAATAAACAGCCAATAAACACCAGAAAGTGACAATTATACAAGCAACGTGATGCATGTGTGGCATGAAAGGAAGCATGACATTTCTATACTACTCATCTTTCATGCATTACTTGAGTTATTACTATTCTGGACAAAACCTCAAGTTAACTTATTTAGACATGCATAATCATGTCAGGAATGGATGCATCACGAGAAAACAGTGCAAAAACATATAAAGAACATCGCAAGCCGAGTTACATAGCTCTCAAAAACTACAAAACAAGATACGAGGGGCTACGGAGACATAACAGCAAAATACCGTAGCTATGTGCATCCACTTCGCATTCCAAGGTTGCCACCGGAACAAGCATAAAATTCCAGGTGGAATAGAGCTAAAGAACACATAAATTCATCAAGCATAGCTCACACAAAGCCCAAAACAATATAGCACACAATCTGCCCACTAACAGCATCTTACCACTTTACTCACAAGAATTAAAGTAGTTACAGCCCACCTTAAGGCATGAAATTTAACAGAGTTGTAGAGGAACACAAATGCAAACAATCACTAGTTCAGTGCTTGGGCAAAAACCCCACACAAAGTTACTAGCATCCAATCAACAAGGCATGAAAATACTAGCACAATCTCAGACTTAGTGAAAATTTACAGATTTTCACATGCTACCATTTCAACAGAATAGCAACTTTTGACAAAGAATAAAAACTACTCCCTCCGTTCCTAAATATAAGTATTTCTAGAGATTCCATTAGTAGACTACATACGGATGTATATAGACATAATTTTAGAGTATAGATTCACTCATTTTGCTTTGTATGTAGACTCTTAGTGAAATTTCTTAAAAGACTTATATTTAGGAATGGAGGGAGTATGATGCAAGTCCTATGAACAATCTTGTGGCACCAAGTTGTAGAGGGGTTCAACCACTACAATTTGTGTCATTGGTGCAACCACCAAAGATTAACACATCCATGGGAACCATGCTCACAACAGGGAAAGAAAAATGAGAGTCCCAACACTTAGAATTATTTCTAGCTATGCGAATTAAAAAAGACGGCCACTTGGCAAATCTCACCACGGCCCCTAGCATCTCACATCCCATTGATCATCTCAAATTAAAAAGGAGGAACAAGGGATCCACTTATCTAATTTTGCCACAATATTTTCTTCACTTGAAAACATCAAGGGATCCACTTATCTAATGGAGTATCATGCCAAACAAAAATATCAGGCCCCAGTCTTCAAAAAAAACTAGAAATTCGCAAACTTCAAAGCATGCAAAGAATAATTCCTACAAAAATGACAAAATGCCACCTCATCACAAAATGACATTTGTGCAAACTTGCTCAAAAGTGAAATCCAATGCTACCATTGGACTCCTTGGGAAATTCTGCCCCAAAACCATATATCATATCACTATATTACTGTAGATAAATCTCACACAAACTGCAATGAAAAACCCCACACAATTCCAATCGAACTATAAGTCAAAACTTGCCCCTTTGGGCCACTGCCAAATCTGGCATGTCCAGATTAAGACATATTCCAATTTTGGGATAACACAAAAACATCAATAAAAAAACACACACGCAAAATAGAATTAAAAAAGCGGCCACTTGGCAAATCTCACCACGGCCCGTGGCAGCTCACATCCCATTGGTCATCTCAAATTAAAAGGGAGGAACAAGGGGCGCCATGGGGATTCGAACCTAGATCTCCCAGGACGGAGACGAGGGTCTCTACCAGTATGTTGGGTAGGGATCATCGGTTTATATGGGGTGCGGTTCCTAATGAGCTTACTCTCGGCGGAGGATAGCCCCTCTCTTCAACCTTGCACGGGCAGAAGGTAACAGCGGTGACAACGGCTACCACCGGTGCTCTCCAGGGGAGGAGGTCTCTGGCGAGGGTGCGGGATTGCAAAGGGGTTCCATTCCCGGGGGTAGGAGCAACTGCATGCATGGAAGCTAGCGAAGGCCATGGCGACGAGCTCGAGCTTCAGGCCATGCGCGAGGCGCTGTGGCTACGACAAGGCGAGGGCATGGGTATGTGGGGCTGCGGAGCAATGCTCTGAGTGCGCCACCACGCTGGGGGCATCTAGATGGGCGCGGGAGGTCGATACACCACCCTCTGTGTAAACTGGAAGAAACAAAAAACGCGGCTTTGTGCAGAGCACATGGAGCACGGGCATGGCACGGGCGCGGCGCACACTACTTCAACCTAATGACGGCAAGAAAGAGAGAAGGAGAAGGCAGAAGGTACCTAGATACCTAAGGCACGGAGTACGGGTAGGGAAGGCTACCTTAGACGATGCGACTGTTAGAATTTAAGGTTTGTGGTCTGCCCCCTATTCCTCTGCGCTTATCCGTGGTGCCGCTCACAAATCGCATATCTGAGACTAGGGGGTAGGGACCTTCTTGTATAGTTTTTCCAAAGAGTCCACCTCTTATACAGATATAAGATTCCTAGTATTTTCCACTAGTTTCCGGGATAGAGTCCAGATCAAATTACCAACACGATCGTATTTGTCTGTTAACGGATTCTACCCGTTATGTCCCTGGAGCACACGCTTGTGAGCAACGCGCCGTAATAGAGTGTAAATTCCTCTAATTACGTAGATCAACATTAGGGCTGTAATCTAACTATACGATCTAGCTCCTTCCGATCATCAGCGTACCCGGGTAGTCTTTCCAATA